>NC_054857.1:3014787-3617744 GCF_016861865.1 Aspergillus puulaauensis
AAAGCCCGTATGAGGGCACCTGCTGGGACGTTAGCTCCCAGTCATCTTTAACCCACGACGGGGGCGGCAACAGCAACTCCATCGCCAACATGGTGACCTGGACGATTGACCAGTACAACGCGGACTCCAGCCGCGTCTTCGTGACAGGAACCAGCTCCGGTGCAATGATGACTGTAGGCTCCCAGCTGCTTTGTAAGAATTCAGTACAAACTAACAACGACAGAATGTCATGGCAGCCACATACCCCGAGCTCTTCTCCGCCGGTATCGCTTACGCAGGTGTAGCAGCTGGATGTTTCTATGCCGAAGCCGACGAACAAGCCTGGTGGAACAGCACCTGCTCGACGGGAGAGTCCGTCAGCACGCCTGAGCACTGGGCCGAGATCGCAAAGGCTATGTACCCCGACTACGACGGTGACAGGCCGAAGTTGCAGATCTACCATGGGAGCCAGGATACCACGCTAGACACCCAGAACTACTACGAGACTTGCAAGCAGTGGGCAGGCGTCTTTGGGTACACCTATGACTCGCCGCAGGAGACGCAGAATGATACGCCCGTGGAGAACTGGGATAAGACGATCTGGGGCCCGAATCTACAGGGGATTTTGGCGAATGGAGTCGATCATAACATCCAGATTCAGGGGGAAGAGGATCTGAAGTGGTTTGGGTTTACTAGCTAAGAGGGTTTCTCGAGAGCTAAAACTTGAGATTTGAGACTACATTATGTCATGGTGCTATTTTGCCATTGAGAGTCTCGCACGATAGGGCTATCTCATCCCGGCTTTATAAATGTCAATATATTGTATGCCCAAGCCCTAAACTCCTGAACCAAAAATATAGTTCTCCCCGCCAAGACCCTCCCCCTCATCCCCACAACATTAACCTAACACGCATACCTACTCCTCAACTACCATCCAACCTAGCAACCTAAAAAGCACAAAAATAATGACACCCCAGCCCCCAAAAGGCCGTTTAATCTCACAATTCGAGAATAGGTAGGTAGTTTCCCCTAATGTTTACAATTCAGCCAGCTAGCTCCATCACATGCTCAACACCACTCCAACACGTCTAGACCCACGCCCTCCCACGGCGAAGCATGGTCCGATCTATGGAACTCGGGGGAAAGCGACCTCTGGGATAGAGGTATTCCGTCTCCGGCTTTGATTGATTTGGTGGAGGCATATAAAGAGACGCTGTTTTATCCGTTCCACGCTGCTGCTACTAGCAGTCAGCGGAAAGGTGGGGAGGAGGTAGGAAGGAGGAGGAAGAACGTGCTTGTGCCAGTATGTATATCTCGATTTTTTGGTTATTGTCTCCCACTGTCTGGCCCTAGTATTTCCACACCAGGGGTTCAGGAAATAAGTTTTATATTGATGGGTTGGCACAGGGCTGCGGCCGGGGCTACGACGTGATCACCCTGGCTCTCCACGGATTCGACGCATACGGCCTTGAGATCTCGGAAACCGCAGTCTCAGAGGCGGGAGAGTTTGCGGAGAAAGAACTTACATCTCCGCAGGAGTGTAATTTCGGGAAAGCATGGAAAGAAAATCCCGGTGTTTTCCAGCCGGGAAAGGGAAAGGCGCAGTTCGTAGAAGGAGACTTCTTTGACGCGGCTTGGCTTGAGGGGCTGGATGTTGAGCAGTTCGATATTATATATGATTATACTGTGAGTGATTTTTTCCTTTTCCCTTTTCCACTTGAGATTGGATTTACTGCACTGCTGTGGATTCTGGGGTTAGTGCTGACAAGACGTAGTTTCTATGTGCCCTGCATCCGAGTCAGCGGGGACGGTGGGCGGAGCGGATGGCAGTGCTCTTGAAACCCGATGGACTGTTAATTTGTTTGGAGTTTCCCATGTATAAGGACCCTGGGCTTCCTGGGCCTCCGTGGGGTGTGAACGGGGTGCATTGGGAGATTCTGGCTGGAGGGGATGAGGGAGTTGGGAAATTTACAAGGCGGCTGTATGTGCAGCCAGAAAGGACGTATGAGGTTGGGAAGGGGTCGGATATGATTAGTGTTTATGAGAGAAAATGAAGACTGTGAAATTTTCACTTCAATTGGAAACTATCGAGGAAGTTCCTGCAAATCACTAGCCTTTAAGTTCATAACAATCAACACGGTTCGACCATATGTCAAATCGTCCACCATCGTTTCATCATGTACCACATTACCTGTCATGAATGGATGAAAGAGAAACCTAAGTCTTGGGCGCGCGTTCAATGTTTTCGTCGGCCGGCTCGTAGTCCCCCTTCTCAGGGTCTTCCACGGTCTTTGTCTTCAGCTCCTCTTGAACCCCCACGACAGCGGTCTCGAAGCGGCGACCACGCTTCTCCGGTCCGAAGGCGGTTGTCACCATGATTCCGGTAGCGATAATCGCAGTAGCTACACCCATAGTAGGACCGTAGGCCTCAACAGGTGTTCCAGATGGACCGGTGATAAATGTCTTTTCTGCGACAGCGTTGACAATCTGTGCTGATGGGGAGGAGATCATATTTCCGAGCTGGTAGGTGAGACCTTGAACTTTGTTAGAATGTATGCATAATCCTACGGGCTAAGGATGCAAACGTACCTGGAAAGAGGGATCGGAAGGCAGGTGGAGAGAGCTCGTTCAAGTGGATGGGAATGACACCCCAAGCACCCTGCACAAAGAATTGGAGGAAGAATCCAGTTACGCTGAGGGATCTCTCGGTTTTGGGAAGGATCCAGGCAGGGATGAGTACACCGGATATAAAAGCCGCAACAATAATAGCACGGCGACGTCCAACAAACTGCGATAGATATCCAATGATGGTGCCACCAACACAGGCGCCAGTCTTCATGATAATTGAGGCGCGAGAAGCACCATCGTTTTCCAGTTCCTTTTGGGTCAACATGAATGTAGTGTAAGAGTCTTGAGACGTGTGGGAATAATAGTTGAACTGTATATGGTTAGTTCGGTCATTTGTCATATATGAGAAAAAGCGTGCGCACCCAAGTCATCAGGATAATGCAATAAACCGAAATCTTCCATTCTTGACCAGCCATGTGTTTTGTCTCTCTCCAAAACTCTCCAGCACTAACCGACTCTTTTCCTGCTGCCTTTGCCTCAAGAAATTGTTTCGACTCCGGGAAGAGTACACGAATTAGACCAATACCAATCGAGATTCCAGCTGAATTTCGTCAGAACATTTCGATATATTCGCGATTTAGTAGAAATACCTGCAATCCAAAACACCGTCTTGAAGGTTTCAGTTTCTCCGCCAACTCCCAAGTTGGCACATGCAGCAAAGACATATCCAAGAGAGTAGCCTTGCTGGAGGATTCCAGACATAAGACCACGGGCACTGACACTATGCAACAATTAATACCGAAGAAGTTATCCTGCTCAAGGAGTGATACGTACGGGCAATGTTCCAGAGCCATGGCAATAGCGTTTCCATATACACCACCCATGAACAGTCCGAACAAACTTCTCACGGCCAAGAACTGCTGGAACGTGCCACTGTAAATTGTTGCAATCTGGAGGACTCCAAGCACGATCATGTTGACGACCATAGGCCATTTACGACCCCATCTGTCACCCGCTAGACCGAAGAATGCTGCTCCCACACTTCTCAGCAGCAACGTCAGAGTAATGGCGGTGGATATGTCTGTCTTAGTCCTCCCATAGTAGTCGGCAAGCTTCACCTGCTGAATGGATAGCGCGTGGAAGTCAAACGCATCCGCAGTCCAGGCGGCAAGGCCGACGAGAAAGAAGAGCCAGTCCCGCGCACTCAGCAACATGAAAAGTTTGATAGGATTTTGGAAGGCATCAGGGTCCTGCCATTCCGCATGCTTCTCGCCATGCTCGTTAATTATTTCGACACGCTGCCGCCATCTGAAGAGATCAACCCAGGACTGCTTTGCGACAGCCCAAATCCCCTCGGCGATGGGCTCAGCAGGCTCGTTGTGTGAAGACATGGTCACTTTTCGTTGAAACACGAAAGCCTTGTTTTTGACGGGGGCTTCTTGTTGGATCAAGGAAAGTTGACTCTTACTTTTATAGCTCACGGCGGCTTTGTCTAGCTTATATACACCCCCCCTGCCATCGTCTTGCGCGGCTCGCATCAAAGATTTCATGCGGAGGGTGTACGACACCACCCCACGCAATGATGATAGTCCCTCATAATGAAACCCCTCCCATGGCTTGTGCGGCTTTCCATTGCGTACAAGCCCCACGGCGGGCTACAAATCCACGGCGTGCCAAGGTGCTGCCAAGGGCCTAAGCAATCTGGGGTTGCAGCAAGGCTGTCGAGCACAACCCGTTTTGGATGCATTTCTTGGATTGACTGGTCTCAACGTGGATGCCCAGACGCGCTAGCTCACACAATTTTCGCCCACAGTCATGTAAGGACGAAAACAAGACAAAGGAATGCAGTCAGCCAAGGTCAAACAAGGTCCCGACTCCCGGCCTAGAGGAAGGTAAATCGATTAGGTCTAGATACTATATTTCAATCTACTCCAACTCCCGAGTGCAGGTGCTTGCTGCCCAAGTTCCGAGAGTGAACAAGATGGCACAGTGCGAGATAGCAACCTCGACTGCCAAGGGTTGAGGGAATGCACAGTTCAGCTCATCTGCATCGAGATCCCCGCGAAGGAAGCGAGGGCGCCACCCCATCTGGAGAAAATGTGAGCCACGAGACCCTTGCCGGGGTTTGTGCGCCGAGAATGACATCCCCAGTCTGGAGTCTCTTGATACCGGAGAATGACGGGTTGCATGACTCGGAGTCTTTCCGATGTCTTGCCCATCCCGGAAGAGTGGAAGCCTAATCTCACAAACACATATCGTAGCGGGGTGCAAGGGGGATGAAGCCGGGGACACCGATCAAACACCGGTTTTCTCTGGGGCAAGAAAGTCGGGGGGATGACAGTCTCCGGGTGCCGGTGGCACCTCCGTGGCCTTGGCGGTCTTGGAAAGCACGCAAAAGAAGAGTTTTGGAGACGCTTACTCTTGCCAAGCAAGAGCTTACTGGATGGGAGCGGACGCGAGACAGAGAGGACAACGCCAGCTGCGAGGCTTGTCTGTCGTTGGCTGAGCCGACCCGGCCTCAGTTTGAAAGAAGGTCATGTGCTTGCAAGCGTTTTATCACGGCAGCCACTTTGCCAATGACTGGTGATGGACACCGTCTTGTCCCGATGATACGGGATGGATATTTTCGGTTGGGAAGCTGGAGCTGGAGGCCAAGAAGATGACGCGAGAGCTGGAGAAGGCTGGAGACCCCGCGTTGTCTGGACAGGCCTAGTGCTCCACGTGATGGTGTCTATACCTTCCCTTTGTATGCACAGGATGGTGCCACTGCCGCTCTTCTCACTTCTCGCACTCTCCAGGATTCAAGCCCCTGCACCGCCAATTTGTCATAGGCTCATCGTCCACGGCTGGATATCGCCGAGCCCGGTTGCGGGCGCGGCCTGAACTCCGATGCCTACCCGTTACAACCCGTGCCGAAGAGCGGCATTTCTTCTATTGGGAATTGAGTCCAGATGACCCGAGATCGCCGCAAAAGTCTGTCCATCATTTTATGGCGGCTGCGATTGGCGAGGGGCTTGCGGGGAATTGACACCGTGAGGGCATGTCCTGACACACGGAAATCCGCAAGCAGGGGAAATTGCCAACTATATTGAATGAGCCATAATCGTTGGCCTTTTGCTTCTCTTGGCTGCAACAATCCCATGTTTGGTCCTCTTTTAAACAATTGAAACTATCAGTAATTGCACCAGATTGCTCACGCTTGAGACAATTGGGGTAGATGTCGATACAGCCCGACGTAGACGCTGATATATCCACGGCCACCAAATAACTCCCAGTACATTCGAATGGTTGAACGGAGGAAATGTTTGCCATCAGTTGATGTTCGGATCATCTCCGTCAATCTAGAACAATGTCTGCACTAGCAGATTCGACTACCAACTTGGCATCTCATCCCTCGCACGGTTTTACTTCGGTAGATTGCAGTACTTACATTTGTTATTTTAGTATCCATCTCTAAGATGGCCATATAGACGCACTCGTCTATAAGCCCTGAGCAGGAATGGTTCCTAAATTCGTACCTAGTCTGCGCTGGGCGTTCAGGGCCAAGGCAGATGCCTAGGTACTCTTCACCGTCAAGGGCGAGTTTTTACCTCGATTACCCACCAGAGTTAGGCACACATCCCCAGGCAAATTGGTCATTAAGAGGTGTTGCGAGCAAGAAGTCTGGCTATCAATAGTGCGCCTTGAGTGTATAGATTCTCGAAAGAGGACATGCGGCCAGGCGGCAGGTCTATATTTGGGCGTATCCAAGGCTTCAACAATCGAATAATAGAACCCCTACATTCCGTACGACTAATGTTCAATTATTCTCTCTCGTCCTTTCAAGTCCCCGGACTGGCGCTATAATTACCATGCCATCATTTACTTGGTCTTGATAAACCTATTTGGGTTCGCCCATGAGTAGCCCTAACCCTAAGTGACCCAAAGCAGGCACAAGATGGAACTGGTGGTTTAGTATCTGTGTGACAGCATCATTCAGTCCCATACCATCCGATGCTCCAAGATAGGCAGGAACAAATGGCCGGCTGGCGCATCATCGTATTTACCTTGCTGGGCCGAGCGAGTATTCCGTCGGGGGAAGGTGCAACGGAAGAGCTTTGGTAAATGGCAGGAGCGACCGATGCGAATGCACTTTCCTTCCGCATCAAAGGGCGATTACTGGTATTCTAATGGAACAGGCAAAGCGCCCTCGAGATGTTTCGCGATCCACCTTCAAGTGAGCTGCGCAAGACCAGACAAAGCTCTATAATTCATACAGTTCTGCAGATGGTGGCAAGCATATGAGAGTGCTGAACGCATACCAAAAAATCCAGCGAAACGTTTCCACCGATCAGCCGTCAATTTTTATGAGGCAAAACTGCCATTCTGGCCAGAATAATGTCCTCATAGGTTTTATTACTTCAAAGTATACGTTGTTAGGCCTGGCGCGCCAGTTATAGGTGCTTCATCCGCGGTTCAGCCGGGCATTCCTTCTTACTGATATTCTTGTGGTTACCACTGCCAACCTACATATCCATGGCTAATACCCTCAACACAACAGCGTGTCAGTCCGGTTTGACCACGCGAGACTCCTTCTTTACATATATCGCCATAGTAGTGAAATTATTGTCGGGATCGTCAGGAAATTCAAGCCTATCATACGACTCGACCATCTTGTGGACGCGTGAAGAATTCGGATCAGTGCTATCAACCTGTCAGCCAGCCCAGGATAAAGCAAGACAGAGAACGTACGAGCTATACTTTGGATTGTCCTCTTTCACAGCACACCAGATAATGATGGAGGGACGCGCCGTATCCGCCATTATCTGCTTCACGCAGATATTGGGACCACAGCAGAAGACGAGAGAGTTGTCATCCATCTGTAGGAAGCCCTCTGGGTCATCTACCACGTCGATTCCTGATTCCTTCATCACTGCCTGGTCTGTCTGAGAGTATGCAGGATCTTGGGCGTAGCAAGCGACCTCTGCAGGTCCCAGGTCACTCTCTTGTAGAGCCCTTTTGAGCAGTACCAAGAATGCATGTTGCACTGCAGACCGCTTGCACTCTTCGTACCCTGTACTTGCTGTAAATCTCCCGCAAGCCATACCTATCACCTTGGGGATCTTGCAGCGGAGGCCCAGGGACAACAGCGTAGACTTGATTTCGCGCCATGTATCCCCCCCTTCCCATTCATCCAAAATGCCCCTGAACGACCCCAATCCGGCCTCGACATCAACATGACTGACAGCCTCAGCCTCCTGGTCCTTACGAACCATAATGTGCGCAATTCCAATTGGACAGTATGCCCTCGACGTATCCCACTCCAAATAGTCCTTGAGGCTTTCATAGGAAGTATAGTGTATACTCGCAGAACAAAACACCCACTCCTCCTTCTTCTCTTCATTCTCAATGGGCCATCCATCCTCGTCGACATTGTCGTGATCACGCGCGTACCGTTCCTTCACCTCGCCAATCCGAACAAGCCACTCGTACACCTCCCCATCAAAGCCCTTAACGGAGATCAAGTCGCCCTGTTTCAGAGGCTGCTGTAGTTGGTCTTTAATACTTTGCAGGGTCTCCAGGGGATATAAAGGACGACCGGCGTTGTACCACTTGTCGATGTTCGCTGCCGCTTCTTCTGCGTTGCCTGGTTCCCATTCGTGGGGTTCTTGGCCGTTCCGGAGGGGTTGGTCGAGCCAGTAGTGCATTGCGTGCGACTTGCTCATCTGCTTTGGTTTTTGAATGTTGCGTAGAGGTAGAGGTAGAGGTAGAGGTAAAGGTAGAGGTAAAGGTAGAGATGGAGATGGAGATGGAGATGAAGGTGGACCTTGGGCTGTTGAAGTTGGTAAGGCCGACTCGACCCCTCCAGCTCCAGGTTGCAGCGCCAGCATGCAGCCTGCGTAAATGCACGGATACCCAGTTAGTGCGACTCTGCTGCGCTTATGGTGATGACTCTTGTTAACTCTCGATACCAATGCTCAGCACTGTCGCATATAAATCTTGACTATAATGCTATGCTGGGCATGTCGCCCTTCATCTTTGTAGCTATTTCGATTGGCTGGTATTGTTTCTCTGTAGTGAAAACTGCAGGCGACAAGTTCCTTGTAGCGGATAATATGGATAATATGACCTGACGTTGTATGATGTTGCCAAGGGACAGGAGGGCTGTTGACGACTCTTTTCCAACTCAAAGACATGTTGCCGAGAGAATAATAGGCCGAGACGCGCTTTGAATCTAATCAACAATCAGCAAGCAATCATGCAATGCAGCTCACGAAAATTCTGATGATACCGTATGTGCTTGGCACAAAATCCTCGGTACAATCCTGGCGAAGAGTATGTTATCTTTGTTGTGGTATCAACGTTCCAGATAGATGTGTATATATCATCTACCAGCAGATCATTCCTCTTCACTCTGGACAAAAGCCGATCCGTACGTCATATCTTCGAGTTTTCGCCAAGGGGTCCTGTCCTCAGTATTCCGCAGGGCTAGTGAGTGGTGAAACATCGGCGTTGGTGGTAGACAGGTAAACAGTAAACACCATGACCGTTGGATTGGAAGCCAAGAGGATCAGCCCTGCACGTCTCCCAAGCCGTGAATTGATGTCACCCCATCATTGGAGCCGGAGTTGGAGGCCTTGATCCTGACCGGGATACTTGGATACTGAGCTACCCTCCACCAAGACCTCGGCGGGCTTTCAACCCTGCTATCAGGATTATGATCGCCGTATAAATATCAGACTTCAGGCCCTCTCGTTACTGTTTGCTAATCGCCCCTCCATTTTTCTTGTGGTGCAGTCGCAATGCCAAAGCAAGAGGCTTTCCACCTTCACCCTCTGGGCTGGGAAAACGACCCAGAAGAGGAACGCTTCAAGATCTCAACCCTCGACTACCTAATAAGTCTAACCTACTGCAACTTCGCCATCTTCTTCAGACTCGCCGACGAAGACAAACCGCGCGTTATCGACATCTTAAAAGCCGGCCTTTCACGCACGCTCAGCCAAGTCCGCAACCTCTGCGGAACAATCGAGAAAGACCCCGGTGGTGGCCATTCCTTCGTCAAGAAAAGAGACAGCACAGTCCGCTTTATAGTTCAATGGCTTGACGCACCTGAAGACAGCACCGTCTACCCATCCTTCGATGACATCGCCCAGCGCAATTTCTGCTGCGCTGCCTTGGGCGACCTGAATGAGTGGAGCGTGCCCCCGATGACATATGGCGAGAAGCCAGAGGCAAATCCGGACATCAGTCCTACTACTGCGGCGTATAAAGCAAATTTTGTACGCGGCGGGCTAGTCCTCATCATGCATCATCACCACTACGCAAATGATATAATGGGATGGGCGGGCCTTGCGCATCAACTCGCAGAGAATTGCTACGCGGTGACGAACGGAACACCCTTTCCACCATGGGATCCTGCATGCCTGGACGTATCACGAGTAACAAAACCCGAAGTCGCTGAGGAATCCAAGGTCGATGGTCGTCCCGCGCCGCAGCACCATCCAGATCATATCCCTGCTGAAATGCTTCTCTTCCACCTGCCGAAGAGCAAGGCAGCCGAGCTCAAAATGTTAATGCTTGCAGGACTCCCCGAGGGAACCCGCATCTCGACATACGATGCATTCTCTGCGTTCCTGTGGCGTACAGTCTCTCGTCTCCGCGCACCGGTCTTCAAAGCCGACTTATCAGAACCGCTATTCTGGTCAGAGGCAGTTGATATGCGGCGCCGGATGCACAGCCCGAAAGTGCCCCCACGGCTACAGCACTGCGTAATATCCGCAGCGCTGTCAACAACTGCACCCGTAAAGGCCCCAACAGCCGCGGAAGTAATCTCCGAATGGCCGCTGCCAAAACTCGCCTTGTATATCCGGGAGATGACAAACAGCACCACGCAAGAGGCTCTCGATGAGATGCTAACGGCCATTGCACCTATCCGCGACAAGTCTGCGCTGAACCTCCGCATTGATTCGTGCCCTCCTATGTCGATATTGCAGACGGATCACCGCAATGCAAATATCACGAGTGCGGACTTTGGGTTCGCGAAGCCAGTTGTATACCGGCATCTGTTTGATCGGATGACGCAGGGCGTTATTGTTATTTATCCGCCCAGGAATCCCGCGCCGGAGTCGGACGAGGGGCCTGAGTTTTCGATTACGTATGAGATTAGTTTGAAGCAGGCGCTTATTGAGGATGTGGAGTGGCGTAGGTATTTTGAGTATCGTGGGGTGGATGCTATTGACGCGTGATTGTCACTTCGTCTCGTCTGCGAGAAAGGGCGATGATAGTAACTGTTTCGCTGACGGCCGTTTCTGTGGGCTTCTCTGGAGCATGAGTAGAAGGAAGTCCGCTAGACGATTTAAATTATCAGCACCAAAGTGACCCATTAACCTATCCGCCAGATGTGTGGTAAACAATCGGCGTCGGTCAGTAGAATCCAATAACTGGCTAATGAGACCTTCGTGCTCCTTGTCGATTTCGTCCCGTGTAAGCCCAAACATGCCAAGGGGGAATAACGGCTCGTTCGTTGCCAGTTCGAATATCTTTGCGTATTATATTAGATGAAAAATTTCTTCCAACACGGTGTAACTCACTAAGCAGCCCAGAGCCCATGTGTCAATACTGATCTCCCACGAGTTACAAGTTATCAGCTCGGGTGCACGTAAGGCTCTGGGTGTCACGGGAATCTGGCCACACTGATGCATCCATTGAGCTATAAGTAAACATTAGTTGGGATAACCATTACAGAATGTAGTGGGTGCATATCTTACCACCGCCCAGATCTCCAATCTTAACAACCAATGCCGAGAAGGGCACGTTGTCTAGTTGGCCACGTCGTCTCTGCGAGGGTATTAGATACTCAGGGGCACTATCGTCTTGCTTAACTCCATTGAGCCATTTAACTGGAGCGAGCTCAGGAGGTTGCATGAATTTGCCGTCAGATATACCACTAGTAACAGAAACCAGTATATTCGCTGGCTGTAAGTCTGGTAGAGTCAGCAGACAGCTTACCGACAATTGAATCGTGGCTTACCGCAATGAACAATACCCGACTGGTGAATAAAGTCAAGGCCTAGCAGAATCTGGCGGGACAACCACTGTATATACCCGGCTTGGTGTGGAGTTCCAGTAGTTACCATGGCCTGTCCGTCAGATATCATGGCAGGGAGAACAAGGCACAAATGGTTTCCATTGGGTCCTGCATGATAGAAGTGGTCAAGTAATTCTATAGCATGTTTTCTTCCAGGGTGCTCGTTGTTAGATCCTGATAGACTCAGAAGCATGGAGAGTTCTGTATTGTCTTTCGATGCATCTGCCTTGAGTATCTTCAGTGCAACTTTGCCATGGACCCTTCACGTATGGTGTTAGTTGGTTCATATACTAGGATAAATACTTACAGCTCTATATCATTTGCAAGCCACACTGTTGAGAATTGGCCATATGCCAGTTTTGCAATGATCTTGTATCTGTGGCTAAAGACATCGTGAAGGTGTACTGGGTGGTATCCTCCAGGGCGATACTCTTCGACAGGCTCCACCACGTCATGTATTCTTTCAAAGCGACGCATTATCTGGTGATGTCCAAAACTTTTGACAATATAATTATGATGAGGAGCGGGTGTTGTCAGTGATCCCTTCACTATAGAGGCTGATCTTGAGCAACTTTCCTATCCTGGACTAGCGGCAATTGGCAGAATCTCCAGCATTTCAGTTCAACTTTAACCTCAACTGCTTTCTCCATCTTCTCGCTCAATCACTCTATTGTCACCTCGTCTCCATCCACATCGGACGCGCCCTGTGAATCGTGCGATTCATCCGATATTGATACAACCAACACATCCCGCCGATTGCGCATCTCACCTCCAACTTAGATACCCAACCCTTGAGTCGCTTTCACTCCGCCTGCTCTTCAGCAGCGACGCAACAACACCGCAAAATGGCATCGCCAGGCCAATCCCAAGCAGCACCCTCAACGCAACCCCTCACACCCCCCGCCGAACCCCAATCCAACAATGTCGCAGCCGCAGCCTCCGCGCTCTCACAACAGCAACCCACACAGTCATCCACTACCGCCGCACCACCACCAACAACACCAGCCCCAGCCTCCCAACCCGCACAAATCCCATCCACATCGCTAAAAGACTCCGGTAAATCGCGGCGCCCGCGCGATGTCCGCCTAATCCACATGGTCCTCGCCTCGCAAGGCATAACAGCCTACCAAGAGCGCGTGCCCCTGCAACTCCTCGACTTCGCATACCGATACACCTCGGGCGTCCTGCAAGACGCTGTGCATCTCACGACGGAAGGATATGCGGGGCTAGGCTCCGACGGTGGAGGGGGAAGTTCAAACCGCGGCCCGCCCGAGGCCAATTCCATGACGCTGCCGTCACTGCGGCTGAGTATTGCGTCGCGTCTGCATTACCAGTTCCAGACGGGGCTGCCGAAGGAGTTTCTTATGGATGTTGCTGGTGAGAGGAATCGCGTTGCGTTGCCGGGTGCGACGAGGGGGTTTGAACAGGGGAATGCGAAGCCTGCGTCTAGTAACAGTGTGCTTATGGCGGGTATGAGACTGCCGCCGGAGAGGTTCTGCTTGACGGGGACTGGGTGGAAGATGAGTGATGAGTGGGAGAGTGAAGGGGAAGAGGAGGTTCCTACTGAGGAGGAGAAGGGTGATGTTATGGCTGGGGCTGGCGACGGGGAAGAAGGGGAGGGAGATGGAGAAGAGGAGGATGGGAAGATGGAGGATATCTTCGGGGAAGATACGGCTATGGGAGATGGAGGTGGGGAGGACGAAGATAAGGACATGACGGATGTTTAAACCGGATATGCATTAAACAGGCGTTTTATTTTCCATTCAAACCGGTGTATTCCTTCTGTAAGAAGAGATTGGGTCCAATTCTAATTCCAGGGTGATCCTGTACTATACATAATAAACCGAAACTCAGCCCAGCTCGATGCAATATGCTAAGTCAACAAAACAGAACAACGCACAACGCCCGAATTAATCAAACAATATGTATACAGAAGCCAAGCCGTAACATCATCGACACGCCTCAGATCCCAGTCAAAACTGACATATAACGGCAGGGGAAACAAGAGCAGGTAGGCAAATCAATTTGACTTCCCTGAGCCCGCAGCAGCAGCAGCAGCAGCAGCAGCCTCATTCTTCCTCCTCTCATCCTCCCTCATCATCCGAATAACCTCCTCCCTCCGCTTCTCCACCCTCTTATTCTCCTCCTCCTTCGCCCGCCGCCGCTCCCCATGCGTCGAGAACCACTCCTCGCGCGCCCGGTCCTCCTCCTCAGGTTTCGCGTGCTCAAGCATACACGAGTTCATCGCGAGTCGCTGTGTCCGGCACACCCATGTTGCTGTGACAGTGCGGTTAACGGCGCATTCGGCGAACGCTGCAGGACAGACAATTCGTTAGCTTGGCCGGGACATGAAAGATATAAAACATAGTGTTGACTGGGACGAACCTTTGATTTCCGGCGCGCAATGGGATCGCACGCGCTTGTAGTATAATTGCTTGACTTCGGCTTCTTGGGCGGCGGAGAGCGGGAGAGGGTTGCGGAGGTTGTATTGGGGGTTTGTGGTTGTCATTGTTTCTTTCTTTTTTATCGGTCAAGGAATTGAAGACGGTGTCATTAAGGTCGGGAGGGATTATTTAATTAATTGAAGGGTCTGGAGGGGGGGAGGGGAGGTCGGGGATGAGATCGTGAGGTGGACGGCAGGCAGGCAAGTCAGGCCAGTCGAGCTCTGGAGGTGATTTTAGTCAAAAGTTCCGCATCCCGACTGGCACTTTTTAATTTCTGCTCCGTCGAGCTTTTTACCTCCGACCTCTCATCCACCCACCGCATTTTCATTGCGCCATACCTTTCTTTTTTATTATTCTTTACTTTTTACGTCTTTCTCGTCATACTTAAATTGTTTAATAAAATAACCCGCCAAAATGTCCTCCATGCGCAACGCCGTCCAGCGCCGCCAGCACCGCGAGCGAGGCCAACTCCAAGGCCGTGAAAAATGGGGTATTCTCGAGAAGCACAAGGTGCGTCGCTCTTCTAGACAATCTGCTCACTTCAAATAACCTTTAAGCGGCTACTAATGATTCACTGGTGTAGGACTACTCCCTCCGCGCAAAAGACTACTCCAAGAAAAAATCCCAACTGAAGCGCCTGGAAGAAAAAGCGCGCGACCGCAACGAAGATGAATTCGCCTTCGGGATGATGTCCTCGCACTCTGCGACAAAGGGAAAACATGGTGCTTTGATGCGGGACTCAGCGACGTCGAGGGGTCTGAACCATGATGCGATTAAGTTGCTTAAGACGCAGGATGCGGGGTATCTTCGGACGGTTGGGGAGAGGGTTCGAAGGGAGATGGAAAAGGTTAAGGAGGAGGTTAGGGTTCAGGAGGGAATTAGGGGGGTTCTTGGTGGTGGTGAGAGTGAAGGGGATGAAGAGGAGGAAGATGATGAGGATGATTGGGATGGGTTCGACGCTGTGGAAAAGAAGCCGAAGAAGTTGGTTTTTGCGGATGATCGGGACGGTCAGAAGGCTTTGAAGAGGACGTTGCAAGAGGAGGAAGATAGGGAAGACGACGAGGATGGAGATGACTCGTTTGGTGCTCGTGTGCGAGAGCAGCAGAAGAAGCAAAAGACACGGAAAGAGCTGGAGGCCGAGAAGCAGGCGCTGAATGAGGCACGGCGGGCGCGGAAGTTAAAAAAGAGGGCCGACGAGACGAGAAAGAACAAGCTGAAGGCGCTGGAGAAGCAATTTGCCGATATCACAGCCGCAGAGCGTGCACTGGACCTACAACGGGCGAAGATGTCCAACTCGATCGGAGGCGTTAACAAGAACGGCATGAAGTTCAAAATCAAGGAGCGCAAGAGGTGATTTATTTGTTTTCCAATACATCATGCCATGATTTATGACGGTCTGCAAAAGTTGTCGGTTCGGTTCTACATTATAGATTTGTATTATACGGCGTCTGGATACCACAGTTGAATTTCTAAGACATCACTTTTATTGCTCATTGAATCATCATGCACACGTAGAACCTTTCCTAAATCGTGACCAACTCCAAAACCAAAATAAATGCAATTACTGCTTCATCGCCGCAACGCGGATGCTCACAGCCCGCTTGTGCGCATCCAGCCCCTCGACAGCAGCAAGCGTTTCCACCGTCTTGGACAAGCCGAGAAGACCCTCAGCAGTGAGGTTCGAGCTGGTGATGTGCTTGAGGAACGAGCCGAGGTTGACACCTGAGTACTGCTTGGCGTAACCGTAGGTTGCTAGGCAAGTTAGTAAATATAATAGGACCCAAATGGATTAGACTTACGCAGTGAGTGGTTGACACCAGCAGAGTAGTCACCGACACTCTCGGGGGTCCATTGGCCGATAAAGACACTACCAGCGTTCTGGACCTTCTCGACCACGGCCTCGGCGTTTTGGATCTGCAGAAGGAGATGCTCTGGGGCATACTTGTTGCTGAGCGTCATTGCCTCGTCGATATCCTTCACTACGAATGTCACAGAGTGGTCAAGAGCTCCCTTGACAATGTCCATGCGAGGAAGGGCTCTCGCCTGGCGGTCCACCTCGTCCTCGATAGCCAGCAGTTCCTTCTCGTTAAGGTCGATGGCAATGAGGATAACCTGGGAATCAACACCGTGTTCAGCCTGGCTGAGAAGGTCTGAGGCGACGAATGCAGGGTTGGCGGCCTTGTCTGCAATGACAAGGATTTCACTAGGTCCAGCAGGCATATCGATGCTGACACCGGCAGAGGTATCATTCGAGACGAACATCTTGGCTGCAGTGACGAACTGATTGCCAGGTCCAAGGATCTTGTCCACCTTACTAACACTCTCAGTACCGTACGCCATAGCGGCAACTGCCTGGGCGCCTCCAGCAAGAACAATGCTCTCGGCTCCAACCTTGTGGGCGACGTAGACAATCTCAGGAGTGATGCTGCCATCAGCACGGGGAGGAGAGGCGAATACGATCTTCTTGCAACCAGCGACCATGGCGGGAGCACCCAGCATCATCGCAGTAGAGGGTAGAACAGCAGTTCCACCAGGAATGTACAGACCAACACGCTCAATAGCGCGCGAGAAGCGAGAGCAGACCACACCAGGCATAGTCTCCATCTTCAGAGCATCGTTGCTGCCCTTTTGGGCGGCGTGGAACTTGGAAATGTTGGCAATGCTGACATCAATTGCTTCCTGGATCTCGGGAGATAGCTTCATGAGCTCGGCTGGGAAAGGCGCCTTGATAACAGGCGAGGTCAGGGATGTTGCCTTCTCAAACTTGTGGGTGTATTTCAACACTCCGGCATCGCCATTCTCGCGGATGTCCTGGATTATGGGCTTGACGAGGCCAACAATCTCATCGTTGGACTTCTGGGATGGCCGCTGGAGGTATTCGTCGACCTTCTCCACTGAGGTTGTAGCGGTAACAACACGGGTCATCTCAATCCGAGAGGTATCTGTCTTGGGTTGTTCTGGTACAGGAGCAGACTTGGCTTCGGGAGCAGGTGCAAGCCCAGCCTTCTCGGCCCAAGGACCCTTTGCGTCACCCTTTCTTCTCTTCACCTTCAAGCTCTTCAGGTCAAGGTTCCTTTCCACGTCCTCGAGGCTAACACCGGCAGCAACACATCTAGTGAGGGCAAAGTAGAGGAGGTCGGCAGCCTCGAAGGCAATTTCCTCCTTGGTGTCGGCACGGCACAATTCGTCGGCTTCTTCCATGATCTTGGCTTGTGTGAGCTTGGGCTCGTTGAAGAGTCGGGCAGTGTACGATCCAGCAGGGGCATCGGCTTTGCGGGCCTGGAGCGTCTTCTGAAGACGCGATAAACCAGTATAAGGCCCAAAACAGCTAGCAGTACCAAGGTGGCAGAAGCCTTGAAAGGTCAGTAACCAGATCAACACGATCAGCTATATGACTTACCACGTCCAATTTGCTTAACAATAAAGACCAAGCAGTCGCTATCGCAGTCAAATCCAACACGGATTAATTCTTGCACATCTCCACTAGATTGGCCCTTATACCACAAGCCCCGCTTGCGGCTCTGGTAGACACCAGTACCAGTACGGAGGGCCTCGGCGATACTCTCATCACTGCTCCACACAAATCCGAGACACGTACCCCTCTCATCGGTGACAGTGGTGGCATAAAGACCATTGCTCTGGTCCTTAACACCACGGGTCGCGATAAGAGAGCCAGCCTGGATCTTGCCAGTCGACTCCTCACGGCTGACAGCCAACGCGGACGAAGGCACAATACTGACACCCCCTTGCTTCATTGTATCCTTGATAGCCTCCTCTGTCACGTCGCTAGAGTAGGTACGGTAAAGAAGCTGGGCCTCCGGGTTCAGTCCCATCTTGACAGAGAGGTGGTGGACAGCAGACGAAGTCGTGCACAAGCCTGCCTCTTCACGCTCAATGTGTTTGACCACCCATTTCTGGAATGTTTCCACCTCGGCATCAGATGAAGTGTATACGACGAGTCTGGAGGAGGGAACGGATTGTTCATCGGAGAGCGCGGTCAATTGCCCGAGGGAGATGAAGATTTTGGCTGCGCCGGTGTTGAGGATGTCGACGAGGTCTCCGGTCGAGGAAATGCTGGTTGCATCGACGTAGATATCGAGAAGACGGAAGTTTTGACGGATGAAAGCCTCAGTCTGAGCGACGTCTGAGGCCTTGATCAGCACACGGCCAAAGTAGGCAATCTGCTGCAGAGAGAGGCCGTCGGAGGGCGCAGCGGGGTCGTAGGAGACCACGAAGGGGGTGGCCATGATGGATGAGGGTCAATGGATAGTTAGGAGGGGAAGAGAAAGTGAGAGATTTTGTGAAAAGTGAGGAGTAACACCCAGGGCCCGGACTGGAGGAGAGCAAGGGCCGTGCTGTGAGTCTGCGTAACAACAATGCGGGTGTGATTCATCCCTGCGTTCAAAGAAAATCTGCGGCCCCGCGACTCACCGCCCAGCTATCTCCGAGCAGATACCGAACTGAGTATACAAGCTCAAATGGCGGGTCTTCAATTGGCCAATTCATGGCTGCGAGTGACAACTATAGATTGTCGATTCCGACACTTTTGGTTTACATTTTATCCTGTCTTGCACTGATGGGATGCTGCTTGACCTGCTTGTGCTACTCCGGCATCGGCCCACCTGACATGCCGCATTCTCAGGCACTACCTAAGGCAGCCAGGCATGGAATGACAGGAAGTCGCCAGCCCAACATAATTCTTCCATTGCCAACACTCGGACTTCAATTCTATTCACCCTAACTGGCTCGATTATCATCTGCCTTATCATCAAAATATACCCCAACTTCCTTTTCCAACAGTACCAACCCCCCAGCTGCCACTTTCATCCTCTGAAGGAGCTCAGTCAGGCCATGGTGCTCCAGTTGCTCGCGAAACTGGCGTCTCTGATGTATATTTGCAATTGACCCGATATGAGAATTCAGTGACGCCATTGCATTGACAGCAGATCTCCGTCGACTACGTTTTTCCTGTGTTGAAGGAGCTGCTGTGGATTCCCATGCATCAAGCTGTGACTGGACTCTGCTAATCCAGATGGGAGGTGGCGTTGAATGAGATAAGACCGGAAACTCCATATCTCCAGTCTGTATGCGAGGGACTCGTGGTGCCGTGGTCCGATGTGCAGGAATTTGGGAACTGTGAGCCCAGACTGGATTATTTGCCGTGGAAAACAACGCGGATGCATTCATTCCTATTCCAGGAACTACAGGTTGGTATTGGAATTTGATTTCTGGGAACTAATGAGCTATATTGCAACAGCAGATAGATATCAAGTCCATACCTGGAATTCTCGGTGGTTTGTTACTTGTCCCTGCCAGATTGTCTTGCACAGTTGCAGAACCCAGTCGTTTCTGTGTACGCTGCCCAGAGCTTGAAGGCGCCTCTGGTATTCGCGCTCCGTATACTGCTGGTACAGGTTTCCGGCCGCTCTCACCATTCATCTTCGGCTGGTTTGACCGTAACAGTCCGTCAAGCAGGATGTCCATAGATGAAGCGCACCATTGTAACTCGGCTTGCACCAGCGCGGCCTTGGTTTGTGTTGACATCTCACCAGGCGTAGTCTGCACCTCTGCCAAATCCGGTCTCTCACCAAGAAATACTTCTGGCCCCTGATTTTCATTGAGGGTCTTTTGGATCCCCTCCAATACACCACTGCAGCGATGCATCAGAACATCAGGTCGCTTGAAGATATTACTTGTTTGCCACCCGCTGTTTTGACCTGGCTGAATATCTGGATCATTATATTTTGAAAGGTGGTTGAGTGAGCAGTGGAGTCCAAAAAGGTCATCGGAAAGCCCGACGATAGAGTGTGCTTCCTCGCTGCCCCGTAGGGTACTATAAAGCGTGTATGCCTCTTGACTCAGCCTTAAAATCTCAGATTTGCTAAGCGTGCCTTTCCTCTGAGGATTGCCAAAACCCAGCGTCTGGCCTGAAAAAAGAACGGACTGTTCATAATGCAGTGATGCCTGACTGCCCTGAACAGAAAATGTTTCCATAATATCAGATGCAGGTATAACAGACAAGAGGTCTTTAGCGTAAGCAGCAGCGGTTGCTGCAGCGTATGGCTGCCAATTCTTGTTCTTATGGGAATCTGCATAGTCGCAAATACCCCGAATCACAATGCAGGGGAAGCCATTCATCAAGCCCGCAGCTTCCATCTCGAAGCAGAGCACATTGCCCAGCTCTGTACTCAACTGGTCTCTGGTGATGCCACTTCTGATGACCTGGTTACCTGAAGCAATGGTTCCATAGTGAATTTCAACACTATCGTTCCCCCGAGGTGCTCGCACAACCAAGTGATCCTTGCTGCAAGTCTCACAAGTAGGGCCTTCAACATGGGTGTATTCAGAAGCGAAGAGCCAGTCAACTCCGGCATTTGCCCGCTGAAACCGAGGGAGGTCTTCGAACGAAGATAGATGCTGCGAGATGCTGCTGCGGCGCCTCATATGGTTTGCACGCAGTTTGCTCACGGCGTTTAGCAAGATGGCCGGTGGAGCATTCAAAAAGCCCTTCCGCTTGAGTCCTGATGCCGTCGCCGTCCCAAAGTCGTACTGCACCACTCCGCCATGGTCTGCAGCCGGCTGACTGACGACCACATCGCCAAGTCGAACGTCAACAGAGCCAGGAACACCTCCCCCAACGCCTACCATCAGCCCAGCGCGTATCGCTGGGAACTTCGACTTCATTTGGACGGCAACTGCGGCGGCTGAGGTTGGCCCAAACTGGCCAGCAGGAAGGCACGCAATGACAACATTGTGGCTGCCGATTCGACCGAGCGTATAAATGTTGTTATCGTTTGGATCATGGGGAAGTTCTGGATGCTCCTCATCCAGCATTTGTGAAGCAGCTGTAAGCTCTACGGGGAGCGCACCCACCCATCCCACCGTGTAGTCTTTTGGCTCAAACCTGCGAGACGCCATGGCCAGTTTTCATGTTTCTCAGCCTGACGAAGAGAGCCTCATGACACTCTGGTTTGTGTCAGACGAGGGGCAGAAGCTCGCACTACCAAGACCTTTAAAATGATGATTATTTCCCATTTTAGCAGTGCAGGGCAGGGGCGCGGGGCTGACTTCGTATTGTATGCCATCCCTGCAGGCCCCGCACGAGGCTGAAACGCTACGATGCATTAAATACTACGTGCGGCTCCTGTATCCTACTCTGTTTTGCATCAACCGGAACTTCAAACAAAATGGTCTCGATCACTATTGAAGGGCTTCGAACCGAAGGAAAGGAGGAACCCGAGAACACAACACTCGATGTGCCCGCAGAGACCGAGTTGGCCAGTCTTCCTTCGCTAGCTCCAGGTAAGTGCTCTTCCGCGGCGTATTAACTCTATCAATGCCAATATGAGACCTGCAGGATACCTTATACCTGATCGTTTCTCTCGGATAAAACAAAACGGCACCGTGGGCGGCGCGTTCATGCTCGACTCTGCCTATTGCCTGAACCATCCTACTGAGAACATCGAGATTTCAACGGACCGTCCGTCCAATTTCAGTAAGCGATGTATCAACGTTGACGATACCTTCCTCCATTTCGTCACCCTTGAGAAGGGTGGCCGGGCGTTGACGGCCAAGCTCGATGGCGAAGGATTAGGACAGAGCTCGAGTATAGTGATTGATGGCGAGTTGGAAATTACCTTCCATCGCACACTGCGCATGCCTGACGACGTTAAGACCCATCCTTTACCAGCTTCACACGGCACTTTTCCACTCTACAATGTCGACGCCTTTGCATCCAGATTACCGGAGAAGATAACGCAGCGTGGTGGTATTTTCTTTCCCATGTGGCAGCGAGAGGCTCTCTGGTTCAACTTCCAAAACAATAGCAGAACTACCCGTTATGCAATCCGAGTTAACATCGGCCACATCAACGCCGTAAGCGGCCTTAATATTTTTGAGGCTTCTGGGAAGCAAGATTACATTGTGGTTCCTGGTCAGAAGTGGCTTGACGGAGTTGCTGTTGCTCCTGGTGTTGTACGCCAGTTTGTGGCCATGCCTCGTAAGTTCAATACATCCCTAAATATACATTCACACGTCTAATAAATTGGTTGTAGTTGGATCTGGCTATACCGTTGAAGGGCAAATCAGCGGAAAGGAGTCCTTTGGCGGGATCCAGATAGAGGTTATTCCGTCATATGAACGCAATTCTTACACGTTCAAGTACCGAAATGAGCAGGGTAAACACGTCGGGATGGCTGAGTATAGTACACCGCGCCAGCGTGGGCTCAAAAATGGCGATATGGTCAAAATTACAAACGTCTCTTCGACATTCCTTGAGCCAGCAAAGATTTACGATCTTCTCGATGATGGGGAGAGCTTTGAGGGAATACAAAGGCTCCACCTAATGGTGTGTTGCGGTTCGGCTGGGTAATCTGATGAAGTTACTAACCTTGAGACACTGTAGGCCGGCTATCTCAGCCCTACCGGCCTCGGTGGCTCGGCTTCACCATCACGCAGAAGAGCAGTGAAGTCTAAAAGAAAATCGGCTTTGTATTCCTATCCTCCTTCATATAACTCAGCTTCTTATGACTCAGCTTCTTATTATGATCGGGCACGCTTGCGGAGCGTTCTTGAACGGGGTGAACCGGATGAACTAAGCAGAGATTACAGCCCGACAGAGGCTTACAATCCCCGACGCCCACAAGAAATGGGAATCGCAGCAGGCGGAAAGCTTGTGCAGGACATAGTTAAGGACACATCACCCAACTACGTCTGGAACAAAGCAAGGGCAAAATTAGTCGATATCCACATCCTCCATCCTTCCGCTTTCGAGGCCGTTACACATGTTCTAGCCCCTAAAACTCCAATTGCCACAGAAGAATACTTGGCTGCCGGTATTCCGTTCTACGCAGTAGAAGAGGACCCAGATCAGCGACTGGACGGGTCCGAAGTGCTGGCTGGAGTGAAGAGCGTCAGTGCGATGGACAGCCATGTCGGGGTGCAGGATGGGTCCAGCACCGACTTTGACCCGTCAAAGCCGAAACGTTGTGCAAAATGTGCTGTGCGGTTGTGCGATTGCATGTATGTCCTCCAGTTTAGAAGGGGTGAGTTTCCATTCTGACTCTATCTCAGTGTTCGGCCTTGTAACCACCAGTTCTGCCATGTGTGTATCAAAGCAATCGCATCGCCCAGGGCAAACACAAGTTCAAACGAGCAGCGCTGTCCGCTTTGCTCGGCGAATATCGCTCACGTAGCAGGATTCTCCGCACCAATGAATCTGCCCGGGGAGGAAACATTCAAAGTGGATGTGCCTGTTGTCATGTTGGAGGTCGATGATGGAAGAACGGCATTTCAGTCGGTTATGGAGATGAGGCTGTAAGGATAGAAGGACGGTGCTACTTTATCAAGTTCTACCTTTCTACCTCATCTCGATTTGATCAAGGCATGTAGTTCTTACTTATTGCCAATCCATCTAGCAAGATCATCCACAACCCGCTTGTCAACATTCCCAGGAACACCATACTCCAAGGGCGTTGGCATCCCATTCCCATAAACAAAAAGATGATTCAACCCTTCATACAAGTAAAACTTCACACCCTCCTTCCCTCGCAAAGCCTCCCACCAAACCCCATAATCGTCCTCCACAGTAACCTGATAATCCCTCTCCCCTTGAAACACAGCAACCGGCTTCCCAAGACACTCAGCAGTCCGGATCGGTTCGAACCGGCGATAATCAAGCCAGTAGGCAGCTCTAATCCCAAACGGGAGTTTCTTTGCAGGCGTTGCCATCGTCAAGTCCTCACCATCCGCAACTTCAGCCCGCACTTCCGCATCTTCAATCTGTTTACCCAGGTACAATGACTCCGGCCCGTCTAGTGTCTTTATATACCGCAGCTGCCGCACAAAAGACCGGTAAATCGGCTCTGCAGGCCCAGCCATCAGTATACACCCAGAAACACCGTCCATACCGGCAATTCTAGGAGCAACAACCGCGCCGAGACTATGACCCAGGACATAGATGCTACCTGCGCGGATCCTCGGATGCGCCTGGGCTTGTGATATAGCGTCGGTGGCATGCTCGACATATTCATCTGTTAGGGTTATATCCTTGCGTTTTGAAAATACCTTTCGATGCGTGAATGTAGCTTTATCGAATCGGATCGAGGCGATGCCGTGACTCGCTAGACCCAATGCAAGGTCTTTGAAGGGCTTGTTTTCTTCGACTGTTGAGTCGCGATCTAGGGGTCCGGACCCGCCGAGGAAGATAATGCAGGGGAACTTGGACTCTAGCTCTTCATGGATTGTGCTTGGAAGGCAAAGTGTCGCTCCGACTTTGAATCTTCCCTCTCCGAGCGTGATCTCGGTTTCATGCGCGTCGTCTGCATAAGAGGGTGCCTGCCACCCAGGACCAAGACCAAGCTTGTTCAACGAAAAGAAGCGCAGTCCTACAAGTCCTCCCCATGAAGTTATTAGAAGGAGCATACCGAACTCCGCGCGCTGGAATCTCAGCGGGACTTTGACGGTTGTTAGGAGCCATCCGGTGCTGGTTATGGGGTCGCCGATGCTTTGCAGTGGTCCGAAGGATTTGCATACTATGTTCCAGCCTTTCTCTAGGACGTATTCTGGGAGGAGGAAGCGGAGGGGGAAGATGAATTGGCTTTTAACATTATTCCAGTGGGAGGTGTTTAGTTGGTGGATTATTGAGTGGACGTGGTGGGTTATTTGTTGCTTGTTTGGGCTGGCCCAGGGGTTGATATGCGCTGTTATCCAGTTGAATAGGGCAGTCATTTTTGTCCACGTAGCCCAAGGCATGGTGTTTGATATGGATCCTAGATGATATCTGGGGGTGTCGTTATTATAATATAGGGCTAAGAGCGGGAAGCGGGGCGCGGGGCAACCTAGCTGGAACTATAGCGGGCTAACTTAATACGTCATATTAAACGACCCAAGATTTATTAGGAGTAGAGATAAGTAGTGGTCTATAAACCCATATGCTTCTGAATCCATTCATCTTCAGCCAACTCCCTCGCCGAACTCCGCTTCTCCGGCTCCCATTGCAGCATCCTCCGCATCATGCGTAAGAATCTCTGCCTATCCTCTTCTTTAAGGGATGTCTCCCTCTGTTCTAGGGGTATTTCACCCTTTAATAACCCTTTCTCCCGGAACTCATCCGTCTCAGAGAAGAATTTCCTGCTCTGCCTCCCGGCCGCAAGAAGACCCGCCGGGGGAGGCCCAAGGAGATCGACCATCTCAGCAAGGTGTGCTCGACTTCGATACCTTTGGTGCTCGGGATCATGCCCGGTGAATAGCGAGCCGCCTTGAAAGATATCCCAGATCTGAGTCTCCATTAGAAAAATATTAATAACCTGGTATTGTATTGGCTAACTTACCATGCATCCGACGTTCCATATATCAATACCATACGACCACGGAGCCTCCAGGATTACTTCTGGGGCGCGGTATATGTCCGGCTGCACGTCTTCTAGATGTTCCCTGTCACCCAGCACAGCAGAACTAAAGTCACATAGAACAGGGGCGCCTATTTTGCCGGGACCTATTTCTAAGTCTCGGGATAAATAAATGTTTCGTTCATCCATATCCTTTCTCGGAGAGGGGTTCTGCAGCTCGTCTTGTTCCGCTTTAATAAATGCCGAGTCGTCGGCGAATTCAAACATGAGATTATTGGACTTGATATCTGGTCAAGTAAATGAACAACATACCAGTATGTATAACCTTACACTCCGTATGCAGGTAATCCAACGCAAGAAACAACCTATGCAGCGTAAACGCGACAATCGGCTCCGGCAACCTTTGGACCGGGTTGCGGTGAAGAAATTCCCAGACACTCTCGAACAATGGAGGATGGACCAGACATTGGTGCTTATCATCCGGTCCGTCAATATTAAACGAGTCCAGTAGAGATCTGACGGCCTTGCGGCCTGGATGTCTTGAAAACCGTTCAATGTGCTGATACATCTTCAGCTCGTCGTCAACCTGCCGTCCCATAGAGGCGGAGTTGACAAAGATCTTGAGAGTGACATATGAGCGCCAACTAGCAAATTGTATAAGCTGTGCATAATTTATACCAAGTACGGTATGATAGGGGATACAATACATACTTCATATCTCGCGCCAACCAAACAGTCGAGGAAACTCCATATCCCAGTTTCGATACAACCTGGTACCGGTTCTGGAAGACCTCGCCTATGTGTGTCGGATAGTATCGAGAGGCGGCGTAATCAGGGAAGTTCTCTTCTTCGATTTTCTGTGTTGGGACGACGATGCCGTAGTTTGGGTTTGCGAAGTTGAGTGGCTTCCATCGCGGTCTGAGCAATCGGGGGATGGATCGGAGAAGGGAGGCCATTGTGAGATAGGATGGATTATAGAAACGGAAATGACGTTCTGTTAGTAAAAGTGGTGGTAGAGGACGTTGCTCTCGCCGATATAGCCATAACAGTTGAGAGAATGGATGTTTACTTGAGGTCGCGTTGAGAAATTGCACTAGCCTTGTTAGTTAGTATACATTATCTAATATAACTGTAATCTAGCTGAAATTGGATATACAGAGTATACAGAGTATGCAGATATATAGTATCAAAGTGTATCGGTTGATACCTAAGATAGAACATTAATGGACTCCGATAATAAAGGATACTAACTGCTAATTAATGAAGCCCAACTCCCTCAAAGCACTCAACTCCAGCTGCTCATTATCCTCCTTTGTGAACCTCCCAACATCACCAGCTTCAGGGCTCCTAACCCATCCCAGCGAGAGATCCTCACTCCGCACCAGCTGCTCTCTCGCAATCCATTTCCGCTGAACAAACCTCCCAACATTCCTAGTTGGCGGCCTTGCATTTGCTTTAAGAGCCATGTCCAAAGCCTTAAGCAGTTGTTTTTGGGCTCCTGGTAATGGTTTGGGGATAAACCGCGCCGTCTGGTCTTTGAACAGTCGGTACCAGGGATAATACAGATTCGAGCTCCCTAGGACAAGATCTTTATAAAAGGACTCGAATGCGAAAGGGAAAAAGCCCGCCATTTCCCAGTCGATGATTGCAACGACCTTGTAGTGGTCTGTGGTACTCTCTCGCCGGACAAGGATATTTCGAGGCTCGAGATCATTGTGACAAAGGACGACGGTCTCCTGCAATGAGAGGATATCCTCTTTGGACATGGCTACAGAGGGTATATCGTCGAATTCGCACTCGAATAACAGTCCCTCGTCTAATTCAGTGACAGCGATTTGCTTGAACCCATCTTCGGCTTTGACGAGGCCCCGAACAAGATCGGACAGGTTGGAGAAAAGCCCCAACGAAGGACCACCAAGTGGGATAGATGGAGTTTCAATAGCGGCTTTGTTTTCCAGCTTGAAGAATTGCTGCGCCTTTTTATGCAGATTGATACTGTGGAGCTTTCCGACAATAGATGCAACCTGTTCTGCAACGTGCAGCTGCTGGTCGTCTGTCATGTCACTCCAGATACTCTCCAGCGTGACGGCGTCCTTGACATACGTGGTCACTGAGTAGTCAAACTTTTTTCCGTCTTCTGTTGATGCCGTTCCTGTTTTATGCACTGTAGGGACGTAGTCTGGGATTACCTGGCCCGCGAGCTCCTGTATAGCGGACACTGCAGGGATCTGACTACCTTCAGGTTCGATACGGACGATAAAGCCCTCTCCAGACTCTGGACAGGCAGTAAAGGTGCAGGATTGGAAGTTCTGTGAGAGTACTTCGGTTGAGATGAACGTAGTATTGGGAAAGATCTCGGCGAGGATGTAATTGTCCGGCGCAAGATCGAGTTTCTCATCAGAAGACATGCTGTAGATTGGCGAGGTAGTTTGATGGAGAAGATGTTTACTCTGAGCAGTCTCTGGATATTCAAAGAATATATACTGCTAGTTCAAACAAAGGCCTCTTTGTGACGAGCGTGCACCTACTCAAACGTGGTGTTGCACAGGTTGATATCCTGATTGATAAACAAAGGATCCTATTCAAACAGAGCTGATTACATTGGCGATATAGAGCTCTGTTACTCAAACTGCCACCAGTCAAAGTTAAACAGAAAGCCATCACCCTCGCCAACAAACTTGAAGAACAAATCATGAGTCCCAGTAGCCTCAGTGACAGGACAGCTCACCGTCGTCCACTCCTGCCAGCCCCCAGTCCCAACCACCGTGCAAGTCCCAATAAGTAGACCGTCTTCACCATCCAGCCGCAGCTCGATATCTCCACCATCAGACTCAGACGCCACACTTGCACTGAACGACTCCGCGCCATCCCCAAAGGCAACCCCATTAACCTTGATATAGTCCCCATTGTTAACATCACCAACATTCAACCCCCCCTCACTACACTCCTCCGTCTCAATCCCCTCAGACCACGCGATAGTCTCCGCCTCCTGCCTCACAAACGGATCCAGATCCCGCACCTGCTCCGGTCCCTCCTCCGTCATCTGCAGCACAGGAATCGACCCATCCTCGTTATACTCGAAACTCTCCACCGCCACAGACCGCGTATACCCACTGCCCCCAGGGAGCGCCCCGTTATGGTACACAAAGTAAGACACATTCCCATAATCCACAATCCCGGGGTGATTCGTAAAACTCGCACCACTGGACTCCATAACAACACCCCCATACGTCCACGGCCCCGTTGCAGACGGGCCAGTCGAGTACTGGATATTCTCCGGACAGCAGGTGCCCGCGTATACCATGTAGTACAGCCCATCGCGCTTATACAGCCAGGGACCCTCTTCAAAGGCGGTTGGCCGCTCCTCAGTTGGTTCAGGCCGGGTCCCGAATCCCTCCGTTGTTAGGGATACCTGTGTGATCTCGCCGGTATACGACACCATATCGTCGTTCAGCGTGACGTACCACAGGTTCGGATTTCCCCAGTAGAGATACGCTTGCTCGTCGTCGTCATCGTCAATAAAAACCGACGGGTCAATCTCATTATTCTCAAGCAGCGGGCCCCCAATTGCATCCTCGTACGGGCCCTCAATGGACTCGCTAACGCCCACGCCGATCGCCATCCTACCCGTCTGCCCATTCCGCACGGGGACGTAGAAGTAGAATTTCCCATTGCGCGGGATCACCTGCCCCGCCCAGGCTTGGGCGGAGACCCAGCTGAATGTTTCCAGCGACATGGGCGAGCGGTGGTGCTGCCAGTTTGCCATGTCGGAGGAGGAGAAGAGGCGCCAGTCGAGCATGGTGTAGTCGGTGGAGTTGTCTTCGTCGTGGCCGGTGAAGATGTAGAACCGGTTGTTGTGGATTAGGGGGGCTGGGTCTGCGGTGTAGATGGTTTGGACGATTGGGTTTTCGGCGGTTGTAAAGTTTATGTTGATGATATGGTACAGGAGTAGTGTGATGAGGGAGAATAGAGATGGCATCTTGGGTAGCATCTTTGATGTTCAGTGTCTGATGGTGTCTGATGTTGGATTAGGGCTTAGTTGGCTAGTGTAGAGAATACAACAGCCTGTCCACAGTTTAAGTAGTCCAGAAATACTCAATGCAGACGCAGATCCCCGCATCTTGAAACCCCCAGTTTCAAGTCAATTTATCCTCATTTATCCGGCTGGCTAGGCGCTCGTCATTGAAGACCCTGCCGTGGAATAAGATCTGCAGCTCCGGAGAGAGATGTGGGGGAAGACCGGGGTCTGGTGCATCTCGGTTATTTAACGGTAAATAGATAATTAATGATAGCTCTTCGACCTGCTTCTCAGAAGTGGAAAGATCATTTCCTGGCAGTCTCGCACAGTTCATCCTTGGTATGGGGAGACGGATGTCGATGAGGATGTTGAATGGATGTATATGTACGGACTATTTTTCATTATAGGGATCTAGAGCAAAATACTGAGGATGTGGGTCATGAACAAGTATTCAATTATACTAATGCTATTCATTTGACGAATACCCTAATGCCTTTCGAATCCAGCTTCGGAAAGGGTAGAAAGAAGTCATGAGCAAGTTCCACATCCGAGATATCAGTCTCGTACAGCTCGAAATCGAAGAGTCGGAATAACGAGGCGAATACTAAATACAGCTCGCACCACGCAAGACTACCACATTAATTAGAATCGTGCATAGTTATGCTGTGTTTAGGAAGGTCCAGGGGCGTACTTGATTCCAAGACAGGATCTCGTTCCCTTTCCAAACCCAACAAAGTAGCGCTCCAGGGGCGATCCGTTTTTGGCGCGCGGCGAGTCCAACCATCGCTCTGGGATGAAGGACTTTGCGTCTGGGAATATTTCTTCATCCCAGTTTAAGAACGGGATTGTCATGGAGATGGGTGTGCGTGCTGGGATAGCCCGATTATTAAACTCAATTGGCTTCGGTAGAAGACGCACATTGCGGGATGTTGTTGAGTATGACAGTCGGACTGCCTCCTTGATTACAGCGGTTAGATAAGGGAGTTTCTCCAGTTCAGCCCACTCAAGCTTTGAACTGATATTCTCGATACTGGCGTCTGGAATGGCATTGACAAGTTCATCCTGCAATCGAGCCAGGACCTTAGGGTTGGTGAGCAGGTAGAATGTCCCCACGCTCAGCGTCCATCCAGTTGTCGCCAGCCCGGCGCCGATGATAAGCTGTGCTTCGTCCTGGAGCCGGCGGTCGGCTTTTTCAGTCGCTGGGAGGCTGCCTGTAATTAGATCTGATAGTACTGTTGGCTTGCTGGCTTTTGTGGTCTCTTGGGAAGCCTTGATATCGCGGATTTGGGTCCCGAAGTCCTGTCGCATTTAGATTGACAGTTTAGCTTGAAATAGACGAGACAACTCACCTTCTGCATGCGAAAAATTAAGGCGTATATGGGCTCCAACTTCTCAATCCACGAATAAGGCAGCGTGTTCATGAACTTGGGTATCAGTGGGAACTGGAGGGCCATGTTACCGGTAATGCTTACACCAGCAAACGCATCGTGCAATATCGGAGCCCAGTCCTGTTTATACAGCGAGGCATAGTCATGGCCAAAGCAGTACTGCATGATGATGTCTTCACTAAAGGCCATGTATCCGCGGTGGATCGGCACGGGTGCATCAAGGCCTTGATAGTCCTTGACCTTCTTGAGCAGGACATCCAGTTTCTGGCGGATGATATTTTGTAACCCGAGGACACGCTGTCTCGAGAAGAATGGGTTCAAAGCGCCCCGTCGGATACGATGCAGGCTGTCAGGCGCGGTGGTCAAGACCGATGTGTCATTGCCAAATCGATTCGACATCCAGCTATACTTATCCACCCTGCCCGCCTTGGTAAAGACCGATTCCCACAGGTCGGCGTCGAGGACATGGAGTTCGTCAGGGGTAATGCGAACGATCGGGCCTGTGGAGCGCCTATTAGGCTGGAGATTTATAGTTATGGGGCTGACTGCATACCATATCGTTCATGCTGCTTTTTGATCCAGAAGATGAATCGGCCTTGCAGATGGACATCATAGTAGCATTCATGCCAGCGACTCAGAGCAGCGTACCGGGGGCCAGGGAAGCCCGCCAGTGGGTGCAGAAGCAGGCGATAAAGGCCCAGGCCTAGTAGATAGACAATGTATGACAATGCAAGGAGCACGGCCAGCACGAGAGGGGCCATGGTGAACAATGGCAATCATCGTTCCAGACGAACCCGTGGGCACAGAGGGGGCCGTCTTTAATAATGGCCCGACCATCCTGACCAACGTCAAACAGGCGATTGCAAAGAGGACGGGACAGTGAGGGTGGACCGAGTGGAGGACGAACACAAGACTAAACAAGACTAACACAAGACTCCTGCCGAACAGGGAAATGTTCGTTACTAGCGCTGGACGGGCCGGGCCCACCCAACTCGAGTCACTGAGGGACCAGCAACCAGCGTGCCAGCGCAGCCGGCACTGTCAGTGTCATTGCGGTGGGACTGGCCGCGGTGGGTTTATATCTCATAAGCTCACCGTCTCCCATCTTCATCCTTCTCGTGCCTCGGCCACAACCCCAACAATGGCCCCAACCGACCCCTCCTCAGCGTTCATCGAGCCCGACTCCAGCGACGCGGACTCGGTTTTTACAAACTCGACCGCCTACACCGAGAGCCTGCGCTCGAGCCTGCTCCAGAGCGTGCGCGAGAATGGGCGCGGCTACCACAAGTATTCCGACGGCAAGTACTTCATCCCCGAGGACGAGCAGGAACAGGAGCGCCTGGACATGCAGCACGAGATCTGCCTGATGACTTTAAACCGCAAGCTGCATCTCGCCCCGGTGCCGTCCACCGTGCAGAACGTTCTTGATCTCGGCACGGGCACAGGAATCTGGGCAATCGACTTTGCAGACCAGTACCCCTCGTCTAGTGTCATTGGCACGGACCTCAGCCCAATCCAGCCCTCGTGGGTGCCGCCAAACCTGAAATTCGAAATCGACGACTACGAGCAGCCCTGGACCTACGCGCAGAAGTTTGATTTCATCCACGCCCGCATGCTCTCGGGCTCCATTGCCAACGAGGAAAATTTGTTTCGCCAGGTGTACGATAATTTAACGCCGGGCGGGTGGTTCGAGCTGTTTGATTTTTCTTTCCCCGTGCGCTCAGACGATGGCACCATGCACGGGACAGCCTTTGAAACCCTGAATAGCAAGCTGGTCGAAGGGCTACGCTTAATCGGTCGCAACGGCGCTCTGGCCGACGAGTACAAGGGGCTGCTAACTCAGACCGGGTTCCAAAACGTCGTCGAAGTCAAGTACAAGTGGCCGCAGAATTCCTGGCCAAAGGACAAGGAGTTGAAGAAAATCGGACAGTGGAACATGGTCAACACCTTGGATGGCCTGCATGGGTTTTCTGCGAGGCTCTGCACTCAGGTTCTGGGGATGTCGGCGGCCGAGCTGGAGCTTTTGCTCGCGCAGTCCAGGAAGGACATCACGAACCCGAAAGTCCACTCCTACTGGTCAATGTGAGTGTCTGCACTTTTAAAGCTTCGTATTTCTAACTATTGCAGTGTTGTGGCGTATGGCCAGAAGCCAGCGGAGGCGTGACCCCTCCCGTCAAGCTGTACTGAGACACTATTCAAGAGTTGGACACAATCTGCTTCGAAACCTGAATCCCTCCGTAAAACGTATAACATGACCTGTACATTGCCTTTGGGCCGACTTCTCTAGCATTAATCTGTCTTAATTGTCGGCGCTATAAACTAACATAAGTAATTACCACTAATAAATTATTTTAAGCGAGTTAAGCTATGGGATTTATCACTGACATAATATTCCATTCATGTCAATTGTCGTTATTTCCATCCAAATTTGTCCAGACCGTCGAAAGTTATCTACGCTTCGCTTCAATTCAAATTCCGGTCTCCGAATGTCATGACGGTGTTGAACACAGGGACCTTTGTGAGTCTGTTGGCTACCATGGTCCACTTCTGCCACAGAGTACAACATACAGTATTTCTTTGTGTTTGTCACAGCCACACTTCCATCAGCCTTCTCGCCAAATATTCCATACACGACTATACTAGAAGACACAGGCCTGTCAATATGTTTCTCCATCCAAGCAGTGATAATCCACCAACCCTTCCCGAATCATCCTAGGTGCACAATATCCTCGTATTCAAGACCCAAGTGGGGTCTTAACCCTCAGAAAACAACCTCCTGAACTCCAACCACTCAAACCACCATGGCCAGCACCGCCAACAACCGCATTTTTCTCCCGGGCTTCGGCCGCGCGCTGAACGACTACCCGTACGACCTCACCCAGGGGCCCAAGGGCCCGCGACTGCGCTTCCCGCACGCGATTGAAGATGAGTATCCCGCTCAGGGCGTGTCCGTGCGCGAGCGCCGCATGATGGAGTTCGTCAACCAGATTACCGACAAGCCGGAGTGGACGAGGAAGGTTTTTGATGAGGAGATTGTGGCGAAGTGGCGCGCTGAGGCTGTTGGCTACCGTGGGGAATTGAATGAGGATGATGAATTGGATGAGGAGGGTGAGGATGAGAAGTATCTCACAGAGCCTACGTTTTCTTATGTGGGCTCCCTGGCATTCATTCCGGTGGAATATCTAATTGCTAACAGGGACAGTGCATCCAGGAGCTGCGCGACAAGGCAGAGTACTACAAAACCGCGAAGCTTGTCTCGGTCTGGGACTGCGAGCTGGCGGTGGTTAAATCCGACGAGGCCGTAGCAGACTATCTGCAGCAGGCTCTGCGACAGGCCGTGCGCGTGCTGGAGGACGTCCCAGACCACCAGAAGGACTGGCACCCGGGGTCAGACGGCAAAGTGCTCGATCTGCTGCATCCATCGCTGTTCCCGCTGATCTACGGCGTGTCCCGCGCGCTGCCTTGTGGTAGTGTACCCCTTGACCGCTGCACGTGGTTCAGCTGTGCCGGCGAGGTGGTCAGTTCGAGCTTCGACGAGAACGCACGGTATACACAGGTATCCAGGCAGCGGCACAGTTCGCTTAAAGAATGGGGCAGTTTCCAGTGGCTGCCGGCCGAGGTGCGGTTTGACGCGGACAACGGACGCGCAAATATCACCAGCTACGTCAACAACCTGCACCCACAGAAACACCAGGCGCTGTACCCCATCCTCGAGCAGTTCGTTGACGCGGTCGTCCCGCTATGGGACGAATGTCTGTCGTGGTTCCGGCCGCGCCTGCGCCTAGAGGATATCGCAGGCAACGAAGAAGAGGACTACGATGTCCCCGCCGACATCACATACACGCCTGATGAAGATGAAGCCGAGGGCGCAGAGATCCGGCCCTACACGTTCGCCGAGGTCCGGGGCGGGGATTACGACTTCAAGTATTCCGACAGCTTCCAGGAATGGTTTGAAGAGAACCGTTTCCTCAAGCAAACTGCCGTGCACGAGTTCCGGACTCGCCAGGAACACATCGCGCACCCCGACCACCGCCCCGTGCATCTGAAGCGCGATTTCGCAGCTGCTGGACTGCAGGTTATCTTCAAGCTAGCTAATATCCACCTCACGCCCGAGAAGCCCGAGTTCGAGGGCGGGTCGTGGCACGTCGAGGGCGCACTGAATGAGCATATCTGTGCCGCGGCGCTGTACTACTACGACGAGGAGAATATCACGGCGAGCCATCTGGCTTTCCGGCAGGGGATGGGCGATGATGTCAAGTCAATCCCCGCACAGGTATACATCCTCTCCTCTACCGAAACTACCAAACTACCAAACTACCGAATTAACCCTTCTGCCCATTCGTACAGAACGAGCACTCCTCCACCGAAGAATTCTACGGCGTCGAACAAAACGGCCCCGCCATCCAACATCTAGGAAGCGTCCTAACACGCCCGGGCCGACTCCTAGCCTTCCCCAACGTCCTCCAGCACCAGGTACAACCATTCAAACTTGCAGACACCACCAAACCAGGCCACCGCAAGATCCTGGCCCTCTTCCTGGTCGATCCGCACATCCGCATCCTCTCAACGGCTAATGTCGCCCCGCAACGCGTGGACTGGTGGGCGGAGCAGGTTCGTGCTTTGGCCCCGTTCAATGCGCTCCCGGTTGAGATCTTCAGCATGATTGTTGATCTGGTAGGGGGGCAGGGACAGGGGGTGCCGATTAGTTGGGAAGAGGCGGTGGCGACGCGCCAGGCGTTGATGGATCAGCGGGGGGCGTTGGTGGAGTATGTTAATGATGATATGGAAGAGGTGAGTTTGTGTTTGGTCTGTCCCTGAGCCTGGCTAATGTATCGCGTTAGAATACGTTTTGTTTCTGCGAGCATTAGGCTCATTATCATGAGTGAAGGGCTGTTTGAGTTGACTTTGCTGTTAGTGTGTGCTACACCAAGTTAGAGTTGCATATCCCTCGGCTACACGGTTTTTTGCTGCACCTTGAACAGTCGATAGACCTCTTCCCTGTTAGCCGTTTCGGCCTGAAGGCAACCCTCACACGTGGACATGGACTGGGGAAGACGGCGTTTTCGGCCCCGGCCTTGTATCTGGAGCCAGTACCAGCGGTGAATCCGTTGATTGGCATGGCTTGGCTTGACGATCATAGAGCTATCAAGGATGACAGGATGATATACCCAACACCTCCACATTTTAAGATTATACCCCGGGTCTCAACCAAGCATGAAGCTGCATGAAGCCGTCTAGGCACGGGGAAGCTGCTGAAGGATTTAAAGGATGCGATGGCTTACTCTGAGTCGTAAACATAACGACCCTACCCCAGGGTATTTGAAGTAGAAATTTACTCACGAACTTCTTCTCTGTTTTGGCAGGCATCTTCGTACAATGGCAACCAACACCATGGCTCAGGAACTGGAACCCAAGCAAGGCATCTCACATATTCCCAATACCTCTGGCGCAAACGACCTCGAATCCCAACAAACCCGCCAAGATGTGATCGAACATGTCAAGACACAGGGTCCCAAGATCGCAGACCCTACTCCCTTGGGACTTCTGTCCTTCGCTACTGGTGAGTCAATCTAGCTGAGAGGCTTACAAGTGTATTAAAGACAAAAAAAGGTATATTCCTCATAGCAATGTTCGGGATTGGGGCCCGGGATATCCAGACACCGAATGCCATGATCGGAGTGCTGCTCTTCTTCGGAGGCACATCCCAATTCCTCGCTGGGATAATAGAGTTTGTTCGTGGGCAGGCGGTACTCTCCCTTCCTTCGTATTCTTAACCAAATCACTAATTTCGATACATTTCTAGTTCGGCGCCACCCTGTGGTGCTCCTACTCCGCCTTCAACTTCTCATACGCCATGATCTACATCCCAGGCACAGGCATAATGGCCGCATACACAGACACGGAAACAGGCGCCATCAGCCCCGAGTTCAACCAAGCGCTGGCAATCTATATCTGGGCGTGGTTCATCGTGAACACAATCTACGCCATTGGGGCGGTGCGCACAACCTGGGTTCTGTTTCTGGATTTGGCGATCCTGAGCTTGGGCTTGCTGTTGCTTGCTGTGGGGTATATGGATGAGAACACGGCGGTTTTGAAGGCTGGGAATGCGGTTTTGCTTGTTGTGGCTTTTCTTTCTTGTGAGTCTACCAAATTGGCTTGAAATTATTATTGAAGTTGTGGCTAACCGTTGCAGACTGGGCAGGGTGTTCTGGGTTCTGGGCTTCGGCGACGCCTATCAAGGTGCCGACGTTCGCTATGTGAGGATATATAGTGATTACAAGCGATACAAGGCTTATGCCTGTACATTGGTCTATGATCAAGGCAGATAGTTGAAGCGAGGGCCCGAGTTCAAGGGATACTTCGTGAACAGATGCGCGGGCTGGGATGTATGTAATTTGAGGCCAGGAGGGCGAAGTTGGAATTATCATCATTCTCTAGTTACAATATGAAGAGATTCAGACTTAAGGTCATTGTAGTTATACAGTCATCAGCAAGCTAATCCTAGTCATCTTATGGTTTCTGGGGTTGTAGCGTCTGGATTCTGAGGTCTTGTTTTTAAGTTCCTTTGTAGCAAAGTCTTCGAGCAAATGGACAGACCATATTGCTTGGTGGGTTAGCTACCATTGAATCGATGGAGCTGTTGTACGACTTAGCAATACGGATACTTATGAGCGATATGTATTTGAAGTTATTCCAAACCTAATATAGTATATACTAGGATATTATATTCACATCATCGATTTATCTCAGCTTGTATACCAATACAATCATGATTCGACACAACTACTACAAACTAATCAAACTAATTAACGAGACAGTCAAAGTTTAACAGACGAGCGCTCATTTGAGCCATTCAGTCTTTTCGCGAGGGCAGTTCCCGCCAGACGACCAAAGGTCAACGAACGCAGAACGGAGGTGGCAGGAGGGTATTCTATAATCGATTAGAGATGCATACCATCATAAACACATACCATTATAATGAGGGAACGAACCATTGTAGTAAAGACCAGTCAGCTCTCCGGCAGCCCACAGGCCAGGGACGGGGGCTCCATTGGTGGCCAGGACTTGCGACTCGGTATTGACCTTGATGCCGCCATAAGTGAACGTGAGTTGCGTAGTGATTGGGAATGCGTGGTAAGGAGGCGAGTCCAATGGGTTGGCCCAGTTCGTCTTGTTGACTTTAAGGCCGGTGGTTGCTTTGCCGTCCAGTTTCATCAGGTCATACTCCTTGTCATTGCAGGCAGCATTGAACTCGGTGACGGTGCGTTCGAACTTATCAGGGTCTGCGCCGAGCTTCTTTGCAAGTTCTGAGAGAGTCTGTGCTTGAACAGGCTCTTGGTCGGTACTTTCATAGACCCAGCCCGGTCGAAACCGATTCATCACGGTGGAGTCAGTAACGAAATAGCCCTTATTATTATGATCCCGCCAAAGCTCCAAAGCAACCATCTCGAATGTTTCAAAGAGATGGCGTTTCCCTTCATCGTAGAACCGCTCGCAGTTCTCGTTCATCACGATGCCATAGTTATGGCCCCAGATCACAGCATCAGGCTTAGTGGCGCGAGTATCAACCAGCTCCGAGTGCAGGCCGTCAAATGAGCCAGCAACATCAGCACCCGCGTCTAGAGCCATTCGCAGCCCTTGCCCTCTATTGTATTTCAGGCCGGGGGCAATCAGCTGTAGCTCGTGGGTCTTGGGGCCGATATACTTTGCGAGCATTTCCCGGTTCCCTTCGAAACCGCCGCTCGCAAGCATCACGTCTTGAGAATAGAGTCTTTCCAATAGTCCGGTCGATCTGCGGACTTCAACTCCGTTGGTGCGTCCTTGGCTATCGGATAGGAGCGAGCGAGCTTCAGTCTCCCAGTGGACATCGCAGTTATCATACTGCTCGATATGCTTCATGAGAGCCTTGATAATGGCCCACCCTCCACCATCTGGCATCACAAAATGCTGGTCTGTCTTGAACTCAAGCAAGACCTAGAAGATCAGCACCATCTGTAATAAAAATAAAAATAAAAAACTTACATTCTCCTCTTTATGTCTGATAAAATTCACCCCATGGTCCTCGACATACTCCGCCGTCGTCTTCGCCTCCTGCGCAAGTTTCCGGCAATACTCCAGGTCCGCCTGGCCATTGCTAACCAGGCTCATTTCCTGTATCCAATCTTCATCGAAATTCAGGTTCTTGTCAAGACGCAAGTATGCCCCAGTCCATCTGGAAGCTCCGCACCGCTCTCCCTTCTTTCCGGCTTCGATCAGAGCTACGCGGGCGGACTTGTTGAGTCTCTTGGCTGTTTCGAGGAAGTTGAGCGCCGTCATACATCCGGCGAAACCGGAACCGACAATGATCAGGTCATAAGTAGAAGAAGACATGGTGATAAAGATGGGAGGTGGGCTGGTGAGATAGGAATGGTTCCTGGGGATTCCCCATGGGGGTTTAACAAGGGGTAATTATACCTGTTCGTCTTACCGCGTGCGGGGGCTTAGAGGATGCTGTATAGTGGAGTATAGACGGGAATAATTGAGGAAGACGGTGTTTCGGGACTTTTGAGTTTGAGAAGTGGAAATAGAAGTCGCCGTCTTGATTAGGGTTAATTTAGGCCGAGAAACGGCGTCTCCCAACTATTGCCGCCTGTCTATACTACACCGAGATTCGCTATTTGACAGCTCGATCAGCAAGACAATCTTGTTCCAGTTGAATTAGAAGAACCACTCGACTACTCAACTACAATGGCGCCGAGCTATCCTCCCCTCTTCCAGGTATGTTGATCAGACCTCAACTCAGTTTATGTCCAAGCTCACTGAAAGAAGCTAGAAGACCTTTCCCTCTTCAAACAGGACTCCTTCGTCAATGGCGAATGGGTCGGCTCCGCTTCAGGCAAACGTTTTGCAGTCCTTGGTAAGGCCTCGCGGTCTGGATGCGGTTGATGGCGATGATAGCTTACGCATACCTAGACCCTGGATCCGGAAAAGAATTCGCCAGCTGCCCGATCAACAGTTCAGAGGACGTCAACCACGCAGTGGAAGCCTCACACGACGCCTTCCAGCGATACCAGCTCGTGACGGCCCGAGACCGCGCAAAGGCACTCCTCCGCTGGCACGACCTCATCACAGCCGCGAAGCAGGATATCGCAACCATCGTCACCTATGAAACCGGCAAGCCTCTCGCAGAGGCACTGGGTGAACTAGACTACGCTCTCGGGTTCACTTGGTGGTTCGCCGGCGAGGCAGAGCGCATTCAAGGGACTGTGGGGACTTCCTCTGTTAAAAATCGCCGTAACTTTACCATCAAGCAACCGATTGGGGTGTCGGTTGCTATGGTTCCTTGGAACTTCCCTGTTGCGATGATTCTGCGCAAGGCTTCTGCTGCGTTGGCTGCGGGCTGCTCGATGGTTATCAAGCCGTCGCCTGAGACGCCTTTGAGTGTCCTTGCGTTGGTGGAGTTGGCTGCGAGGGCTGGTGTTGAAAGGGGCGCTTTGACGGTCTTGACTACTGACTTGGAGTGTACCCCGGCTCTCAGTGAGAGTCTTTGCAAGCATCCTTTGGTCAGAAAAGTGACGTTCACTGGGAGTACGCGCGTTGGAAAGTTGATCTCGAGGCATTGTAGCGACGGGCTGAAGAAACTCACTCTCGAGGTAGGAGCACCACGTCACACATAAGTACATACTAGTTAACGTTACTGAACCAGCTCGGAGGGAACTGTCCTTTTATTGTGTTCGACGACGCAAACCTGACTCAGGCTGTGGAAGCCCTAGCCCTACTCAAATGGCGCCATGCCGGACAAGCCTGTATCACCGCAAACAGAGTCTATATCCAAAGCGGAGTCTACGATCAATTCAAGAGCCTTCTCACCGAAACAACCAAGAAGCTCAAAGTAGGCCACGGCGCTGCACCAGACACCACAATCGGACCCCTCACAACCGCAGCTGGAGTCGAGAAAGTCGAAGCCCAAGTCCAAGACGCAATCTCCAAGGGCGGGAAAGTTGTTCTAGGCGGCAGGAGACCTGAACATCTTGATCCTGATGCTGGTGGATACTTCTACTCGCCTACGATTATCTCCGATGCCACAGCAGATATGATTGTAGCTCATGAAGAGACCTTTGGTCCGCTTTGCGCGCTTTTCCGCTTCGATACGGAGGAACAAGTCGTCAGGAAAGCTAACGAGACAAGCATGGGATTGGCGTCGTACTTTTTCACTCGCAATGTCAGTCGGACGTGGCGGTTGGTGGAGAGTTTGGAAGCTGGCATGATTGGAATGAACACTGGTGAGTCCTCCTTTCACCCGATATTTGGAAGACTCTTTCTTACATCTTTAGGAAATCAATCTGCCGCCGAGGCCCCGTTTGGCGGAATCAAAGAGAGTGGATATGGGAAAGAGTCTGGGAAGGATATTGCAGTTAATGAGTATCTTGTCACTAAATCGGCTTCTCTGACTCTTGAACCGGCGGAGTCTGCTGTGATTCTAGGTTAGAACTGTTAAAATGCAGATACATTCGTGTATGCTTTTCTCTTATTGTCATTAGTGATACTCCGCCAACATAGGATGCTTCAGAATACAAGGCTATTGTACTGTAAAGGCAATAAAATAGCGAATGGAACGCCGGAACGCTACTCGGGAGAAAAGGGTATCAATTCTTTCTTGCCCATCCAGTCAACTTTGACTGTATGAGATCTATGAATCAACTGGCTTGGAGACAGCATCCATCCCATTCAAAGCAGCCTTACAAGCTCTGATCGTCTCCTCCGTCGCCAAATGGCTCCTTTTCAACTCTTCAAACCGACTCCTCCAGAATCCCCACCTCGGGATATTATATCCAGCTTCTCCCTTCCAAAGCCTCCCCCCGGGTATCCTGTCACGGTACTCCTGGTTCCGGCATGCCTCGTAAAGCCGGGGACTGCAGTGAATGAACCACAATGCAGCAACTGGAGGATACACGTTAATGTACTTGGTTCGGGTGTTCCTGTGTCGGTCATCGTCCTCCAGATGCCTCCAGATGCAGGTCAGGGCGTGGTATGCGCCGTCGGAGATACCTTCGTTGTGGAAGTGTATTAATAGCCCGTTCATGTTTCTCCATGATCGGTGTGCTGGGTCGGTTACTTTGGTGCCACTCCCCATTTCTGATGCTCAATCAACATTCAATATTCGTCAATACTTGTCTGTATATCTATCAGGAAGACATACGACTCCATCTCTCATGTAACTCCATACCAAAGTAAGGCCTATCCTGCCATACCCGATACCGACCCTGTATAAAAATCTCAGGCAATTCTTGCAGAGCCTTATGTAGAGAAATGTAGCGCTGCATGGGTTTTCCCTGGTACTCTAACTGCGGCGCAATCCGGAACATAACCTCCCAGAATTCGCACAGGAATTGGCGAGGATAGTAATCGTCATCCTCTCCTAAACAGTGATGAGGGAAGAAAGAGTGCGCCTTTTTAGCTGCTTTCTGGGGCGTGATTTTTGAGTGTGCAGGGAGGTAGGCTGCTAGGAGATCAAACACTTGTTCTTCCACGTCTGTTGGCTCGTACATGGTGTCGAGGTCGAGACCGAGGGGGTTGTTTGGATTCGGCATGGTGAGGATTATTATGTAGAATAGAGTAGCCGTTATTGAAGTTACTGAGGCAGTTCAGCGATGCTTAATTAAATAAAATCCATTAGATGGCTTACTGAGTCAACTATAATCAACATTGTGGCTCAGAGTAAGCCATGAGGCGGTGCGGCTATAGTGGAACTTCTGGCTGGCGTCAGGAGCAGGGCCGTAGAGAAGATGTGGCAATTGACAGCAGGCCAAGCTACAGTCAGGCTACAGCAGCTCGAAGAACTGAACAGAATTCCACGATACAGATGTCTCGTGTGGTCCACGTGCAGGTCACGTGTATAGGTACACATTCGGGCACTGAGTTAATAATATCACCGTAGAAGGCAGTCAGCCATACAGTCTTGAGGCTATAATTGCAGAGTCTATTACCATCTGTTACTTTCCATCACATGAAGTCCCCATATTCTTCATCCTTATCAGTCGGACCCGACAGATCCGAGGCATCTCCGAGAGGCGCATCACTGGCCCACTGGCCCCACTTCGGTATTAGGGCCGATGTACTCTTCAGTCTTTCTCCGTTGACACTGCTTTCTCTCTCTTTAACACTCTCCTCTCTTTAACACTCTTCTCCTGAGTCTTCTCAATCCAGCAATCTGTCTCCCTGGATCACAAACTTCCCTCTATCAACTCCTCTCTACCAACTCAACCAGACTTTATCAACCGGGCTATCAACCAGCCTACCTGGAATCTCCCAAGATGATCCTCACCCGCCTCATCTCCCTAACCAACTTCGGCGTCGCCTCCTCCGCCCTGGCCTTCCAGGTCTTCGTCCTCTACCCGTGGCACCACCAGCTCGACGACGAATTCAAGTCCCTCAAGGTCGAACACCTCCGCCTCCTCAGCCGGCTCGATCGCATCGCGCCCCCGGAAGTGAAGCCAATCGCCGAAGTGAAACCAATCGCCGAAGCGAAGCCACTTGCCGCACCGAACTGAACGACATAACTGAAATAAAGCGAAAGAAAGCGAAAGCATGGCTCTCGCGTGCGGATAAATATGCATGCATTAGATGATTAGAGGGTAATCCGGCGTTTTTATGTACAGGAAGAGGTCTTTCAAGACTTAGAGCCTCGCCTGGGTGACTAGTCCCTGGGAGACGGGTATCTCCTCGGTCGATAGACGTTGAGCGCTTATTGAACACAATATTATTAGACTTAAGATCTATATTCACTATTAAAGTGTAGACTACTGGATTTCTAGACCAGAAGACCATAAAACAAGTAAACAGTCACAGCAAAAACTTCAAAGCCTCCTCAACCAACGCCTCCGGGTCCTCCTCCGGGATAAAATGCCCACAGCCCAGTCCCCTCCCCTGAACATCAGCACAATACTTCTGCCAAACCTCCAACGGCCCCTCCTTCTTCGCCTTCATCGCACTCGCAAAGAACCCAGCCTCGCCCCAAACCACCAAAACCGGAACCTGGATCTTATTCCCCCTCTCCAGCTCCTCCTCATCATACACCCGATCAAAGTACGCCCCGGCCCTATAATCCTCACACGTCGCATGGATCTTCTCCTCAGCGCAATACGCCTCCCTATACCCCGCCATCACTTCAGCATCATAAGCATCCAACGTCCCCGTCCCCGCCCAGCTCGCAAGCGCATACTCCAGAAACATCTTCCCCCCTTCAACCCCGCCAATCAATCTCTCCGGGAACGGAGCCGGCTGGGCAAGAAATAACCAATGATACCCCTTCAACCCGGCCTTGGCGTCGCCGAATCCCTGGAACATCGACGCCGTGGGAACAATATCTACAACGATAACCTTGGACACTCGTTCGGGGTTATCGAATGCGAGGCGGTAAGCGACACGTGCCCCGCGATCATGGCCTAGGACTGCGAATTTATCGTCCGGCCCGTACCCGAGCTGTTCCATGACGGAGAGGCAGTCTTGCCCCATTAGGCGCTTTGTGTAGGCCGAGCCATTTGTGCTGGAGGGGATGGGGGAGGAGGCGCCGTAGCCGCGGAGGTCGAGCAGGATGAGCGTGAAGTGTGGGAGGGAGGGTGCGATTCTGTGGAACTCGAGGTGGGTTTGGGGGAAGCCGTGGATAAGGAGGAGGGGTGGTTTTGAGGTGGGGGATTTGGGGGCGCTGGTGCGCACGAAGAGGCGCGCGCCGAGGGTCGTGGTGATGTATTGGGAGGAGAAATTGGGGAAGTGGTCGGTGGGCATTTTGTATATTATTTATGGAAGGAGGGTTTATTGTAGTTTAATGGAGGGGATGTAGTGGGTATTTATACTGCGGGGATGGAGTCATACTCGGTCGAGAGGCGGGGTTGCGCCTTCCACGTACATCATCCAGACCTTCAACTCTTAACGTTAGCTCTAACCTTGGTATAACTGCTAATAGCATCCAAATGATAGTATTTATCTAGAATCCTGAATATCTGCCACTTCACGCACCGCCATGACCTAAACATAGGAATCACATAAAAACAAAGTGAAAAACAAATACCTGGCAACCTTCACCGAGTCCTGCTCAGAACAAGTTCCCGTATATCACATGCAATACGATGTCCATGCATACATAGACTGGGCCCAGAAGTGCACTACAAGCTAAATACAGACAGGGCTCGCTCCGGCTATGCAAGATAGCAGATTTGTTTCATGCTGCCAAATACCAGATAGGATTCTGCTTCCAGTCTCGAAGGGTCGGTTGTCGGTGACTTTGCGAATTGGTTACCCTAGCTCCACCCACAAAAGCCTTGCGGGTCTTGGTGAGTAGGTAAGTACATGCAGAGTACATATTTGACAGAGTTACTAGAGTAGCTTGTACCGCGTTGATAAGCTCATTGCGGCTCTTTCAGGGCTAATGCCCACTTCTAATGCTCGGCTGCAGCCGACCTCGGTAGGTCCTATCGATAACCCTAATCGTGGAGCAAGGCTACCAAGACGAGACAGGGAAGCAACTACGAACGTCGAAACGGCTCTCTATGTTTGGTATCGATATGAGCGAGTCCATGTAGATATCAGGACAGACAGTCTATCCTGCAACTGCTGAACCGTGCTCTTTCGGGCCTGAGTAGGTCTAAGAATATTTTATTTCGGCGGGTTTGTTGGAAGGACTCTAGTTTGCACTGGGGGATCTTTATGGACTCCGATATGAACTCGAATCGTTAAACACTCGTTTGTCTAATTTGAAGTGAGCTGGTAACTTGATATGTGCGCACCTCAAGATGTTTCATGCTGAATTAGGTTTGATTCAGTGCTGCTGACAAGTTTCAAAGCTTCCTTAGTGGGAGGCAGTGTCGTCGACTCGTCAAGATGGGACTGAGGCAGTGTCGATAGCTCCTCCGCAGGTAGCCTGGTTCTGGAATACAACTGGAGGCCTGGTTGAAGGATGCTCATCTCAATTTCAGGATTGGGGCCGTTCCTGCGTGGCTTCCAGCTGGCCCAGTCAGACAATGCAATTATGCAGCTTGTTATGCACGGTGAGTAATAGACTTCTGGCCCTGTCGCTCATTTCCGCGAATGCAACATCGGCGATCGACGGCATTGGCTGGATCGGGCTTAGCTTTGTTTACTCCGCTCTGTTATGGCAACGCCATTCCCGAAGTGGAAGGTACGATCCTCCTCCAAGTCCGCCGTCGCAGCTTCATCGCGACTTCAATACGACTTCAACTCCAGGAACCGGAAAATGTTGCAGTCGCGACCATTTGATCCCCCGCGCCGTTCAATCAGCATCTGGCCCTGCAGCGCTGCCTCGGGTGCCAAGTCGTGGTTGTTTCCGCAATGCTTGGGCTGTCAGCTTGCCCCTTTGTACGCTCCACATTCAGCCTGGCAGTGCCCATGCTCGCTCCACTTCTCCTCACCATCTGAGCCTCCCCGCTTCCTCTCTCTACCACTTTTATACCGCTCATTCCCCGTCCTGTCCCTCGTTTGGCTTGTACTCTGTAGTTACTGTCGCTATTTGGCTGTAGTTATTCTTAGGGTGTCACTCCTTTGCAACCCTTTTCAACTTTTTTTGTGATTCCGCGTGTTACCCCTGAATATGCGTACACATCTTCTTGCCCTTCCGGCCCTGGCCGCAGCCAGCTTGCCCGTCTACTCGCGAAGTAGCGAGTCGCGCGCGGGCGCCATCAAGGAGGCCTTCTCCCACGCCTGGGATGGCTATTATGAATATGCCTTCCCTCACGACGAGCTGCACCCCATCTCCAACGGCTACGGAGACTCCCGAAACGGCTGGGGCGCGTCGGCCGTCGATGCCCTGTCCACTGCCATCATCATGCGCAACGCCACTATCGTCAATCAGATCATTGACCACATTGCTGAGGTTGATTACACAAAAACCGACTCGACTGTGAGCTTGTTCGAGACCACCATTCGCTACCTCGCCGGCATGCTGTCCGGATACGACCTGCTCAACGGGCCTGGCAAGGGTCTAGTGGATGCGAAAAAGGTGGATGTGCTTCTTGAGAAGTCTCAGAAACTCGCCGATACCCTCAAGTTTGCATTCGACACCCCCTCCGGTGTTCCGTACAACAACATCAACATTACCTCCAAGGGCAATGACGGCGCCGACACCAATGGGCTGGCCGTGACTGGCACCCTGGTGCTCGAGTGGACCCGCCTGTCGGACTTGACTGGAAACGACGAGTATGCGCGCCTGAGCCAGAAGGCCCAGGACTACCTCCTCCACCCGGAGCCGGCGGAGTACGAGCCGTTCCCGGGTTTGGTTGGAAGCAACATCAACATCAAGGACGGAAAGTTCGCCGACGGGGTAGTTAGCTGGGACGGTGGCGCTGATTCTTACTACGAGTACCTGATCAAGATGTACCTGTACGACCCTGAGCGCTTTGGCCTGTACAAGGACCGCTGGGTGGACGCTGCCAAGTCAACCATCGAGAACCTGGCTTCGCACCCATCTACCCGCAAGGACCTCACCTTCCTCTCCTCCTACACCAAGGATCACAAGTTCAAGTTGGTCAGCGAGCACCTGACTTGCTTTGATGGCGGTAACTTCCTGCTTGGTGGAACGCTGTTGGACCAGCAGGATTTTGTTGACTTTGGTCTTGAACTGGTCTCCTCTTGCCACGAGACCTACAACTCGACGCTCACGGGGATTGGTCCCGAAGTGTTCAGCTGGGATCCCAGCTCTGTCCCTGAGAACCAGACGGAGCTGTTCGAGCGAGCAGGCTTTTACATCACTGGTTCAGGATATATTCTGCGCCCAGAGGTGATTGAGAGCTTCTACTACGCCTGGCGTATCACCGGTGACGAGACGGTAAGCATAGAAAACGAGTATTTAGAATAGATTGCTGACATGTGCAGTACCGCGAATGGGTGTGGAACGCCTTTGTCAACATCAACAAATACTGCCGCACCGAGTCCGGATTCGCCGGCCTCAGTGATGTCAACGCGGAGAATGGAGGCGGCCAAGACGACAACCAAGAGAGCTTCATGTTTGCAGAGGTGCTGAAGTACACTTATCTGGCTTTTGCTCCCGGTACGTTCCTGTTTAGCTTGGCAAATACTTTTATCCGTACTAACTGCAACAGAGGACGAGTGGCAGGTCCAGAAGGGCAGTGGCAACACGTTTGTGTTCAACACCGAGGCGCATCCTTTCAAGGTGTACTCGCCCAAGTAGGTGTAAGCATGGTACCACGGTCCAATTATTTCCAGCTGTATTATATCATAGTTCTATTAATCTGTTACGCGTCTGATTGGCCGATCATGTGACTCTCAACCCACCAAGGTCCATCGGACTAACCCGGTCTAGCCTAGCGCTGCTACATATTGAGCAGATTTGAGCACCTTGAAGACAACAACTGAGCAAGAATGTACCTTGGTGACTGATAATCCTCTCATCTGTACAGCAATGCTCTAACAGACATATATGAGCTGTCCCAACCTGTAGTCTGTAATCAATCCATCTCATCTCAGGATCTCAATTCAATTCAATATCTCCAAAACCTCAATCACTACGTATCTATACACTTCAAGATGTGCGGCATCCCCCGACCAAGCTCCGGCCACAGAATCGCCATCATGTTCCCCTCGCCATCGCCATCTCCCTCACCATCCTCCTCACTCTCATCATCACCAACCTCATCTCCATCATCCTCCCCAGAACCACAACAACTCCCTGCCCAGGAATCATACTCCCTCTTCTTCCGCGAATCAGAACCCCACACGAAAGCCGTCTTCCGGAGTAAAGACGTCTCGACGATGGATTCATTCCGCTCTTGTAACGATATTGATCTCCGGATTGAGTATGTCCTCCTTCCATAACAACTGCACCTAACCCTGGTAGGGTGGGAGATTGAAAACGAAACCAGAAACTAATATGAGAGGGTGTAGACGCCACGGCGACCTAACAGTCTCGCACCCGGGTCTTTCCCTGGGCCAGATTGCGCCACTTCATGCGTTCCAGCTGCGTCCTTCGTCTTTGTCTTCTGAGAAGAAGGCTGGAGAGATGGAGTTCAGTCTCCCGCAGAAACTCGACCTCGGTGTTTCGGAGCAGGGAATTGTCGGGAGGAAGGTCACGGTTGTAGCGAGGGGAGAGGGCGGGGAGGTGCTCCAGATGGGGAATGGGATTGTTGGGTATGATTAATTAACGTCAATTACTTGATTGTAACTATTACTTTTATCTGTTTGTTTGGCTGTTTGGCTGTATGGAGTTCGGATCGGTAGTTATTTGGTTTGTCGGGTAAGATTCTAGGTAGTTAGCAGGTTTAAACTGGAATGATGTGATTGATTGACTGATTGATTTGGTGGTCTGGCCTTGTTGATTGTGTAATGTGCTCATATCTGCTCAACAGGGTCCTCATTTAACCCCGCTGTCTGTCTGTATTCCGGGGGTATAAGAAGGCATTGCCCCTCCTCCTCCTCTACTATTATCGTACTCACTACATCTCTCCATCTCCCTCATATCTACTTCCATTGAATAACTGCAACCAACCACATCCAAAATGGCTGACCAGAAATACACCCTCCCCCCTCTCCCCTACGCCTACGATGTACGTCCCTCCCCCAAACACCCCATCCCATCTACTCTGCCCAACCCCTTAATCAACCAACCAACTAACCAATACTGTAACACATCCAGGCCCTCGAACCCATAATCTCCTCCCAAATAATGACCCTGCACCACCAAAAACACCACCAAACCTACATCACAAACCTCAACGCAGCCCTAGCCTCTCAATCCACCGCACAGTCCTCAAACAACATCTCCGCCCAAATCGGCTTGCAGCAGAAAATCAAATTCAACGGCGGCGGCCACATCAACCACTCCCTTTTCTGGGAGAATTTGGCACCCTACGACTCGGCGGAGACGGATATTGGGAAGAATGCACCGGCCCTCAAGGCGGCGCTTGAGGCGCAGTTTGGGTCTGTGGACGCGTTTGTGAAGGCGTTTAATGCGACGTTGTTGGGGATTCAGGGGTCTGGGTGGGGGTGGCTTGTTGCTGATGGGCCTGGCGGGAAAGGGAAGTTGGAGATTGTGACGACCAAGGACCAGGATCCGGTTACTGGGGCGGTGCCGGTGTTTGGGGTTGATATGTGGGAGCATGCGTACTACTTGCAGTACTTGAATAACAAGGCTGGGTATGTGGAGGGGGTGTGGAAGGTGATCAACTGGAAGACTGCCGAGGAGAGGTATAAGAATGGGGTGGAGGGCAATGTTGCTGGGCTTAAGCTGTGAGCTATGTAGGCCGTTAAGACGATTAAATGTCTATCTACCTAGCTGTTAACTATCTGCTAGCATGTCAATATACCCTGTTGATGATGCGCTCCCATTTCTTAGCCTGCACAGTTAGGGCTGTCACCGAAGTCAACTTGCCGTCGGCCTGGTGCAGTGTTAGACACATTCATTATATTTCATTATATAGGGTAGGCAGGTAAACTCACGTATCTTTGCTTGGTTTCATCCCAGAGTGGTATTCCAAAAGCCACTGCCAGTCCCGCTATAACCTCGCCTTCAGGTGCACGCTGAATTGTCCATTCCTGGCCTCTTCCCTCTCCAAAACAGACCTCCCTGTCGAAATTCGTCTTAAGCTGTTCGAGTCAGGCAAAACACTCGGTAATAAAATATGATGGAAACGCACCTGTACTGCCCGCTGTGAATACGCGCTGGAAATGCGTACTTCACTGATATGCTCCCCTGCAACGCCATCAATCTCAAAAACCTGATCCTTAGGACCAAGTCTCGCGCGGAACTTAGCTACTCCTGTCGAATTGTTAATGCCAGCAAAGTAGGCTCCAATGCCTGTTATATTGCCTGAAGGGGCTATGTTTGCCCATATACATCCCAGTACTTCTCGCAACTTTTTATTTCCCAACAAGAAGACCGGTGTATACGGTATCAGATCACTGTCGAATTGTTCATGGCCGTCGGTTTGGGTACGGGGAAGAGGGAGGACGCGAATAGAAGGTTGAAACCAGTAAGACGCCCGATGGCCTGTATATGGACTTCGAGCGCCGCGAATAGGGCTGGCCTCGTATGCAAACCAGAGAAGATGACTTGGCGGGTAACCCTGAGACCTTTTGCTCTGGGCAATGGAATATTGGTCTTGATTTAACAGGTTAGCATTGCTTTATGCTTTATGCGCAGAAAAGCACCTACTTGGACGTTGGCACTCGAGAATGCCGAATCGTGCAATAACGCCATCCTACACATGTTAGCCAATTCTTTCTCTTCAAGGATATCAGCGTACCTTGAGCTGCCCAACAAGGCCAACCAATTCATGGCCCTCGGAAACCAGAAACGGTCTCTGTTGGGCCTCGGTTTGATTTCCACCGTACTCAAGCCCAGACTTGAGGCATACCTAACGCTGTCAGCTTTTCCCTCTTAACGGCCACCGCTAGAGACATACTCTAAGCCCTATGATGCATGTCTTTGCCTGTTGGTCCAGGATCTTAAGATCTGGCATATACGCCACAAATCCAGTGATCCAATCCCCACAACTAATGTAAAATGGTTCGCAGTCGTGTAAGGCAGGATTCACACTTCCAAAGGTTCGCCTTACTCCGTTAAATGTGATGCTAAGTCCAGCAAGACACCTGCTAGGGCGCTTCGTGAAGAATACCTCACATAGAGAGGGAAGCCGATCTATTTCATCCCAGCAACGGATCCACTGGACCGAGTCCGCAATGTCGTCTTGGGGAGATGGGTACAGAACAAGCGATACGTGCGACGCTTTGCTATGTTTCTTGATGGTGTCTGCCTGCTCGTCGGTGGCACATACAGGTACCTCTGGACTAGCAAATTTAAGATAATATTCGCAGATCCGGTCGCACGTATTCCATATGCGCATTCGGTTGGCAAGGCATCTCATCGCGCTGTGCAAGCCATACGACACCGACAACTCTCTGTTTAGCCAGAGGTAAAGGCGCTTGAAGTCAATTTTCGATCTGCCCGGACTTGAAGACAATGGTTGATGGTTCAGCTCCCAGAACCAGGGCATGCTTCGAAGGATTAGTTTCTTCCAGAAAGAATTGTGCCTCGTAGCAGTATTGAATGAGCTCGAGACATGGAGGAGGGCGATTATTGAGTCTCCGGGAAGATATCGCAAGATCCGGTCAAGGACATCATAAGGCAGCCTAGAGAACACGTCCCTTCTGTTCCACCACTGGAACTTTTGAGACTTGGTACTGTCGAGCAAAAGCAAATACTGGCGCAAGCTGAAGAGACGAAGAGGCTGGCTGACCAGGTGTTCGGTGCCTCCAGTGCATACCCACTGTCTTCGGGTGGGCATCTTAAACCCATAATCAATACGCAAGTAGTTTGTGTAGGCAAGACCGGCAAAAACATGGTAGAGGACATCCTTGTCGATGGGCTGAGCACTGCCCATTCTGTAGGCGACGACTCTGGTCAAAATCTCCAGGCAGCACCTGTGCAGAGGAAAAGCATTCTGGTACCTACACCTCAGTCAGGATGTCGGTCTTATGGGGACAACGAGGAATGCATAAATACCCAAATAAGAACACTTCTCCGTGTCCAGGAAAGTTACTGTCGTCTCCCTTGTGGGCAAGCAGGATGGGGGGTATTTCACTTGGTATGCAGTGAGCTCTACCACTCAGATAGGCTCTATTTCCAGTCAGTTCAGAATTGAAATCCCAATGCAAAGTCCCTTGGATACCTCTGAGGCCCTGGGAGGCTGTCGTTCCGTCCGAGGCACACCACGTCTTCCACCCACGCCCAGCCCGCTTCTAGGAGCGCAGGATCATACCCCCGGATCTCTGGAAAGTGCTGCCATATTTTATCGGAGAATCTTGTAGAGCGCAGTCTGGCTTCGCGCTCTTTGTCCACTCGTTTCCGTCGTCGTGCCAGGTCCCCGGACAGTATGGAGCCAACCTGCACGTCGTGCTGGCGCAGAGGCACGGAGCATAATGCGCAGTAGCATGTATTATTCATAAGAGAGGTAATTATAAGAACTAAATATATTAGAAATAAAAAACGCATGTTTGTAGGAAGAAAACAGCAGCTGGACGTCGGCCTGCCATGTCTTTCCTGCCTCGTGCTTTCCTTATTCGGTTCATTACAAAAACACTCTTGAATTGAGCCAATTGGATTCTCTTTGCTGTTCAATTCAAGATCCCATTCACAGATCAATGTATACATCGTATCCACAGGCTGTCACTCGTAGATATTCATAGATAACGGCTGCGGGGAACCGAACCTCGGCTCCGGCAACTCACTATAAATCCCCACTACCTATAGGTAACTAACTGCTGCACCCACTTCTTCCTTTCCAACTCCCCATTCTACTCTGTACATCAGCACAAAATGGCTGCCGCAGAACAGGTCCAGCTCCAAAACTTCCCCTCCATCTTCTCCCTCGAGGGCAAAGTCGCCGTCGTAACCGGAGGCTCTCGCGGCCTCGGTCTCTACGCCGCAAGCGGGTCCGTCCCCCCGTACCTACCTGCCCACCGAAGTACGAGCCCAAAAATACTAACACTTTCCTAAAGATTACTCCAAGCAGGCTGCTCAAAAGTCTACATCACCTCGCGCAAAGCCTCCGCCTGCGACGAAGCAGTCGCAGCCCTCAACGCCCTCCCCAATCTGCGCCCCGGCGCAAAAGCCATCTCCGTCCCCGCAGACTCCTCCAAGGTCTCCGAAGTCGAGCGCCTAGTCGCCGAAGTCGCCAAAACAACAGACCACGTCGATATCCTCTTCGCGAACGCCGGCGCAACATGGGGCGAGCAATTCGAGAAGTTCCCCGAGTCCGCATTCGATAAAGTCCTCGATCTCAATGTCAAGAGTGTCTTCTTCACAATCCAGAAATTTTTCCCGCTGCTCACGACAAAGGCGAGTCGTGATGAGCCGGGGCGGGTGATTATCACGGGCTCTGTGGCGGGTATTACGCTGGGCAGTCTAGGGAAGAATGCGTCGTTTAGTTATAGTGCGTCCAAGGCCGCTGTGCTTCATTTGACGAGGAATTTGGCTGTTGAGCTTGGGCCGCGCCATGTGCTTTGCAATGCGATCGCGCCCGGTCTGTATCCGAGTAAGATGGCGAATGGGCTCATTGAGCTCCAGGGGGGCATGAAGGATCTGGAAGATTCCAGTCCGAATAAGCGCCTGGGCAAGCCGGAGGATATTGCTGGACTTGTGGTGTTTTTGGCAAGTCGCGCAGCCAGTCATTTGAACGGCAGTGTTATTACGACAGATGGAGGGGCCCACCTGAAGGGGAGAATGTGATTAAGAGTGCCCTTTTTATGTATATTGTAGATGCGCCTATTTAGAAGAACTATAGTGCACGTGCAATATTAATTCTACAGCTTTGACCGATCCGTCTTGATAGCCCGATCAATAAGCTCCATCGCCTGGAAGAGCTCATAGTCATGCTGCTTCGGCGTCACAACCTGGACACTCAGCGGCGAATTTAGATAAACCGTCCGGTCAACCGTTTTCTCATTCCCTATTAACACGTCAGTACAGTCATTCAAGTCAGTTCCAAAATGGGAAACCATACAAAGCTCCCGATTGGCCTTATCCCAACTCCCAATCACCTTCTCACCCATCTCGACTCCCCTCTCCAAATCCGCCTCCCCGAACTTCCGAATAGGAAGTGATCCAGCCGGGTAATCCAGCAGTACAAAACTAGACGTATAGCCGACTGCATTATACCGATCCAGCTCGGGGACTGGGTGCGGTGCAACGGGGTGAATGATCGCGTCGATCGTCTGCTCGTTCCCACTCCCACCCTGCATCCACAACTTTTTACGTAGCTCGAGTTCAACGGCGCCCCGGGTCGCTTGGAGCTCGGCGAGTTGCGAGAGAAGCATCGGTTTCCCGCGCGCCATGCGCGTCTGGAGCCATGGGATGAGTGACTCGCCTGTGCTCTCGAGGAGATCCATCATGTTGACGCCGCCGTCGACACCCATGAGACGGCCGGCGATGGACTGGCATTTTGAGAGAATCTTGGGGACCGGGATCTCGACGACATTGACGCCTGGGGTGCGGCGGAGGGCGTTGGCGACTTCGTTGAGGACCTTTGTTACCGGAGGCAGCGGCTCGACTAGTCCATCAGATGGGAGGACACCGATTGTTATCGGTCTATTGCTGTTTCTGCCGAAGGATGAGAGCGGGGATGGCCATGCGCCTGGGATGCAGTCCTCGCCGAACCACTGGGCCCGAGGGATGAGGTGGGCCATTACGGCGTCAATATCGGCGATGGAGTGGGCGAGGGGTCCGGCGACGGCTTGGATTGAGATGCGGCCTTTCGCTTTGGGCTGGCCGTCTGTTTGGCCGCCGTATGGGACACGTCCGTTGCTTGGTTTGAAGCCGTAGAGGCCGTTGCACATGGCTGGGACGCGGATGGAGCCGCCGATGTCCGTTCCGAAGCCGATCATGGAGCCGCGGAGGGCGAGGAGGGCGCCTTCGCCGCCGGTGGATCCACCGACTGTGAGCTGGCGGTTGCGCGGGTTGAGGGTGCGGCCGAAGAGGTGGTTTGCTGAGTCTAAGGCGCCCATGGTTTGGGGGACGTTGGTTTTGGTGATGATGATCGCGCCGAGAGATTTGAGGAGGGAGACGAGTGGTGCATCTACCTCGCATGGGCGAAGGGCGAGAGCCGCAATGCCGACGCTGGCGTCGACGCCGCGGATGTTGAAAGAGTCCTTGACTGAGACAGGCAGGCCGTGTAGAGGGCCGATGGGCGTGCCAGTGCGACGAAGGTGGTCGTCTAGCTCTTGTGCTCGCTGAAGAGCAGATTCGAAGAGCGGTTCAGTCAGGCATCGGGTTAGTTGGTGAGCAATGGAAGCTCTCTATCTCTTGTTAACTTCAATACATTCAACGGGCTCAGGCGGAGTACCTTGCAGAAGGCTTCGATGACTTCTTTTGTTGTGAGATTTTGGCTCTGAATTTGATTCAGTAAACCTTTAATATCCCAGTTCTCTGTAATTTCAATCTGTCTAGCTGATAGAAGACCGCATGATCGAGGAATGTCCATCACATTGACCCGGTCGTACTGGACGTTGGCAACAGACTCCGCGGGGGAATGCATCCCCGCGGGGATAAGAGAGGGAGAAAGGCGCCATTCTTGAGGAATGCGCTCCCACAGCTGGGCCTGTTTACGCTCGGCGATCTCAGAGTACTTCATTTTGCGGAATTATCGAATTGACAAGAAATCAACGAGAATAATGGCTCTGAGATACTGGAAAACTAGGAACAAGGTTGGACTTGGGTGCGGAGAACCTCGGCATTCATTATGTCATTAGTCATCATGTCTATACGCGCATAAATTTATACAGTTTTCTGGTCCAGCTCCAAGTCCAGATCGAACTTCCTCTCGATCTCTCTCGTCGGGAGCAACGTCCTCTCTCGGTTGGAGCGCTGCGTTTTCATCCTCTCCAGCACCAATTGATCTTTTCTATGCCGACTTTCTCTAATCCATCCTCGAGCCCGCCGCAGTCCTTCCTGGAAAACATCTCCAATGTCGTCGAGCACCAAAGCCAGCAGCACCAGTGGAATTGAGATCCCAAAGCCGACTCCAAAGGTGTATTTGGCCACATATGCGAGGGTTAAATTATTCTCAAACTCAGGCATGTTGATGGTAAACACTGACGTGATAAATGAGAGTGGGAGGAACACAATGGTCACGATCGTGAAAACCATGAGAATCTTGCCCTGCCGCGTCGTCCCAGCCGCCTGATCGCGAGCGAATCGGGCCTCGAAGGCATTGGCGTGCTTCTGCTTTAGGTCAAGAAGGTCGGTGATGGACGAGTAGATGCGTTCAGCCTGCTTGTCCATGCGGTCGATATCCTTTAAGTGCATATCAATTGTCCGCTGCTGCTCTCCGAACCGCTTCTTGATCTCCCGCTGCGGGTCCCCGCGGCTGAGGTACATCTCGCACACCACTTCCTGGAAGTCAACAAGAACGTGTTGCTGGTGCTGAAGTACCATCCGGATCATGTTGAGCTCGTCACGTATATCCTTCGCCTCGGCAAGGAGATCTGTTTCCTGGCCGATGTCTAGCAAGTTATCGACAAACAGCGGCTCGTCATCAAGCTCATCATCGTTCTTTTTCTTCTTTTTCTCCTCTTTGTTTAAATTCTTGGCCACGTCTTTTTCTTTCCGCCGCGCAAATCGACTGAGCTTCCGGTGGTTTTTGAGCCAATCCGATGCCTGCGCCGAGGCCCGGTTGAACTGTTGGAAGAGCAAACTCTCGCGGTCTGTCGCGATGCCGATAGATGATTCGAACATATCGAGAAACTGGTATTCGTCATCGCCCATTCGGTGTCTATCAAACACCCCTGAGCAGCGGTTGGTGATGCTAAGGGCCAGATCGTAAATGGACTGCACGCGCTCGCGGGTCTTGGAATTGATATCTTCGATAATCCCGTCCAGCACGTTCAACGGATCGTTCTTCGGTTGGTCCCATCGTTGGGGGAAGCTTGTCACAACCAAACTCGGTCCCAGAATCCACATCCAGAGCTGGTCAACCATGAACACCTTTGGCTCTGGGGTGCGAGATCCCATTGTTTGGTAACGGTACACGACTTGATCCAGGTCACGCGACTGCGTGTCGATGTTGGGATAGAAGAACTGGTCCAGCGTGCGTCGAATATGGAGTGACGTCGTCGACGATGTGAGATGGGCACGCAGAAGCAACTCGTCGCGCGTGGGTTTTCTCTCAATACCCTGCTGGGGCGTCTTGACCTTCTGCGTTTCCTGGATCGCCTCTTGCATCTTCTCTCTTCGTTCAGCCGTCTCGAAATGCAGGTATGGCATAAAGTAACAGATGTTGCTTTCCAACAGTGCCGGTTTGTCTTTGCAGAAACTCTTAGGATTCGGAGACTTGTCTCGTCCCATATATGGAGGCTTGGGTGTCCCACCTTTGGGCGTCTGCGTTCCTCCTTTCTTGCCTTTCTTGCCTTGCGAACTGCTCGGGTTGTCATCCTGAGAATACGAATCCAGCCGCTCCATCTTTCCTCCTGACTTTTGCTTCTTGCTTTTACCTCCGCCATCTACCTTCGGTGATGGCAACGGCAGCGGCGGCAGTGGCGGATATTTTGAGAAGCCATTTATTACTATCTGCGGTGACCGGATTTCCACCTCTGTCTCCTCCGCACTGTCAGTACGTACTTCATCCCGGGTCCTCGGTGCCCTATGTGTGCTCTGACACAGTGGGCGCATAAAGTTTGAATGCATTTTCTGGCCGCGATGCTGGTAGTTGAACGACCTCTCCAAAACCTTGAAACTATCCACATCATGCGCGCCTTCCTCGATAAACGCCTTGGTTAGCAGGGCTTCAACCCATGCCATATTGTTCGCGGGAAGGTGTATCCAGCGGAAATCAGTGGCCTTGCTGTGGGATGGTAGTGCATTCCACGCTTGTTTTCTGTGGTTCTCGGCGTCGCGTCCGTATAGTAGGTTAAACACCGAAGTGCGCTTAACCCGGTTCCCATTGTGGAAGTTTCCAAAATCCACAACCGTCGCTTCAAAGCCCTCGCAGGCACCGCGCGCATCTTCGCTCAGCGCCGTCACGTTGTTGTACGGTGCCAGAAGCGCAACAATATTCTTGTGCTTGGAGTGCGCAGCGCCGAGGAAAGGCGTGCTCCCGAAGTTGTCCCTCAACCGCTGCTTCAGATCCGTACGCTCGAGCAGACACTCTACAACTTCACTGTGCCCACCCTGCGCCGCCGCATGCAATGGTGACGCCCCATTCAGCAGTTGCGAGTTGATCTTCGCGCCAGCACCTAGCAGCTTTCTGACGATGCTCTCACTCCCGCGGTCACACGCATTATGCAACGGTGTCCACCCGCCATCACTCCGCGCATTCACATCAGCGCCATGCCGCAGAAGCAACGAGATAATGCTCTCATTTCCATGCGCTACAGCCAAATGCAACGCCGTCTTATTCCTCCCCTCAACTGCATTGACGTCCGCCCCAGCGATCGGAATCCCACCCGTACTCCGCGCATTGATAATCATCGGCCGCGCAAGCAACATCTCCGCCAACCTCTCCTTCCCCGTCGCGCACGCCCAATGCAACGGCGATCTCCCCAGCTCATCGCGCGCATCAACCTCACACACAGTTTCCAATAACAACCGAATCACATCCTCCCCCCAATCACACATCTTATCCGCTGCAAGGTTATGCAAGACATTCCGCTGCCTCAGATCGCGTGCATTCACATCCGCCCCGCGCGCAATCAGGACCTGCAAGATATGGAAATGATTCTTCCACGCGGCCGTCATAATCGCCGTTCTCCCCTTCCTATCTCCAATCTCCGTCGAAGCCCCGTAGTCAAGCAGAACCTGCGCAATCCGCACATGATTCTTCTCCACAGCCTTGAGCAGCGGCGACGCCGTCACCCTTCCACCACCGCCACCGGTATTATTCCCACCTCCACTACCTTGCGCATTTGTATTCGCATTCGCACTCGCATTCGCATTCGTAGTCCCAGGCGCAGAAAACAAATCCGGCACAGCCCCCAACGAAAGCAAATACTGCGCCGCATTAAACCTGCCCCTTTCGCAGGCGCGCATAAGCCCCACGCGCAGGAACCCATCAGTCAACTGGCCGTTTTCGCGCGCGGTCGCGACGACATCGCGCAGGTCTTCGAGCGCATCGCTTGCGGCGGCTTTCACGAGCCGCGGTTCGAGTCGATCGTGGCTGGAGCTGGTTATGCTAGAGCGGGAGCGGGACATTTCTCCGTTGACCATTTTTTTCCCTTTCCTTTCTTTGTTTTTACCCTTTTTTCTCGGAGTGTATTACTTGGTAGGTGGGTAGAGTAGAGTAGGTAATCGCTTTCCTTATCCTATCCTGGTAAGGATTGAAAAGGGGCGGGGGAGGGGGATTATGTCGGCATCGGCATGGAGTAAGTTAGCTGTTTATTTGGTTTTGTTGTAGTCCGCAGAAAAAAGAGAGATGGTTGACATGAATATTGAGCACAGTCAGCCGCAGGAGCAAAAGAGTGAGAGTTAGAAGGAAAAAAAAAGGTCCAGACCGACGCCCCGGGACTGGGGATTAATCTTAAATATGCAAGCCCGAGACGACTGGGGGAGGCTACGAGTTCCGACTTACGAGACTACGAGCAGGATCGCTTAGCTGCAGACCCTGACGGCACTAACTGGTTTAGTTCGGGGCCAGGGTGCTGGTTGTACAAACTACAAACTATAGCAAATACAATTGCAAGAATTCCTGGAATTGCAACAAAGTCTTCTATGTCGATATAGATGAAGTATGCCCTGTTTTGTCTATATATTGGCAAGCTCAGCATATCGACTCATACATTGTCAACGCTGTCACTGAGATGGCTGGAGTATACCTCCCGAACGATGTCGCGATTGAGTCCACCTGTACTAACCCTAAATGGAATATAGTATGCCAAACCTGGCCCATCCTCAAATTCTTTGTACTCTGGTGTGCATCCTTGTTGCTGACCATTTGCTAACGTCATGTCCAGCTAAGATAATATTTGCTGTGGCTGGTTTAAGAGAATTAAAGGCGGCGCACTTCTACAGTAGGAGGGAAGAAGCTTCGTAAAAAACGGGCACTGGCCCCCACGGCGGGAAGACGGACTGGACCCATGGACTTGGAAGGACTCCCTATTATTAGCACACTATAGCAAATCGCGTCTCTCGGTCAGAATTATTTATTATTCTATCGTCTCTACTAGATAACATCAGAAATCCGACGGTCGCCGCGAGAATCGTGGGAATCCAGAGAATGCAAGCTCAAGCTCAACAATACGCAAGGAGTGTCTAGCAGCAGCACTTTCCAAAATGAAAATGGAGTGAAAAGGAAGGTAAGAAGACAAGTTCGAAAGTCGCATGATGCGCAAATCCCGGAATCAGAAAGAGAAAAATGTTCAAAAAAAGCTCTGCCGCAAAGTATCAAGTCAAAACATCAGCTCTTTTTGGTCGCATGTACGCCGTCCCTGTCCCTCCCCGCTCCGCCTTCTGTACTATTACAGAGGAACCATAGAGGATGACGATGATGATAAATAGAAACGTAATTAAAGGTGTATGGTAGAAGCAACATTGACAGTACAACCTCCCCTCGGTTAACATTGTACTCATTCAATTGCAGGTCGGTCCCAGGGAACTTCATCTCTTGCCCTTTCTTTGGGTGGGAACCTGTTTGAGGATATCGTCGAAGCTCATGTTGGGATTGAACGTGCTGATAGGCCTCGCTGGAGGGTCAACGGGGGCAACACCGGCTGGCAATGGCAATGCTTCCAGCCCAGGGTTGATCGAGTGCCGATGTTCCGCTCGAGCTCGTAGAGCTGGAGAATTCATTCGAGGGATTGCAGGGGGTGGCGGTGCAAGGTTACCACCACCGGGTGAGAGCAATGGCGTTGGAGGAGTTTGATGGCCCGGAATCGGATGTTGCAGGTGCGGCGGGTGTTCTGAGGATGATCCTGTAGACGACTGGTGGGCTGGATACGGGGATGAAATCGAGGACTCGTTGTCATATGGATCGTCAACCGTTGGTGGCCCCAAAATAGCATCCTTCTCGGCCCATTGCTCCGCCGCTTGCCAGCAATGACTGCGTCGGTACACTCCTTCCACACCATTGATGACCACATCCGAGGGTAAGCTGACGAGACCATTGCCACCAGCAACGCCAAACCAGCTACGGGCAACCTTGCCGTCATTTTGCACCCAAGGCGCTCCCCCTCGGGGAGCAATGCAAAGATAATACTCCGTGTCGTCGGTAAAGTGGATACCTTGCACATCAACCACGACCAACGGTAGCGCTTGGATAACGCAGTAAATGAGGATCCACTGACCACACCGGAGATCGATTAAGTCGTTGACGGACTTTCCGTGGCCAGAGCGACGCTCAAACTGCATAAACGCCTCAACAAATGGGGTGGGTTTCAAGCTCTCGCGCGTATAGGATCCCATGAGTACGGCATTGACGTCCGAGTCCTTCAGCTTCTTGGTATTCTGCTTTGCTTCCTTCTTGGCGTCTATCGGTTTTCGCAAGAGAGGCTGCAGTGACGGGTATTGAGGAATATCGAAAGGAATGGGCGGCTGCACTGGTGGCGTACTTCGATCATACTCACTTAGCACGATTCTCATAGCACGATTCGTGAGGTCCATCGTATCGGCCGACTCGTCAACTTCCGGTGCCATGTCCAGTGTTCGGGTGGTAAGCGACGTCCGATCAACCAGCATATCGTACACGTTGCACATGTCCTCGTACATCTCCTTAGCAACTTGGCGGTTCAGGCCACTCTCTTCGAATTGATTCTTCCTAGAAGGCTTGGGAGGCCACGAGCCATATCTCTGGCGGTAGTAGTTAAGCAGGAACCGACGGAACTCCATAAACGATGCCTTCCATGCCTTGAAACGCACAACCTTACTCTCAACCGTTGACTGCGAATTTGCGATACCAGAGAAAACGGAAGGAAAGTCAAAGTCGTTAAGCTTGGTCTGCAAGACCTTCAGACGACCATCCAAGTCAATGAATCCACGCTCGAGGCGCTTCTGGGTGACTGCGCTGATCAGCCCAAATTTAGGACTTCTCAGCTGCTTCAGTTCATCCAGCTTCCCTACACCATGCACAAACCCTTCCAGATATAGAGGATAAAATCGGAGGCGCTCTCCCAAGATAACAGCTTCGATGGTCTTTTCACGGCTCTTGCGAACATCCGCCAGGCAAAGCTCATCACAATAGTTGCTAAAGCTAGAAGTAGCAATTTCACCAAAGTTGGATCCGTCAAGGTTGGTGAATTCGAAGCGGGCTAGTAATGTAGCGATATCCATGAAGATCGTAAACAGTGACGATGATCGAGGAGTCGCGATCAAGGACTGGCCTAGGAGGAAGGCAAAGAGGTTACGGAAGAGAAGGAGTGTTTCCAGGTCTTCTTGAGAGATGGCTGTGCTGTCACTGGAAACGTCGCTGTTGAGTGGAATCGGTAGGTAAAGATGAAGCTCTTGGGCCTCGTCCTGGATGTCGTCCTCGAACGACATGCGCCTGCTACCGGCGCTGTCATTGTCATTGTCGTTCCAGTTGTGAGAGGTAAGAGGTGAAGTAGGACCGTTGAGAGGGTTTAGTGATAGACTTCGGGTCTGACGCTCAAGGCTACCGGGAGATCGAGGATCGGAGCCACGTGCGAGAAAGTTTAGCGACGATGAATCGGCGAACGCAGTGGAATGGATCTTAAAGGATGCTGGTCGGCCGGTGTTTTGCGGGAACAAATATACGTATGTATCGCCCGTCTCGTTCCATAATTCCGAAATCTATATCATCCGCTGTCTTAGTTTCGGTTGCGCCGAGGGTTTCTTTTTTTCTTTTTCTCTTTTTTTTTTTTTTTTTTTGCCGTTTCTTTGGGCATAACGCAGGGCATATATCGCTTCCGGCCGCTTGGACCATGGAAATACGACTGGAATAAGCTTACGTACCTGTTCTCCGCGGCCCAGGGGGCCCAGATCATACAAGATCTTATGTTCTAATCCAGCAATCCAAGCACTCGGCAGTTGCGGCTGGGGAGGCCTCACATCTACTGAGCTAGCGCGCGCCCGTCCTGGCATCCAACTGCGTCTCTTCGATGAGGGCGTTCCGGGCCGTGAATCGGGGCCTCCGGGGATAGCCAAACCACCGGAGCTGGACGGCCTATTACTGCTACTCAATCTCCGGCCTCTGCTTTGAGGTCTACCATCGGGCGAGTTAGATGCATTGTCGGCCAGATCCTGGTTAACCGCTAGAAGGGAGGGAGGAGGCGGCAGCGGAGCGTCTAAATCGAAGCCGTCCATTGGGCCAGGTGATACTGGATGTGAGAAGTTTGGAACAACGGGCGCAGAGGATAGGCGAGCTGGCCTTGAACTACTTCGGCGTCGCCGGTCCTGGGGTATCTGGTCGGGAGACGGTCTTGGGAGACTAGGCGAGCGCGGAGATGAAGGACTTGTGGTGGCATCTTTATTTGAGCTCAAGGAGAAGAGTGAGGAGATGCGTTTGGCCGATTTGACAGGAGCGGACAACATCTTGGGGTCGCTAACGGTCGGAGAGAAAGAAGAGAAGAGTTAGCCCAGGCTAGACGACAACTGCAAGAGTCGCGGGTAAACAAGGGGAGTAGAAGGGCTGCAAAGGAGAGCACATTGGCGGCGACAAGGAATGAGAAGTAAAGGAAGGAGGGAAGGAGTGCGAACAGGCGGGTGAAAGATGAGCGTGAGAGGGCGCGCGGGAGGGAGGAAAGAATGACACCAACCATGCACGAAGGCTGACAATAATGCAAAAGTAGCCCGAAAGCGTCTGACCACGAACTATTCTTGGCTCCCGAGGGCTCTGTAAGTTCCTTTTCCTCCTACTGGACGTATGAAGTTCGTCGACGATACCCGACGGAGACTGTGGAATGGATCTGCAGGAGGGAGCGGGGAGAGGAATGGAAGGCAGGAGCGAGAGAGAGGCAAAGTCAAGCAATGAGGGTGCTGGGCATTCGGTGGGAAAAGGGAACCCGACAACAATGCTGGATTAAGGAGGCAGGCCAGGAGAGAAAGAAGAAGCTGTACAAGTTTGGTAGAGTGGGAGGGTGGAGGAGGAGAGAAAGAAACTGGATCGATGATAAATATTGAAGATTGGAACAGGAACCAATCAATTCCCCAATTTTCATTCACGGGATGCTGCAATACCAGATGGTATTCTCTAGTCCGTTTCTGGCCTAGGACTCGCTGGCTTTGCGGGCAGCGGCGGTTTTTTAATCGGGTGGTTTCCGAGTATTCGGTATTTTCAATGACTAGCCGCGAAATTTAACAAGGACATACATGTTATACAATTCTTTCGCTGTGCCTAATATGCATTCTCAACCCATCCTTAGTGACATTATGGGTAGCATAATCCTCCATAAACCTCTTTTATATTATCCCAGTACCTATGTCAAATCCTACTCCCCCCTTAACGCTCACAAAGGTGGCCGCCATATACCTTTTTTCTGAGAGATATTTATAGATTTTAATTGACGGAGTCCCGCGGATCAACCAATATCGTTGACGCTTCCTATTTCCGAGTTCGAGAGGCCCAAGTGCCAACATGACTTTTTCGCAATACGAGGCTGGCAAGGCGAAAAAAAAAAAAAAAAAAGGTCGAGAGGAGAAAAACTCACTCGATAGTAATCCACATAAGCACATAGCCACGCTTGCAGCCTCGCAGTCTTGAGCGACTTTCCGCCGCCTTCCAAACTGGTGGAGCGATCAGGGGCCAAAATGCCAGCACACCGACCATCGCCGTTGGCCATCACGTCATAGTTATATGAAAGTATCTCCTGAGTGGAAGACTCGAAGGAATCCTGTTCTCGCCTTATAAGATGTTCTCCAACTTCGAGTCGCACAGACAGCAGGTGGTGGCAAGGTGCAACTTGCAACTTCAGCAGAGAACCAAAATTGGAACCCACGCAAGGCATAAATAGCTACGTATAGGAGGACGTACATATCCACGCTAAGCAGGTCCCGCTAATATATGCAGAACGAACGGGCGTGCCTACATACGTAAGAAGAGGCCCATTTTGTAGGCACTGCCATTTCGAGCAGCAGCCCAGGCCAGAGTGAGAAATACCAAGTTACCAAGGTTCCCATCTCGGGCCCTCCAATAGTCGTCCATTGGAACAAGGATTCTGACATGTAAGATGGCGTTGGAACTTGGCGAGAGGCTGAGTGGCAGTCCACTTTGCCAGCCGAATTCGGAGTTATGATTTCCCGTCTCCTTGAACAACAGACGGGGACAATCGGATGGTCGAGGTGGGCAACAACAATGGGAATATCGGTTCGTATAACCATTGCCGATGCGACCCTGGAACCAGAGTTTATCAGATCTAAATCTAATCAAGCACGCCATTGCAATCTCGCAACTAAATATGAAATCGCTGCTCGATAGGGCTAAACCCAGTCCGGCGCCGATTAAATGGTTCCGTTGATAGAGCCGTTACAATAAATATATAGCTGTACTCCTGATCGGCCGGAGAATATCCAACCACATAACCCTAGCCAACCCAATCCAAACTAAAGCCATTGGCATGGATAACACTGCCGGCATGAATAGTAAAAATAATGGAGTAGTCGATCTCTTGCGGGTGGCGTAACCTCCACCGACAAGCGCGTTGTCGGGCGCCTTTGCCGCGGTGATAGCCAGCCCCAGACAACGCAAGTACATCGGAACACTGCCCACTGACAGGCTCCATACTACCGAGCAGTCGACTCAGTTACGATTAACCGCACCTGCATTAGGGTTCAAGGCCAACGGTATGCTTGCATGATGGATAACTTATACGGACAGTAATCCGTGATTGAAGGAGCAAATCATCCGGGGTATCATACAATCGCGCTCCATACTACTTCGCCTTCTCACAAACGGCGGTGTCTTATTCTGACTGTGACGGTCCTGTATGGCTAGTTTGATCGTTTGATGGCATGGTCATAACATATTTCTACGGTTTCCTACGATGTGAGACTGGCGCAAGGAAACAATTGCCATCCCAGATCTAGTATGTAGACACTAGACGACGGGGTAACATCGTGAGCAACGGGGGTTTCAGCAGCGTCGGTCTGATGAGACAGACTAAGGAAGCTCGCCTACGGCTCTCTCAGTCGCACCGTGCACGAAACCACAAGGCCGACCAGCTCGTCTGTCATCCTACCCCCGCATCGCAATACATACTATCGCATGATTGCGGCCACCCAAGACCACCTACCCCCATTGCAGGGTGCTACTTTATCAAGGTTGCATTGCCGGGCCCATTATGCACGGGTGACCTAGCGCGACAATGGTCGCACTGCAGATCCAGGAGCACCCGGACCCCGTGAAGGTGGCACCAGGAGATCTGTTTCGAGGTTCGAGTCTGGCGTAACCAGGCAGCAGGCCGCAAGAGCGATGTGCCTGTGCTTTGGGTGGGAACCAGAGGAGAAAGTTTGTGGAGTGTGCGTCGGAATGGTGGTGCAATTCAGCAGATGATGGAGATAAGGAGCGATGACCTGACACCGAACCAGGGATTGAGGGAGGGGGAACCGTGGATGACTGAGCGGAAGAGCAAAAAATGGACGCCCAGAGATCAACCCTGTAAACTAGATTTTAGCTAGGGATAAACTCAGGCGAAGGAGCAAATAATCAATGACCATTTCCGAACAGGGTGACAATGAATAAACACATGGGGGAGTGCGACGCGGGTGACACGCACGGCTGACCGATCGACAGCGCTGGAATTTGACGGGCGTCTCTTGCCTCTTTCGCAGTGTTAGATAGCAGGGTGAACGGAGTACGTATCCGTACTCTGCACGCCTTGGCCCTTGAGCCGTCGGGATGGATGAGGTTGATTGATTTTGGGGTCTGGTCTGGAATTCAGGACGGAGACTCATTCCAGTGAGCGCGTCGGCGCCACATACCCTGCAAAAGCCAAAAACTGACATGCGAGGGCGCAACACAAGACGAGAGTGGCGCGGAGCAGAAAGGCGATTTCCGGGCCAGACGGCCACCAGCGAATGGTTTCTACTAGCGGATGAAGAGAGTCATGCTAAGGAACTAGTGGTTTCATGAAGGAAGAAAAGGCTCTTGACAAGGAGGATCGGATCTGATGGCTCCCACTTGGAGCGGGTACCCAAAGCTTGGCTGGAGGATGGATTAAAAATAAACTGTACCATCCATCGACTCGATTGACTCGATTTCGAGTTCAACAGTCGAGACTCGGGTCCTCACTTGCCGGCTTGCGTAGAGTAACAGTTCGGATCATATCTCGGCTGCACAGAGTGGTGCTGTGCGTCAACATACCTGGTCGGAGGACCAAGATAACTGCCGGGCATACAGGAATGTCTATGGATAATAAGCAGTCCCCAGCTCAGCCATACCGCCGCGGACTCGACGTGAAGAATCGATCAACAAGAACGTTGTCGCGGCCACCCAGGGTATGTTGATCCTTTTCCTGAGTGCTATATAGCATCGCAACCCAGGCCCTCCTCAGTTGCAGGCTTGTGCGTCCCGTCTACCCTGAATTTTGCCCGTGTTCCAGTCGTTCCTTGTCGAGTCGCTCGCTTGCAACCGCTCTCCAGCGCTTTAATAAAGATCAGGGTGAATCGGGCTCCAATCACCCCGTTGGCGACTCTTCATCCGTTTCATCCCTGAATCGACTGTTTCAGCATCGGCGGGATTACAGTTGTTCGGTCTCCTGATTGGTCATTAGCCGAACACCGGCCTCCTGATTGGCGGCAGATCCTGTATTTTCGTTACATCGGTCTAATACGAAGGTACAACTGAACACTTCAAGAACAATCCATCCTCTCCTGTCTATTCTCTCAATTCTCATTCCCATTCTCCCGTTCTCTCCTTCTCTTCAAGCGCCGGCCCGTCTTGTGTTGCATTTTTTGGCTCTTTTGCCATTCATTCATTCATTTATCTGCCCCACGCTCCCTATTGTCGGGCCATTGTCTGTCTTTATTGACTTTTTGGGTTGTTTACCTCCAGTCTTGACTGACCGCGTCGTGTGACGGTCTGCTCTTTCGTTCTGCATATTTTCGCCCGTTATATCGTCATCCGTCGGTTTAACTCGACGGTCGTTTCGTATATCATCCATCGACTCGCTGCTGGACAGTGAGAACTCGGTCGTCTTAACGGTGACTTCGAAACTACAGCAATCATGCGTCTCACCAGCATCTTTTTACTCTTAACCGGGTCCGCTTGGGTTGGAGCCAGTCCTGTCGCTTCAAACGACAACGGTTTAATCGCCAGACAGTCCAGTTCCGACTACTGGATTGACAATGTCAAACACCAAGGCGCCGTAGCTTTTGGGAACACTGGCGACTACCAAGTATACCGAAATGTGAAGGAGTTCGGCGCTGTTGGTATGTAGCTCCACATTGTTGTCAGGTGTATTTTCTAACGGGTCTAGGTGATGGCACGACGGACGACACTGCTGCCATCAACAAGGCTATCGCTTCGGGGTCTCGCTGCGGTAAGGGCTGCGACTCGTCTACCACCAAGCCAGCCGTGGTCTACTTCCCTCCTGGTACCTACTTGGTCTCCAAGCCCGTCGTCCAATATTACTACACTCAGATGATTGGTGATGCTATCAGCCTCCCTGTTCTCAAGGCCTCCGCAGATTTCACCGGTATGGCTGTCGTCGATGCCGACCCATATGAGGACGACGGCTCCAACTGGTACACCAACCAGAACAACTTCTTCCGCGCAATTCGCAACTTTGTCGTTGATCTCACTGCTATGCCTCAAGGATCCGGTGCCGGTATCCACTGGCAAGTGGGCCAGGCTACTAGCTTGCAGAACATCCGCTTCGAGATGGTCAAGGGTGGCGGCGAAGCCAACAAGCAGCAGGGTATCTTCATGGACAACGGCTCTGGAGGTTTCATGACCGACATGACCTTCAACGGTGGAAACTATGGTATGTTTGCTGGTAACCAGCAGTTCACCAGCCGCAACTTGACATTTAACGACTGTAACACCGGTGTCTACATGAACTGGAACTGGGCCTGGACCTTCAAGTCCATTACCTTCAACAAGTGCGAGCTCGGTCTGAACATGTCGAACTCTCCTTCCAACCAGACTGTTGGTTCCGTTTTGCTACTCGACTCTGACTTTGTCGACACTCCCACCGGTGTTGCCACTGCCTGGAATAAAGAAAGCATCCCTGTTGGTGCTGGTACTCTGGTCCTGGACAATGTGGACTTCAGCGGCTCTAAGATCGGTGTTGCATCTGTCGACGGCAGCGAAATTGTTGCAGGTGGTAAGGTTGTGGAGAACTGGGTTCAGGGCAGTGTCTACCGGCCAGGACAGAGTGCTAGCAAGAGATCCATCCAGGCGCAGGCCCAGCCTGCAGAGGAAGAAGAGGTGGTGACAGAGACCATCATTGAAACCGTCTACGAATGCGGCTCTACTACTGTTGCGGCGCCTCCTGCGACGAGCACGGAATCGCGCACGGACAACGTGGAGACTACTGGTGCACCTCTTCCAGTGCCCTCGGGTGGCCAGGGCGGCTCGCAGACCGAGGCTGGTGCTTCTACTGCTGTCACTACTGAACCCGCCGCTCCAGCAACCACCGGGGATAGCACTGCGGCCGGCACCTCTGAAGTCGTTCCCTCTGGCACTACTGAATCAACCCCAGCATCATCTGGATCTAGTCATGGATCTAACGATTCCAGCGGCTCCAGCGGCAGCAGCGGCAACTCAGGCCAGTGCGCAGCCAAGGAAGTCACCAAGACTCGTGTTCAGACTGCAGTCCCAATCAACAAGCCCAAGGCGCTCCTCAACAGCGACAGCGGCAAGGTCTTTGAACGCTCCAAGCCTCTGTACGAAGGTTACGCCGCTTCGTCATTTGTCAGCGTCAAGTCCGCTGGCGCCAAGGGTGATGGCAAGACTGATGACACCGCTGCTATCCAAAAGATCTTCGACAGCGCCACCAAGGACCAGGTCGTTTTCTTCGACCACGGTGCCTACGTCCTCACTGACACCGTCAAGGTCCCCAAGAACATCAAGATCGTTGGTGAAGTCTGGCCCGTCCTCATGGCCAACGGCGAAAAGTTCTCCGACGAGAAGAACCCCATTCCTCTCCTTCAGGTCGGCAAAGCTGGCGACACTGGCGCCGTGGAAATCAGCGACATCACCCTTGTGACCAAGGGCCCCGCCCCTGGCGCCATTCTGATGGAGTGGAACATTGCTGAGGAGACCCCTGGCTCCGTTGGAATGTGGGATGTCCACTTCCGTGTCGGTGGCTCCGCAGGCACTGAGCTTCAATCCGACAAGTGCTCCAAGACACCCAAGACCGATACTACCCCTAACAAGGAATGTATTGGTTCCTTCATGCTTCTCCACGTCACTGAGAAGTCTACCGCATACCTCGAGAACGTTTGGTCCTGGACTGCCGACCACGAGCTCGACATCGATGACCACAACCAGATCAACATCTACAACGGCCGCGGAATCCTCGTCGAATCCAAGGGGCCCGTCTGGATGTACGGTACCGCCGCCGAGCACAACCAGCTCTACAACTACCAGGTCAACAATGCCGAGAACATATTCATGGGTCTGATCCAGACCGAAACTCCTTACTTCCAGGCCAACCCCGATGCCCTCGTACCCTTCACCCCTCAAGAATCATGGAATGACCCCGACTTCTCCACCTGCACCACCGAAGCCTGCAAGAAGGCCTGGGGTCTGCGCGTGACCAACTCCTCCAACGTCTACGTCTACGGCGCCGGCCTGTACAGTTTCTTCGAGAACTACGGCCAGACATGTCTCGACGGCTCGTGCCAGGAGAACATGGTCCAGGTTGACTGCTCGGACGTGCACATCTTTGGCCTCAGCACCATCGCCTCGACGAACATGATCGCCTCGTCCGATGGCAAGAGTCTAGTCCCGCAAGAGGGCAACGAGAGCACATACTGCTCGACGATTGCGTTGTTCGAGCAGTCATCACAGGCATGAGTTACGTTGGGAATACCCAAAACGAATTTATTTTCTTGACCTTTAACATTCTGTGTTTTCTTCATATATACATAGTTGGTTTGGAATACTGTGGGTATACTTGGACTGAGTATTCGGACTGGACTTTGTTGATACCTTCTTATTTTAACTATATTGCTTCTCTACTTCGGCTCTGGCTGCTTGGTAATAAAATTAATTTCGTAATTCCAGTTGATCACTGTATATTTCCCCATATTATGTCCGCCACAATCCCTCATAACGGAAGGTCTACATGTTTTCTGACCTGAGCTCGCACAACAACCCCAGCCGTCTTCCCAGACCCAGCGTATACTTCGACCACCTATGTACTACAGCAACATTCCCAATGGCGTGCACAGCCAAGAAACCCATTACAGCGGACCAAAGCTCCCATTGGCCATGAATTACTTACAGCCCCACATAGCGCCAAAACTCTTCCACGGACTCGCCCCACTCTGATTCCTGCTCTATCAAAACCGCCTTAAAAAATCGAAAATTTTGATAACTCCACACACACTCACACGGTTAACCAGCCAGATCACCGGAACCAAGCAAAAAGAGAATACTGACCGACGCAGGGATCGAACCTGCAATCTCTTGATTCGTAGTCAAGCGCCTTGCCATTGGGCCAGCCGGCCTTCTTTGCTGAAAAAACATAGTGGTATTTTGCCTCTTCAAGAAATGTTAGTGGGTTGGAGTAGGATGCTCGCAAGAACTTAGGTACATTGTAGAGGTACTCTACGCTAATAGCAAGAACTTATAATAATCAAAGATAAAGATATTACAGGATAGATAACCAAGTCACTTCTCTAGTCTAGCTAGCTAGAAAGCATAGTAGTTTACACACACGACACGACAACACGCAGGCAGCGATAACATCTAACACCACCACCACTACAACCAGGTTCACCCCCTTTCAACAGACGAACTAGTCAGCCAGAAGGCAAGACCCGCATTTACTCGCGCGAGGTAACAGCCTTGAAGATGCTGGAGAGCCAGTTCACCTGCTCATCCGAGGAACCGGCCGTGGGGACAGCGGTCGCCTGAGCGGTTCCGGTGGCGGTCTCGGCGGGACGAGTAGCGGTGCTCAGGGTTGTAGGGACGTCGGAGACCTCCTTGTTAACGGCGGACTGGGTCTGAGCGGGAGCTGAGGTGGTAGAGGCACCAGAGCCAGAAGAGCTGCTGCTGCTGCTTCCGCTGCCGCTAGATCCGCTACCACTGCCACTGCCACCGACAGTAAAGTCGACGCAAGACTCGTAGGTCTGGTCGATGCTCTCAGCGAACCAGTACCACTGGAGCACACAGGCACCGGCCTCAGAGCACTTGCTGTCAAGGTTCTCAGGGATGGTGACGCTGAAGTTGGTGTCGTCCTCGGTAATACCAGTCTCGGTCGAAGCGTAGTTCTTAGCCCAGCTCTTGAGCGGCTCGCCAATAACCGAGTTCGACGAGGTGTCGACAACCGAGACGTTGGCGACACCGGTGTGCGGGGCGATGATGTCGACGACGAAGTCGATGGTCTGACCGGCGCTGTATTGCTGGACGTTCTCCTTGTTGTCATCGAACTGGTAGCCCTTGCACAGCCAGATGTGGCAGGCCTCCTCGTCGTAGTCTTCCTGGCCGGCGCCGATTTGGAGCTCGCCCTGGACGTTACCGGCGCGGTCAGATTTCTGGTTGTTGTAGATTTGTTCACCGCAGGCAGAAGACATGGCGGTGCCAGGCAAACGGGGCTTGGGGGTGGTGATGTAGCCATGGGCGTTGGCGAGGGAGATCAGGCCGGCGGCGGCCAGGATGGAGGTTGCTTGCTTCATTTTGATGGTGGTAGATGGGGTTCTAAGTGAAAGATGGATAGATAGATAGAGAGCGATGGGACGGTATAGACCAGTATACCGATAGTATAGTTGAGTAAAGAATGCGACGGTCACAGACCGATGTTAGAAGAGAATGGACGGGAAAGAAAGTCAAGTCAAGATAAGTAAGCCTGCGTGCGTGAAGAGAGAACCAAAAAAAGAAGAACCCTCGAGGAGCAGCGAACTGCTCTGGATCTATATAGTCCGGGTCCCGGCTCCTGCCCCTGCCAGACTGCCGCTGCCAGGCCTCCCCTGCACCCACGCCTCACTGACACTGACAGACGGCATGAAACACAACTCAGACCCGAAGAGGAGACTATGCATCCTTCCAATCCACATCACAATCAGGGGGTGGTCATCGTGTGACGGGAACGGCATCAGGATTCCGAGGTGGAGGCTCTCAAGCCTCTCATAGCAACAACGCTGAAGGAACACCCAAGTCGGGATGAACCGAAGCGCTCTATAGTTTCACCTTAATTAGACTCAGTAATAGCCGGTGGATCTAGATCTTGGCCAGGTAGAGGGAGGTCCTGGAGGTGGTCCAGGGGCGCTTCGGGGTTTCAGCTTCATTGGCATGCGGGCCGAGTGCGATCCTACCAGCCCCGACCCCGTCAGCGTCGGCCAATTTATATGGTACGGCTTAATCAAGTTGCTATCAACTTTCATCTGTTACGAGTCAGACTCAATAAATAAGGTGATAGGGCTTCGGCAGGATTGTGGCTTACCTGCTTTTCCGACTGTGTTGACGTCCTGAAGATGTCCACAGCTGCCCACAGCTGGTTCCACCCTGGCGCTCATCTCGATCCTGAAATCTGAATCAGATACATATTGATTCGCCTCTCTTAGAGACTGGCTTAACAAACGAAATGAAGAAGCGGTCAAAAGAAAGCAAGCGAAATTGTATCTTGGGGGGGGGGAGAAAATTTCATTCATACTCCGCAAAGAGGTATCAAGGTATAATTACAAAAACAAGGAAAGATAATCCAACAACAAAAACAACGATAAAAAACGCTTCCGCTAAATGTGCTGCTGGTGCTGTTGGGCCGGCTGCTGGGCCCCATTCCATCGGTTTCGCTCGTCCGCCCGATCAATATCACTCTCTTCGGAGTGTGCCGGCATGGTTGGAGGGATACTGTAGTTGTCTGCAAACGGGTTTTGCACCTGGTAATCCTCCGACCGATATTCATACCGACCGGTTGGTGCAGGCGCCCCCGTAGTACCACTAATCGATGAGATATCCGTCACCTCGGTCCTCGCAGTAGATGGCTGGTGGGTAAGCTCAGGAGACACTGGCGATATCGGCTCAAACTGGGGAGGCGTTCGAGACCGCTCTGGCACGGGAGGCGGAGGAACAGGGCGTGCGTTTGCATTCGGGTATTGATTGTCTGAGTCCGACGGCGACTGCGCAGCCGACTCAGTTGGCGGCGTTTGTTGACCGAGTGCTTTTCGCGCCTGCAGCATAGCGCGCTGGTGCTTGGAGAGCGCCACGGACAGTTCGTCGTTCGTCTCAATCAGCGTCAGCAGAGTATCCTCATCGGGAGGAGGATTTGTCGCATGGATATAGTTCTGCACAGCGCGGGATGCTCTTCGACACCGACCGGAGAATTCCTGGATGAGGTCGTTGGAGAGCATCTCGGCCGGTGGCGTCGATTGGACGAACTGCGTTAGCAGCTTCGCCGAAGTCTTCGCCTCGGAAACACGAGAAACAAGCTCGGCGGGCTGCGGCAAGCTATCGGTACGTTCGGGGATAACCACGTTATTATTAGTATCCGAGTTCTGGCGCGAAGGGGTCCGTCGCCAAGTGCTTGATCGATTACCCTGGACGAGTGTTAACCTTGTCGTTTACCAATTGAAAAGCGGTCCGACCACACACACCTTTGAGTTATTGTAAGCTTTGTTCATCTTAAGCTTCTCCTTCTGCCACATCTCTACAAGCAGTTTGAGATCCTCATCCCACTGGCGCTGCGATTCCATAGCATCGAGAGTCTCGCGGACAAACTGCTGCACACCCATATCCTTCTCTGTACGAAGGAGTTCCTTGATCGTCGCAGTAAACTTAGCATCCAAGTTCCGCGTAAAGGTATGACCAGGGTTATCAATCAGGATGCGAATCAGCATCACCGCATTGTACTGAATATTGGCGGCCGTCGAGTTCGGCGACGACAGCAGTTTCCGGAGGAGATGGGCGGCTTCGCGCGCGGCATTGGGGCTGGACTCGGCACTCTCGACGATACCAGGCAGATGGACGAACTCTTCTCCTTGCTGGAGTTTATTCTTATTAGCGGGCGCATGGGACCAGGTTTAAGGGGCAAGACGTACCGGCTGGTTTGGACCTTGACCCTCCTGGCAAAAAGCATTCTGCTCGTAATCAACGCGATCAGCACATCATTCCCCCGCACATGATTCATTATTCATCGGATCACCACGAACCACTTCTCTGAGGACAATGCTCTCCGGCGAGTCTTCGGCGTATGTAGGGGCGTCGCCCGAGGGGCCTATTTTGAGAACTCAGCAGGGGTTCGGAAGGGTGAAACAGGGACTAGCTCACCGGCGCCCGGACGCTGCTTGTTGATGGTGCTGAGGAAACGCTTCATGGTGTGGTGTCGCTGTCACCCAAGGATATATAGGTGTATGAATTGATGGAATAGAGATATGGAGGGAGTCGGGTGAGGGGGAAATAAATCAAGGGAGGAAAGAGAGAAGAATAAGAGGCTGAGCTAGCAGCTAGTCGTCGCAGGCATCTGGGGACTTTTTAGCCTCACGGACTCAGTCTAAGCGCTGAGCTGCAAAGGCAGAAACAACGGCGGGCGATCGCAGGCAACTCAACCACAAGTGGCAGTGACGCGCAGCACTCCGTCACACCCAGTCAGTGGCCACCCATGATAGAAGGCGATGATTAGGTAGAAGAGCGGGAGAATGGTGATGCCTGGGAGAAAGATGGAGGTCTGGACGACTTCCCCACCACCGCCACACAAGCAAACGTGCAACGCTGCCGCTTGAAACACGTATGCAACCACCAGCCCGTCGTCGAAACAGCGACTTAAATCGCCAGCTGCTGATGAATCACGGCAGTTATTCGACGCCTGGCATTAAGCTCAAGAGGAAAGAGTATGCGGTCTGCAGCACCGCCACCCTTGGCTCTCTAGTATACTGGATGACCAATACCAGCCCAATGTAGCCCACACGACCTTAACAAAGACGTAATTCTTGGGGTTGCATACGTAGTACATTCCACTCGGATTCTATGCAAGCGGCTTACGGGGTGCAGAGGCCTGAGCCTCTAGGATCTCTTCTCGATTTGGAAAGATAAAAAAAGGGCCATACTTAGCCTTTATTGGTGCTCTAGGAGAAAGAGATCATTGGTGGTAGTTGGCTGTATTGTGCCGAATCCAGGTAAAAACAGTTATACAAGGTCCGCCATGCAGTGTTAAAATTAGACTGATTTCCGTCGCTCAGCCTGTAGATCCTGTGGATCGAATAGCTTTTCAGAGGAATATTCTTTTGTTTGAAAGAATCTTTTGTATTTTCTTCCGTGACCAGGTATTTGTTCCGTACAACAGAAAAACTCCGGCTATCCCATTCAAATTCTGACCACTTTATTCACTCCTCCCGACACCCAGTCCGCTTACGCCTCAGTGATGGCACGGCGGATCTGAGTACCACGCTGCCGAGAGCTGAGGTGGGCCTTGCGCTCAACAGCGGAAGCCTTCTGGACTTCCTCCTCACCCTCGGTAAGGATGAGCTCGATGTGGCAGGGGTTGGTCATGTAGGGGTTGATCTGGATTCTGTTAGTCCTTTCTTCCCTAATAATGAAGGAATTCGTTGGAACATACACGACCGTGAGCACGGTAGGTACGTCTGCGGCCCTTGGGAGCCTGGTTGACCTGGATGTGCTTGACGACAAGGTTGCCGGTGTCGAGACCCTTGGTGTCGGCGTTGGCCTCGGCGTTCTTGAGGAGGTCGACGAGGAACTCAGCCGACTTGATGGGCCAGCGGCCACGAGCGACACCCCACTGCTTAGCTGGAATCCGGTCAGCATCATTCTTGCACCGGTTGCCAATATTCCGCCCAAAATCTGCCATATTCACTCCGAGTCTCGCCCCAATTCATCCACTAACCACCTCTTGCCGGATATCGTAGGAACTAGGGGGGTAAGGCAACTCACTCTGGGCGTTGCGGCCAGTGCTGCTAGCGAATCGTCGGAAGGGAACAACCTCGGCCTTGTTCTTGACGTTGTCGAGGAAGGTAAGAGCGCGCTGCAGCTTCATGCCGTTGATGGCCTGGGCGGTCTCGCGGGTGTTCTTGAAGCTGACACGCAGGTAAGAGCCCCGGGCGCGGGCGCTCTTAGCGGCCGGAATATCCTGAGCAGCGTAACGGACCTGATCGAAGAAAAAAACCCAAAATCAGCAATCCAGTCCAGAAGCCAAATTTCCTGATTCCAAAACACAATTTTTTTTTTCTTTCTTTCATGAACGGGTCACGGGTCGAGGAAATGGTAACGATGGCAGTCGAAAATCCGAGATACAAGGGCCGCACAGGCAAACAGCAAGATGTTGAATTGCCATAATAACGCAAGCCATTCCGGTCCTTTTCGACGAGTGTAATCCTCCATGAAAGCAATTCCTCCTCGTGTTTCTCAACGCAGTATTCAAAAGGTACTCACCATTTTGATGTGGTTGCCGGGGTGGTCCTCGATGTCGGGAGAGAAGATTGTCGCTTTTTGGTCGGTCGGCCGTCGAACTTTGGAGATCGCGAGAGTCGCTCGTTGTGGTGCGGATTTCGCTCTTGGCATCCAGTGCCCTAAGCGAGCCCTAACTAGCTGTTTTGAGTCACCGCCCGGGAACCCGGCAGTATCCCCTCATCACTTGGCACTTTCGGACTAGGAGGCTACAGTTTCAAGCAGCGAGGAATAATATTTAACAGTTCAAAAGGAATCAATTCAAGTCTATTGCTATAATATGCGATTATCTTATTTCTTCTGCTCCGGAACTTGCGTGATCAGCTCGCCCTTTTCTACCGCCGATCGCAAGTTATCCAACACCAAAATCTCCATCTCCTTCTGCGTCTCATAAGTCATCGTGCCAATGTGCGGGAGGAGCATTACTCGAGGGTTGTTGAGCAGGCCGAGCTCTACAATCGGCTCCTTCTCATATACATCGAGACCAGCAGACGTGACCTACTAACTTAGCCAATGCCCTAAAGACGAGGAAACGGCGGACTTACCTTGCCAGACTCCAACGCGGCGACCAACGCCTTCTCATCAATCAGCGCACCTCGAGCGGTGTTCACGATCACAATACCATTCTTCATCTTCTGGAACTCCTTCTCGGCAATGATATGGCGGGTAGACGCATTGAGGGCCAGGTTCAGACTCAGCACGTCGGAAGTAGCCAGCAGATCGTCAAACGAGACGTATTTAGCACCGTTCTCGAGCTCAGGGCTTAGTCGTGACCGGTTGTGATACTGGATCGTCATTCCGAAGGCTCGGGCACGGCTTGCCATTTCCTATACGAATTACATGTTAGTGGTAAAATAGTCACGGCGGAGCGGGTTGACTCACGCGACCAATGCCTCCCATGCCCAGGATTCCAAGCACCTTGCCCTTGGGGTCATGGCCGAGCGTTGTCTGGCCCTGCCAGTTGCCTGTGGCTGTTAGTATATCATTTAGTTTGTAGAGGCGACTGGATGTTCGTACCCTCTCGAATCGCAGTCAACGGCACGTAAGCCTGTCGCAGAGCTCCGATCATGAGGAAGATGCCGACATCTGCGGTTGCATCGTTGACGGCGACTGGAGTACTGGAGACGGAGATGCCTATCATAGCCCGTTAACTTTTTCTGTCAAATTCCACCAGTTAATGGCGACACGCACCCTTCTCTGAGCAAGCGGGGATATCGATATTGTCGTACCCGGCTCCATTGTGGCAGATATATTTCAGCGACTTAGGCAGGAGCGAAATCACTTCTTTATCAAAAGGACCAGTGAACTGCAGTCATCAGCACAATGCGCGAAAACACAGCCAAATCTGAACTACCTTTGTAGAAGCGTTGGATCGGTAGAGCGCCACCAGATCGTCGTATTTTCCGTCCTTGAGGTTGCGGATAAAGTCCTCCCTAGTCCCGGAGGGGAATTCCTACATCCGGAAAGCGCATTAGAACGCTGCGCTGCATATCCGGGGACTCAATTGTTTTACCTTGAGCGTCAGAATGGACGAGAGACCCTCCCATTCCTTTCTGGCGTGGGTGATCTCGCCGATGAGCAGAGCAGCAGGCATGATGATGTCAATCGCGGGGTTGAAGCGCGCAAGAGCTGGATAGGTAGTCTGGGGGGTGCAAAGAGAGGGACGGGAAATAAAAACGGGAGAAGGAGAAGAAAAAAGAGACGATAGGAGAGGTGTCCGATGAATTAATAGTAAGAAGAATCCCCGGTATACGCGGCGACGGCCGGTTATGGACGGCGAGGAGCTCCTCCGCGTGGGGTTTGAATCTCCAGTATACGTCGGACTTCGGGGCCATTTGCGATCGGCCCCTCGCCACACATATTAGCCAGTAATTAGCCTGTGTTAATTATTGGGCCGGGTCAATTTATTCTACTAGAGTCACTGACTTTACCGTCACCTAGACCCGTGCCCTGGCTGCAGTGGACATGGTCAGTGTCGGCTATTGAACGCCGGATCAATACCCGACGCGGAGCAAATCCGTCGCAGTCAACCCCACGCGGCGCCGGGAAAATGTCCGCCTCACTCAGATACTTAATCGAATGCTCAAATCCCAGGCCGGTTTTTGATTCTTGAGCATCTGTCCTACTCCTGTTAGAATTATTCGAGCTTCTCAAAGTACAGCTCTCACAATGGCCTCCTGTCAAGCCCTCGTCCTCCACGGCGCCAAAGACCTCCGCCTGGTACTCCCCCACTCTCACATCTGTATACAAACACAGAGATCTAACACCACCAGGAATCCAAACCAGTCGCCACCCCCAATGGCGCTGAAGTGCAAGTCGCCGTTCGAGCAACCGGTCTCTGCGGCTCAGACTTGCACTACTACAACCACGGCCGCAATGGCGACTTCGTAGTGCGCGAGCCCTACTGCCTGGGCCACGAGTCCTCCGGTGTCGTCACAGCCGTTGGGCCCAACGTACAAAGCCTCAAAGTCGGCGACCGCGTCGCCCTCGAAGTCGGGCTACCCTGCCGCAAATGCCCTCTCTGCCTCTCCAACCGCTACAACCTCTGCCCAGAGATGCGCTTCCGCTCCTCTGCAAAGATCTACCCCCATCTCGATGGCACCCTCATGGAACTCACCACCCACCCTGAAGACATGTGCCACAAGCTCCCCGAGTCCGTTTCTTTCGCCGGCGGCGCCCTCCTTGAACCCCTCGCGGTCTGCCTCCACGCCATCCGCCGCTCAAACCCACCTCCCAAATCCTCCCTCCCACCAAACTACAACAGCACAGCCCTAATCTTCGGCGCCGGCGCAATCGGCCTCCTCCTCGCCGCCGCCCTCAGCGCCCAAGACGCCTTCGCCCACATCGTCGTCGCAGACATCGACGCCTCCCGCCTAAAGATCGCCTCCGGCCTCTCCCTGCCTAACCTCTCCACCTTCCTCATCCCCAAACCCGCCAACCCTCCCCCGCGCGACGCACCACACGCAGACCAAACCGCCTTCGCCCTCTCAACCGCACAATCCACCGCCGCCTCCCTCAAGGCCTCCATCCAATCCATCGACCCGTCCGCCCTCGGCTTCACCCGCGTCTACGACTGCACCGGCGTCCCTGCCTGCGTGCAAGCCGGGATCTTCGCCGCCTCGCCCGGCGCCGTCCTCGTGCAAATCGGCATGGGCAACCCCGTGCAGACGGTGCCTGTTGGCGCGGCCGCGCTGCGCGAGGTCGATATCATCGGAGTCTTCCGGTACGATGGGCATGCGTACCCGGCGGCCATTGAGCTGATGGCTAGTGGGAAAATGGATGTTGTTGAGAAGAAGGTTGTGACGCATAAGGTTGCGCTGGCGGATGGGAAGAGGGCGTTTGAGTTGGCGGGCGCTGGTGTTGATGAGGCTGGCGAGCCGGTTGTTAAGGTTGTTATTGAGAGTTAGATGGCCTTATTCATGACTGTGTCTGATGTTGTGAATTTTTGTCCCTCTATATTTTCTTGGTTAGATGGTGGAGTGTGGATGTTTGTATACCCGTGTTGTACTGTGGGAGGTGTGGGTTGGATGCATGGATGGTGTGTAAAAATTTTAGAAATTGTGTATGAATGTTTATGTTACGAATTAGATTGATAATTAGAGCATATGACTGGTGTTTGTGTATCAGAAAGATTTAGTATTCAAGGTGCTTGAGGCCCAAATATATATTTTGTCTTACTCGCCAATAAGTCTGCATAATGAGATTTTATGGGCACCACCCGAGTTAGAATTCAATTACTGCTTCGGCCCTGAAATGCTGCCTATGGCAGGGGAGTCTGGTTATATACACAGCACGATTTCTGATGATTTACAATGAAGTACGATATGCCTAAGGTATATTTGTAGCAAATATATTGTTTTCCCATAATAACTCTTCGCCTATTACAATACAAGCGACTACTTCAAGCCCCCAGCCAGCAACAAACTCTGCCCTGTCATGTACCCCGTCGTAGCTAGCATGGTTACAACATTAGCAACCTCTTCGGGGACACCCAGCCGACCAAGAGGAATGCCTGCTGCAACCTCAGGGATCGCTTGTGCATTGGGGATCATCCCCGTGTCCCCGATCATAGCCGGTGCAACGTCGTTAACACTAATGTTGAACTCTGCTAAGCGGGTTGAGAGATTCTTCATCATGCCTGTCATGCCGCCTTTGGATGAGGCGTAGTCTTCAAGGAATAGGGTTAGCTTCTGAAGTGAGATGGATGGTTAAAGTGACAGGGGACATACGGCATCCATTAATACCACCACCATACCCCGCGATCGAAGACATAAAAATAATCCGGCCCCAGCGCTGATTCCTCATATGTTCAACGACGCCCTTAGCTAAGATGAATGACGCCCGGAGGTTGACGTTAATTGTGTAATCGAATTCCTCGAGCGTGATGTCCCATATCTGCGGGACACGCTTGCCATACCCGGCATTTGATACAAGGATATCTGGGCGCTGACCATGTTCCTTGTCGATTTGCAAGAACATATCCTGGATTTGTTCTGCGGATCCGACATCGACTTGGTGGGTGGAGATCCGGAGGTCCGGGGAGGCTGCCTTGAGTTCTTCGGTTAAGGTGTTTATTGCGGTAAGGTTGCTGGAGTATGTTAATGCAAGATGAACTCCTTTCTCTGCGAACTGGCGCGCACAGGCTGCCCCGATTCTAGATTGGGTGTTAGTTTTAGTTCCATCGTTGAAGGTTGTGAGAGAGGCTGCCCTACCCTCCGGAGGCCCCGGTGATGAGGGCCAGTCGGCCGCGGATTTCATTCAGTTGCGCCATTATTACCGGTAATGGACACCAAAATGCACTTTGTGAATTGGGGTAGAACGATGTTTTGACTCCAGTGCAAAGATATATGGGTCCGTCCTTTGTAGATGAGGGGATCGGATTTCCCCTCGGATCGGAGTAACTCCTGATGCCCCGCATCACAGTGTGGGGGTACAGCTTACTTTACCAAATCTGAGGACAAAAAATACATGTTCTTTTTGACTCCAGTTTTGTCAGCTAGAACAGAAGAGTATTGGTCATATCGCCCGACCACATTGGGGTCTGCCATGCTCGATCAGAGCCTGTGTATAAACCAGTGCTTTGGAAAGCATCCAGCGACAACGCACCGGGATCTCCAGAGACGTAGTCTCCTACGGCTTCGAGATCTAGCCAGGAGAAATCATTTGCAGGGCTGAAATGCACATAGCCGTCCTGGTCGGGCATGCAGTTCGAGATAGGGTTAGTGTTTTGCATTATGACATCATTGCCTTGTTGAGTGCCTGCTGGCGAGGCTGGGGCAGTCGGTTTAGGCCGCCATAGAAGTTCGAGAAGTCGAGAATAACGCGCTCCAATGTCGTCTGGTCCAGCACTGGCTCGATTCAGTACTTCTGTCGTTCGACTGACGAGATCGCGGACGCTCATTTCCTCTGCAGGCGGCATGACGCCGAACGACCGTGCCTAGATTGTTAGTTTTGGGCGAAAATTGAGATAGATTATAGCTTACCTTGTATAGGAAGACTGCTGCATAAATTCCATACAGGTAGAACCTAAGGGGCATAAAGTGAAGATGTTTCTCAGGATCCGCAGTCTCCACGAGAATTGTCAAATAGGCTTTGGCGGCATCTAACGATTCGATGATAAACCGAGCATCCTGCATTGAAGCCACGTTATCAAAGGTTGCCCGCAAATGCTCTCGTTGAGATTGACCGTCATTTTTCTGTTTTGATAAGGACTGAGAAATTGCGGCCTGAAAGGCAAACGCATTGGTGTAAAGCCTCAAATACTCGTATGACAGCTCCAGGGTAGTCCGCATGGGCGTAGAGCCTATATAGTAGGTTAGCACGAAACACGTACAAAAATTGACTGGCATGCGTACATTTCAAAGAGCCCCAACGTGACTTCCACCGTAAAATCGCGAGCCGGAAATCATCCACGTATTTCACGTAATCTCCCATCAGCATCATCTGGCTGCTTGTTCGCATTCCAGAGTAGAGAAGGTCGTGGACATTTCCGTAGAGCTGAGTGAGATCCAGGGTTGCCTGGAATATTTGCGCGTAATCCTCGTCACCGTCTTTAATAGGTTGAAGTGATGGGAAATCCTGGCTGACAAGTCCAGTCATTGGACCTGGGCCTCGCGACCAGAACGCACGACCAATCCTCACAGAAATAAGTCGGTCCGAGATATAGCAGCTGGTCCATGCCAATCGCCTGCGCTCCTCTGCTTCTGTGTCCCCGGAGGCATCCCCACGGAATGAAGTTCTGTCGAGTCCAAGAAAATAGCCGGAGCGTAGCGCAAGTCCAACATGCATCCAAGCGGCTCTGTCCTCCTCACCGCGCCCTACACGCTCGATTTTTGGTCTTAGACCCTGCGGTTCCCATTCAGCGAGTAAAAGCAACGCTTCCACAGCCTCCACATCACAATCTGCCCCGGCTGCAATGCCGGATATCAATTCGTGCATGTATTTGGAGCAGTACTCGTGAATCTCCGGCCGCTCGACCAAGTCTTTTGATGCGATCGTGAGAACCGCCGTGAGGAGATGTTTCTCATCGTTGGCAAAAGCGTCCAAGGTTGTCCGAGAGAAATACTTTCGTGGTACTAGAGGAAGATATGGATGGAAATGTTCAGCGTAGCGAGCAACAAGCTGCCAGACAGTTCCCGGATCAAGAGACCGCGACTGCACCAGTCTGTAGGTCTTGATTCCGGTCTTTGTTTGGAAGCCTGTTACATCGCCATTCTGGAGTGCGCTGTATACTGAATATCCGCCCGTGCCGGTGCGCACAGAGTCCGTGGTTGCGGGACTGGGCCCCTCGGTCCCTCGTTTCGCAATGTCGGTCAAACATTGCCACGCATCAGATGGGTTTCGAGGTACCGAGCCGATAGATGCCGCATCTTCATCATCAACCGATACCGACGTCGCTGTCGCTACCGCTTGGGCGGGAGGATTAGTGGGTACGAAAACTACCGGGCCCGGGTATGAGCTGGCGGCCTGTTGAATGGTTTCTGACTCTGTCGGGCTGGCCGACTCCAAGTCTGGTTTCTTCTGGGTCGGTTGTTTCGTATCTGGAGTGAAGTTTTTGATTTTATTTTTGCGAATGCGACGACCTCCTCGATTCGAACCGCCGAGAACACAGTCTCGACGATCTCGAATACATCGCTGGCATGGCGGTACACCAGGGCTACCGCTTGCATCTCTAAACGGGGATTTAGTTAAGAGGGCGCAAAATCATCCATATAGAAATCGGGTAACGTACAAGTCACACTTAGATTTGCGCTGTCGACAATGTAGGCACGCCCTCGAGACACGCTTCATGAGATGATCTGGACGGCCCTTTGCCTTTGATATTGGAGCTCCCTCCACCGGTGGAGATAGCTCGTCCTGCTCCGTGATATCCATTGCTAGGTAAGAAACAAACCGACTCTAGTGTTGGAGTTGTCGGTATACCATTTTTGGAGACGATAGGTATGCTAGAGACAAAATAAGGATAGCAGCCAATTTTCCGACCGGATTAGAAATGTTGGGAAAGGCGAAAGGATAATTCAAAAAAAAAAATATGAAGAAGGCGATCGATTCTCGTGGCGCTGGACAGCGGATCACCTCCGCATAATCTCTTTTCACCCCAAGGCGTCTCTCCACACGAGAATGGTCTAACTCTTTCCGCACGAAGGTGGCGGTGGTAACCTTGGAAGTTCAATGGCCAATCTAACGTGTGGCACGAGGGTGTGGGAGTGACAGCTTCTGGCTCTGCTGTTGTTGCAGATGGTTGTGGAATGAAGCGTTTTGCAGAGCTGGAGGGAGGCTGTATTACGAGCTCCGTACGTACCGATGGTAAGCATCTCTTCAGTGCACATGGCACAAGAAATCAGCTTCTGAACATACTTTGAATGGGTTCAAGATTAACAACTACATATGAGAAGAAATTGTATGGCTCTACGTCCATATCCTGCAAGAAGTGCCGAATTAGAGATTGTCGCTTTCTCATAAAGTGCGCAGGGCATAGCGCCGCAGCTGATGCAAGGCAAGTCAATCCAGCAGTGTCGATCAAAGGCATTAGGTCCTTCAGTCTTTCTCCAAGGAAGCTGGAACTCAATCCAAAATATCCGATGCGTTACCCCACACAAAGGTATATTAACTGCATGGATCCCCGGACTCAGATGCGACTCTTCCACATGGTCTTCATAGATGCGTATGGTAACTGCGTGTCTGAAAACCCTCATTACGGTAATCATACCAGGCACGTGTCTCCAAGTCCCATCAATTGCCGAGTGCGGGGATGTCGGCTTTTGTCGGCTATTGAATTAGCTTTCCCTGGTTTAAACTCTTCCTCAACCAATTGATTAGAGCATCTTTACAAATATTAACCCCTTCATGGTTCACGGATCAGTCAAGTTCATACCAATTGTCGATTTGCCGGGTCTTTTCTTACCCCGGGCTGTTGGAATAGAGTTCAAGCTGACCGGCTGTCAAATGAAGTCCTAAACCCAGAATCAACAGCCAGCAACCCCAGCAGTGGTGGCCAGGCCACCTGGATGGCATATGTCTACCATCACTGAACAGTTGTATTTACACTGGACATCAGATATCTCGATCGCGCGCCAGATATATAACTTCGATGTCGCGCATGCAACAAACTTACGAGATGCACCGTTTGATGTGACCTGCCACGAGGCGAAGAAATCAGGTTACCACCATGCCTACCTGAAACTTCCAGGATGCATAGCTGCTTCAAGGAACAAACCAGCTGATCCCAGAAACCGGATCGAAGCCTGAGTGAACCATACGATGCTGCTTTGTCAAACTCAATGACGACTGAGGCCCTCGGTGATCGTCAAAACTAAACGAATTTTCAATTACCCTCGAAAGGAGAAACCCCAAGGGTCCTGTTCATTCCTCCGCTTTATTTCCGTCATCTGCCCGTCGATCGCTTAGGAATCGAATGAGAGCTTTCTCGGTCCGACAGAAAGAGATAAGGGTTTTTATCCTGACGATGGATTTGCGGGGTACTTGTGGTCTTCAAAGGGTAGGATGCCAACTTGGTAAGCGGAGATTGGGATGATCCAGATTTGGGCCGTGCGATCATGCCAGCCAAGCTTGGACTGGTTGTCGGTTGATCACTGATCAGGCAATCTTGGGAGTTCGATTCGACCCCTGGCCCCCAAAAATCCTTGGGCATGGTAGGTAGAAAAAGAGAACTCAAACATGCAAGGCTGAGGCAAACCTTCAATTTACAGCGGAAGCACCGCGGATGAGACGAACGATTAGGATGCCACGTTTTCTACCGTATGATGTCCACAGGGGGAAGAAGTAAAACGTGGATAAAGTGAAGTAATATATAACTAGGGGCTAGTATAAATTAAACTTCCGTTCAAGGCCGACTTCCCGAGCCAGGGATATTAAATCTTAATTAATCCAGAGTGATGCTGAGCGAGCTAATCATTACTCCATCAGGACGGTTGTTTTGAAGTGAATGAGACAAGAGAGATGGGGACAAGGCTTGGAGGGCTGAAACACCGAGCAAGTCCCGTTGGCGGTCCCGTTGGCGGTCCCTCGCAGAGGCGTTCTTAACGCTCCTCAGCTTTGCCAGCGGTGGTCAGATCGATTGGCAAATAGGATCAGCAGCAAAATAAGACGATTGCCACCAAGATTTTAGCGCCTGAGCTGACGGCTGAAAATCATCGCGCGTCTTTGTTGTAGACGAGTGGAATGGGGAGAATTTCATGCGCGTCCAGCCATTGCCAGGGATTGTGGTGTGACCCTATTCCCGAATCCTATCGAGAAGTAGCTGTCTTCCTCTTTCTGAATTGGACGAACCGGGGGCGGAAATGTATCGCTCGTATACCGGTAGCCACGCCCAGAGTTGGGGGCTAGCAGGCATCGCGTTGGCGCCTTGCGCGATCCAGTCAGACAGTCGGTCCTCGGTCGAATGATCTGGTGCAATGCAATGCCGAAGCTGTCATTCGATCGATGGATCCTATCGGGAGGGCTCCTGGCTGCATGGCGTTGAGATGGCGTGAAAGATGAAACGGGAAGAATTGTGTTAATGTGTCCAGGCTTGGCTGGAGGGAAGATTCGCTAGTCTATATAGGCGCCAACTTTGATCGTCCCCAATCCTCCTCCTGTTCCCCTTTCTTCCTCAAACATTTCACTCTTTATCCATTAATATTTAGCCCTTTAGACTCGTCGCGCCTGCTCTGTTTTGTGTTGCAGTTTCGAGAGCCACACTCATTGTCTGCATTGTTTTACCGCTCTTTTGCCTGCCTGTGACGCTGGCGTCCTCCTAGGCTGTTATATAACACCACTGGACACTGCAACACAAGGTGGCCCCATTTACGCACCGGTAATTTCTTGACCTTATGAAGGCGGGCCTTCATATATCATATCATGTCTTGAATGTCAGTCCCTGACGGTTATGCAGATTCAGCTATCCACTTTTGCAGCAACACAATGCGATCGCGTTGACCGGCATCCCTTTTAAATGCCTGACCTCTCGTCTTGAATCCCTACTCAGGAAAGAATCTTCATTCGTTTTGGATTCCGACCGGATTCTGGTGCTGGAGGGGTAGCATTCCTCTCGTTCCCCGGCCTCCAGGAATCTGCGTCATAAACACGACCCCTAGAACTACGATTTAACTGGGGAACTGCCTATCGTTATTTGTTCTTGATTTCTTCCGGAAATTTGCTCGCCATTTTGATTTTCACGCTTGGAATAGCCCTGGTTCAATGGAAGACCTCCCGGGACATCTTCTCCCCCGGAGTAAATATGACACAAACGCGACATATGTTTACGACCACTCGCGGGGTCTAAACGGCGTCAACGTCCCTCGAGATGTCTTGTTTACACGCATCATCCTCGTATCTGTTATTGCCGTGGCCTTTATCCTTTTCTGCGGCCGGATCGCACAACTGAGCCACGCCTACCTTCGCCATATAACGTCCATAGCAGCAAGCAGGAGGCAACAAACGTTCTGGAGCATTGAAGACTCACCCCTGTGGGCGAGAATCAAAAAGCACGTTTTATATTCACCCCTTGGCAGCAAGAGACACAACCGCGAGCTCCAGCTTTCCTCTGCCATCAACGTCGGCACCCTGCCGACCAGATTCCAGACAGTCCTGATTGTACTATATGCCGCGAGCCAGATAGCTTATTGCACTATCCTTAACTACAATGAGAACGTCAAAGCCGCCCTTGTCGCCGAGCTTCGAGGTCGGTCGGGGACGCTGGCTGTTCTCAACATGGTGCCGTTGTTTATACTCGCTGGGCGCAATAACCCGTTGATACCTCTATTGCGCATTAGTTTCGACACCTACAACCTTCTGCACCGCTGGCTGGGTCGTATTGTTGTGATTGAGAGCATAGTGCACACCTTTGCCTGGGGTGTCAACGCCGTCGACGAGGCCAACGTTTCCGACATGTTGAATCGTCTTCGCACCACACCATTCTTTACTTGGGGTTTGGTGGGAGTAGTATCTATGACCTTTCTCCTTCTCCATTCCCCCTCACCCATCCGACACGCTTTCTACGAGACATTCATCCACTTCCATCAACTCGCAGCATTCCTCGCCTTCCTCGGAGTCTACATCCACATCGATATCGACAATCTCCCCCAAAAGCCCTGGATCACCGCCGTTGGCGTTTTCTGGCTCCTCGACCGCGCAGCCCGCCTCATCCGCCTCATATACCTCAACTTCTCCCTCAAACGAGGCTCCACCTCCCTCGTCGTCGAAGCTCTCCCCGGCGAGGCCTGCAGAGTCACCTTCCACCTCCCCAAACGAGTCCACGTTCCGCCAGGCTCCCACGTCTACGCCTACATCCCGACTCTCTCCCTTTGGATGTCTCACCCCTTCTCCGTCGCTTGGGTCGACCCCTCCTCATCCGTCACAACCCCAGACTACCCAGAAACCAAAGACCTCCAACAATCTCACGGCCACAAACATAGCATGACTCCCTCCCGCCTCGAAAAGCAACTCCCCGACCTTCTCCCCTCAAAACCCCACAACCAACTCACCTCCGTCTCTCTCGTCGTCGCCGCCCGCAAAGGCATGACCCGCAAACTCTATAACAAAGCCCTCGCGTCTCCCAACTCCACCCTCGTCACTGCTGGCTTCATCGAGGGACCCTACGGGACTCACCCCTCCGACCCCGCAACCTATGGCACAGCCGTCCTCTTCTCCGCCGGCGCAGGCATAACACACCACATGCTCACCGTCCGCGACCTCCTCACCCGCGCCTCCCAAGGCCGCGTCCCCACCCAGAAAATCTACCTCATCTGGTCCGTCCGCAGCACAGAGCACCTCGGCTGGGTCCGCGAGTGGATGGACTCCATCCTCCGTCTCCCAGGCCGCCGCGATATCCTGAATATCCAGCTTTTCGTCTCCAAGCCGAAATCAAGTCGCGAGATCGTGAGTCCCAGCGCCACGGTGCAAATGTTCCCAGGCCGCTGTAGACCAGAGGTTGTCCTTGCCGAGGCGATTCCGGTGCGTGTGGGCGCGACGCTGGTTAGTGTTTGTGGGCCCGGGGCGTTTGCGGATGAGGTGCGGAGTGCAACGCGGAAGAGGATTGGCAAGGGTGCTGTGATTGATTTTGTCGAAGAGGCTTTTACGTGGTAGTTAGACTTTCTACTAAAGTCATCGGATCCGACCCCGTTTCCATATTTCCTTTTCGATCTTCGGAGTCCTTTTCCCATCCCTTTCTATGTATGTATCTTTATCTTATATGGAATGGGTAGATTCCTTCTTTCCTTTCCCCGTCTTTGGGTAGAAGGATTTATTTCGATGCATTCGTTGTACATACATATACTTCTACTTCGCTACGAATAATTAGCCTAGTTAGCCAGTCGACTTCAGTTAGTCGGCTATCCTGAACCAGATCATATCTCTTTTTTCTTTTTTCATTATTATTATTACTACCTTTTTTCTTTTTTTACGCATTCGGAACTTGCCCAAAGAGTGTATCTATGGACGTATTGTAGAAGCCCTAAGTCGACCTATTCTAGCAGATGCGTCGCTAGTGTCCGATATCGACCCTTCGGCTTGTACTCCGTGCCATGGATGGCATAGTGCCAGGAGCCCGGCGACGGCCCCCAATAAACTTGGCATTACTAGGAAATTTAGGGCCTACAAAGCGTCTCATCGTCACTAGGATTAGATTAATTTTTATTGAGTATATACTAAACAGGTAGGTATCTTCTGGCCAATAATATGTATGTATATGGTGAACCTGACAGCCAATAGCAATTTTATGCAAAGGGGAAAAAAGGAAAGATTTGAGTGAAGAGAAAGACGTGGACGCCGCAAAGGTGGTTTGGACAGATAAAATGAGAAAGAAAGAGGACCGACAGGACAAGGGTGGCTAGCCTATCTATCTACCCATCAAAGTAGAATACAATAGATAGACTGACCGGTAGGTGTGTAGGTAAGGGAATGAGGTAGGCGCAGCGAGGAAGAGAGGAGAGCAAGTAGTCTCCAGTATGAATGAAGGTGGTCTTCTCTAATCTATTATGTATGGTGAATGTATATTGACAATATGCAAAAATGACCGACCCTTGCAATTACGCAAATATCCAAAAAGATAATGGGGAGAGGGTGAATGGGTGGGTATGAGAAAGATCACCCAATCAATATATGCAAAAGAAAACGCGGCAAAGGGAAAAAAGTCTATGCAGATCCCTTGTTCTTGCTGCCCTTAGGCACACGAGCAAGCCAATAAATGAAGACCGCAGCGAAAATGTTGAAAAAGATGTACACCCACATCAGGCCGAAATTACGCCATGCGTCACTGTAGTAACTCTTGACCTGCATCAAGAAAGTATCGGTGCTGGAGATCTGGCAGAAAGAGCACTCGCCAGTGGCGTTAGGGTCTGCGAAGTATCCGCCGAGGTTTGCCGTTATGAAGTCTGCCATGTACTCCTGGCAGGTCATGTTGGCGGGCGGGATGATTTTAATGAATTCGACGGGCTCGCAGGTGGCGTTTGTGCCGGAGACACCGGTGGATAACATGGCTGAGACGAGATAGGTGAATGGGGAAACGCGGTACATGAAGATCCAGAAACCAGGGAGAACATCGGGGCCGGCGAGGACACCACAGAAGACCAAGCAGAGTGAGAAGAGCAAGTTGGCAAGGTTACCACCTGTTTCTGCGAGTTCGATACCGGCGATGATCATGTGGGCGAAGGTGGAGGTGAAGAGGAGGAAGGTGAGGATAAGCAGGAACATGAGCGCGCCACGTTCGTGGACAGAGTCGGTTGGTTCAGCGTTCCGGTAGAGTCCAATAGGGTAGTACCAGCAGACATAAATAAGCACGGACATCAAGGCGTTCCATGGGAGCTCGACAAGAATATTAGCCGTCATGAATGCCTTCCAGGAGTAAGCCTTGGACGGCCGCTCACGAGCCTCATACAAGGCACGCTGTGTGCAGAAGTTAGGCATGATCTGTTGGACAAGGTTACCGAAAATAGTCATCAACATGAAGATACTGAACATCTGGTTCTGAAGACCCTGCTTGGTGTTCTGCGCTTGGAAGAAAGAGAAACCAATGTAGAGTGCAGTCAGGATGCTCAGTGCCGTTTTGGAGTATATATAGATAGGGCTGCGCCAGTACTGGGAGAAGACACGGATAAGACATTCCCAAAGCTGAACGGCGAAGGGGGCAGCGAATTCATTGTAATCGGACGCGTCAGCTTGAGATGTCTCGGTGGGTTTCTGCGAGAGAGTGTCCTTCAATTCGGCAAGATGTTGGTGCACAGCCTGACGTTCCGGGCTGTCACGCCACACAGCGGGCCAGTCAATATCACTGTGGGATCCAGGTGCAGCACCAATGACCTCAAGCATCCATTCGGCAGGGTTGGCATCGGCAGGAAGCTTGGAGGCCCCGTTCTTCTCGAAGTAATTAGACAGAGTAGACGACTTGTTACCGATGTCACCAAAATAAACCGTCTTACCACCCTTGGCAAGGAACAGCAGGCGGTCAAAACGCTGGAAGAGCATCGCAGAGGGCTGATGAATGGTGCAAAGAATAGCCTGACCGTGCTGCGTGAGTGTGTCGATAAGATCAAGAATAGACCAAGAAGTTTGACTGTCAAGACCGGAGGTGGGTTCGTCAAGGAAGAGGAGCAGCTGCGGCTTAGCAGCAAGTTCGACTCCGATGGTAAGACGTTTTCTCTGTTCCACGTTGAGACCTGGAAAAAAATTAGCAAATGATTTGAGTGGCCAACTGGGAATAGATGGAAAATTTTACCTTCACCGGGCACACCGACAACGGCATCCGCGTACGCTTCCATACCGAGAAGCTTGATCACCTCTTCGACATAGTCCAGTTTCTCCTGACGGGGTGTGCTGGCGGGCTGACGAAGCAGGGCGCTAAAGCTCAATGCCTCACGGACCGTAGTTGTATGAAGGTGAAGATCCTGTTGCTGTACGTAACCTGTTTTACGCTGGAAAGACTGGTCGCGAGGGCGTCCGTCAACCAACATTTCACCGCTGACAACACCCATGGTCACACGAGTTGCGAGCACATCCAGAAGCGTGGTTTTACCAGCACCAGAGACACCCTAGTTAAGTTATTAGCATTGGAATCAGGCTATTCAAAACAAGTACAGGAGATCTTACCATCAAAGCAGTGCAAGTACCAGGTTTCACCCATCCATCTACATTGTCCAGAATGCGCCTCGGTTCATTCTTGATCTTGATGTCATAGCAGACGTCCTTCCAGTGGAAGATGGCAGTTTGCCTCTGAATATTGGCAACGTCCTGGTTCGACTGATCCACTTTTTCACCGGCGGTCACCGGGCTGCTGGTCTCGACGTCGTCGCTGGAGGGAGGAGTGTGGCCGCGACGGAAAAGTAGAACCTCACCCTTGGACTTGGCCTCGGAAATGTACTCGGTGGCGGTCAAGTAGGTGAATAGGAAGAAAGCCATGAAAGCAAACATGATACCCAGGTTGCGCCACTTGTGGCTCTGGAAGTACTGGAAACTCTGGCCTAGGTACTCAGTTCCGTCGACATCCCGTACGCCAGGCACTGCGCCCACGACGGCACAGACTTGATTGGCCAAGTTTGAGTAGGCGGGGGCGCCTCTGGGGACGAAGCCAGCCTTAGGATCACATGGGAAGGATCGGCCGTGAAATTCGTTCACCATCAAACTCTCGAATCCGTAGGCAATTGGGTTGACGTAGTTCATCCAGCGGGACCAACCCAACATATTCCTAGTGGGGATAGTGAAACCGGTGTAGATGACAAGGCCGAGAATAAGAATCGCAGCCGGAACCAAGGCCTGGGAGAGGGTTCGGGACGTGGCAGCCATTGTGCGGAACAGCATAGACATTGTCAAGGTTGTCACGAATGAGAAAAGCAGGAAGATGAAGAACGGCCCCGGCTCGCGACGGAGATTTGTCATGAAATAGAGCGGAATGTTGAAAGTGATAGCATTGAGAGTTTTGTAGGGCATATCACAAAGCATAGAGGCGATGGCCTCGGCGAAAGGATGGTACATGGCGTAGCGGGCTTGCTTCTCGACAATCGGACGTTGTGCATAAAGGGTCAGAATCTGAACAGGTTGTTAGTTGAACCTCCCAGGTGAATTCCGCGTTAAACATACCTCGAGAGCACTACCAAAGGCATTGAGCAAGACGGCAAAGAAGAGCAGCGCTCCACGTGAGTAGAAGCTACCGGTATCGTCATTAAGGTTGTAGAAGACACTGCCAATAATCAAAGCCATTATAAAGTTTCCGATCAACTGACTCAGGGTCAAACTGGCATCACCCTTAAGACGCTGGAAGCCACGGATCATACACAGGTTAACCTGTTCCCACAGGGACATAGTGTATGGAGACCCGACACGTTGGTTCTTAGACTGCATAGCCTTGCGGGATTCGATGAACTTGTTGACGGATTCACCACCAAGAGGAAATTCCTGGTTGTACTCTTTGATATCCTGCAAAAGCTGTGCATAAGAGGCACTGTTCTTCCAGGCGTCCGCGAATTGATCGGGTGTGTGAGGCACGCGACCCTCGAAACCCTTCCTCACGATTCGCTCAGCAGGGCTGGTAAGAGAAGTCAGGAAATCAGCGGTCGTCTGGCGCTCTGGGCATTCGAATCCCATGTCAACGAAGAACTGCTTCGCCTCGTCCGTGCGACCGAAGTAGATCTGTCTTCCCTCATACAAGACGGTGACTTTGTCAAATACCTACATGGGGGAGTTAGCAAATGTAGTCAAGTTAGAAGGGAAGAAATAGCGGCATACATCGTAGGCACTCTGTGAGGCCTGGTAAATAGCAACAGCCACAGTTGTGCCGGAGTATTTGGCCATCAGGTTGAGAGTACGGCAGAACTCCTATAGATCGATTAGTACTAATAGTTCTAGATTATGAAAGATAGTAGCTTACCAAAGCGTTGGCACTATCCAAACCACGGGTACTGTTATCCCAGCATTGCAGGGGACTTCCACTCAGGGTTGCCTCTGCGATACTGACACGCTTCCGCTCACCACCACTGACACCGCGCACGAAATCGTTTCCAACGCGGGTGTTGATCGTGTGGGACAGACCCAACATGGCCATTACAACGTCTCGCATGTGGACGGCATACTGGTCCTTGGAGACACCGGGAAGGCGGTTTCGTGGGCAACGAGCCAAAGCAGCGAATTTCAAGGTGTCGCCAACAGATAGCTGAGGGAAGTGAACGTCGGTCTCGGCGGTATAAATGGCTTCACCTCGGAACTGCTTCCGCATCTGCTTCGCCGGGATACCCTGGTAGTTGAGTTCGGACTCCTTGTCCATATAAATACCATTCATTTCACCAGCAATGGTCTTGAGGAAGGTAGAGCAACCACTTCCAGGTCGGCCGAGGACGACAAGCATCTCTCCAGATTTGACCAGACCGTCGAAGTTGCGAAGAATATCGATCTTCTGCTTCCCAGATCCCATGATAGAACGAACTAGACCTCCTATTTGCAGCACCGAGTTGAAAACATCCTTCTGGTAATCCGTCGGGCTACCGAATCCGTGAACACTCAGGTTGCGAAAGGAGACGCCGGCATGGCGTGACGGATACTTCTCGGGCTCGCGCGCGGATAGAGCTAGGATATTCTTCATCCAGTTCTTCGCCTTGAAGCTGGGGTTGTGAGGGTTGAGTGTCGATTCCTCGGTAATGTCGATAAACGGGTTCTCGATGTTGTGGGAGGAGTACTTTGTTGACTGGTGCGTGAGCTGCTGGGCCAGACGGGTGATTTCCTCCTCGGCATCCTCTTCATAGTCGCGTTCGTCCTTTTCCCTCGCTGTTTCGGTGGAGCTGAGTATGCTGCCTGAGCTGGAGACCCGTTTCTCTTCAGTGGACGCATGATGGGAATCAACGTTCACGGACTCTTCGATTTCCGAGACCGCATTGCCGTGGTTCTCAGTTCCCCGAGATTCCACACCCTGGGATGGGCTGATGCTAGCATTAAAAGTTCCCAGAAAAGACGACATGGTTGCTAGTGGTCGAGACAACCAGTCTCAGGGTAACGGCGGACGAAAGAAAGCCCAAGAGGCGTGGTGGGGGAAATAATCGCAAACAGAGATAACTGTTGATAAGGAGTTGGTCGGGTCGTGTATACCCCGGGGAGGAAGTAAGTACACGGAGTAATGGAAAAGAGAGAGAAGATGAAGAAAGAGCGCGATCAGCCTCTCTGTAACCAGATCGACGGATCCCCGAACTTAAGGACTTCAGGAGAACCGCGAGCAGGCCGGCGAGAAACCATAAATAAAGCGATTCAGGCGAAAAGGGCAGAAATTTAGTGCCAACGCCAAAGTCTGGGCCCGGAGACAACCAGCGGATCCGACCAAACGGGTGCCGCTGTGTTGCTTTCCGAGCCCACTGGCTGTGAACGGGTCCGCCTCTCTCGCGCTCCCGAGTCATCAACGATGCCCGTTTCAGACCAGCTCGTCTGGAAGACTCATCGTGACGGCGATTTGCTCCGTTCGCAGTCGATATCCGACGCCACTAACTGGTCAGCTTGCTTGGGCTGGGCATTGTTGTTACACAATATACACTCGCTTCGGCATCTTCACAGCAGCGATCACAGATTCGCAATTCACATGGGTCTCCATCTACGTAATAGGGCAGATCCAGGGACCGTATCACGTATTGATATGCGAATTCTCCGAAATACGTACTACAATTAGATTCAACCCGCTTCTGAGCAGCTACTTAGTATCTAGAAACCAACCGGTTTATCATCTTGAACTTTGAAGACCGACTCTCGGCAACGCCGCTCAGACCCAGACTGTAAGCGATGGTTATGCAAGCGATGCAGCGGACATAGAATCCTCAAATCGTATCGTCAGGGGTGGCTGTGGGGCGGGAAGAAGCCTTCCCGGGGCCGAATTTCCATCGATTTTCAGTCCCCAATTTCCCCCCAATTTTCTCGCTCTGTCGGAGTCTCGGACTCGCCGCTTCCACATCCGCCCACCCTTTATGTCTGTGACTCAGCTATGCTGCCTTATTCGGCTAATGCCAGGCTTATCTCTCTGTGTCCCTATGCTGGGCCCGATCGCTCGGCACGGACGCTGCCTGTTCCGGACGCTGTACACGCGGAGCTGGAGCTGGATCACGGACCACTGGAGCCGGCCGGTTTCTCAAACAGTTTGAAGTCAGTTTCAAACTGTTTATTTCGAATTCGGCCTGCGGCTACGCAACAACTAGCGTGTTGCTACTATGTACTCCGGTCGCATCTTGCCCAACCTTCTATTGGAACGTCCATGAACTTTGAAGCGTTCACGGATTTTAAAGTTAACTCCGGAATTTCCCAAGCGAACCTGGTCACGTAATCTTGCCAAGCACGGATCTGGGCGACCCCGACCAGTTTCCGCTTTGGGGTTCTATCAAGCATTCAAGCTCCTCAAGTTCCGAGAGTCATGGACACATACACATGGACACGTTAAAACGAGAATGACCGATGGCGATCCCTCGTTGTCCGATGCGGAGAACTGCGGGTGCCACGAGCTTCCAGCTGTCATTGCATTGATTCTTCTAAAAGCAAGCAAGGGGGTTAAGCAAGGGCGAAGTTAAACCAACTCACCACGGGCTTGCTTATCTTGGATTTTGATATCCCGACCCCAGTCAATAATATCATGTCGTTCTGCAATAGTCCTGGACCCCGGCAACCGGGTAAATGGGACCCGAGTCCGTGCTTCCAAAGGGTAAAACCAGGCGCGGCCCGAGTGCCCTGGCTTGGGCCGCACGAACCAACTTCATAACTCTGCAGGGTCGCTGACTCACTACGGTGTACTGTTTATCTACGGTGTAGTGCCACGCGATATTCTGTCAAATGACAGTCCATGCCGTCCGAGACGCAAGGGTGCAACCCGATCGACAACCTCGTGTTGCGTGTTGAGTATAGACTTCGCCAGACGGAGAGTATTATGCTTCGTCTGGTCAGCCCTAAAAATCCAAGACTGCATCAAGGCCCATTGCGCGATATGATGTGTCATACTACCACTTAAACGCTCTCAGCTCGTCTCCACTTCGTCAGCTCGGAAAGAACGCCCAGATGGCCCGAAGGAATAAAGGATGTATCATTCTCATCTCATCTCAGCACTAAGTTAACGTGTTTATGGATGCCTGAATCCTCCAAGTCCCCGCAAGGCGGCAAGGCGGGGAAACTCCGAATCATTGAGGGAATCAACAAATCATATCATTTACGACCGGAGAGAATATTCCACTCCTTCCAGTTTTAATGTCTTGGATTCGGAGCCTAGAATAACCAGCATAGTACTTGTTCACCGTACTCTTCAACAGCCAGGCCCACAAGATGACGAAAACTGCTGCGAATACACTGCTCGCTACCATTAGTATTTCTGGCTGAATGACACCAAGACGCAGAGTACTGGACGCCTAAAGCTATTGATTCCCGCATTGGAACAAGAATACATGTGAGCTATATGCTATGTAAGAACGTCCTTAGTCTATTGGCCCTAAAGTCGACGACGTTGTCAGCTATTGCCTGGAGGATTGGCACTACACTGGGGCCACCTGTGTGTTCTCGAGGATACTACATAGGAGTCTCTGCCTGCTGGGCCATAAGCGTTGCCCCGATAGTACGTGCCTCACAAGGATTCCTTGGTGGTTGGCGAGAGCTGCATATCCGGTTATATTATCTGCTTTTTCTGGGCCAACGATAAGAAGCCCAAGGGAAGGTAAGCACCGGTTTACAGAGTGGGTGATGCCGGAAGAGTCAATGCAAGAAGAAGATGTTTAGGGTTACATTTCCACACTACTTGGATGCTTCTAGCTGGACAAAATCATCATATACATATATATATTTGGGCCTAGACGCAGAATCAGAATGTGTGGAAAACTCTCTACAAAGTCAAGTATAAAAGAGTGTATGAATTCTCATTAAACACAGCTATATAAGGCCTATTTATACCTTTCTACTCTCACACTAGGAACAAGCGAGGTTTCCTTTTATGACACTATAGTGAAGACTTCGTTTACTGTACAAACGGTGAATGTCGACCTTACCACTTTGACATTGATATAGGTGAAGAACCATCCCTTCACCGACAAAATGCAGGATCCACGCCCGCTTACTACCTAAACTAAGCCCTACAACTATCTCCGACAGATAAACAACCTCGGAGCATTTTTTCATGCTCCAGAGAAAATTATATAACCAAGCTGGGGCAAAAAGCACAAGACCAAGGACCTCGCCCTACCGTTCCTAGTATATAAATAAGGCTATCTGCACTGAAGAGCACTCAACAGGGCACCCAGGCAAAATTCAATATGACTAACACTAGTAATATCACAGCACAATAACATGATCATGGCCGGAAAAGGGCTCTGCTTTAAGTAATGGTGTAAATACGAAGTGATTACTACTCGATATAGAGGGATAACGATACAGTGGACGGGATTGGTAATGTATTTCTAGACTAATCTTCCTGGTCGCTTTCATCGTCAATCTCAATCGGCTCTACTAGAAGAGTTCCGCCGCGGCCAATCTTGTCCCGGACGGAGCCAGCGTCGGCTTCATAGACGACTCGTGGCATGGGCGAGACAAGCCGGAAGCCGTAGACATGGTCGTATCCATCTGGCTTTTCCGATGTGGTCTTTTCTGAAATTTTCGCCTCCTGGATGATATCGTGACATTCAACAAATGCGTACAGTTCCTCCATGTCGGCATCAGGTGCGAATCTGCGGATAACACGGTCACCGGAGAGTAAACGGATACTAATCCGGACAACATCCTTGACATCTGTGTCTGGCTCATCGCGGATAGACTGGGCTCGCCATCGCTTCCATTGTTCAACGTTGGCCAAGCGCTTCTCTTCGGCTGCTTGCCGTTCCGCTGCTAGCTGCTCTTCCCGCTGCCTTTCAGCTTCTGCTTCCCGTCTTTGTCTAGCCCGCTCTCGATCGATGGCGAGTGAGCGCTCGTATGCTGAGTCCTGCTCCTCTCGGAGACTGCGAGAAGCCTGTTGTTCTGCTCGCGTTGATCGGATTCGCTCGAGAGGTTCCTTGTTTTGCGAAATTGCAGTGCGGAGTTTCTCTACAAACTCTGCAGGCGAGGTAGCCCCGGATATTCTAGCAACAACAGACATGGCGGTGGAAGAAACACCCGGCGTGTGCGCGATCGCAGCAGCGAACGGGAATTTTGTGCATCGAAGAGAGTTTGCAGCCTGGTATGCCTCGGCATCTTGCACATTGCCGCCCCAAACGATGATGTTGTTCTGAGGGTCATTAATAAAATCGGTGACCTCCTTTGACAAAAGTGTGTCTCGAGCCCAATCATCCGTGTGGTCGTGCTCAGGTGCGAGAAGAACGACCAAAAGAAACTTCAACTCCCGGTGTGCTCTCTCCAGGGCCATGTTATACCCATTCTCCAAGAACTCGACCGAATTGGCTCCATATTCCTCCTCGAATTCACGGATGAACCTTGCCGCGGTATCCTTGGGCGCGAGGGGACGCCGTCCATTAGTATTTCGTCGGGTTCCTTGTAGAGCTGGACTTGCCGTCGTATTGAGTAATCGGGGAAGGAAGGGAAACAGGGATCCAAAAAGGCGGAAAGAACCGACAAACAGTCTGTACAGAAGGTTGAACGGGGCAAAGACGAGAGCTAGTATGAACGGAGGACGGTAAACAGGCTGGTCTCCTGGTTGCGTCACAATCCGGGGAGCTGGCTCGGCAGTAGGGGAGGCTGGGGTGAAGCGTGCAGTCAGATCCTCGTGCAGCAGGTTCTGCGTTTGTCGGGTTGGACGGGCAGGGCTGGCGTTTTCGAGCGACGTGCGAGCTTCTTCAACAGGATCTGGTCCTTCGCCATCAAAAAATTTCGCGATGGCAATCTATCCAAGTTAGCAAACACATTCATGTACATCTTTTTTCCCCTCGAGTTTCCTACCTGTACATTCCATTGCGACCGACCTAGCAATGCAATGGCCTCTACCGGCTCCTGGCCAGTCACTGTGGTGTAGGTCTCAAGAGCAGACCGCTGGCTCTCGGACAGCTCGGAAATGTCGGGCCCAGATGAGGACATTGTTAATACCGTGTCTCATCCATAAACGAAGTCACTTGGAGTTCGCGGCGATCATTCAGGTTGCAGGTTGATAAGGCCCGGAGATGACGTGTGGTGGTAGATCGTGAGGTGGAATTAAAAAGGCGTCAACGTCCAAAAGTCCAGTACGTGGGCTCCGCGGGGCTGATAAAGCGTGGAGTGTGAATAGTGATTCTCAAATGGCCAGTCTCGTGTTGTGTACGTGAATTCAGGTGCGAATAACTTCTCGGCGAGCTGTCCAGTTCGAGCGAGCTCCGTCATCGCAGGCTGAGGTCACGTTAGTCTCAGCTCCGACCGCCCTTGCAAGTCGGCCCTTGGTTCCCCTCCCCGCAGACTTGTCCACCTGCAGTGTCGGCGTGCGGGCTCCCGCTGCTCTCCCTTCCTTCATCAGTTATCAGAGGCTGTCCATCGCGGCTACTCCGGTACGGCGATATACGCTTGGTTTTGCTGGGTTTGCGTGACTCAATGTGTTGAGATCTACCACAGCTCCGGGCCCCTCGTCAATCCATTGGTATCGCGTCGTCATCTACTGCGTGCTCACGATCATCCCATCGGTAGAGGAATGTGGCTTTCCTCTAGATACTCTCTGTTGCCCGCCGTTCTATCCCCTCGAATCAATGGAGAACCCCCTGCGTTGACCCGCCTTTGCTTGTGGATAGATCATGGCTTCCGTGGGGAAGTCTAACTTGGAAGACTCCCGTCGTGGGACGGGATCGCCTAAAATGAAGGCGCGAGGTACGCTCAGTTGGTCCGTGAAGCTTACGGGGTCTGGAGATTCACGCGCGAATTCTCCGCCTGCAGGTGGAACCAGCCTGCTAACATGATGCCTCTCGACTGCTAGAAAACGCGAAAGATACACTGTGCCGCAATGTGACTATCTATGGCCGATGCCGCTATGAAGATAAAGGTGCTACAATGTTCCCTCCTACGAATCAATGCCTACGCGTCGAACTTATCTGACCCTGGGTTAAAGGATGCGCTTTCAACCACGATCCGCATAGGAACTCAAACCAAATGGATAAGTGAGCATTCCAGTGAATAGGCCACCTTTATTTCGACTTGGTCACTAACGGGAGAACTCTCGGTAGCGCCAACAAGAAGCGTTTCAATGTCGATTCCCCCAGTTTCACTCCGTCCTTACTGCCCTCTAATGGGTCATCCCCGACACCTTCAAGCTCGTCCCTAAAAAAGGCTTCTACAATTTCTCCGAAAGCTGCAAATGCTGCCCCTTTTCAACCTAGAACGGCTACTTCAAGTGCGGTGTACATCATATGCAAGCTCGCGGATGGTACTGACCATGGTTAGGATCAAATGCTAGCACTCCTGGGGCTCGACAGGAGGCCGTGCCTCCCGAGTGGTCAGTGGCGGAAGCCCAAGAGTTTATACCGCAGGGGTTTGATACTACGCATATGGTGAGATCTCTCCTATATACCGATACCCAACCGTATTCCCCAGAGGAACTGGCGGGCCGCTGTCTATCTACCTACACAGTCCTGTCTACGATTCGGGTTTTTAATTCCACTCCATATTGCCCACATTTTTTATCCCAATGATTCCATTTGGATATTACCAAGGCCGCCAGCTAACAAGTTATGGGTATTGACAGTCTCCTCTTCACGGAAATGGGAACGCTAGTGCCGCCTCAGCCAGTGGCTTTGACCCTTTTGTAACAACTCCGAACCCCCTTGCTGCACCGGGTGCGGTTGGGCCCGTCCAAGCCAATCCGTTCTCTCATGATACGACTGCGACTGCTCTCGGGGGAGCTGCATTTTACGCCAACCAGACCGGCTTTCAGCAGCCAGTGAGTTGACCCAACGTTCATCGCGATTTGGGCCGATGATACTGACGATTATCGCTCTAGGTCCAGTATCATTTATACGCTCCGATTGGCCCTCACAATCCAAACGCATTAGCGTATCAACGCAATGTGCATGACCTATTCCTTCCTAATGAGATCAGAGAAGAACTTCAGAAGAAAGCAGCCGCCACTCTGCAGACCTTACCCAGTACGTTGCAGCAGCAATTCTAACCGACCATGCGCACTTGGCTAACCTTGCCATAGATACTCAATTACCGGCTCAAGTTGATTTCTTCCATTCTCTCGTTCCTCTGGATCTTAACCATCAAAAAAACGCGACCACCTTTGGCTACCCCAGCTGGGTTTATAAAGCGCAGTCCAGCAAGGATGGGAACTTTTACGCGCTTCGGCGGCTGGAAGGTAGCGTTCACTACCCAAAAATCACGTCTTGACTATTATTTATTAACCGGTTCTGTAGGCTTTCGATTAACGAATGAAAAAGCCATCCGGTCCGTTCAAGCCTGGAAGCGCGTTGCTAGCGGAAGTATGGTGACAGTACACGATGCCTTCACTAGCCGAAGCTTCCAGGACAGCTCTTTAATATTCGTTACTGATTATCACCCACTTTCAAAGACACTCGCGGATCAGCATCTGAACATTGGAGCGAGGTTTCAAGGCCGTCATAACCCACATGTTCCCGAACAGGTCTTGTGGGGTTACATAACGCAGATTGCCAACGCTCTGAAGAACATCCATAGTAGTGGTTTAGCTGCGAGGATTATTGACGCGAGTAAGATCCTGCTTACTGGAAGAAACCGCATACGATTAAACGCCTGTGCTATTATGGATGTGGTACAATTCGACACTCAACGATCTGTCGCTGACCTTCAGCGTCAAGATTTGGTGAATTTTGGGCAACTCGTTCTCACACTTGGAGCCAACGCGCCGAACGTCATGCATAGTGGCGCAAAGGCTATGGAACATTTCACTCGCGCGTACAGCCCACAGCTCAAAACCACCCTTATGTGGCTGCTTAGTGGAATGCAGATAGACCAAGAGCGGAATATTGATATCTTGATAACGGGCATCTCCTCCCAGCTAATGTCCACCTTCGACTCGGCTCTTCATTTGGACGACCAGCTCACATCTGACCTCGGACGGGAGCTCGAAAATGGGCGCATTGTGCGACTCTTGACGAAATTGAACTTCATAAACGAGCGTCCAGAGCACGAGCATGACCGACAATGGTCTGAGAATGGGGAGCGATTCTTCCTGAAGATATTCCGAGACTATGTTTTCCACCAAGTGGATGCTTCGGGAGACCCAGTGGTTGATCTAGGCCATGTGCTAACATGTTTGAATAAGTTAGATGCAGGAAGCGATGAAAGGATCAGCCTGGTTAGCCGTGACGAGCAAACCTGCTTTATTGTCAGCTACAAAGAGCTGAAAAAGGCACTGGAATCATCATTTCAGGCACTCTTGAAGCCTAATAGGAGGCTTCACTAACATTGATCGTCTAGCAGTGATCAAGTACTTGTGCGAGACTATCCTGTGAGAATACGGATATATACACTGGAAACTGCATGGTCTGATGTATCTCCATGGAAGGGGACGTGGAGAGAAGGCTGTCTGTCCAGCACTTACCTCCACCGACATCATCCATGTTGATAAATTCATAGTGAGATTACAGCGGCGCTGTTCATTAGAAATATATGCACTGTCAGAATGAAATGTCGACCCTATTGACAATAAGATAGTAGTAGAATATCCAAAATGAACCGCTTTTTCCCCAGAAGAACAAAACACCAGCCAGCCAGTATCATATAAAAACCTCATAAACATAAACAGTCGTTCACAATTCACAGCTCCCCAGCATGCGGGAGCTCCTCCTCAACACCGTCCTCCTTATCATCCTCAACCCAAGGCCCCAATCTCTCCACCAACTCCTCAATCTCCACTTCGTCATCCCCATCCCCCTCTTCCCCAAGCAACACCGCATCCCCCTCCAACCTCCTCGGCGGGATCAACACCCGATCCAAGACATGAATAACCCCGTCTTTACTCAACACATCCGCAAACCCCACGCGCCGCCACCCATTCAGCTTAAAGCTCACGTACGGACCTAGGTGCGTTAAATCAACAGCAATCTTATGCTCCCCCAGCAGCGTCGGGAGATCAAGATGCGTGCCGACATTATTCGCATTAGCTGATTGGGAGGATCCAAGCCCGAGTCCCAGTCCGAATGGCTTTATCTCCCCGCCAGATGTGTACAGCACATCGCTGTACAGTGTCCGTCCTGGGACAATGTGGTACTTTATCAGGGCTTTGAGGTACGGCAGACCCGGGGGAGAGAAGAGGAAGGCGTTGACACTCAGGCCGAGGCGTTGGAAGGCGGTGTTCGAGGGCGCGAAGAGCGTGAATCCGTGTCCGGATTTCTGGGTTGTTGTGTTGAGATGCCCTGCCAGGGAGGTCTGGTGTAGAGCTTGGTTTAGGGTGGAGAATTTTGTGGGGAGGATCGTTAGGAGGTGTAAAGCTGGTGGTGGGGGGAGGAGGATGGAGTCTAGTGCGTGGACGAGGCCGTTGGACGCGGTCTAGATTAAGATGTTATTGTTAGTTTGTGGATTGGATTGGATGGGATGGGATGGGGTGGGGTAAAGGGCGCTGGGCTTACGATGTCAGCGGCGATGATGTGGCTGTAGAAGTTCAGGGTTAGGCCTTTGAAGCCGGCGCGGACAGTGAGGCGTTGCGGGAGGCCGTGTCTAATCTTGTCTTTGTCCTCGTCGTTGTGGCTGTCGGTAGTGCCGAGAAGGGTGGAGTTGAGGGCACTGGGGATGGTATGGCTGTGGAAGAGCCTCACGGCGTTGAGAACCTGTGGCGAAGAGTGGTAGCGCAGGATTCCGCGGATTATTTCTTTGGGAATGCGATGGTCATCGCCGTCGCCGTCGCCATCGTCATCATCACCACCATCGTGGTCCCGGTGATGGTGATGATGCGGGATCTTGCGGAAAGCATGGTCGGTTGGCGCGAAGAAGGTGAGATTGTGATCGGTCGAATTGAGATAGTTCACCAGTTCGTGGTCTTCGTTGATGATTTTGGTCAGGATGGTAGTGTATTTGCTTTCTGCAATGAGCTGGTATATTGTCTTATCGGAATGGTGCGGATTAGCGATGGAATTGACGCTGATGTCGCGGTCGAGATCGATGAGGTCAGATGGAACATTTGTGACTTCGCTGATGGGCTGGCTGAAGAAGTTCTTTATCCAGCTGTCGACGTCGTTGGTATTGATGGAGAGGTACTGGTCGATGTCGGTATCGGAATCTAGAACCTCTGCAGGGGTGAAGGTGGGGGACCGCTCGACAGCATTATCGAGTGGGTTCTTGCTCTGGACGTCGAACAAAGAATGTTTAAGGTCCTTGAGGTCGCCGAAGACGTCCTGGATCGCAAGGGTAGAGCAAAGGGGGACTGTAGCCGCTGCGACAGTCAACAGTTGCAGCTTCATCCTTGTGGATATATACTCCTATACATGGAAAAAATAATAAGCAGGTGTGGATGCACGAGGAAGGATCCTGGTTACGCGGACGGGCCTCGAGTATATATGATATATAAGACAATCAAAGGCCGAGTCAGCATCCAGACCAGGCGGTACGAGAGCTGAACCAGGCGGGAGTGGTCATTCAGGCATAATCGGGTTAATGCCACTGGACGGGACGCTTTCCAGCCGACCCGGCCCCCCCGGATGTCAAAGAATCCAAGCCTGAAGAACCGTGGATCATGGATGGATGGAGGATGATGTCACAATGTATTGTTCTATTGCAAATATGTGTTGAGATATGATGAATTTATGCTCATTATTTCATTAGATATTCTATTTTCCTTTTCTCAATGCGTGGTCCATCCCGGACCGCACGCTTCAAATTCCACCTCTGCCTGACAGGGAGATATAAAGAGGATATAGGTGGAGATAAGAAAACCATCCGGAAATACATGGATGATTTCAGATGTGATAACTAGTCGTTGGTGACCAGTCAAGCTGTAGGACGTAAAGGAGCTCTTGTGCATCACTCAAGCCCGAGGCGAATTATTTGGCTATGCGAAGCCCAGCGCTCGACGGGACACATGTATCTCTGTCAACCAAACAGCCACTGCTTACTCCTCCGCCTGAACGAATGGGTTGGCAATCTGCTCACTTCCATCCGCAGGGGAGATCAGGACAATCAAGGTGCCACGCGCGACAATGAGACCGAGAAACCGCGTGTTCTCGTTGCCCTCGTCATCTGCAAAGAATTAGCCGCCGATGATTCCAATGGGTTTACCATGTAACTACTTACCACGCATAGACTCCTTGACGTCGTCCAAAACCAGGTTCATCAGCTGGTCATATCCTTTGAGTGTTCCAGAGACTGATGCATGTTAGTAAAAAATCTCAGAAACACAGGAAGCTCGAGGGAACAAAACATACCCTCTCGCCCGCCATTGAACTTTACGCGGACTTCCTTGTCCATGTATTTATTCAGATCGAGGATGTTTTCCTTCTTGGGCTTTTCTTGCTGCTGAGCACCGCCACCACCGCCACCTTTTCCATGGCCGCCACGGCCGCCAGAGCGATCATATCCTCCGCCGCGGCTGCGACCACCTCCACGGAACGAGCCTCGTTCGGACATGGCTTGGCTAGATCGGAGATATCAGACGATGATCAAAAGGATGTTCCAATCCCGACTTGTTTTAGTTAGCCCGGGGACCGGAGTTGGGTTATGTAATCGAGGGGATAATTGATGGTATGAATTTATGAAAGAGGGGGCGCGCGTGGAGGAATCCAGCTTAACCAGGCAAGGTGGGGGAAAGGTCAGACCTCAGAACTCTGAAAATGCAGGAAGCAAGCTCCTCCCACTTTGACCGACCGGACAGGCAGGACAGACAGACAGACGGACAGGGGGTTGATTATCCGAGATGAGACTCACCAATGAGTGCGCTGGACTGTGCGGATGATGTGAAGGGGGTGGAAGGCCGAAATGGTAGGGAACTCGGAAGATTGGTGCAGTGGGTTTGTATGAGGGATTTTCCTTGATTCCAGGATTGAGTCCACGCAACACAGCAGCAATGGGCTCCGAAACAGGCTAACTGGCAGCGAAAATGCTCCAGACCAAGATAGTGCACTGCAGATTTATTGACTGGAGTCTGGACTCTGGAGGCCTTGGCTGTTTGTCATGGGGAGGTTCATTGTCCAGACTTCAGAGTCATGGGAGGAGGAAAAGTTTGCTGAGGTGATTCTGTATTGTCAAGAGAATACCGTAATTTATAGTGGATGACTTAGGCAGCCATATAAGCATACAGAGTAGATTGTTTAGTTGCTGCAGCGGAGCAGCCGGAGAGCCATTAAAAAGTGTCTAAACACTTGCACATCTATCTCATGCCCAGGGAGCTTGATATTTTTGACAAGGTACAGAGAATGGAGTAATTGCTGGATACATAAAATCAGATATAAGATCACGTGGCTCTTTGTTAGTCCCGTTAGGTATAGATCAGGCAGCCAGGCTTTATAAAGCCCACCGCTTACTTTGGAAGAGGAGCACTGCGCCTGCGACGGCACGGCAAGCGGGTTACCCCCAGCCCTGCAAGGGACTGATATGGCGATATCGAGAGTAAATTACAGAGTCATGACGGGTAAAAATTCGGACCGAGTCGGCTTCCGCTGAGCGTCAGCGGGATTCTCTCCGCCCTGCGTCACCTGATAAGGTCGATGTTCAGCTCAACTCAAACGGACCCTTGATTTTGAAGAATAGGATCGAGATTGCTATCGGATACCCCTAGTAACCTCAGTTGAAGTCAGTTCAAGCGAATTGATCATCTGAATAATAAGCTGAATAATAGAAAGCTTCAGCGCTGTAGGCGCAGATCCACTGGCACCGCTGTGTTCTCGCCACACTAGTGCAACTGTAGAAGGGAGGAGACCCGTTCCGCCATCCCGTCCGAGATGCCTCCATCATCACCGTCCTGGTCCATTCTGGCTGTCATTGGGCAGCCCTTCCACCTCTCCCACTCCTGTCGTGTCAGCCAACTAGCCGTGCGAGAGCGACAGACTGACGATACGTAACGTGTAACCTGTGCGACTGCGTCTCGCTCCAACGTGGAGTTCTTGAGTTGCATTGCGAATCTGCGATAGGGAATTGCTGCAGGGCAGGTACCGATACCATACCGTACCGTACCGTACCAGCAGCCCCCGGCAGTCGTCCGTTGTCCGGCGTCCGTCGTCCGCCTTGCCTTTTCCTCCCTCTGACTGGCATCTGCTGTGACTCCGTTTGTTCTCCTGGCCGACTCTGCGCCTGTCACCTGTCCCCATGTCTCTCATCTTCTGCGTGTTCCTCAATATCGCATTCCTATGACATCCGTTCTGTTTCTGTTGCTTGACTTTGCAGCTCCCTCTTCAAGGCCGTCCGCTCTGTGGCTGAATCAAAACCCGCACTCTGGAGCCTCTCCGCCATCGGTAGCACTCTGCCAGCGGCCCAGCGTTCCCATTACTCAATAGCGCCCACCCCCCTCGACCCTTCGACAACCTCCCTCCCAAAACTCTTCGCTGCCTTCCCCACGACCCCAGGGCATATCTGCCGTCCCTCCTCCTCTTCCTATATACTTCTACGCTACTCTTGCTGGGTCTCCGCCATAGTCTCCCGGCTATTTTGACTTCTCGCGATTCCGAGGACCCTCCCACCCGTCCTCCGCCGCCGCCATGGATTCTCGAACGACAACGACAGAGGCGCCTAGTAAGCGACCTCGATCAGATTCTGGGGAGTTCCCCCCGATTGCGTCCAAACTCCCCAAGACCCATTCAAATCACCTGCAAATTAACTATCTTGCGCGCCAATACCCCGAAAACCTTCCTCTAGTCTCGCTAGAAGACACAATGCCCGCTATAGTGCACTTGATTGGCGAATATGACGGTGTCTTACATCGCCATGAGAGCATCGCTGGGAATCTAGGCGCGTGCCCTCTGGGCCCAATCCTGATCAAGCGCTTCGAGCGTCTTTTCGACGGCCCGCCCCGGGTACTCAAGTCGCACGGGAAGGACAACCCCAACGTCACATGGCTAGACGTGGTGGAATTTGCGAAGAGCAAACCCGAACAATTCAACTTGGAAAAGAGCCGCAACGGTGTGCGAGTATGCCAGTTTTACACGAAGCAAAGCCGCGTGGAGATCAGCGAGGAGGACTTTGTGCTGATCGCCTCGGGGATGCCTCAAAAGATGATTCCCCCTCAGCCAATTATCGAGGATGAGGAGAAGGAGCTTGGAGCTCTCGAAATCCTCGAGAAGAACCTCCAGCAAATAATCCAAGTTGCAGATCAAGGTTCGTGTTCGCAATCTTTTTAACCCGCAAACGCTTATGCCAGTCGCTAACTCAATTCCTTTATTCTAGTCTCTGCACGTGCCCGGCAACTTAACCATCGCTTGAAGAATCGTAGGACCGCCATCGTTACCCGGCGGGAGAGTGACGTGACTCTCCACAACTCTCGGCCACCGCAGCTTCATTCACAGACCCAGCCGCATCTTCCGCAACAACGCTCCATGAGTCCTGTTTGGCGCGACGCCAATGGCAATGCCCACGGTCCACTGAACGGTAATGGCAATGGCGCGTCCAACGCCCAGTCCCCGTCCAGCGGTTTCGTCGCAGTCAACACCGGTCGACATGGCGCGGAAGTTCCGGCGGAAGAGAATCCCTTGTCATCGCAGTTTTTATTCTCCCACTCCAACACGGAAAATGTGACGATCATAAACGGGACGTCTATCAAGGGTGCCTCTCCAACTACACGCGCTGAGTTGATGAAAAAGTTCTTCACTACGCAAGACCGCCAAGTGCGCAGTTCGTACGAAGAAGCCACTGGATCGAGCAACCGTCAGTCGTCGCGTCCTCGACCTAGAGTATCTGAAGGTGGCGGCGACTACAGCAGCATGTTCGCACCATCACCTGCCACAGTCGCTATTCCGAATACTCCGACTTCGTTACTTCCTCCCCCGAAATCACACCATCATGAGAAGGATGACGGCGGCCCATTTAAGATCGAGATGGTTGCCCGCATGGAAGAGCTACAGCGAGGTGATCGTATTATGCCACCTTGCGATCGATGCCGCCGTCTCCATATGGACTGTCTCAAGAATCTTACCGCATGCATGGGCTGCACAAAGAAGCACGCCAAGTGCTCTTGGCGAGACGTGAAAGAGGATGAGCTACGGGAAGCTCAGCGCGCTGATCGGGAGCATGCGGAGGACCCACATTCAAAGGAGACGTCCACCAGCCCTACTGCTACAGCCCCGGAACAGTCGTATCCATCTACTACCGTTCCCACACCTGCCCCAGCTCCAGCTACCGTGCTACCCGAGCCAGAAAGGGGACGCGAGGGCCCGGCAGATGTCAACATCCGCAGGGAATCCGCACCGATTGCCGCACCGGTGTCACGACCCCCGCCCGGAAGGGAAGTATCCCCACGACGAGCAATGAGCGAGAACCAGGGCAGCCACAGTCACCCGTTCGGCCACGAACGACATGACCGAACTGGTAGGCGGATCAGTATCAACCGGAACGAACACGCCCGGGATGACCGGGATGATGTTCCGGATGCGCTGAGACAGGCCATACTTGATACATATAACACTCACCACCGAGCCGCGGCGAAAGCAAGTGTACATGAAGTTAGCAACGAGCGCGAGCGGGATCGCGAGCATGACAAGGAGCGAGAGCAGCGAGAGAGAGAACGAGAACGAGAGCGCGAGCGCGAGCAGGAACGAGACCGGAAATTGGTGAGAGCATAAGGCTCTTGATCAATCTATGTAATGACTTTTTCTTTGCATATGTATTTGAAAATATTGGCATGTCGTTTGAGCGGTTTAGCGGATATCCCCGGCAGTTGGTGTTTTTCTATTATCAATATCGATCCTCTGAGAGCTTTGAGGTTGTCTATATATATATATATTCTATATTATTAGAAGTAATAGTATATACCGATCTTCAGGCCTGGACTTGTATACAAGGTAATCATGGGCCCGTCTCAACTATAGTGTTGCGGTTCAATTTATCCCACAATGATCTTCCATCTCGGAAAACCATCCGATCTCTAGCTCCATTCTTGTGGAGTTGATGTGCATGCCAATACTTTGACCCATCGTGCAAAGACAATTTAATCCAGAAGAGCAAATCAACCAAGAGTCTCACTAGGTACACTCTCAACACCTCTCGCCCTCTTCACCATCGGCCCAACCCTAGCCTCATCCTCAATCCACTCAACACTCCCAGCAAGACCAATAAACCCCTTATCATCCAGCGCATAAAGCGCTCCTTAACCCAGACTCGACAAGTGATGGACTCTCTAAAGTGGGTCGAATACCGGATTGGGATTTCTGCGAGTCGTTAACTCCCACATCGAATCATTCATTTACCCGGAGCATGGACCGACGAGTTTCGAACAAGAACTTGATTTAACCACTCCAATATTAGATATAAGCGCTTACACCAATAGACCAGTCAGTCACGGACGATGAGTACCTTATACTTATTTTTGGGCAAAACAAGACCAGAAAGACGGCGGTGATAGGAGGTTATAGACATCCTGGTAGTCGGAGCATCTCCGGCCTGCCAGCTTGGCCATAAAAACACCATCCCCGCATTCCTCCCACCACTGTCTTCTAACCTTTACATGAACATTATGGCCATCGAGTTTGTCCTCGTCACCGGTGCAACCGGCTTCATCGGCGCCCACATCGTCGATGCTCTTCTAGCCCGCGGCCTACGGGTGCGGGGCGCCACACGCTCCATGGCCAAGGGCGAGGCCATGATGAAAGTGCGCCCACAATACAAAGCGCATCTTGAATTCGTCCAGATCAACGACTTCGAGAGCCCAGGGGGCATAGTCGATGCCGTGAAAGGCGTCGATGGGATAATCCACACAGCGAGTGTTAGTCCTCCAACCTTCAATATTTTATCATACAGCATGACGACCACTAACTAGTTAATACATACCTGAAGCCCTTCACATACGACACAACAGACAACGAAAAGGAACTCATCATCCCCGCCCTGAACGGCGTCAACGCCGTCATGGAGGCTGCCTCTACAAACCCCAATATCACCCGCATAGTCCTTACCTCATCCTTTGCCTCCGTCGTAGACATCACCCGCAAACCACCGCCTTATTTCACGTACACCGCCGCAGACTGGAACCCGCTGACTTACGAAGAGGCAATCGACAAATCCACCAACGCCGTCGTCGCATACCGAGGCTCGAAGAAATTCGCTGAGCGCGCGGCGTGGGAGTACATCCGTACCAAGAAGCCCTCGTTTGACTTGGTTACGCTCTGCCCACCTATGACGTTTGGACCGGTGGTTCACCCTGTTGACGGTGTGGAAAAGCTCAACGAGTCGAATGCGACACTGTGGAAGGTTGCCAGTGGGGACCAGCTTCCTGTTGCGCGGGTGCCGTTCTGGATTGACGTGCGAGATTTGGCGCAGGCGCATGTTGGTGCGTTGCTTAGGGAGGAGGTTTCCGGGAAGAGATATACGACTACAGCGCCGGAGCGGTTCTCGTATGCGCTTGCGGCGGAGATTATTAGGGGGGAGTTTGAGGAGTTGAGGGATGGGGTTTCTGCTGAGGCTCAGGATGTCGATGAGAGTCATGGGTTGGATGGGGAGACGGCGGCGAGAGAGTTGGGGTATCAGTATCGGTCTTTCGGGGAGACGGTGAGGGATTTGGTGAGGCAGGCTTTGGAGATGAAGTAGTAGGCTTAAATAGACCGAGTGATATGTTTAAGTTTTAGGTATATATACAATTGATTCATTCACGTATAAGGCCAAGAAGGACAAAAACAAGCGACTGGGTAACTAGTCAAGGTCCGGAATCGGCAGCCCATTCACAATCTTGACCTTCCGCCCTAATTTATCCAGGGCATCCTTGGAGTTCTTCGCGCGCAGATCGCTCGTTTCCGTGTCGGAGACAAGAACAAAGTCGTATGTGAGCAGGGCTTGGTCCTCGGACACATTGTACTTAGCAGCGTACTTAGGTCCGGCTTTTCCGAGGTCCACGACAAGGGAGTCCTTGACACCGAAGACAGCATCGGATGTCTCGAAGGGGTCGTTTCGGAGGTACAGCGCCCTATCTCAGTTATTAGCACCGGCTCCCCCCATGGGAAATAAAAAGAAGGCAACTCACGTAATCAAATGATCATAACCCGTCTTCTCAAACATAAAATGCATATGACTCGGCCTATACGGGTGGCGGTGCAGCTTCTTCAACAACTTCCCAACAGGCCCATCATGCGGAATCGGATACGGCACCGGCGTGATAGCATTAAACCAGAACACACCCTCCTTGTCACTGCGCATAATGCACCGGCCGTCTGGGCCAGCCCGGTCCGCGTGCTGCACGTCATAGTGCCCCGTCGAGTCCGTCTCCCAGATATCGATCTTCACACCCTCAACGGGGTTACCCGCCGTGTCTTTGATTGTGCAGACCACGAGCAAAGGCTCGCCTTTGGGGTCGGAGGACATGAGTCCGCCTTGTGTGATTTCTTCGGCTTCATGTGTGTGGAAGGGGCCCAGGACTGTGCCTTCTGTGCTGCCCGCGGGTTTGGGGTGGTCGATTGAGTCGACGAGGATGGAGAGACCAAGAACATCGGAGAGGAGAATGTACTCCTAAACGTAACAAATTAGTATACCTTACTTATTCAATTGACGAATTATGTATGTGTGTGCGAGAAATACCTGTCGAACATCCGTACAGATCTGTCCGACCTCTGTCAAAAACTTCAACCCGGTCATCCACTCCGCAGAGGAGAGTCTGGTCTCGCGCGCAAAGTCATGGAGGTGCGAGACGAGTCGCTCGAGGACGTACTTCATTCGCTCGTCTTCACAGAGCGAGTTGATGCGGATAACATTCTCGGTGATGTTGTCCACCGTGAGGTTTTTCATAGGAGGGACTTTGACCTGGGAGGGATCCATCGTTACTTTATGCTTCTTCTTTCTCGGCAAGGTGAGGGAATTAATTGGGTCAATTGCCCGCTTTCAGGGGACGAGAGGGCATATAAGAGGGGGATGGCGAGGAGAAAGTCACCCCGCATGGAGAGAAAGGATATCCGGATGTATAATGATCAATAAGCAGTGATTTTACGGCCTGCGATTGGTGCTTGAGCGCTGGCACCGGAATTCCCCCGAAAATCATTTCAGTTGTTTACGGAGGCCGCGTGCAAGTTTTATGACTAGGATCATGCCATTGAGTATTATCGGACGAAAGATAGTCTATATAGCCAATGCTGGATGCGCTTCGTGGTGTCATTATATACAGTTGCTTGATCTTCTCCTTGGTCCAAGTTGTCTTCTGTGTAGACGTGGAAAGATTCCGCGCGCCCACACCCCACATCTCCGCGGTTGAGGATTTAACCGATCGACGACTGTTAGGAGGGGGTTGAACGGTCGATAACCAGTATGCTTTCTATAGGTCATACGATGTCCGAGTGCAAACTCCGAGACTGCCTTATGTCTCTATGAGTCTCCCGCCTCCACCATATCTCCAAAATCACTCTCCGTCTCTCCCCGCGCAGCGTTGATTTGTCCGTGCCCTCCTCCCCGCAACCGCTTCAATCCTTCTTCATCCTCAACCCACCCCCCAACTTTCTCTATGCCGGAGATATGCTCTGCGGCCACTCGGAGGTTCTGGCCTGCCGAGAGCGCCCGCTCGATCCGCACCTCGCGTGACTCCGAGACAAGCACGCGGAAGACATGTGCCAAGAAGCCATTTAGAATGTCCACGCTCCAGTCGTCGGGGATGATGCTGAGGATCTCGCGTACATCAAACCAAGCGGCGAACCGCCCGAGGAGGTCACTCGTGCGTTCGATTCGCTCAGATAGATCTTGAATCTGTAGGAATTCATCCAGTAAATACCGGAATAGCTCAGATTGGCGCGATTTCTCAGCGAATTCCAAAGGTGCGCCTGTCGAGCTTGTGCTTCGAGGGCCGCCGAACAAACAGTACCGGGTGGCGGCATCGTAGTCGCCTAGCCCATGTGTATAGAGGCGGAGGGCCTCCCGGTGGCGGCCTTGCAGTCCGTCTAGGATAATGGACTCGGAAACCAGCTCGTTTTGGAAGGGCTCAATGCGAGCGAGAACTGCCGGAATAGAATAATTGAGGCTCGGGGCGGGAGTGGACGTGAATTGGGTAGTGCTGCCCCCTCCAAGTAGCTGGAGGAGACGCATTCGAGACTGCCACCACGGATCTGAGGGTAGGTTCTCTGTGATAAAGTTCATATATGTAGGCTTGGGTGGTCGGAGGGCACGGTACGTAGAATACGATTCAGAAAGGGAAGCCCGAGCTTCGGGTGACGTTTCGAGCACAGAAATCACAGTGTCAAGATAGTACTGCAGAAGGTCGTCTGCGTATTGGGCGTACTGTAATCACATTAGATAAATATTCGTCTCAACATGAAACAAAACTTACATTCTTTGAGAACACAAGGTGTTCCAGATACTCCTGGACAGCATTTGGTGCACGCTCTTTCAGCAACTTCACAGCATCTGATGGGTCGAGTATGACCCGACTCGTGTTGTCCGCGAACACTTGGATACCGAGTTGGGGATTCCGTTCAGCTAACCACGAACCATATTCCTCGACAAGCTGCACATCTTTGATCTTCACCAGATACCGTCGCATCTGCACCTCAACACTTGCCGGAGTAATTTCACCACCTGCATCTACCTCGCCCTCAATGATCCGCCGCCAAGTCTTCAAAACGTTGCCAGACATTTTTCGGCTTTGGTACAAGCGACTCAAAACATACAGTCGGTGGTAGCTCTCCAACAGCGCCACAGCGTGGTCAAAATTGCCCTTCCAGTGATCAACAAGCCTGTTGAGTTCCGAGCGTAATCCTATAGAGCCAGCCTGCTCCTTGGTCATGCTATCACACTGTGCGAGTAAAAGGCGAAGGAGAGCTGCATCCACGCTGTCAAAAACGTACGACTCGTCTGATATACTGCCATATCCGCGCTTCTGTTGCCAAGAGAGAAGAAAGCGTTTCATCATATCCAGAACTCCAGCGTCAAAGAATCCCGTCAGCGACTCCCCTGCTCTGTCGGCTTGCTGCATGTAGGCCTCCGCCGTTTCTGCTAGCCCCGCATGAACCCATATGCCTTGTGAACTCTGTAGCGTTTCAGCGCGCAGGAGAGGAATCAATATCATGGCAATGCGAGGATCCAAGTTTCCAACGATGAGTGCTTTCTCTGTCGTGTCAATCACTGCATCATTCCTGGCGTGCGGTTCCATGAAGAGAAGGTCACCCAGAAGAAGAAGGCTGGCTTTCTGCTTCAAAAAGTTTAGTCCAAGAAATTCTGCCTCTGACCTGGGTTCTGTTTGTTGAACCACTTCAATAATATCCCAAATAGCATTCCTATCAAGGGTGTGTCCATTGTCGAGGGCCGCTTGGGAGCTTTGCAAAACATCGTCTAGTTGTGTGGTTAATGGATTCCTCACGATGCGCCAGATTCGATCTCCGGCCCACATAACAAGGCTACTCCGCGTCTTCCCCATCACTTGCGCTATCTTTGCCTCTTCTGCATTCCGTTCGGCTTCCCAATCTAACGGTTTTTTGGCCTCATCGGACCCGGACGTTTCCTGGGACTCAAACAGCTCCTTTTCTTTCTGCAGCTGTTCAATCGACGCCTGGGTTCTAGGATCCGCGGCAGGTGCATATGTGGACAAGGGAGGAGTCTTTAAACGAACCATCCGCAGCAGTTTTCCCAAGTCCTGGATTTCCAACTGGGTTGGGCTGAGCGTGTGGCTGATTCCGGCGTATTTTGGCTGTTCAGCTTGCATTGACGGTAGTTCTACCCAGCTTTTGTGTTCCTCCGCCTCGGCTGGGTCAACATCCCACGGCTGCACCTCTATAAACCTTCTTGTCTGGCCATCTTCATCGGATTCTATGATGGCAAGGACAAGTTCATCCTTCGTATTTTCTGGTGATGGTATGAAGTTTGTTTCGTCGCCCCTGTCAATAACAATTGACTTGGGATATCTGTGGAATGTAATTGTGCCTCGCACCACGTCGCCATCCACGTTGACGAACATTCCAACGCCAGGTTCGGTCTCATCGGAACCCCGCACTAGTAGAAACTCCGACGACGTTGGAGACAGGATGTGTGGTGTCAGCTCGGTAGACGGCTGCTTTGGCAGCGGCGGAAGAGGTTTCCGTTCATCTGCAGCTGCGGTTTGCGGGTCGCGTGAGGTTTGTTCGGAAGAGACCCTTGGAGAGCCGCCTGGAGACGTGCCTTCGCCGCGCTCTCTTGATACCGATCGTCTCGGTGTTCCGGCTTCCGACTGCTCGGGAGTAAGCGATCTTGACCGATCGCTCGATGAGGACCGCTGCGGGGCCGTAGGCTGTAACATTCCTGCAAGTGTATTCAGGCTGGAACTTCGGCTATGGCCATGGCCTTCATCGGGTGGTGAGCCGCTTAGCGTTGACAGGGGTGACTTCGAGGTAGGCGGAACTGGCATATCCTCTACCTGACCAGAGTCCAGCATCTCATCCGCGAAAGATATCGGGAATAGAGGTATTTTCTGCTGGTGCTCCACATCAAGTAAAGAATAGTTTCGGCCATCGGCGACACAAGATATAATGCCTCTTCGCGACAGCTTTAGGCACCCCGGAAACTCAATATTCCTGACCAGGCGAGCGCCATCGCCAATCTTCACCAGCATCAGGCGATTATTGGTCGAAATCATCACCATGGGATTTTCGGGTTCATCTGGTGCGATATTCAAGTCAAGACCGCCAATCCAACGGCAATTGTTGACCTTTGTGTTGCCGCCGAAAGCCGGACTGAGCTCCGGCAGCATATAAAAAGTAGTCATTCCATTGCAAAGGACGCATGCCTTGTTGGCGGTTGGAAGAATAAGAATCTGCTGGATGCCCGGTTGGCTAGGAAGAGAGGAGTTTTGGGAGAAGGATATGGGTAATCTTGAAGCTAGGATGAAGGACGGTTCGTTCGATTCGTCGGAGGGGTTGGGTGGAAGACAGACGAAGTGCAGGATCTCCGCTGCTGAAGTTCCGATATACAGGTTGTCATCTAGGGGGAAGGAAACAAGATATGTTAGCTTCTTGCAGACTCGTTGCGTCAGAAGAACTCACTCCAATACTCGACACATGTAATATGTACATCCCCCTCCGCATCATCGCCCGCGACAGGTACCTGGTCGAAGAGCGGTTTGAATATATATGGAGCAGCTTTGTGAGGGCCAATCTTGCGCCTCTTGCGCGAGATGATGTCGTCCCCGTCCGACACCATAGTGAGACCAGCTCTATGGCGACCAGAGACCTCAAGCTCAAGAGCCTCAATGATTGCGGACGGTTGACTGCGTCGGAGTGGATCAGAGCTGGGGAGAGTTAAGCCTTGCTGAGTCAGGTGGAGCCATCAACAATACGATATTCACGTTCCTGAGGTAAGGTGAAGTGAGAGCAAGGGGAAGACAGTAGTTATAAAGGCGATTTTCTACAGATTGTGAAGTTAGCTTGTAGCCATCAGCCTATGCGGTATGGGGCTGTGCGTTTGATGGAGCTGGACTGCGGTCATATTGAGGTCCGTGTTAGTAGTAGACTGGGGATCGTTGAAGCAGTGGATCAACCAGTCCTTCCACCCAGCAGCGGCTTTCCCGTCCCCCTAACAATCGAAAGCGCGGCCACTTAAAGCTTTTATACTGCGAAGGGTTTAATAATAAATAGCGATTGGTATAAGATCTATATGTTCTTCCTTCTGCCTGTGAAACCGACTGTGCCCCAGCTTACGCGGCCGGATTTACTCTCGGGCCGTTCAGGGTGTCTCCGTCGATTCCTCCGCATCGCGATAGAGACTCCAGCATCCTCATCGCAGTCTCCAATTCAATCGCCATTTTCTCGGGGTACTAGAGCTGACGGGCATTGCTCTTGATGGGGTTCGCTTCTCTTAAAAATACTGGTATAATCCGCGACGCATCGACGAGAGGGAGCTAGACCGAGAAAGGACAGCATGGACTCTTTCGCCATCACGGAGGGCATGCTTCCCCAGCCCGACAACCAAGATGCCCGTGCCGCTGACTCGGGGAACAGCGGTGCCCTTCCTGAGGGTGCCAATAAGTTTCAACGTGCCATTTCAGCTTGGAGAGGTACTATCCTACCGAAAACGAGTCTACGCTACCTTGAAGTTCTTGGCGACTGACCCTCCTGGTTCTTATCACCATAGGTATCGACTTATCCAGTACTCTCGCAAAGCTAGACGGCACCGCGTCGGATATTGTCGCTGAACAGCGAGACGCACTAGTCCAGAGAAAGGACCTCGCGCAAAAAACGAAAGACTTTCGGAAGCTTGACGATGCCTCCAAGCTGGGGGAATACAAAGGTCTTCTGAAAGGTTAGATTACCCCTCGCCTTGCTCTTAGAGATAACCCCCCTTATTAATGCGCACCGGTTAGCCTACCAAGGTTTCATCGACCTCTTGACAAATCAGGGAAAGTCGTCCTCGTCTGCTTTCTTACAGCTATACTCGTCTTTGTCCGAAGCCCCAGATCCATACCCCCTTCTCGAGACCTCAATCGACTCGCTCGTACTTGCCGAAGAAACAGTCCCCAAATTGACTTCTGAGCGCGATCAGCTCCAGGGCTCTGTCGACCGCCTCACCTCCCAGTTAGACGATACCGAGAAGCGACTGCAAGAAGAGCGTGCCGCGAGAAAGAAGTTGGAGGAGAACCAGGACACCAAAATCACAGAAATTGAGACGTCGTGGTCAGCGGTTCTAACGGAGAAAACCAACAATTGGACGGCCAAGGAGAAGAGCTTAGAAGAGAAAGTGGAGAACCAGGAACGCTTGATAAAGGAGCTCAAGGCGAGCTACGAGGTTTCACAACGCTTAGGTCAAAACGACGAAGGTGGCGACCAATCTCAACATGGTGCCTCGGCCGCAGAACTGGAATTGGTATCTAACGAGCTGGAAAAGACTAGCCTGAGATTGGCAGAAATAGAGGGACGAAACGAACAATTGAGGCTTGAGCTGGCTCAAGCTGTCTCACATTCGAAAGAAGAGCAAACTGCATCTATCGATGACGACCCCGCGTATCTCCGTCTCCAATCGGAGAACTCCTCTTTGTTGCGGAAATTGGATGCCGCACGGTTCGACCGAGAATCCGAACGCCATACATGGGAGGCCAAATTCTTGCAATCGGAGAGACAGGGCACGAAGGTTGCTACAGAAAGGGAAGAACTAAAGGCACGATTAGCGAAGGTTGCGGACTATGAAGACATTCGCCGCGAGCTGGAGATGATCAAGGTACGTCTAATATCTGGGAATGTATTTCTGACTCTAACCTCATTGTTTTAGTCCATCGAATTCTCAGCTGGTGATGATGACGATGCTGGGGATCTCACAGAGGGGGCTGCTGCTAATGGCACCGCTGACAAGACTAAAGAGGGCGGGAAAAACAGCTCCCTAGAACAGCTACTGTTAGCGAGGAACAAAAAGCTTACTGACGAGCTAACTATCCTACGTGTCTCGCACCGTGACCTGCAGGGTCAGCTGGAAGTCCTCCGTGAAGATGTATCCACCACTAAGGAAGAACTGGAGAAATCGCAAAACCTCTCCACCACCCTCGAAAATGACCTTCTTCGTTTGCAGCAGGAGGCAGCCAACGCGTTCCCATCTTCGGCGATGTCCGTGGCCGGCACCTATGCTTCAAAGTACCCACACTCCTCGCGTAAAGGGGGAGTATCCCCGACATCATCGATAATCTCCGGGTTTGATCAATCGACCATGTCTAGCAACACAATGGACGCCATTCGTGCAGGAGAGCCCGTTGGGGGAGGATCAGGCCTCCTGCCGATGATACAAGCCCAACGGGACCGTTTCAAGAAGAAGAATTCGGAGTTGGAAGAAGATTTGTCCAAGTTGTATGGCACGGTCAAATCCCTCAGGCAGGAGGTTGCATCCCTGCAAAAGGACAACCTTAACCTCTATGAAAAAACAAGATACGTTTCGACATACAACCGGGGTCATGGCTCCTCGTCTTCCGCGTCCGCCTACGCAAATAAGCCTAGTGTCTCCTCTATCCATCCGTCCGCAGACACACCGTCAGGCCTGTCTGTCGATCGCTATCAGTCCGCCTATGAGGCCCAGATATCTCCGTTTGCTGCCTTCCGTGGGCGCGAATCCACGAGGGCTTACAAACGAATGAGCTTACCCGAGCGAGTTGTATTCTCACTAACACGGATCATTCTCGCAAACCGGACTAGCCGAAACGTCTTTGCAGGGTACTGCTTTGCTCTTCACATTCTTCTCTTCGTTATGTTGTACATGATGAGTACAATGCAAATTGAGAGTCACAGTGCTGCAAGCCTCGGTGCTTCAGCTTCGATGGCGATGAATGGAGGAAGCGGGAGTAGCAACAGCTATGACGGGCAACTTGATGGTGATGACTGGCAACAGGAAGGATTCAACCAAGCGGGATGATTCAGGGTTGTATTTTTAGTTTTTAAGAATGGTGGGCGTTCGGTTAACGAATGGTTGCTGTTTCTGTCTTTGATAGCCATCTGTATATATCTTGATGCTCTTTCGGCATCATTTGTCCAAATCATTGCTCCTTGTCCCATTTAATTTAGGCTGTGTCGACCATCCAGTTATCCAGGTGCCTAGGTCTAACCGAATACCTTATCGCCGCGTCCAACCGCCGGCATACTTGCCTGCTTCATGGTGGGGACAGTATTCATTGTATACGCGCCGAGTTACATAAATATACATCAGCGCTTAGATTCTGCAACCACAAGACCAGTGAAGTTTCCCAAACGCGCGAGCCCTCAATATAGCAAAGCCTTTTTGCACTAATATATGCATAACTAGAGTCATTCACTCACCCTTATCTCCGCGGCACTTTATCCTGGTTCTGCAGACTGCAACCTCTTGGCCTCCGTTCTTTTGCCCGTTGACCGGCCAATATTGGACGGTCATGAGGCACACCTACCACACCTTGGACCTTATTCTGATACTATTTCTGTCTGATATGCTGGCGCTAGAGTTCTTTTGAATTGAACATCCGTTCCATGTGTGGACGATGTGACCTGGTCAAGGCGCTGAATAGGATGGACGGACCGCTGGCGTTCTAATGTTTCATTCATTGACAGGGTTCGAGTGACTGCGATATGCAAAAGTGTCTTCTGCAATGCGTAGATATAGCAATGAAGTAGTGAGAAGCAAAAGAAATGACCCTAGACAGGGATCGTACACGAGACTTTAGTTTCCCTTTTAACAGAGTCTGGGGCCATTTTGCCGTCATATTCTCAGCATTTCCAGGGCTCTGACAAGCATTGGCAGCTCGCACAAGGACAGGTCACGGACCAAGTAATCACGGAGACACCGTCATTCTTCAAGTCTGCTGTACCTGCAGGTTGCATGGTGGCACGAAAAAAACAACGTCCTCATCGCCAGTCGTTTTCTCGCACAATGTTGCCGTTGAAACAGGGCCCATGCGAAGTCCAGCAGCGTCAAGCCTTCAATATATTACAAGGGCGCTTCCGGTGATTTCCAAATGGCCTTGACTCGACAGGGCAGACGCTACAGTCAATTCGGTTAGCCCGGCGATCAGAGCGAGCTCCTGTTAGCTGGACAATTCCCCGCTTGTCAGGACCAGGAAGCGCTGGTGTGGAGGTCTCGATCTCGATCCTTCAACAAAGCTCATGCCCAAGGCCGACCAAAAATAGCAGGCAATCATTGGGTGCAAGATGGCTCTGGACTTGGCTGCATGCTAGCAGAGTCGCTAGAAGGAACAAGAAAGAGGTCAATCTCCCATCTGCAGCTAAGTCTCTTAGGGCGATCTGTAAGCGCCGAGCTCGATATTATTAGACCTCCGGGGCATTACCTGCGAATGAGCGTGTTCTTCACATGCAGGACAGTCTGGCAGGGCCCAATCAGAGTGCGAAAGGGCTTCGACAGGTGCTGCTCAATGCGCCGGCCCAACCCCCCTGTTTGCTTTCCGATCGAGGTCAAGCTGAAGGATCCAAAACGTTTGCTTGCCAGCGCATACCGGGCCCAATGGCAGAGCTGGATCGAGCTGGTCCCCCATGGGCGCTTTTCTGCGTGCTCTCACTCGATACTGTTTATAGCTCCCACACTTGTGGTTTCGGCTAGAGATCCCTGTTGCTATTCTCTGCATGGTCGTACCCGCCGTCGTGCAGGAGGGCATCACTACTGCTTCTGGGTATATAATTCCCAGCCTGCACCTTTGATACTGCAGCCCATCTTCAATTCTTCAGCAGCTCTATCTTCTGGTCATTAGCTTTGGTTGCATTTTCCTTTGTCAGCAATTTGATATTTTTGATACCCTGGTGGTCATCATTTTCTTTGTCGGTCTTCTCTTTCAACAGACTCTCTCCACCCTGCTCTTTCACCTTTAGAGCCCGCTTACTCTACTACGAGTCATTTCCCATCGACTACTTATTCCTCACTCCTCGCCCTAGAAAGATTGAATTGGCCAGCGTCCGCAATGCGTTCAGTTCTGTTTCTCACCAGCTGCTTGGCAGCCATTTCCGCCGCCGCTCCCATGTTCGGGGATCTCTATCACTTCTCAGATGAGATGGCCGAGTTCTTAGGCCGAGTGGGCAAACGCATCAGTGACGCCGGAAGCACGTTCGACCACTCATTGACATGCGACACCTCTTCAATTCAGCTTCCTTCCTTCGCTTCTGGCCTCCCATCCCCCGCGGACCAGAAACCATTATACGTTGCTCTTGGCCGCGGTACCCAGGTGAGTTCCCTAAACGCCCAGTTATAATATCTGTAGCAGAACACAGCCGCTAACAGATCAACAGAACTACACCTGTGCCTCATCAACCTCTGACTCAGAACCGGAAGCTATTGGCGCCGTCGCGCGTCTCTACAACGCCACCTGCTTCGCTTCCACCTTCCCCGACATGATCGAGCTTCTCCCTTCAATGGCATACAGGCTGAACCTACCCAGCAACCCGTCCGATCCTCTCCCACCCTCAAACTTAAACCTGATCGGCCACCACTTCTTCGAGGGCAGCGTCCCAGTATTCAACCTGGACACGTCCACCCGCCAACTCGGCATCGCGAAGGTGAAGAAGGACTCTGACCTCGACGCCCCGTCATCTGCAGTTAAGGGCAAGAACGGGGCCGTCAGCTGGCTCCTGCTCACTGCTACCAAAGGAACCGTGGGATCCTACGCGAGTGTCTATCGTGTCGACACAGCGGGTGGTGCCGCCCCCAAGACATGCGAGGGGATGCCCGAGTCTTTCACCGTGCAATATGCGGCGAATTACTACATCTATGGGCAATAGGGTTGTGGTTGATGGGCGGATATCTAGCGATTCTTTTGATTCCCATGTATATATCTCGTTAATGAATTCGGATATGCGCTTTCTTGAACCAGTTTTTGTAGTAGGGCTTTTCTGGAACCTCACCAAACCTTTGTAAGGAAGCAACCTGTAGCATCTAAGGTTCTTACCTCAACTTAATTTCCGCCCGTGCCCCATCGCACCTTCCTTCGTAACACGGTATATGCATTTAACTTCAATGGCATCAGCAACGCACAGAGGGGAGGTCGCTCTTTCCTCCCGCAGAGAATTTGGCCACGCCTTCTTCACGAGAGTCCTAACCCCAACCCCGAAAAGAAAGTGCGATGGAGGCCCGAGCAGTTCCATTGTTCCTTCCCGACACCCATTGCACCTTCCTTTATAACAAAGTATACTATTGCGCCCAACTTCAAAGGCAGGAGCAATGTTGGCTGTGACTTCCTGCGATGGATAAATACCGGGCACTGGCCGTCCCTTCCCGAATACAATTCCCGCACCTAGATGCCTAGCTTTGGGAGGAAAGTGCATGGAGACACTGCAGTTCGAATGTTCCTTACGGGGTCTTCCTCTATAACATTGTATAGGGAGGTTCAACTTCGAAGCTAACCTTAAGATCAGTTGAAATACGGCACCTCCATATTGGTAGCTCCTTCCCAGCTTGGGCAAATAGCTGGCCGCGCCTTCCTACCGGGGATCTAGCAACCAACCCTGAAAGAAGCTGCGATGGAGGTGGCCTCAACGTCCTTTCCCAATAGAAATTTGTCCATCGTACCTCCCAAGGCTGGGGGTACTATGCCCTATCCAGGCAAGGAAGGTAAGATGTGTAGAACAGGTTTAAATGAGGAAGGAGTCACTGGGACGTGATGTACGGAAGGAGCACTTAGTTATGTGCCCGCGGTCTTTCCTGTTTGTCTCGTTTGCAAAAACGCCGAGTGGACGTCAGGTGACCTCGTCTGTTCATCACGTGATTGAAAACCCACACAGCTCTGTCAAGCTATTCCATTAACGCACTAGCGCCAATAGATTTTCGAAAGATCCGAGAGCCTGTCTGAAAAAACTCGACCGCAACAACGACGAGCTGCACGGCCTCCAGCGAATCCTGTCAATCAGTGTGGGCGTGAAACATTCTTGAATTTTTACATTCAACGACGTCTGATATTTCTATCTGACGCTCATCGCCCCATCGAATTGATACCTACACCCTCCGAACTTTTTTCTCGCTTTCCGGTCCAGCAGTTCTTGCGGCCGATTTCCAGCCTCTTTTTTTGCGGCTGACGATTTATCGATTTAAAAAGATACCCACGAATATCTCAATCTTCATATCATAATGGGTTTCGGTGGCCCTCCTAGAGGACGCGGTGGATTTGGTGGTGGTGGTCGCGGCGGCGGTCGCGGTGCTCCTCGTGGCGGCGGTGGTGGCCGTGGTGGTGGCAGAGGTTTGTGACGACCAAGCTATATAATATGGGATATTGGAGGCTGTCTAGTTGCCGTGTGTCTTGCCGTTTCTTGGAGATTGTGTCTGTTGATGCTTATTGTCCGGGTTGTCGAACGAGCCATGAATGCGACGCTGCTGGGCGCCTTTATCCTCCAAGTGTCCCTTTGAGAATTGTCGCTAATATGTCTCTTTCGTCGAATTGCAGGTGGTTTCGGTGGTGGTGCTCCTCGTGGCCGCGGCGGTGGTGGCCGTGGTGCTCCCCGTGGAGGTCGTGGTGCTCCTCGCGGCCGCGGCGGTCCTCGTGGAGGAGGTGGTGCTAGGGGTGGTGCCAAGGTTATCATTGTAAGTTATTTTCTATCCGAAAAGGTAAACTAGCAGTCGCTGACTTTATCTTTCAAGGAACCTCACCGTCACGCCGGTGTTTTCGTTGCCCGCGGTGGTAAGGAAGATTTGCTCGTTACCAAGAACTTGACCCCCGGCGAGGCTGTCTATGGCGAGAAGCGCATTGCCGTTGAGGGTCCCGCGGCGGAAGATGGTGCCGTCACCAAGACCGAATACCGTGTCTGGAACCCTTTCCGTAGTAAGCTGGCTGCCGGTATCCTCGGTGGTCTTGATGACATCTACATGCGCCCCGGCTCCAAGGTGCTCTACCTTGGTTCCGCCAGCGGTACCTCCGTCAGTCACGTTGCTGATATCGTTGGACCTACTGGAAACGTCTACGCTGTCGAATTCTCCCACCGCTCCGGCCGTGATCTGATTGGCATGGCTACTCACCGCACGAACGTTATCCCCATCGTCGAGGACGCCCGTCACCCTCTGCGTTACCGTATGCTCATCCCCATGGTGGACGTCATCTTTGCCGATGTTGCCCAGCCTGACCAGGCCCGTATTGTCGGCCTGAACGCCCACATGTTCCTGAAGTCTGGCGGTGGTGTGATCATCTCCGTCAAGGCCAGCTGTATCGACAGTACGGCCAAGCCCGAGGTTGTGTTCGCGCGTGAGGTGCAGAAGATGAGAGATGAGAAGATCAAGCCAAGGGAGCAGCTGACCCTGGAACCTTTCGAGCGAGACCACTGTATCGTCTCTGGTGTCTACAGTCGTTCCGCATAAAAAGCCAAAAAGCAGGTTTCTTTGTAACGGGGTTTCTATCTTTCCTTCTCATGTCTTAATTTTGTGCTCAGTCCTGGCGTCGAGTGTGCTACGATTTATTGAAATGTTTCGCTTTTTTGTTCTATGTCGAGGAATTTAGATGTGTTTCTGGACATTTGAAACGTCGTGCATGGAGTTAATTCATTTATCTCACTTCAATTTGTTCGCAAACTCTTGTAAGCACTTTACCGTAGTATTATTGCAGTCATTCATGTGAAATTGGCCATAGGGCGTCCGTTATGGGCGAGTCGTCAATATCTCGGACTTCCGCCGCGTCTCCAACCAGATTTTGGGACGACCACAACAGCTCGGCAGTCGGACTATTTCCCGACTGCTTTTGCCTTCGGAATTGCTGCGTGGGATATCCATTGAGACTGGCTAATCACAGTCCATCATCTGATGCCTTGCACCTCGCAGGATGAAAGACATGGGGGGGTGAACCATGCAGGCTGGGTGGTTAAATCCCGGGGATGCCCCGCAGGACAGTGAAGGGATACCTGTACTTCTTATTTCCTGCAAAATCGCCCAATGCATTGTTGAATCCTCGCTGCTTGCATCTCTGTCACCTTCCATCTCATTTATATACTTTCAAATCCCGCGAACCCGTCTTTAGAATGTCGATTATAATCACCGGCGCCGGTGGCTACGTCGGCCAGGAACTGGCCTCTGCCCTCCTCGCCAGCGACCCCAGCCTGACAGTGATACTGGCAGACGTCGTGGCCCCCGATGTCCCAGAATCCGCAGCACAGCACGCATCAAGAGCAAAGTGCGTCAAGGCCGACCTTACCTCTCCCGCCGTAGTCGACGAGCTCTTCGGCGCAACTAACCGCTACGACACGGTCTACCTGCTGCACGGGATTATGTCCAGCGGCGCAGAAGCGAACTTCGAGCTCGGCGTGCGCGTGAATCTCGACGCAACTCGCTATATCCTTGACAGACTCCGGGCCGTCCAGCCGGGCGTCAAGGTCGTATTTACGTCTAGTCTAGCAGTCTACGGACTCGCGCCTAAAGGGTTCGTCATTGACGAGACGAATTTTCCGCCTGTGCCCGAGTCTAGCTACGGCACGCAGAAGCTCGTTATTGAGTTGTTGCTGAATGATTACTCGCGCCGTGGGTTCCTGGATGGACGTGCTGTGCGTTTGCCCACTGTGACGGTGCGAGCGGGAAAGCCCACGCAGGCGGCGAGTAGCTTTGCGAGTGGGATCATTCGCGAGCCGTTTCATGGGGAGAAGGCGGTTTTGCCGGTTAGTAAGGATGTTGAGATGTGGGTTTGCTCGCCGTATACGGTTGTGAGGAACTTGATCCATGCGGCTACGGTGCCGAAGGAAGCCTTTGGGGACTCAAGGTCGGTGAATCTGCCTGGGATTGTGGTTAGTGTGCAGGAGATGTTGGATGCGCTGGAGGAGGTTGGTGGGAAGGAGAGACGGGCGTTGGTGGAGGAGAAGTATGATGCGGATATTGATCGGATTGTGCAGACTTGGTCGCCGCATTTTAATCCGGCGAGGGCGCTGAAGCTGGGATTTTCGGAGGACATTCCTATTCTCGAGAATGTGCGGCGATATGCGAGTCAGCTCAAGTAGACATTTAATTTTGGTGATATAAGATCTAGGGTTTTGGATGAATGAACGGAGATATTAATGGTCATTGCAGGAAACAGGCGGACTGCCGATTGTATGATGTACGGAGTGGGCGTAGGGAAGTGTCGGGATCCAAAGCGGTCGTTGGAAAAGCGAGTCATGTGATTGGCTGGCGGCTGGCGAACAATTTGACGACTCCCGAACTTCGACCTCGCAACTCCAGGGTCGTCCAGCCTCATCATCCTCCATTCTACCTCCCTCCCTCTCCACACCCACTTTCCATCCTGTCACAATGGCTTCCCGGCGTTTAGCCTTTAACCTCAACCAGGCTCTGCGCAGTCGCGCCGCCCTGAAGTCCATCCAGCCCGTCAAGCGTGGCTTTGCTTCTCCCGTTGCCCTCCCGTCCACCACCCAGTCCACCACCCTTTCCAACGGTTTCACGGTACGAATCGACTGCATTGGCGTCTGCAATCGCGTTGGATCGTGGCTAACTGGATTTAGATCGCTACGGAATACTCCCCATGGGCTCAGACGTCGACCGTCGGCGTGTGGATCGATGCCGGTAGCCGGGCAGAGACTGACAAGACCAACGGAACCGCGCACTTCCTGGAGCACCTTGCCTTCAAGGTGTGTATTTCGAAATTCAGATGTTTTTATCACTGCTAACAGGCTTTCAGGGTACCAACAAGCGTTCGCAGCACCAATTGGAGCTCGAGATTGAGAACATGGGTGCTCACCTCAACGCCTACACATCGGTATGATTCGGGTTGATAAATGGAACAGTAATTTGGGTCGTCGCGACTAACAATTGCTTATAGAGGGAAAACACCGTCTACTACGCCAAGTCCTTCAACAACGATGTCCCCAAGGCCGTCGATATCCTCGCCGATATTCTGCAACACTCCAAGCTCGAGTCTTCTGCCATTGAGCGCGAGAGGGATGTGATTCTCCGTGAGCAGGAGGAGGTTGACAAGCAGCTCGAGGAGGTTGTCTTCGACCACCTTCACGCTACTGCTTATCAGCGCCAGCCTCTCGGCCGTACCATCCTCGGCCCCAAGGAGAACATCCAGACCATCACCCGCGACAACCTGACCGAGTACATCAAGACCAACTACACTGCCGACCGCATGGTCCTCGTTGGTGCTGGTGGTATCCCCCACGAGGACCTCGTCAGACTCGCTGAGCAGCACTTCGGTTCTCTGCCCAGCAAGCCCCCAACCTCCGCCGCTGCCGCCCTCAGCGCCGAGCAGAAGCGCCAGCCCGAGTTCATTGGGTCCGAGGTCAGAATCCGTGATGACACTCTCCCCACTGCCCACATTGCCCTTGCCGTTGAGGGTGTCAGCTGGAAGGACGATGACTACTTCACTGCCCTTGTCGCCCAGGCCATCGTCGGTAACTGGGACCGTGCCATGGGCAACTCCCCTTACCTCGGCAGCAAGCTCAGCTCCCACGTTGAGCGCAACAACCTCGCCAACAGCTTCATGAGTTTCTCTACCAGCTACAGCGATACCGGGTGAGTTTTTCTTTCTAATTTGGAAGAAGAAGTAACTCTTGACTAATGTTCCGTCTTTTTTAGTCTCTGGGGTATCTACCTCGTCTCCGAGAACATGACTGGCCTCGATGACCTCATCCACTTCGCTCTCCGTGAATGGTCTCGCCTGTCCTTCAGCGTCACCGCCGCTGAGGTCGAGCGCGCCAAGGCTCAGCTCAAGGCTTCCATCCTCCTCTCCCTCGACGGCACCACCGCCGTTGCCGAAGACATTGGTCGCCAGATCATCACCACCGGCCGCCGCCTCTCCCCCGAGGACATTGAGCGCACAATCGGACAGATCACCGAGAAGGATGTGATGGAGTTCGCCAACCGCAAGCTCTGGGATCAGGACATCGCCATGAGCGCTGTTGGCAGCATCGAGGGTATCCTCGACTACAACCGTATCCGATCGGACATGAGCCGAAACGCCTACTAAACGCCTAACTAGAATATGCGTTTTCTTTTGTCCGTCTCTGCCGGTTTCATGCCACCTGTTTTGTTTTGCGTGTGGTGATTTTAATAGATAGATACGGGGAGAGTGAGGGGAGATGAAGCGTGTCCTGTACAGTACGCAACTGTCGCTGATATATCAAAATGTATTCTTTTGTTACTTGATTCCAAGCCGTATGGTGCTTTAAAATAATCCCGTGCAAGTGAGCAATCTGCTTATGCACTTGCGATTTCGTCCACACTAACTGCATCGGTCTGTATACCGCGCCAATTGTAACCCCAATATTGCATAGTTTATTCTAGCGCAGGAAACCCCTGTAATTCGTTATTTTAGATGACGAAGGAACACTGCGGGAAATTTCGATGCGGGGAACCTGGAGGCCTTATAATCTTCGATGAGATGCTGCGTCGATCACATCCAGCTCATGCTGACACGCATTTCGCATTTCTGCATGCATTTATTCCCAACCTCCCACCTACCTTACCCATCCCAGTCAGAACACAGACAAGAAAGACAGTGATAGGAAGACAAGTCTCCTTGTACCACCAGGCGGCCAACAATGGCAATCCACCTCAAAGCCCTGGCCTTCCTAGCCATAACCTCCACGCTTAGCGTCCTCCCAACCCCAGCCACCGCATCCAATGCCGGCACCGACACCAACCGCTTCGACTTTGTGATCATCGGCGGCGGAACAGCGGGGCTAGCAGTCGCAAGTCGACTCTCGGAAATCCCAGATATAACAATTGCCGTGGTCGAGGCGGGCAAGGATGAAGGGAATAACCCCAACGTTACGAGCGTTGCTGAGTACGGCGGGACGGCTGGGCAGGGGACGCATATTGATTGGTCGTATGAGACGGTCGAGCAGAGGTATGCTGGTGGGAGGAAGATTGGGTTCCATGCTGGGAAGGCGTGGGGTGGGACGAGTACGATTAATGGTTTGTTTCCGGCGGAAAACAATGAAGTGAATGCGCTTTGTTTAGAGGGAATATGCTTACGGTGCTCCAGGAATGACGTATATACGCGCTGAAAAAGCCCAACTCGACGCGTGGGAAACGCTCGGGAATAAAGGGTGGTCTTGGGCCAGTTTATGGCCTTACCATCTGAAGAGTGAGCGGTATGAGACGCCGACTAAGGCGCAATTGGCCGCTGGGGTATCCTATGTTGATTCATACCATGGACGCCACGGACCTCTCAATGTGGCATATCAGTACGGACTCCAGAATGGCTCATTTGCGTCTCTGGCGAAGGAAACCTGGCAGACTTTCGGAATGCCATCTAACCCCGATGTCAATGGGGGAAACGTACGCGGCTTCTCGACCTGGCCGCAGACTCTTGACCGGGAGGCGAATGCCCGGGAACATTCTGCGCAGGCTTATTACTATCCCGTTAGGGACCGGTCTAATCTCGTTATATTTAGAGGGCGAGTGGATAGAATATCGTGGGCTGGAACCAACGGGAGCAAAGCATTAGCAGAGGGGGTCGAATATACCACAGAAGACGGTAGGGCTGGGACTCTGTATGCGGAGAAAGAGGTCATTGTTTCGGCTGGGGCTGTTCGAACGCCGGCTATATTGGAGCTTTCTGGAGTTGGGAATCCAGAGTATGCACATTGAAATACCCAACTGCTTTGTTTTTTACTGACATCAAACAAGGCTATTAAAACAACTTGCTATCCCCGTCAAAGTGTCCCTACCATCCGTCGGCGAAAACGCCATAGACCAACCAAACAGCTTCATCAGCTACTCCAGCACCAAAAACTTCACCGGAATAGCCCCATACGTAACCTACATGACAGCCTCCGACGTCTTCGGGCCGGAGACACAACGCGTCGCAGACGAAATCTCCTCGCGGATCAAATCCTGGGCTGAACAAGTCTCAGCAGGCAGCCCAGGAGGGGGACTCCCCGCCTCTGCAATCGAACACCAATACCGCGTGCAGCACGATCTCATATTCAGCCAGGACGTCGCGATTACCGAAATCCTAACGACGAGTTTGGGACCGCTTGTTGGGACGGCGTTTTGGATTTCCCTTCCGTTCTCTAGGGGGAGTGTGCACATCCATTCGTCTGATCCGGGTGTTCATCCTTCTCTTGACCCTAATTACCTCATGGCGAATTGGGATATTGTGTTCCAGAGGAGGATTGCTCAACTTGTATCCAGGTATTGGGATACGGAGCCTGTGCGTTCTTTGGCTGGACAGCGTATTCAGCCGGCGGTTGGGGATCTGCCAGCGAATGCTACAGACGAGGAGTGGGATAAGTGGATTGAGAGCTCATGTGAGTACATTCTTCCCTTAAATACTGGTGTCTTTGGGTTGGATACTTATTCTTTCTAGTGTCTCCCAACCAGCATTTGGTTGGTACGGCGTCGATGCTTCCTAAGGAGCTCGGGGGTGTAGTTGATACTAATCTTGTTGTCTATGGTACTGAGAATGTAAGGGTTGTTGATGCGTCTGTCTTACCGGGCCAGATTAGTGGGCATCTCACCAGTCTCATATATGCGGTTTCGGAGAGGGCGGCGGATATCATTAAGGAGACGCTTTAGGTACGTGGGATGGGCGTGGATGCTCACTACATATTGATTGTGGAAGAAAATAAACTAGGGAAGATATAACACGGCTTAGAGGTACATTGAAAGCCAAGGGCTATCTACGATATAACCCGTCATTCTTAAAAGCCCTCATCGGAATCATCATTATAAACTCCCATCGTCTGCATCCTCTCCTGGTAATCATTTCGCCTCCGGGGCTGCAAATCACTGAGCATTGTTCTTTCGGTAATCACGCGGCGGCTGTAGGGGTTGTCTCGCGAGAGTGAGAGTAGCATCTCTCGGGGAAGTTCGCGCTCGATGCGGGTCCTTGCTGTGGCGTTGGTGATAAGCACTTTGAGGTTCGGCCATAGATAGGGATCTGCTGTAGTCCGATAGAGCAGCTCGACCACATCACGCAGATCAGAGAACCACTCCTCCCGCTCGAAACAGCCGATGTTCTCGATTAGACAGAGGACTCCTTGGCCACGTGGAAGCTGCCTGATAAGTTGCCCGAGGGTCCAGCACAAATCCCGGATCTCATGCTGTTTGATGCCGTTCGCGAAGGGCCGGGTATCGATGAAATTGAAGTTGAATGAATGGTCTGTGTGTAGAAGTTGGGTGATCAGGCTTCGTAGGAGGCCACGAGGGCCAACCACTGGGCTTATGCGGGAGTCGTGCTGGCCACAGAAGAAGTGGATCACCGTGGAATTCCACTTTTGGGATAGGATTATGGCCAGGTGGGCACTGAGACAAGACAATGGAGATGTTCTAGCGTGATCATCATAGTTTCCGTTAACCAGCAGCAGATCGGGGTTTGAGGACGAGAGCCATTCATGGAACCTGGTTGATGACAGCAGCTGTTGAGCTTGGATCTGTGCAGTGTCGTTGAAGGACGCCTCGGATCGAAGAATGTCCTTCAAATCGTTGACTGGCCCCATGTGGTACACATTTAGTGCTTGTAGTAATTGTTCCCCGGAGAGGAAAGATGCTGTGTCAGGGTGATTCTGCATCCCTGGGCATGGCTGTACGCGGTTTGAGAAAGGAAAACAGTTGGTGAGCGAGAGGTTCTCCATTTGCTGGCATTTCTCATCTATGAGGGCATGGAGAAAACTGTTTTGAGCATCGATCCCGTCTGCTATGCGCTGGAGTTCGCGGCGCATTTCTTCTCTCTCCACATGGGTGTCCTGCACCTTGCGCTCGACGTCGTCCAAATGACGACGAATGTACGTGACGTCCGTTCTAGTGTGAGATACTGTCTCTCGCACAGCCTTGGTCTGCATGAGAGCTTCGCTCATCTTAGTATTAGTCTCGATGGCGATACCGTCCCGAATGTTGTCGAGGCAGGTCTGGAATCGCTGCACTTCGCCCTGCATATCGTTCAATATACCGTGGATTTCCTCAGCTCGAATTGTAGGCCTGAGTATCTTCCGAGAGTATCCCAGGATTTGGAGTCCCATATGTCCCGTATGACTTGTGTTCAACTTGGCGATTAACTGCTGGATCGTTTCTATGATCTTCACATACAGGTTGACCGCACAGTCCCTCAGTGGTGAATATCGTTTGAACTGGCACCGCTTCGCTTCTGTGCCCGCGATTATGTCTGGGATAGATCGAAAGGCCTCGAGAATCATTTCACGAGTTTCTGCTTGTTGTTTTGCGATCTGAGCCTCGGTGTTAAACAATGCTGCCATCTCTGCTTCAGTTCGAGGAAAAGGACCACGTACGCTAAACACCAGCTTCAAGCCCGCGCTCAGTATGGACAACCCAAATTCGCCTGGAATAATGTCAAGCCATGGCGTAATATCAGCAGCATTGTTGCCTGTTCGCCGCAACGCTCCGCGCACCAGATGGGCAGGTTGACCTCCCTTTCCCCTGCGTTTATACTCATCCTCCGCCGCCTGCAGCTCATCGAATACGTCGTCCCAAGTGCAAGATTTAACGTCCCATTTGATGTCCCATGTTTTAATGTAGGACGTTAGTGCATCTTCCAGGTCGCTGGAATGCTTAGCAACCTTGTTCGCGCAGAAGTCGGAATCATCTTACTTATAAGGCTGCCGCGCAACGAAGACACCTCGTTGGCTGTCGTAAGTCGATTCCACTGCAAATGCTTCATGGTACTGGGGCGCTCTCTGGACAACAAAGTCTCTGACTGTACATGCTACATCTGAAGCTCTTGGGGGTTCCATCGCATAGAGAGTTGGTGATGGGTCTTTCTGAATCTGCGTTGCTCCTTATAACCCTCCTGGAAGCAAACACCATCAGAATGTCCCGGGGATGGTGGTACTGGGAGAATTGTCTAACCATGGCAGTGCCACAATATTTCCATCAGAAAAGACCGACTGCATCTCCTAATCCTTCATTATTTGCAAAAGCAAAGAGAAAACCTGGAATAAGAGAGTCGTCAGCATTTCTCTTCTCTGTGTCTGTTTTACAGCCGAACTCCCATTTTGCTGAACGGGATAACTCTAATTACTTCACTCCCTTCCTCTCATTAGAGATAACCAGATAAGTGGGAACGAATATTATACGGAAACAAAAACAGATACCCAGGCACCTGATATAACATGGCCGAATCTGCAGGAGAAATTGGACCGCAGGCCGACGCAGGTATGCACGGCCGTGTTGACGACGGAGATTCGCCGGATCCAAGTGACAACAGCATTTCAATTGGTCCTGTCGCTTCAAACAGATACATACGGCTCCTGGAAGACCGTCTGTCCAAACTGGAGAGCAAAATCCATGACTTAGAGGGTTTCGCGCAGCCAGATTATGGTCCAGCCCCGAGTATACCGGTAGACAGCTGGAGCTCCGTCCAAAGCGACGAGCAAAGCGATGAAACCCCGGATTTACCGCAATCTTCTAAGCCCATGATTCCTAGTCTTTCCAAGGTTAGCTGGTTCGGCTTTCATAACCTCCTTGAGGGAGACGATGGTTTTGCGATAGATGTGTGCTCCATCAAGGCGGCAGGCCGTAAGGATGACGGCCCCTCGAGGAAATTCAGGGACGAAGGAGAAAGTCTGGACTATAAGCGGGGAGTGAAGATGTTTTTAGATCTCAAAGTCCCACCGGGGGGTGCTGACGTTGTTAAGTGTATTCGGATAAATTCCATGGCCATTCTGACTCTATTGCACGACATTGATCCAAAGGTCCCGATTGACGGATCGCCTCTACGACTCAACCCCCCCTTTTTGTGCCTGGTCCATTATCATGACCAGGTAAAGCAGATTTTGGATCGAACTCGCAGCGAGTTTGGTCTTGGGTCTCACTCAGCAGTGACAACATCGGATACTGATGCGGAACAGCAGGTGAGCCGGCAGCACCGTGCTGAGGAGCTTCTCCGTCATATGGACCCCTACATGCACTTTATGGATACAGAGGTGCTCCCTAAGTACCGTCGCCTAGGCCTCCCAGAAGTCAACACTGTCAACGCAAAGGTTCGTTTCAGCGAGTTACCTTATCTCTTCAGGCGGGACGACGATATCTACCAGCCGGCGGGTACCAACGCTCTTTCACAAGACTCCCTTCGACATCAGGAAGCTTGGAGAATCCTCCCTGATCGTATATTCAGCTTTTATCGGGATGTCACCGAGGAGTCTTCCTGTTTCTCCGTGATTTGCTATCACATTGTTTTTGACGGAAGATCATACGCGCCAGTCAGACAATGTTTACAAATCGAGGAATTTGAGGGCGAGCGTGATGTGACGTCGCTGCCCATGTATCCCATTCGATTTATGCCAAATCACCGCGAGATTCTCACTGAGCTGCGGGACAGAGGAGCGAGGTTTCAGGAACACATCAGCTCGAAACAGGTGTCGTACCAGGGATGGGCGTTGCAACATCCAGACGGCCATGGAAACGATCGTACATACATATCAAGCAATTTGGTCGTTGATTTTGCGGAAACCTCCAGAGCACACCCAGACTGGACAGTTGACCTAGGAGATGGGAAGACGGATTGGAAGAATGACTTTGAGGATATCCCTTTTGTTTTCCCCGAAGACCGCCATTCCACCTTGTGGGGATCGAGTCCAACCGCCAACAATCTTGTTGTCAAAGCCCGCAAGCCTGTATCGTTGTATGACCTTTCTCTGCCCCATGAACAAACGGACAACTGCTTCCAAAGGCATCGGTTTTTTCTTGAGTTTTCTAAGAAATCGGAGGATCCCACTGCCATCGGCCAGCTCCAAGGTGAGCTGGATATTCAGGAACATGAGCTCGTTCTCCTTCCAAAACGGCTGTTTGCCTACGCCTTACAAGATCGAAAATTCGTCATGCTGGACATAGCAAATGCAAAATCCTTAGCGCAGACAGGGGACCCTTTCAAGGAATTAATCATCTCGCGAAGCCATAAGGATATGATATCATCTCTTGTTCACGCTCACTTCGAGAAAAAGCAAATAGAACAGTTACACGGGTTCTACCTCACCAGCCAGGATATCATCCATAACAAGGGCCGGGGGCTTGTGATTTTACTGCACGGCGTTCCTGGAGTAGGCAAGTCTTCGACAGCAGAGGCCGTGGCACAGCGTTGGAAACGACCCCTTCTTGCTATCACCTGTGGGGATTTGGGCTTGGAAGCTGCTGATGTTGAGCACTCCCTCAAGGAGATCTTCCGGTTGGCACAGCTTTGGGACTGCGTCTTACTCCTAGATGAGGCGGATGTTTTTTTATCCCAGCGTTCTGTTTCTGACTTGCAGAGGAACTCGCTTGTATCTGGTGAGTTTATGGTTGTTCAAGCGTTCGTCCTGTCTCTGCTAACGTACTCTGACAGTTTTCCTTCGCGTGCTGGAGTATTATTCAGGGATCTTATTTCTAACCACTAACAGGGTGGGACATATTGACGAGGCGTTCATGTCACGCATCCACATTAGCCTATATTACCCGCGGTTGGATTTGGACCAAACAGTTGATATATGGAGGATGAACATCGATAGGTTGCAGTCAATCGAACAGAAACGCAGCGAGGCGACGGGCCAGCCAGCACTTACCATTGCCATTGACGAGATACTAGAATACGCCAAGAAGCATTTCCATGCCCGGGGACCGGACAGAGCATGGAACGGCAGACAGATACGAAATGCCTTTCAGACGGCCGCTGCACTCGCACGCTACGAATCGGATACCGGTACCTCATTGAACAAGGCCCACGAAAATCCCCATCATGTTTTAGCCCGCCACTTTAAGACCGTCGCGCGAGCTGGCCGCGGGTTTGAGGACTACCTGCGCGAAACAAGAGGCAAAAGTGACAGTGATCTTGCGTACGACACGAAAACCCGCGCAGACCATATGGTCGAAAACAAATCTCGGAAGGCCCCTATAATCTCTGAAGCAGCCATTGGCGCGGGGCCGAGCAAATATCAGGGCACCTATCTGAATCCCAATCAAGACAGCCGCCCCTCGAATACTCAGGCAGGAGGATACCAGACCGCACCACAGTACAGCATCCTCGGTAGTGGACAGTTTACACCCAGTGCGTACTCTCAAGGACGGGCCTCTCCACAGCAGTTCCACAACGCGGGAACAAACCCCTTCCTAAGTATGAATGCTGGAAACCCGGGGCATACCACACCCTCGCGGTCAATGACTCCGCAGCCGCCTATGGAGTCTAGAGGCGGTAACTTTTCGTATGAATGTGTACAAAACCCTTCTATAACCCTAGGACAGTATCACGGTCCCCAAGGCGATGATGAGTTTAGTGATTGAGTTGGTGAAGCTTTTTGATCAGTGTCCATTTGGATAGATATGATATGCCTCTCGAAGTCACTCTGGCAGGATTTCATTCTCGGTATTCTTATACAACGGAAAAGTTTGGAACAAATTTCGGGACGTCTTTGTAGTTGGAACTTGGGCATCAAAGATATCTAGTTGATCCTGAGCTCATGGGCGACCATCAGACTCGGGTTACAGACAAATGATGTAGTATAAATACTTACGAGAATAGGGTTCCCAGGTCGTTTTTTTTTTTTCGTAGTAATTGTTGCTATACTTCCCGTCTCTGTCGAGGCGATGTACGGCAGAAGTCAGTGTAGATATCTGACTAAGATGAGTAAACAACCTGATCCTTACAGTGAAGACCGTATCTTATCGAGTGCTTTAATTTCCCGGTTAATTGACACCGAAATCTATTCTTAGTTCGTATTCGGCCAAGGACACCGAATGACAGGTCGGCTTCGCTTTCAATGCCCACGAGCAGCTTGGTTTAGTTATCGAGCGACTCCGTACCCATATGGACTAATCCACCAGCATTGAGGTATTCTGTACCAGCACAATGAACTCGACCCCTTCGCTCAGCGGACTCCCCATGTTAGAGCGTTACGAGCGCTCAGATCCTCGGTAGACTGCGGATACGGATAGTCTCCCTAAAGCAGTAGGTATCTTCCACAACCTTACCTTACCTTCTCGCCAACGCCCAACCCCCGCGTTTCGGGTATATGGGGCCTAAGCTCACCGAAATGCAGGGCAGGATAAGATAGGCGGAGACACCCTCGTGGCTGTCATTCGTCTTTGACTTTCCGAGATGACAGATCTGTCAAACGCCAGACGCCTGGCCGGTAGATCAAACTGTAAACACCAGTGGGCGACTCGCGACTCGTCTAAGGGGGGTGGCTGAGCTCCGAGATGTAACTGATGGGATGGATTTGCTCTCTTTATCCCGCCGTTAATAGGAGATTTAGGCTTTTGTGGTGAAATTACCGCTCGCTATATTGAACCATATTATACACCCATGTTATCTTGGCAGTCACATGCGAATTTGGATAGATGGTAGCAAAGCAGGTTGAGATTAGTGGATAAGATCTCGGCTGTTTGAGCTTCTCTTGACGTGCTGATGGCATCATTGAATCGATGTAACTCAATGTATCTGGCTGGTTAGTGTATGCGCAGTATGCGCAGTGAGGTGATAGTGAAACGGAAGATAGCGAGTCTCGTGTGGGGTTTCCTAGGTGGGAGGAGCTTGGGCCAGGTGACATCGGTCAAGAGTCAAGAGACTCAAGACTCAAGGGCCAGTTGGAAGAAGCAGATAGGCGATATCAACCCGGAGCGGCAATCCTCGGCGGTTATGTCGTGTTGTTGTTTGTTTTTGAGGCTGTTGTGTTGGGGAGCAGCACGTGCGAGTCCAGTCCCCTCATTTCTCTCCCCCATCGAGGCTCGAGACTCGAGACTCGACTCTTGACTCTCGCGAATCCATGGATTCAATCAGGCCGGCAGGAACTCTGCCAATCATCCCAGCAGCGTAATCACCGCGATTCATGTGAGCAATTCACCGAGTCCATGGTCTTATCTCAGCGAATCACGCCGGCTTGCGAACAACTTGCTGTGATGGCGAAGTGCATGAGCCCCGAATCAGTGATCTTGACGATTAAGCGTCGCAGGAAATGACCGGTCACTAGCATAATGAATGGGTCGCTATTGGCCCCGTCGATTGGCCAAGTTTATCGTCGTTCTCTGGCTGGCCCAACGGTGAATCGACCCAGTGCCAGTCCGAAGCCAAGCATCCACTGCTTGCCTCATCGCCGGCCTGTCATTCGTCTTGTCCTCGATCAATGGGGGCCGAATCCCCAAATGCCTGTCCTGGTCGGAAAATGGCGCTTTCCGGGGAACGCCTTTCCCCTCCTGGCGGCGTCTCCAATATCAAGAGGCAATCGCGGTTCGACGGGGGTGTGCCATGGCCACTCTTTTCGCCGTAATCTTAACAACGCTGTTATTGCTGACAGCAAGGGAGTGACATCTGTCACTGCGGAGACCGAGTCATGGCCTCTGCGATAAAAGTGAAGAGTTGCTTCCTTCATAATTCTGTCCTGATGGGTTTCCTGACTTCCTTCGCTTGCGTCCACCCTCTCGCCCGGCGCTCTTTGCGGAATACGAGTAATGGCCCATCTCCATCGTCCTAGCGCTTCGACGTCACACCAGCGGTGAAATTCATTCATCATAATTTATTTTTTCTGACCAGCGAAGATACCAAGACCAACCCCAGCCACGGTCCCCTTTTTGTACAACCTCGAAACTCTTGCTTACTCGAGCTCTTTGTTGTCGAACCCTCCCGTCAAGGGGATTGTTGCCTCGTATTGTTAACTACAAAGCTTCTTCGATCGAGATCTTCAGTGCCTTGCTTCCGAAGTTCCTGTTGCCCGATCGGCCTTTTAGCGATTCCTCGACGATCGTCGCCCTGCCATTCTCCAGTATCTGCAGAAAGCAGAGCTTGACTCCCCGCACAGTGGATTGAAGCCCGGCACGTGCTAATTCACCGAAAACGGATCGTCATGAATTACGATGTGACCGCAGAACTCTCACAACTTCAAAAGTTATTGCAATATTCTCTACGACAATAGGTCTTCAAAGAACTGGGGCTTTCTTCTCGCTGGCCCCTGCCTGGGGGGGGGTCCGTCGAGCCACCGTCAAAATGCAATCGCTGCTTCAGCCACGAGGAATCTACTCAGAAGTCCCTCCAGATATCCGGACGAGACTCGATGACAATCCGACACTTTTGGTGAGTTGGTGGGCGACAGGTGTGTCGCTTGCCATTATTGTCACCCGACTCTGTGGCCGCTATGTGCGCATCGAGCGTCTTTTCCGCGAAGACAAAATCATGATGGCTAGTATTATTCCTCTACTGGCGAGGATGGCGTTTGTGCATGTTGTGTTGATCTGGGGCACCAACAACACGAAGGTGCAAGGTTTAACCGACGAGCAGATTAGACATAGGGAAATTGGGAGTCGAATGGTCCTCGCTGCCCGTATCTTCTATGCAATTTTGTAAGGCTGCTCCCAAGAATGTTCCGAAATTACCAAGTGCTGATAGTTGTTGATTACAGTATCTGGGCAGCCAAGCTCACCGTCTGTGAATTCCTCCATCGGATTGCCGGAATGACATGGCGACGGTCGCTTCGAGTTTTCCTCATCTTCATCTACTATTTCCTAGCTTCAACCCTACTCGCAGTAGTCATCGCGACGCTCGCTGAGTGCCATCCATTTAGTCACCACTGGCAAGTCGTACCAGACCCAGGTCCGAAGTGTCGCTCTGGCTATGCCAACGTCATCACAATGGGCGCGTGCGACATCGTCACCGATCTACTCCTTGTTGCGTATCCAATTCCTCTCATCATGCGATCAAACATGTCGGCGAGGCGAAAATTCGCTCTTGTCACTCTATTTGCCCTATCGTTGATACTGGTTGCAATCACCAGCTACCGAGTACCGGCTGTGATACAACACACAGGCTCCCAGCAATATCGATCACTTTTAGCCTCCCTGGAGATATTAGCCGCTACCGCAGTCTCAAATGTAGTAGTCATTAGCTCATTCGTCAGGGACAAGGGCGTCAAGAAAGCCAAATACAAAAATACCTTGGGCTCCGCTTCCGTCAACGAGAGCCTAGACCACAGCTCTACTCGCCGTGCAACCATCACCAATCACCAATGGGGCAGTGACTCCGATCTCGCTCGCGATCTGGGCTTCCGTCTCGACCCCGAACTATACCCTCGTGATAGTGCCGAACCACGCCCAGCCCCCATCGTTACTGGGGGCCTGGTAGACCCGAACTGGTCCTTCAGCCAACAAACGACCACCTTCGATGACCAGTCGTCTACAAGCAACAGCCTCGACATGAAGGTCAGCCCGCACGAATACCTCCGCTCAAACAGAACCACCCGTGACCAATCTGAGGGCTCTCCCGACCAAGTCCCAATCTTCGATGTCGGCGGACTTCTCACTCAACCTACGCCCCCATCAACCAGCCACCGCAGCGGCCCTCCCACCGACACCCTGTCGCCGCAGTCCCAAACCACCCGCAACTCAAACAACCCCGTCCTCGCCCTCCAAGACATAAGAGGCCTTGTCTCACCTTCAGGCGATATATCCCCTCTAACAACCTCACCCTCACAACACCTCCCACCTTCAACCCTCAACCCTCCACGTCCCGGCGGTCTCCGACGCAGCTCCCAACAGGGCCGACGCCGCTCAAGTGTGCATTTCAGCGATTCCGCCGATTCACCTGTGTCGTCATTACGGACCCAATCCCAATCAGCGACTATCCACGAGAACGCGGACGAATTCGAGCTCCAGGATGTAGGGGGGTTGCTTTCGCGGAACACATGATTGTGGGAGTGTGGTTTCATCAAACATTATCCAATGCTTATGACCTATACGGCTCTTGTTCGGTGTACGAGTAGTAGTTCGGTTCAGCTCGCGTCGCCTCAGTTTATTTGGTTTTCTTAGGTTATCGGTATTATGTTAAGTTGTTTTCGTATGTTAGCGATGGCGTTTGGAATAGGTTGGTCATTTACGGGGATTATGGGTATATCCATTTGAGTACTTCGGTACAGTACATAAATTTTTAATGCATACATATTTATCACATGATAAATCATTCAGTAAATGTGTTATTACTGTAGTAGTATCTTGCCAGTTGAAAAACTTAAGTTGAGAACGTTGGAGTACCTAGAGTTCTAAAGCCCTAACTCGGATCATCGAGTTAGTGTCCAGGTCAACCCACAATCCAATCTACGATCTAAGTTGTTCACACAATTATGGAAACATTACCCAAGTCATTATGATTAGGTTATTATCCGCATCCAAAACATAGTGAGCCAATCAAATAGATAGATAAATAAGGAAATTCAGTAAAAGAGCGTCTCTACCAGCCCGCCGCGGACATGATAGAACGGTGCCACATCACAAAGGGAATCAATCCAAAATGGTATATCGCAAAACTAAAATCAAAGCGCATCGTTTTCAAGGCGTGTCATTTATTTCGGAGGGTACGCCATAGCCGCAGGAGCCTCGTAACCAGTCGCAGCCTGGAAGCGGCTGGCCTGAGCGTCGAGCTCCTTCTCCTGCTGCACGAGGGAGCAGCAGGGGCAGCAGCAGGAGAGGATGCAGTCTTCGCCGACTGAACCCTTGATGCCGAACTTCTCGCGCAGGTCGCGGCGCTTCATCATCATGAGGACCCAGCTGAGACCGCAGTAACTGGCGAGGACGAAGAGGCAGCACTAGCTGATGTTTAGTACTAGACATGCAGATACGGTGTATAAGTCAACATACGTCTCCGTTAACGTAGGAGCCTTCTTTCAGCGCGGGGTCTTGAAGGCGCTCAGAGGTTCGACCGTACATGAAACAGGCACAGCACCAGCCAATCATGCCTGGAAGAGAGGGGAAATGTTAGGATTTCTGAGCATCACAGAGAAAGGACCAGGGTGCGCACATGTTTTGGCAGGGCTGCAGCAGTCCCAGATAGAGTTGCTCCACTCGTTCGACATTTTGAAGATAGGTTTAGATACGGATGAGAGATGATAAGAAGAGAAGGCCGAATTGAACCGAAGAAATCAAAAATCAGAATTGGAGGCTCGGACAGGAAGGGGGAAGGAGGATTTAAGTCAAACTGCCCTCAATGATCATCGCTCGGCTCGCAAACACAAACATCACGACTCTCCAATGGTAGGCGGGACATCGGAGACGTGCAGACAAACCCACCAAAGTCAAGCGTGAGGCTATGGGAAAAAACACGAGACCCTGGAGACGGCAGGGGCAGGATTTTGGGTGAGGCTGAAAGCAAACACGAGCGGACAGATGAGGATAGACAAGGGTTTTGCTTGGAGGGGCGATAGTGTCATGCCATGGCTCGTATTAGTGAATGTGGTGGACGAGTCTTCAACGCGGCTGGCCCGTTCAGGACGATCTACGTCTGAATACGAGCATGGGTCTTTTTTATCTTTTTACACTCTTTTATGGAGAGGAACGGGACGATCACGTTTCTGATGAGAACAGTTGTTGGTCAGTTGGCACTTGGCAGCTTCTCTGAGTGAATGGACGTTGAGGGCGCTGGGAATCGACCGATTAAGAAGGAGCCAGCGGTCGATCGTGCCTTCTTTAAACAGCAACTCCCAGTCAGACCCTTCACTTCCAAGACTCTTGTCCTCCTTTCTTGCTGCAATGCTACTGCAAAGCCGAAGGACTGACGGGAAACATGCTTTATAACTACTTCAGGCATCCAGCCGAGGCTAGAAGATGGTTCCCTGGATGGTCGAGTATATCCGCAACACTACAAGCCTTTCGGCAGATCACCGTTTGAACATCAGCTTGTTCAGATGCGGGGTCGGCGACTCGTACCAGATTATGATCCAATTCAATCGAAAACGGACAAGCATCGCACATGCCGCCACCACCTGTCAAGGCCCTGCGACGCTTTGGGGCTGGTGTACCCTGGATGGCGGATTGCTATAAACTTGACGTCAAACTGACCGAACAATTTATAACGAGCACAACAGAGCTCTCGGATTTAGTTTTTCTTAGGTATATGCACGCGACAATGTCTTCCACCAAGTCACCAATGCCTGAAAATGAAGTTCGACTGCTGCCATCTCCCGAATGGCATTGAAGTGGGCGTGACCCCGGTCTTTGGGGGGTTCAAGTTCCAGGCAAAATCCCACGAGGAATATGGCTCCTTCCCGCCAGAGTGGACTGTCTGTCTATCGACGAAGGAGGGGCCCGATTGTCATTTTGAAGACGCCAACGATACCGACTCGCGCCCTTTCACTGTCCCCTCCCTGAACTGCGACGCACTATACCTGTCATCGTTATCGTTGCCTTCCTGTAAGGACCTCAAGCCGAGCAGCGCACCCACAAGGTTGGTCGCAATGGTCTTATGGGTCACGTTCTATTGGTATTTCCAGGAACCGGATCCTACATCGTCCAAGCCGGGCCCTCCTAGTACCTCTAATGCAGCTCCGAGGACAAAGGAATGGCTCCTCCACATCCAACGCCTGGGAATCCTGTCCCGAAAAGACCAAATGCTAAAGATCGAGCGCTTAGGAATGGTCGGCACCAGGGATACCTCAGTCAACTCTAAGTCAGATATGTTCATCACCCAAAAGGCCTTCTGGCAGCTGGACCCCCGGATTCATCTCTTCAGCATCAGCTCCGTCATGCCAGAACCGGGCCAGGTCTACCCTGGACCCTCCGGCTCCCTCGACTCTCTAGGAGTAGGCTTCCCTTTCGGCGCTGGTCCACTCACGGCCGGCACATTCCTTCCCCCCTACTACCCTCCACAACCTCTAGAGTATATCTACACAGGACACATCCGTCACCCACGCCGCCCAAAGGCATATATCCAAGGCGAAGTATTCTACGTCCGCTGGATCCCAAGTGGGGGAGAGTTTCTTACCTTCCGGGTCCCTGTCCTTCCGACGACGAACGCCCTCCACAGACATCCGTCAACATCAAGCGAACGAAGCAATTCGGGACCAAACCTCTGTCTGGACTCCGACCTATCCAATGACCTTAAGCTCGTCTATGACTGGGTCCAAAAACGACCGCCGGATACAGCGCTCCCACGCCGCAAATCAATCGTCGAGCAGTCTAGTTTCCTAGAGGAGCGCATGTGTGCCCAGAATTCCTTCCCAGTGCTAGTATGCTGGGACTCTCATCCAATGGGGTACTTTGAGTTATTCTGGGTTTTGGAAGATTCTGTTTGTCGGTTTCTCGACCATGCAGACGATTTTGATCGTGGAGTGAGGTGTTTTATTGGAGGGGAGGAGTTTCTGGAACCGAAGTACTTGAAACGATGCATGAGTTCGTTGGTCCATCATTGCTGGCTTTACGATCTGAGAACAAACACGGTTGTTTGTGAGTGTAGGGCTGATAATCTTGAGTATGTCATTTTCTTTCTATGTGGGTTTATGCTAACTTGTTGAAGCGTTATCTTTGCTTTGGAGTCTATTGGGTTCAGTAGACTCAAGGATGTCAAGTCTCCTGGTCAACATAATACCATAATGACGATTGGCCGCGGTAGGTGGGTAGCGCCGGTGTTATAATCCATTGACGGCGGACACCTTCCCAGCCAAGCAATATCTATGGACTATGTCTGAAATGTTATATCAAAAGAGGTAGTGGCAGGTATTGCTAAGCGCAGTCATACACGCGAACCTTTTGATCGCACCCTAATGCCGGCCATTTTTGATTTCAGACATGTAGAGCAATAGCCTCGATACGCGACTGACAGCTTAGATGTTCGATATCCATATTTTCTGGTATTCTTAACTTCCATTGTATGTCTCCTGACTGAATCTTACTCGCATCGAGCACACGGTTTAGCCCTAATCACATGACTATCCGGTCAATATATAGCAGTGTTTCGAAGAAGGGAAAGAACTAAGCAGATATCTGAGAGACCGAATCTAATGGTATAAAGTGAGAATGGAAACCGGACAAAGCGCTTGGTTATTCGAAGAGTTACTATCGAAAAGGTAAATCTTCAATGTGTAAATGAATATATAAAAAAGAAGCGATCGGGGTTTAGATGACTGGGTATTGAGCCAAGCGACCAAAACCGAGAGTATAACCCCCAGGGCCCGCAATAATATTGATTTAATGCTATCAGGATGATGAAAGACTAAACTGTAAACATTGCAACTGTTTTTCATTTCGTGTGGACGAATAGTATACCTTCCGGAAAGGGAAGGCATGTCATGTGATACAAATAACTAGATTACATAATAGACAGCGGGGAAGGCGGCGAGGCCACGGAAGAACAATGTTCCCGGCGGGATCTTTTTGGGAAGCTCAAAAATTCCCCGAAATACGCCTGTGTCTGATTCCAATTCCTGAAGGCCTGCTTTTCGATTCTAGCCATGGGTAAGCGCGATAAGAAGAAGGTTAGTTGATGTGCAAGCCAATTGATCTGTTTCAAGTGTTGACGTTCTGCTGCAGTTCAATAAGGGTGGTAAAGGTGGTGGCGGCGGCGGCCAGCGTCAAAACTGGCAAGACCTGCCAAGGGCCAACGCGAAGCTCGAGAATTACTACAATGCGCAAGGATTTATTCCCGAGGAGGAGCGTGAGGTCTTCTGGGAAACGCTCAGGAAGGATCTTCCTAACAGTTTCCGTTTCACGGGTTCAAAAGGGTATTGCATATTCTTTCGCATCCAAGTTTGGATCCGGCGCTAACTAGCCTTTTTTTCTTCTTTTGAAGCCATGCGCTTTCTGTCCAGGAACGACTGAAGGACTTCTATATCCCCGAAATCACTGCTGTTCAGTATGAGGGCAATAACGTCGAGCCCCCTCGCCCGGTGGAATGGTACCCTGAAGGCCTGGCGTGGTCGATGACTACCCCCAAGCAGGTGATCCGCCGCTTTGCGCCGTTCGCCTCGTTCCAGAAGTTCCTCGTTGCCGAAACCGATGTGGGAAATATTAGCAGACAGGAGGTCGTCAGTATGATTCCTCCGCTTCTCATGGACCTGCGTCCTGGTATGACGGTTTTGGACATGTGCGCTGCGCCCGGTAGTAAGTCTGCGCAGCTCATGGAGCTGGTCCACGTCGGTGAGGAGGATGCGATGCTTGAGGTTTCCAAGCAAGTCAAGGAAGGGACCGTGGGACCGGAGCCTGCTGGACCAGAGGGACTTGACGATGATGGACGAACAACCGGCTTGCTCATTGCCAACGACAGCGACCACAAGCGTGCGCACATGTTGGTTCACCAGATGAAGCGCCTTAGCTCCCCGAACCTTATCGTAACGAACCACGACGCCACGATGTACCCCTCTATTAGACTTCCGCCTAAGCCTAACGCCGACGGAAAGACCTCCCCGAACCGGTACCTCAAGTTCGACCGCATCCTTGCAGACGTGCCTTGCACTGGTGATGGAACGGCAAGGAAGAACTACGGTGTTTGGAAGGATTGGACCCCTATGAACGCCGTCGGCCTGCACGCTACCCAAGTTCGGATTCTTGTACGTGCCCTACAGATGCTGAAGGTCGGCGGCCGCGTGGTATACTCTACATGTAGTATGAACCCGATTGAGAATGAGGCCGTTGTGGCGAGTGCCATTGAGCGCTGTGGTGGTACTGAGAAGGTCAAAATCGTTGATTGCAGCAATGAGCTCCCGGGCCTGAAGAGAGTTCCTGGGTTGAAGTCATGGAAGGTGATGGACCGGGAGAGCCGTTTGTGGAACAACTGGGGAGAGATCGAGGAGAAGAGGGCAGAATCAGGCATTGCTGGTCTTGGCCGAATCGCAGAGGGCATGTTCCCGCCACCCAGCGAAATGCCACTGGACAGATGTATGCGCATCTATCCTCACCTGCAGAACACTGGTGGTTTCTTCATTACAGTTCTGGAGAAGCAGTCTGAGATCCGTGCCAAGCCAGAGGATTCATCCAAGGTGATCCCCAAGGGCACCGTGGCTGCTCTTACCGAGGAACTTGAGGCCAAGCAGAAGAATGGAACCGGAGAGCCTCTCGAGAAGATAGACGCTCTCGACGACCTTGTGCCTCACGACAAGGCGGCCGACTTGGAGAAGGAAAAGAATGCGTCCGTCGCTGAAGCTACCCACCAAATACCGTACTCTGCTTCCGACCAGTTTTCCTCAGTTAAGCGGAGTGCCGACGGTCTAGAAGAATCACTTCCCGTGAAGAAGACAAAGCTCGACGACGGCACCGAAGTCGTGATCGGAGACCGTCCTATCCACCAACCCCCACCTGCCCAGGAGGTTGAGACCACAGAAACATCCGATGCCATTCCCACTCCTGGACCCTCAGATACGCCCCAGGTATCGTCAGCACCGGAAGCTCAACCAAAGCCCCTCCAGAAGCGGAAACCCGGTCAGCCCATTGAGGAGCCCTTCAGGTACCTGGATCCAAACCACCCAGAACTCCTCCCGATCTTCAAGTTCTTCGAGATTTCAGACCGCTTCCCTCGTGATCGGTTCATGGTCCGCAATGTCGAGGCGAACCCCTCAAGAACGGTCTACTACACTAGCGCTCTCGCTCGGGACATCTTAGTTGCCAACCAAGGCCACGGTATCAAGTTCGTCCACTGCGGTGTCAAGATGTTTGTGAAGCAGGATGCACAGCGCCTTGATGTGTGCCGGTGGCGCATTCAGACAGACGGTCTGCGAATGGTCGAGCCCTGGCTCGGCCCCTCTAGGGCAGTCACTCTGACCCAGAAGGAGACCTTCCGGAAACTCCTCGTGGAGATGTTCCCCAAGGTCGACGGCGGTGGCTGGCAAAATCTCGGCGAGATTGGTGAGCGCGTGAGGGACATCCCTATGGGATGTAGTATCATCTATATCAACCCGAAAGGGGATGACAAATTCAGGTATGTTTCGTAAATGACTTATTTAATATTTGAGTGGTTTTCGCTAATTTGCACAGTGAGCGAATGGTTCTCCCGCTTTGGCGATCTCTGCACTCCATCAACCTCATGCTTCCCAAAGAAGACCGCCGTGCGTTGCTTCTTCGGCTCTTCAACGACACCACCCCGGTAATGAACACGACGCAGAAGCGCACGGAGGCCGAGGCCAAGGGCTCTGACGCTGCCGTAGAAGCCATCGCAACAGAGGAAGAGGCAATCAAGGAAGAGAACGCCGCCATTGGCGAGGATGAGCAGGAGCAGATGGACACACGGGAAACATACACGCAGGCGAATGAGGAAGAGGATCGCTTCAATACTACTGTATAATTCTTCTTTAGGGTTAACATATACCGAACAAAAGCTTACGATTTCTGGCACTGACAAATTGTAACAAGTAGATCCTTAGGTTGAAGTGGGAGCCTGTCTACCTATTTTTTAGTTCCTACTTATAGAAGGCACGCGTCAACACTGCTCCTTCCCCATCGGGTGTTATAGCCTGAGGTGTCGATGTTGCCCTCGAAAGACAGAGGAACTCCCATTCAACACCGGAGTTGTATGATGCTTGCATAAGTACTAAGGTACGGTAGTGCGTGCTCCGGAGAACTCGGATAATAGAGTTGCTTTAATGAGGACGGACTCCGGTATTAATCACCCAACCGGATAATTAGGAGCTGGCAATTTACATCCCTGTCAATCGCATTCAGCAACTTTGAAAACCGCGCTCTGGGGTTTGTAAAACCGGTGAAAACTGGATACCAGCGGATGGAAGAAAATACACTGCTCGTTGAGTATGGTTATTGAATAACTGCTGGTGGCCAGTTTCAATCGAGAATGTCCATATACAAGAAAGAATGTTGATGGAGGGCTACCGTGTGAGATGCGGAGAAATTCCCCCGCGATCGACTGGTCTCATCTCCATCCCCCTCGTCTTTCCAGGCTTGAGAACAATTTAGCGAGATGAAGCACTCCAACTTGCCATTGGACGCCAGTACATCTTCTCCCGTCTCGACTAAGGTATGGTTAAGATTACTCGTCTTGCATCATTGGGACCGGGTGTCCGCACGCAATTAACTCACCATGAGGGGAGAGGCGGGGGTGAGAGAAATAAAAGATAAATAGGTAATTGCCTCTCCCCTGGAAATTAGCCTTCTGATGTTTGTCAGCTAAGGCATTTTAGTTAACTAACTATCACCATGAGACTGTTCTCCGTCGGTGCCGCTGCACTGCTGGCAGCTCAGGCCTTCGGTGCTTCTCTTACGCATAAGCTCAATGGCTTCACGATCACCGAGCATCCGGATCCTGAGAAGCGCGATATTTTACAGAAATATGTATGTCTGCGCTTTCTTTTGTTCCAGTGGCTTGGTTTGATGTGGCTAATTGAATGGGCAGGTTACCTGGGATGACAAGTCCATCTTCGTCAACGGCGAGAGGGTCATGCTCTTTTCTGCGGAAATTCATCCGTGGAGGTATTTATCTATTCCAAGTCTTACCTGTATTGTTTTGATTGAGTGCATGTACTGATCCTAGAAGACTCCCAGTACCCTCGCTGTGGAAGGACATCCTGCAAAAAGTCAAAGCCCTCGGCTTCAACTGCGTCTCGATCTATGTCGACTGGGCCCTGCTTGAAGCAAAGCCTGGCGAGTACCGAGCTGAAGGCGTCTTTGCCTGGGAACCGTTCTTTGACGTCGCAGCTGAGCTGGGTATTTACCTGATTACTCGGCCGGGCCCATACATCAATGCAGAGGCTTCTGGGGGTGGGTTTCCGGGCTGGCTGCAGAGAGTCAACGGAACGCTCCGATCGGCGGATAAGGCCTTTCTAGATGCTACGGAGAAGTAAGTCACCCTGGGTTTTACAGTTGTTTGTGTACTCACTTAGTTCCAGCTATGTGTCTCACATCGGCGCGCTTATTGCCAAGTACCAGATCACCAATGGTGGACCGGTGATCCTTTACCAGCCTGAAAACGAGTATAGCGGTGCCTGCTGTGGGTCGGAATTTCCTGACCCTGAGTACTTCCAGTATGTCATCGACCAGGCTCGCAGGGCGGGGATCGTAGTGCCGACGATTAGCAACGACGCTTACCCGGGTGGTCATAATGCTCCGGGAACTGGAAAGGGGGAGGCCGATATTTACGGGCATGATAACTATCCGTAAGTGGTGTTTGATGCTCATATTGTAATGCTTTTAAACTAACTTCTGATAGAATCGGGTTTGACTGCGTATGTATATCGCTCGGAAAGAGGCCCCCCCAGCTAACGAATACAGACGAACCCTGATATATGGCCCGAGGGCAATCTGCCAACCGACTACCGCGACTTGCATCTTGAGATGAGCCCGTCAACGCCATACTCGCTTGTCGAGGTGAGTTTGCTTTTTGACTTTAACGAGAAAGACCTAACGACCGCAGTACCAAGCAGGTGCATTCGACCCATGGGGTGGCCCTGGATTCGAGAAATGCGCTGCCCTCGTAGACCACGAGTTTGAAAGAGTGTTCTATAAGAATACGTTTAGCTTTGGAGTCGGCATTCTTTCACTGTATATGGTGAGTTGACACATCCCTCGTATACCTGGCTCAACTAACAGTCCAGACTTTTGGCGGAACGAACTGGGGAAACCTAGGCCATCCAGGGGGATACTCCTCTTATGACTACGGTTCACCCATCACCGAAACACGAGAAATCAACCGAGAAAAGTACAGCGAGCTGAAACTGCTTGGAAATTTTATCAAATCGTCCCCGTCATACCTCCTAGCCACTCCAGGAAACTTGACCAACGCAACATACACCAACACAGCGAGTCTAACCGTGACACCATTAATTGGACACGACACGGGTTCGTTCTTCGTGCTTCGTCACAGCGATTACAGTAGCCAGGAGTCTACTTCCTATAAGCTCCGACTCCCAACTAGTGCCGGGCATGTCACCATTCCTCAACTCGGGGGGTCGTTGGTACTTAACGGCCGTGACTCGAAAGTTCACGTCACTGACTATGACGTTGCTGGAACAAATATCCTCTACTCAACTGCTGAAGTTTTCACGTGGAAGGAGTTCCACGACGGCAAGGTCCTTGTATTGTACGGTGGCCCTGGCGAGCATCATGAATTGGCTGTCTCGGTCAACGCAACCGTGAAATCTCTTGAGGGACCCAAGTCAGGAATTTCTTCTAAACGAATTCGCAACGCCGTGGTGGTTTCTTGGGACGTCGAGCCTGACAGGCGTATCATTCAGATCGACGACCTGAAAATAATCCTTCTTGGTACGTTACCTAGATAATCATTTTTACAGATACTGACAGTATAGATCGGAACTCTGCGTACAATTACTGGGTGCCGCAGATTGGTACCGAGACCAGTATTCCCTATGGTACGGAGAAGGCAGTTGCTGCGTCCATCATCGTCAAAGCTGGATACCTCATTCGCAATGCTTTTGTTAAGGACCACGGCCTGCACCTCATTGCCGACTTCAATGCCACCACAGCAATCGAAGTAATCGGTGCACCGCAAACAGCAAAGGCCCTCTTCATCAACGGCAAGGAAGCGCAGCATACCGTCGACAAGAACGGTATCTGGAAGACAGAAATCCAATACTCAGCCCCGGAGATAACCATCCCCAGTCTCGAGAACTTGGACTGGCAGTACCTCGACACACTCCCAGAAGTCGAAGCGGACTACGACGACTCCGCCTGGCCAGACGCAGATCTGCCCACCAAAAATTCACTCTACCCTCTCAAGACCCCGACGTCCCTCTACGCAAGCGACTACGGCTTTCACGCCGGATACCTTCTTTTCCGCGGTCACTTCACCGCAAATGGCAAGGAGAGCAACTTCTCCATCCAAACTCAGGGCGGACAGGCATTCGGCTCCTCCGTCTGGCTCAGCGGGACATACCTAGGTTCCTGGACGGGCGATAACGACTACCAAGACCACAATGCAACATACACCCTTCCCTCTTCCTTGACTCCAGGAAAGGAATACGTCTTCACAGTCGTCGTCGACAACATGGGCCTAAACGAGAACTGGATCGTCGGCGAGGACGAGATGAAGAAGCCCCGCGGAATCCTCAACTACAAACTCTCAGGCCACAACGCCAGCGCCATCACCTGGAAATTAACCGGGAATCTCGGAGGCGAGGACTACGCCGATAAATCGCGCGGCCCGTTAAACGAGGGCGGGCTCTACGCTGAGCGTCGCGGATACCACCAGCCCTACCCGCCTTCCGACACCCAGAAATGGAAATCGGCATCCCCGCTTGATGGATTGAAAGACGCAGGAATCGGATTCTACACCGCTTCATTTGATCTTGATATCCCGCGCGGCTGGGACGTGCCGATTTTCTTTAACTTTGCGAACAGCACGACCCCGGCGCCCGCTTATAGAGTGCAGCTGTATGTGAACGGGTGGCAGTATGGCAAGTATGTGAATAATATTGGCCCGCAGACCAAGTTTCCTGTCCCAGAAGGAATTTTGAATTACCAGGGAACGAACTGGGTCGCGGTGACGCTGTGGGCGCAGGAGAGCGAGGGTGCCAGGCCGGATAGTTTCGAGTTGAGTCATGGACGGCCGGTGAGGACGACGTTGGATGTTGAGTTGGTGGAACTGGAGCGATATCGTCCAAGGAAGGGGGTTTATTAAGTAGGCTACTGTATTTAGTTATTTGTCTTGGGCTTACTCCGTACGGATACGAGACATAATATACTTTGGTGTTGTTATCGAGAAAAGCAATGGCGGCGTGCAGCCAGCAGTGCAGGGGTCCATCCCAGCCACCGAATAAACAACCAGAAAACCACCACCACCGCATAAATCCAACCTCTCCCCCAAATCTACCTGGACATCGCTCAAATGCTTGAATTCCAATAATCCCGACCGAAAAAATATCCGAAAAACCATGCGCCATTACCGTTCTGCACCTCCATAACGTGTCGAACCAGAAAAACAAGCCCTAACTTCTTTACTTTCCAAAACACCGGACTACACCACCAAGAATGCCGCCTCCACCACTCAATCTGAACCTCAACCTCCAACCCCCTCCTTCCGACTCCCCTCTCAACAACAACAACCTCAACACCGATACCAACACCGACACCAGCATCCTCCCTTTAATAAAACCCCGCGCCGATTCCTCCGAAACAGCAAACCACATCACCCACAACGCCATCTCCATCCCCTCCACCTACGGCCGCACCTCCAACCCGCCCAACCCAGGCGTAATCGTCGGCGCAACCCTCGGCGCTGTCGCCGGCTTCCTCCTCCTGCTCTACCTGCTCTATCTCGGCCTCACATCCGGGCGGCGCTTCAGCGCATCCACAATCGGCGCTACATCGACAACGCCGTCTGAGATTGTAGACGTGGGGTTCCGAAACCGCGGCGCGCGCTCTGGATACGGGGGACCTGGCGGCCGACGGCGCAGGGAGGACGAGGTTATTGTTGAGGAGAGTTTGACGAGTCGCTCGAGGACGGATGGGGGCGGGGTTGTGGAGGTTGAGGAGGAGGAGAGCGTGATTGATCCGCCGCCGAGTTCGAGATATCGGTCTAGGAGTCGGAGTAGTAGGAGTTCGTCGCGGACGAGGAGTGATCGGTATCGAAGGCATCGAGGGGGTGGAGGGGTGAGGGGGGTGGATCCGATGGCTTATGGGGGAGGGAGCGAGTTTAGTGAACGGTCTTGATTGATTTCTTTCTTTCTTTCTTTCTTATTAGAATGTGGATGGGATGGATTTTATTCTATACTACTATGATGGCTTGACGGTTTCTGCTTTTTGATGTTAAGGATACCATACGAGATGATTGTTAATGATAATGAGATGAAGGATTGTACGCCCCAACTATGAGCCCTGCTTACGGACCTAATAGGTATAGTAATTTTCAGACAGAAGAATACAAAGGATATCGATATTAATGAGACAGTCAGCAAACAGTCTGAAAATCCAGTAAAGGAACCATGATTCATGCCCAGTAAAATCCCAAGTCATGCGCCGAACAAGGCCGAAGAGTGAAAGCAACTTAAAGCAGCGAGCGAAAAGACAGACTCCGCAAGGGATGCGCGGAGCAAGAAAAAAAAAAAAAACACAACAACCCCAATTCAACAACCTCCACACAACCTCATCGTCAAGATGCGACGCCCGGCATCTAGAACAGAATATCCAAACAGCAGCAGCAAGCCATAGCCGCTAGAATACCAGCGCAGATACCCCCGCCGGATCCGCCGCCACGGCCGCCGCGGTCGTCAGCATAGTAACCCTGCTGTTGCGGGTAGCCCTGCTGAGGGGGATAGTACATAGGTTGTTGCTGCGGCGGGTATCCGCCCTGCTGAGGGTATCCGTATCCTTGTGGGGGAGGAGAGCCATAGCCTTGCGGGGGAGGAGAGCCACCGTAGTAGTCTTGCGAAGCGCCGGGCGGAGGAGTGGGTTGGCCGTAGGGATCGTGGACCGGGGCAGGGTAGGAAGGAGGCGGACCGTCCTGGGTGGATGTTAGCTCGATGTTTAGAGAAAGATCCGAGGGCGGAGACGTACCGGCTTATTGTAGGACATTTTGGGAGACGTTAGGGGAGGGTGGAGGGTTGTAGGTGGTGAGAGTGGTGAGATGGAAGAGGTTGAGAAATTGTTGGGAGGCGCAAGGAGGTGACACTAGACGCCGAGGTTGGAATTCCGGGTTGTTTCCAGCGGGCACTGCTATCGTGGCTCAAGTCTTGGATGGAGAGAAGGAATGAAGCGAAGAGCCCAATTTCTTGTATACTAGAGACAGAAAGCCAGAGAGAAAGATTATGGAGAAGAGGGGAAGACGGAGGAAGAGCGAAGGAGCCGAAATGCCAGCGCTTAAGAAAAGACAGAAGATGCGCACAATCCAGCCTCACTTGGCGCCACGGTCCAGTCTAGGCAGCGCTATTCACTTGGACCAAAGTCGCCATCCACCGATAATAATATATTCACTTTCTACTGAATCTTGGGGGTATTACTGCGGCGCTTACGAGTCCAACAGGAGCAGAGTGGCTGTCCGCCAGTCGGAGCGTCTCTTTTGCTGCACAGCCACTGCAGGTGGCTAGTCACATGGCTCTGCGGAGTTGTGGCGTCTCGGCCCTCGGAGTTAATGAATGATAGATAGATGTCTGGACAATCGCTTCTTGCTTTCCAACTCAGATCAATACATACAATTCGCTCAAAGTCCTGCTTCTCCGCACGCTTTCAAGGAGAGTGAGGGGAGTTCAATTACATGGAGGAATATAATAACAAAGAACCAATTGCTTGACGGAGCGTCATCGTGAACAAAAAAAAGAAAAAAAAAAAGGAAATGAAGAAATCCGGTATAGAAATGAGGTGTTGAAGAGGTGTATAGGTCGGTGATGAGCGTAAGAAGATGGATGGTGGCAATGCTAGATGCAAGGTTTTTGGAGGATCCCTCATGCTGTCAAGTGCAAGTGCAACGTGCAACGCTATGCAGGATTCTATAGACAACTGTTTAAGCCTTCTCCTCTAGGGAGGCCTTCTGAAGGTCGTCGGCCGCCTCTGCAGCCGCGTCCTTCTCGCCGGTCTTGCCGTTGGTCTTGCCGTTGGTCTCGGTGGCAGCGCTCTCTTCCGCATCGAGGCGGGAAATCTCTTCCTTGGCCTTGTTGATGTTCTACACAACGTTAGCATCATGGATGTATATTTATAATAGTAGGTCATACCTCGGTAGTCTTAGCGGACTGGTCCTTCTTCCATTCGGTGATCTTGGCCGCAAGCTTCTCAACCACAGCGGGGACGTCGGACTGGTTCATAGGAGGGTCGATCTTGACCTTGGCGAAGTCCTCAATGATACCAACGTTCATGTTGAACTTGGTCTCCGTAGGCGTGGCAGCAGCAGGGGTGCCATTGGCACTGCCCTTCTTACCCTTCTTGCCCTTCTTTCCACCGGTGCCGACAAAGTATTCGTCCTCGTCCTTCTTCAGAACCTTCATGCCCTTGATGCCAGAGTCATCGACCTTGCGGCCAACCTCGGCACGGAAAGCGGGGGTTTCGTCCTTCTTTTCGCTGAGGCCAAGGGCGGCGAAGTCGTAGGCTGGGTTGAAGTGACGGACAAGACCCTGGGCGACCAGAATCTCATCAGTGTAAGCAGGGCGAGAGGCCTCTTCCAGCTTCTTGTCGGCAATCTTCCGCTTCTTCTCGCGATCGAAAGCTTCGCGCTGAGCCTTTTGCTTCTCCCGGCGGACTTTCCAGGCCTCATCCTCATACTCCTTGTAGGCCTTGCGGGCCTTGTAGTAGTTGTCCTTGACCTCACGGATGGCAGCCCACTTCGTCTGCTGCTCACCATGGAGCTTGGTGCGCTCGTCACGCAGCGCATTCAAGTTCTTGAAAACACCATCTTGCTCCGCCTTGATCGCATCGAGTTCCTTCTGGATCTCCGTGTACTTGTCGCTCAGAGCCTTGGCCTCGGGGTTGTCGAGGGTCTTCTTGAGGGTAGCAATCTGGGCCTTGAGGTCGTCGATCACCTTCTGGGCATCGTCGAGGCTGGCGAAGTTCTTGCGCTGCTTGCGCATGCTAGAAACATCGGCGAGAATCTTCTTCTCCTCCACCAGGCGGAGGGTACCAGAGTCGACCTGTTTCTCCAGACGGGAAATTTCACGGTCCATCTCCTCGACGTTCTTAAAAGACATGCGGGTGCGGGAGTTGTTCTGCTCCGCAATGCGGGCCTTGAGTGTCGCATCGATGCCATTGATCTTCTCCTGAGTGCTCGTTCGCGAGGCCTTGAATCCCTGCTGCTTCTGGCGAATCGAGGACAGCTCAGCACGGAGCTCCTGCTGTCTCTTTGCGGTAGGCGAGTCCTGGTTGTTGGGCTTGGCGGTTTCGATCTTGGCCTTGACTTGGTTCTGGTATAATTAGCATTTGAAACACACCCGACAAGTGAAACGGAACGAGAAAATATCCCAACTGAGGGTATAGGTAACCAAGTATAGGCATCCACGTGACAGGGACCAATGGGCATTGTGTGACGGGGATGAACAATTGGATTCATAAGGGCGCATACCAATTTCTCCTGAACAGCAGAGTGTTCCTTCTCGGCCTGGGCGAGATTGGCCTTGTACGTATCCTCATCAGGCCGAGTAGGCCTCACCTTGGGCTCAGAGGCCACATCGGACTTGACCGCAGCGGCCATTGTTGGGCGGGGAAAAGGCGAAGGACGAGAGAGCGGAGTCGAGGGAAAATTGGGAAGAGCACAAAACCCCGAGAAAAATCCCAGAGGCAGGGAAGAATAGAAAAGAGAGAGGAAAGCAGTAAGAAAGATAGGACGGGGGGAGAGAGAACCGGACAGTGCAGTGTGGAATTGAATCTTTCTGGCCTTTTGCGTTCTGGCGCATTCTTTTCATTGGCGGCGCTTACCGTTGGCGCTCTTAGCGCTGTCAGCCGATTTTTCGACTCCCTCACTTGCTTTCAACATCCATTCACCGACCCTTCTCTTTTCCCTCACCACAACTTTTTCTTTCTTTCGCTCTTTCACCCGTATCGTCTACCTTTCTCTCTGCGGCCATGGACGAAGATTACACTAATGTCGGCTCCGGCGAGGGCGACCGCGAGACCACCCGAGTCTGGCGCACTTGGCGAACGGTCTTTGAGATGCTGCGGGACCGCGTACGTTCTTGATCTTACAGTCGCTTCCATGCGGTCGCAATCGTCTAATACGAGTTGGTACAGGGATACGAAGTCACAGACGAAGAAGTCCAAATCAAGCTCGACGAGTTCAAACTGAAATATGTGGATGACAAAGGATATCCCAGGTCCGCACACCTTTAACTACACACATTCGCATGGGTACCTAACAAGACGCAAACAGCCGCGAAAAGTTAAAGATCCAAGCCCGCCCGACCGAAGCCATGAAGGCGAAATACACGGCCCTCCCCACACCCTCCAACCGCGAGCCCCAAGCGGACTGTGGCACAATCTACATCGAGTTCTGCCCCGATGACAGCGGTATCGGTACCAAGCAAGTGCGCTCTTTCAACCACACCGTCGATGAAGGCAACTTCCACACCGGCATCTTCATCACTAAAACGCCAATCTCTCCCTCCGCTGTGCGCCTTCTCAACGGGATCCCCGGCCGCATCTGCGAGCATTTCCAGGAACAGGATCTTCTGGTTAACATCACACGGCACGAGCTTGTCCCGAAACACGTCCTTTTGAGCCCGGAGGAGAAGGGCCGTCTGTTACAGCGATACCGTTTGAAGGAGTCGCAGCTGCCGAGAATGCAGGTGTCAGATCCCGTCGCTAGGTATTTGGGGCTGAGGCGCGGACAGGTTGTCAAGATCATCCGGCGGAGTGAGACTGCAGGGCGTTATGCTAGTTACCGATGGGTTATTTAAGCTTCGGTTGGGATAGGATCGTGGTCCAGATTCGAATTCTGATGGCTTGCGACCAACCAGCGCAGGCCACCGAATCGGCTGACGGAAATAATCCTCACGAGTCGAGAGAAGAAAAACAACGAAAGAAAAGAAAATAGGCATTGGGCAGCATGGCGTAACGGCGAAACAAGAAATTTCAGGACGGTGTTATATCCTTGTTCTTCTGGGGTACGATTTAGTACTGGTTAATATTGACCAACCTCAAACAAAAAATGTACAATTTATTTATTAATAGAGCATGCTATCTCCAAATCTTGCTTTTGGTCTAATTTCTATTCAGTAACAAAGAAAATCAGACTTTATCCACCCACTTCTCCCTCGTCAACCTACTCTTACTAGTCGCCAACTGCCCAACAGACGTAACAGTCGCACTGCCCAAGATATCAAACACCGCAATATCAGCCTGAATCTCTTTGGCAAACCAGCTGCGCAGCTCCACCGCAACAAGCGAGTCAACTCCATACTGGTGCAGCGGCTTATTCGCATCAAGTTCCGGCATAGGAATCGACAGAGCCTTGGACAGCCGCGCCAGCAAAGCCTGGATAACAGCTTCATTCGCCTCAGTGACCGTCTGCGCTTGACTGAGTAAAGCAGCGACATTGGTGGCTCCCTCTGCACTGACGGCGGCACTCCCGCTCGATTGGTTCTGCTGTCGCAGATTCCGGAACATCGGCTTGTTTAGCCACTCTGTGTCGCCTGCACTGGCGTTGTCGAGGTTTGGAGCAATGCGCACGGTCGTCTGGCATGGTATACTGGCGTCCAGGCCGGCAGCGCAGTAGACATCCAAAAGGGCATGCATTTCCGGCTCCGTAATCGGGGCCAGGACGGACTTCGACAAGACGCGCTCCTGGAGTTTGACATCGTCGACCACAGCTCCTGTGAAGCCGATCAGGCCTAGGTCTATTGAAGTGGCTCTCTCTCCAAGCGCAACTCGGTGCGCTGCGAGGGCATCCTGGAATGTATTCCCCGCGGCGTAGTTGGCTTGGCCCCTTGAGCCGAAGATGCCCGTGATAGAGGAGAGCATGATGAAGAAGTCGAGTCCGGATGGGAGTGCCTGGTGCAGGTTCCATGTTCCTTGGACCTTGGGCGCGGTGGCTTCGTTCCAGGAAGTGTAGGGCATTGCTTCGAAGAGCGCGTCGCGGAGGACCATGGCTGCCTGGATGCATCCTCTGATCGGGGGGAGTTGCCTTTGGGACTCTGCAAGGGCGGAGCTTAAGGAGTCTGTGTCTGTGATATCGCAGGATGGCGTGAGGACGCGGACACCACGGCGAGAAAGCTCGGTTACCAGCTCTTGCGCTTTAGGGCTTGTGCTTCCAGATCGGGACAGCAGGAGCAGATTGCGAGCGCCGCGGTCGACCAGCCAGAGCGCGATGTTCCGTCCTAGACCTCCTAGGCCTCCGGATATGATGTATGTGCCGTTTGGATCTAGAGAGGTGCTGGCTCGGGTGCTCAGAACCGTCTGGTAGAGTCAGCATGCATGCAATATAAGAACAGTTGGGGGTTCGTACCATCACCTCGTCATCCTCGCGCATTTCAATGACAATCTTCCCAATGTGCTTCCCACTCTGCATAGACCGAAACGCCTTTTCCATTTCCCCAATGCCGTAGACCCGGAGATACTGCGCCGGCCGGAGTGTCCCTTTCTCGAGCATCCCGTACACAGACGACAAGGCAGCAGCACACATCTCAGGCCGATCACCCATCATGGTTGCCAGGTTGATCGCGCTGAAGGAGACATTATGCAGGAACTGTCTCATCGGGAGGGTGTCGTTTGCAAGAATGTCTTTAATGCCAATCTCCAAGAACCGTCCATACGGGGCGATGCATTCCCAAGAAGCCTTGAGGCTTTCGCCAGCTAGCGAGTTGAAGACGGCATCAACACCACGGCCATTCGTGCGGGACTTAACAGCCTCGGCAAACAATGTCGACCGGCTCGAGAAGATATGCGTCTCGGGGATACCGTAGACATCCTTGAGGAACTGCCTCTTCTCGTCAGAGCCCACGGTAGCAAAGACAGTCACGCCCAGATTCTGTGCGAGTTGAATAGCAGCCTGTCCTGTTCCTCCAGCACCCGCATGGATGAGTATAGACTCGCCCGCTCGCATGCGCGCAACATCATGGAGGGCAATATAGGCTGTGGCGAAGTTAACAGGGACAGCCGCAGCCTCCGCAAACGAAACCCCAGGCCCGATCTTCACCACACCAGCTGTCTCCTTCAGGCGGACGAAGTTCGCAAAGCACCCGCCCTGCAGAGCAGCCACGGAGTCACCGACCTGGAACCTGGAGCAGGCATCTCCTATGCGAGACACGGTTCCTGAACACTCGAACCCGGTGTGCGGCGAGTTTAACTGGCCGACTGCGATTAAGACGTCGCGGAAGTTTACGCCGGCGCATTTGACTTCGATTTCAATCTCGTCGGGTCCTAGGGGCTGTGTGGCGATTGGGTCTTCGATGAACTTGAAACCTGGGACTAAACCGGATGAAAGGGCGTCTAGACGGAGGGGTACGTCCGCGGATTTGAAGCCCTGCATTCTGTGCTGCTTTGGGGTCGTCTGTATAGCAATGTGGTTGTTCAACTGCGTAGACGACATCAACCGGCCAATATGCAGTAAGCCTTGTTGTTCTCGGTACTCTGTATCCAGGCTTTCGCGTTCTTTGCCAGGCGAGAGTAGCAGTTTGATCACCTTGGTAACTTGACCCCTCATATGGTCGGGACTGGTGTTCCCTTGGAGGGACAGCAAGTGGCAACTCTTCCGGTCGTCCTCAGACGCCAATACGCGGAGAAGGCCATCAGCAAGACTCATATGAGGCGTTGGGGATGAAGCTTCGCCACCGGAGCTAACCCAGAGGACATCGGTAGTAGAACAGAGCAGACGCTGTACTTTCTCAAAGAGCTCTGGCTTGATATCACCGAGAACTGGGTTTACGAGCTCAAGGAGGAATACTCGCAGCGAGACAGAGTCAGAGAAGCACTCTTGACGCTGGTTAATTGAAGCAAGAATAACAGACTTTTGGTCCCGGAGAAACACCAGACTCTGAGCCAACTGCACTTGCTCTGGCTCGGAGGGGTCATAAACAATCTCAATATTTTCAGTTGCAGGCAGCTCAGGAATAGCCTCAACGGCAGAAGTGACTAGCACGCTGTTTTCGTAGCAGTTGGCATCGTCATAGTCTGGTAGGGAGACATCAAGCCCTGAGAAGCCGGTCTGGACGAAGAGCTCGAGCCACTGTTGCGTGTCGACGCAGGGACCGAATTTTCGATACGATTCCGAGCCTGACGGGTTAGCAGAGTTAAGAGAATATATATAGAGAAGTGCGTACTTAACCACCATCCTTCCAGGAGACCGAATACAAATGCCGTGCGGATGACGCTTGGAGCAGTGATTTCATTCAGAATGAGCTTTCCTCCTCTAGAGATTGTCAGAATGGATATCAATCAAACACGGTTAGATACTAACGGCTTTAGAAGCTTTCGAGCGTTTATTAGAGTCGTCTTTAGATCAGCTGTAGCATGGAAAACCTGTACAGTATAATCAGCACCATAACAACGATAGGAGTATTTAACGACATACCAAAGATGCCACAACAACATCATACGTCCCACATTCAAACCCCTGAGCCTCAGGGTCCTGCTCAATGTTCAGCGTGCTAAATCGCATCCGACCACCCTCCTGGCGAAACTCGTCCTGGGCATCGCCAAAAAAGGACCGCGAGATGTCAGTGTAGTCCCATTGCCCGTATCGACGCTCGTTAGACGACGCGTCACCGCGACCTAAACTGCGAAGCATAATGTCAGTCATAGAGCCTGTACCGGCGCCGACTTCGATGATGCGCATCTGGGGATTGCGGTGAGCTAGGAGGTCGAGGTATGTGCTGAATCGCTTCAGGCCGTTTGAGTCGTGGAGCTGGAGGTGGTTAGAAATGAATTAATGGAGAGATGAGCGTTGCACCCACCTGTTCGAAATAGTAGTCCTTCAGCTGCTCGCCCTGGAAGAGGAACCCTAACGGATCGAGCTCGCCTGTGAGGAAGAGAGGCAGATTGCGAGCCACTGAAGCCATCAGGTATCCGCGTTTGTTCGTATTAAGGACTCGCTCTTCGACCTCTTGGATGTAGGCAGTATCATCCAGACGAGTTCTCCATGGTTCAAACGCGAACTGGACCTGGCCCTCGTCAAAGAGCCGCTTTCTCTCTACCATCCACTCGATATACTTCTTCAAATGCGGCTGGGCAGGCTCGCTAGGAAGCTGGCGCAGTGTTTGCAGAACACGAGCCGTCAAGAGGAAGTCTAATTCCGTGAAGAAGTTGTCTAGTTCAGTTTGACCCTCTACATCCGTGGTGCAGAGGTTAGCGATCTCCTCGTTGCTCAGCAGGCCTAGGTCTGGCTTCCACTCGAGATGGTGGCATCGCTGCTCTTGGGATGTCGTGGCACTCTCGTCTTCATCGCTTCCTGCGCTGACGACATTCATGCGAAGACCAGAGATGTGGACCAGCTTTTGCTGCAGCCCTTCATCAAAAGCCACGATGTCGACTGCCGTACCTAATTGAGGCTCCTCATATCTAGCAGCGTGAGTTCTCAGTACATCCGACGAAAGACGACCAAGGCCCTCATGAGAAACCCAGAGCTTTTTGACTTGAGTCGGCACCATGGTAGGGATAATCTGTGTTCCGGATTGAGTCCTTGTCCATACCGATGTCTGGACAATGGCGTCAAGGGTAGTCGGGTGTATAGTTTCCAGACCTTCAGAGACTCTGCGCACGTTGCTCGTAACTTGACCCTCGTCTTCACGATGCCAGGCCAGCGAAGTCACCAGCTGGAATGCCTCTCCATATTCAAGCCCGCACCGAGCAGTCAACTCATAGATAGCAGCATCTTCTACAGGCGTGACCGCTGCATCTCGAACAGCACTATATCGATCCACCTGGGTATTCAACAACTCGCGCGCAATCTCCGTGTCTTTCTTATCAGGTATCTTGCCATCCTCCAATGCATACTCAATCTGAATAGACCCAGTACAGTTCTCAGTCCACGTTTCATTGTCGAAAGTGCAGAGCTTGAACGCAAACGAGCCTGTGCTTTTCGCATCGGCACTTTGCAGAGGACGCATGTAGAACCCAGTTTCGATGCCGTCTGCGTTTGATGGAACCCGTATCGCGGCCTTGAATGCGGCATCTTTAATCCAGAATCCGGATATCCTCTTCCCTGTCTCTGCAAGTTGCTTTGCGGCTTCGATGGCCATGATAACCATTCCCATTCCGGGGTAGAGAACTGTATCGTTAACCTGGGTTGTCAGAACATGATTAGTAGAGATTGAGGTAGAATTTGAGGTATAGGGCTGGCTACCTTATGATCGAGCACCCACGGCATCTCAGTAGAACGAATAAAATGCCGCCACCGTGCATCCATGGGATTCCAATTTGGATCAGGGGCACCGAGGAGGTCATTACGTCCAAACTTCCGCAGACGATGACCTTTGCTGAGTCGTGACTCATGCCAGTACGACTTTGAGTGGTCGAATGGGTATTCCGGTAGGTTCGACAAGCTCTTGGGGTTATTCCCAGGCGTCGTGGTTTTATTGGTTTTATTTACCCTGGACAAATCCACTGGATACCCAGCTGAATGCAGATTCCCAGCAGCTGTAAGTGCTGTTTCGACCGCGTGCACGTTTCGGATTAGCATTGAGAAATATGAGGTCGACTTGTCCTTGTTCATGGCCTTGAGGGTATCTTTGCATGCTCCCTGCATAACTGAATGTGGACCGACTTCAAGGAGATGGTGAATAGGGTAGTCCCTGATATGACTCCTATCCAACTTCTTCGGAGGGTCGCCAGAGCTTGAGCAGAGCGTTGACAAGGCATCAAGGAACAGTACAGGGGACACCATATTCCGCACCCAGTACTCAGGCTTAATCAGTTCCCCAGGGTCCGCCCAGGACCCTGTAACAGAGGAAACCATTTCCGGCCGAGTCCTATCCTGCCGATGTGGCTTTTCCAGATTCCCAAGTGCTGTTTGATATTCCGTGGCAATTTCCTGCATCTGCGCGGAATGGTACGCAACTCCGACCTTGAGCTTGCGGGCAAACACCTCTGCCTCGTCAAGACGGTCTTTTAGAATGTCGATAAGCGCTTCGTCTCCTGAAACAGTCACGCTCTTTGGGCTGTTAACGCATGCAACGTTAATCCGCGCGTCGTCATGCCGTGCCTTGATATCTTCAAGATAGGGAGCAACATCATCTGATGAGAGGGCAACAGCAAGCATCGACCCTTTTCTCAGACTATGCGTTTCTAGCCCGCTGCTTAATTTCCCTCGTAGGTATGCTATCTTCCACGCTGACTGTTTAGAGATGGCTTGGGCAGAATATCTAGGATCATTAGCTCTGTCCGTCAAGGGGGGTTCGAGATAGCATACGCTGCAGCAATTTCCCCCGACGAGTGGCCCACCACAGCACGTGGGACTAAATCCCAGCTACGGAGCAAATCTACCAGGGCTACCTGGAGCGCAGTCGTCATGGTCTGGCTGTATTCGGGCTGGTTGACGTGGGACTCGGGCTCCGACACCTGTAGTTCATCTTTTGTTTGTATATTATATTAGCAGAAGAAAGTATTTCAGATCTTAGTTTTATACGCACCAAGAACGCTCCAGCTGCATCCTAATGACTGCAAATAAACCCCTGCTGATTTTATACTTTCATGGAAAATGGGGTATGCGTGGAGCAGCTCTCGGCCCATTGCATACCACTGAGCGCCTTGCTGTGGATTATTAGAATTTCTTCAAGAGGACTATGTATGTATGTTGTATAGCTTACCCCAGAAAACACCAATGCCAGATTAGGCGACGTCAAAGAGCGTGCCGCAGAGGCAAACCTATCCGGCAGAGCACTCCAGTCATCAGAGGATCTAGCCACGACGAAGGATCTCCACGGGAAATGAGTCCGGCGAGATGCAAGCGTATAGGAAAGATCGTTGATATACTGCGTCTTATTTTCGGGGACTGAATCTGCCGACAGAAAGGACTTCCAGGATTCCTGGGTACGGGAAATCCCTTTCTCGTCTGCCGAGGACCATACTAGGAGCTTTGGGTTATCATCCTGGCGAGGGTGGTCGATGTATTGGAATTGGTCTGAGCTTGGAGATTGAGGATGGACGGCGGTGCTGTGGTTTCCTAGCAGCCCGCGCATACGAAGGAAATTGTATGCATCGTCCAGAACAACATGTGAGTTAGATCCGCCAAAACCGAACGAGCTAACTGATGCTCGTCGAAGGGTGTTTGTTGGCCATGGAACAGGCGCATTTGGGATCTGGATGGTTGTTAGGGCCAATCTTGAGAACGCGGACTGACGTACCCACCTTGATATGAAGGAACTCGTCATCAATGCGCGGGTTCAGATTCTTGTAGTTGGTGCTATTTGGAGGAATTACTCCATTTTCCAAGGCCAATACTGTCTTTATCAGTCCTGCTACTCCGGCGGCTCCTTCAAGATGGCCGATGGTAGACTTCACTGATCCTCTAATCACGGAGTCAGCAAACTGCGCATGAGGAAAATATTGATATACTCACATATACAAAGGGTCCTCATTTGTGCGATACGGCCGGAAGATTGTACCGATTGCTTTACTCTCGATTGGATCTCCCACCGCTGTTCCGGTGCCATGGGCTTCGAAATAGCGCGTCTCTGACATATCAAGACCTCCCTTGCGGTATGTATCCTGGATAAGCGTCTCTTGCATTCCTATACTCGGCAGCGTAATCCCAGGAGTCCTCCCGTCCTGATTCGACGCAGAGGACCGGATAACAGCACGAACCGTATCGCCGTCGCGGATGGCATCCTCCACAGGCTTGATAACCAGCACCCCAACGCCCTCACCGCGGGCATACCCATTTCCGCGACTGTCGAAGCTGTAACACCGGCCATCCGGAGACATAAGCCCGAGGTTATCAAGGATGAGGCCCGTTTCCAGAGCCAGGATCGTGTTGCTCCCGATCGCCATGCCCATCTTGGAGTCGCCGCTCCAAATCGACTGGCACGCGAGATCAACGGCCATCAAGCTGCTCGAGCAGGCAGTGTCCACTGTTGCACTGGGGCCATTGAGGTTGAAGAACCAGCTGACTCGGTTGGATTGCATGTTCATCGAGGTTCCTGTCGCTGAGAACTTGCACATCGCTTGGAGATCCTTGTTCTGGAGCGTCTCGTAGTCGTGCCCGAAGGACCCTGCGAACACACACGTTTTCGAGCGAGATACCTCGTCCATGGTGATACCGGCGTTCTCGAGCGCCCGGTATGACGCCTCGAGTACTAATCGCTGCTGGGGGTCCATGGCCTCCGCCTCGGCGGCGGTAATGGAGAAGAAGGGAGCATCGAACAGACTCAGGTCCTCCTTCATGAAGTGGCCGCCTCGCATGGACAGGCTGTCTAGGCGGTTGGAATTGGGATGGTGGTGGGCGTCTATATTCAACCTGTCGGGGGGGAACTCTGTTGCAGCGCATCGTCCCTGCACGATCATGTCCCAGAAGCACTCTGGTGACACGGCGTCCTGTGGGAATTTCAGTGACAGCCCGACGATGGCCAATGGTGGCAGGGCATCTATTTCTCGTGCGTCTCCCATTTTGCTTGATTTTTTGTCAATATTGGTTATGTTCTAGGTTGGATTCTTGAAGATGGATGGGGGTTTTCAATGTCTGCGCAGGTCGTGCTTACGCATAAGGATCCTTCTATCGGATGGGTCACTTCCACTGGAGGAATCCATTGACTAATGGCATCTTCTATCTGCATCAGATTCAGCTGACCAACAATCAGTAAGAATAACTAAGTTGCGTTTTGGCAATGGTTCGGCCCCCAGCAAGGATGTCTCAGCCGCGAAATCAAGCTGATTGTATGGTGCCAGGTCGACCATAACTTGATAATGACGCAGGGTTTCCTCATTAGCCCCGTCACAGGATTTGCTGGAATGTGACGCCCCATCTTTTGACGCCTAATCAGAGATCCTGGATGCTCTGGACCATGCAGGATCAGATCCACCGTGCTACGCCCAGAACCTATATTTCGCGCGCCGGAGTATTTCAACAGGGCCATTGTCTACTTCTAACCGGAAGAATCACTGGAAGAATCCGTAAGATCTCATCACCTTCACGGACAGAAGTCTGGTTACTCTTGCAATGCGGTTCCTCTGGTATGTTTCGCCCAGCGTATTGATGTCTTGCCCTAACTGTCCTCCAGTCTACACGGGATCGGGAGCAATTCTCGCGTACGTACTCAGCACCAAAAAAAAGGGATAGATTTCTAAAATAAGCTAGATCTTGCAACAACAAACAGCAGCGATAAGATATGAGCTCGGCAACCGCCACAGCTACGACTTCGTCGAGGGCACTCTCCCCTGGACCCCCGACCCAACACTGAAAGCGAACATGCTCGGCGACGAAAAGACCTTTTCCTATTGCGACCCAGCAGACGCCGAGTCCTGCCTCCAGACGATTGACCTCCTTGAGAAATACGTCGCAGCCGAGGGTCCATACGATGGTGTGATCGGGTTCAGCTTGGGCGCCAACATCGCCATCTCATGGATGATCGAGCGCCAGCGCCAGCACCAACACCAACCAACTCAGAACGGCACCACCGCCGGTCTGCCCTTCAAAGTAGGCATTTTCTTTTCCAATGCATTTCCTCTGTACGACATGGACGCTCTCCAGGAGGGTCGGATCGATCATTCAAGCACTGTGCCCGATGGGAGCCTTGATTTGCCGACCGCGCATATTTGGGGAGTAAGGGATGGTGGGTATGAACATGCACAGATCGCCAGTAGGGCCTGCAAAGCGGAGAAACGGTCGGTGTATGTGCATGGCAGGGCTCATGAGATTTCTTCTGCGCCGGACGACTTGATTGGCATGGTCAAGGTGGTGAATCGGGCTTTGGCGCTTGTCTAAAGACAATGTAATTATTATCTGATGTGAGAGCGGGACTGAGACACGCCGTATGCGTATTAATATTATTGCATATCCAGCGCACCATCAAGCCTCTTTGGATCATTTAGGCTCAGATAAGTGGCTGGGCAGGGCTTGGAAGGGTTAAGAGTAAGCCCTAGTAGGGGCCAGCTGGTCAGAGATGCATCTGCACCAACTTCCTTCAGGCGATCATGGCCGTTCTGGGCCCGATGCTGCGATCTGTCTCACATACTTTGAATTAAACTAACCCACTAATCGCTAGTTGGTATGTATGGTGTTCAACAGTTCAACAAGGCGCAGTGGGTCCAGCGTAAACCAGGGCGGAGTCCTTCAGCTTCGCAGTTTATCTTGAAGAAATGTTTTCTGGAAACTGAACCCCCTTCTCTTTTTTAGTATACATTGTTTATTGCGTCTGGCCACAGGCTCTTCATCATGTCCTCGAGCCAGAAAATGGATGCGCAGGAGCAAAAGGAATGCGATGCCTCTGAATCAGGCTCGTTACCGGCACCCTCAGAACACCTGCACGGGCTGCGACTGTGGATTGTGGGCTTTGGGTTAGAATCCTTTATTCCGTAAATCTCACGCTCAACTAATTGCTGGAAGGCTGCTTTTGGCGCTTTTCCTGCCGTCTCTGGAAGTCAGCATAGTGAGCACGTCGCTGGTCACAATCAGCGACGACCTCCATGGCTTCGACCAGAGCAGCTGGGTGATTACTAGCTATCTATTGACTTACTGTGGTATGTCTACTTCTCAATCTATTAACTATCTAGTAGCTGAGCAGCGCAGGCTTTCTCATGATATGGTCGAAATGCGGTGATATCTTCGGCGTCAAACCATCTCTGCTGTGCTCCCTGGTCTTCTTCATCGCCTTCAGTGGAGGATGTGGAGGGGCACAGACTCTAAACCAGCTGTAAGCTTTTGCCAACGGTATAACATGAGCTGGACTAATTCACAACTAGGATTGTCTTCCGCGCATTCCAGGGAATTGGCGCTGCCGGCGTCTACACCTTGACACTTTTCTCACTGCTCCGTCTAGTTCCTCACAGCAAATATGATATTATCGCCGCCATTGCTGCAGCTATATTGTCCTTAGGACTGGCAATAGGCCCGCTCCTTGGAGGCGCGATCAATATCTCCGATCAATGGCGCTGGGTCTTCCTGCTCAAGTAACTAGCCCTAACCCAGGATCGCATCGCATCAAGCACTGACAACTCTCCCAGTCTCCCAGCAGGCGCATTCGCCTGGCTCATTCTCTTCATCTACATGCCAAGCAGCTATCCCGACATCCGTCCCTCGCAGTCAGAAGCAAAACCTCTACACTCCAAAATCAACACGTTCCTGGAGAACCAGAAAATCTTCTTCCGCCGGGTGGACTTCCTCGGCGCGTTTCTCGTCCTCGCGGCCTCGATGTTTCTCATCGCTGCATTGCAGGAGGGTAATCTCGAGTACGAATGGTCCTCTGCGCTCATAGTCAGCTTCATCGTCGTTTCGGGTGTGCTATGGGTGGCCTTCCTCGCCTGGGAATGGCTCGTTAGTCGCCACGACTGGAAAATCCAACCCATGCTTCCCTGGCGCCTCGCCCAAAACCGCGTTTTCGTCGGCGTTGCTCTGTAATCCCCTCCTCTTCTTCTCCTTCAATCTTATAATAATAGAGCCCAGCTAATCATGGCATCACAACAGTGGCTTCCTCCTAACCGGCGTCCCCGTAACAACATCCATAATCGAGCTCCCACAGCGGTACCAAACCGTCAACGAATCCTCGCCCATCGGCGCCGGCGTAAAACTCCTCGCATACGCCTTCAGCCACCCAATCGGGAGCATGCTGTGCTCCAGTCTCGCGGGCCGGTTCAAAGTCCCCTTCGTGCACATCTGCATCGGCGGTCTAATCCTGCAGACGGTCGGGTTCTTCCTCCTTTCCACAATACCCACGACAATCGCATTCTGGAACGGGCAGATGGGGTATACGGTTATCGCGGGGCTGGGCGCGGGGATGTCTGTTGCGGCGGTGTACATTATGGTTCCGCTCGTGGTGGATGGCGAGGATCAGAGTATTGGGTTGGGCACGGGGCTGCAGCTGCGTATGCTTGGTGGGGCGTTGGGTGTGGCGATTGCGACTTCGATCTTGAATGCGCATTTGAAGAGTCGGCTTGGTGATGTGTTGGATGGGGAGCAGTTGGATATGGTGCTTGATAGTGCGCAGTCGGTTGGGTTGTTGCCGGGTGAGCTCCAGGTCCAGGTGAGGAGGGTCTTTGGGGAGGCGTATAACATCCAGATGAAGGCTATTGGGGGGTTTTCTGCTGCGCAGGTTTTGCCTGTTGTGCTTATGTGGAAGAGGAAGCAAGTGAGGCTTTTGAAGGATGGGCAGTAGTAAATTATATATACCTTTTACTAGTATCTACCTTAATATTGTGGAATAAAAACTGATGCGACTTGTGTCCGACTTAGGGCTAATCTCAGACTCAGACACGTTTCAACTACAATTTCCAGTTCACAAACATCAAAAGAAACATTAGTTACATTGCTTTAATAAGCTGTTGTCTCTGTCTTTGTTAATTCGATGGTCACAAATCATACCGGCTATGCAAAGGTATCTTCCGGTTCAAACACCGGCGGCACCTGCGCTTTAGGAGGCCATCCGGCCTGGCTATCAAATGTCTTCTCAAACGTGTACCGTCCGGATCCAACGACCTTCTCATCCTTACCACCAGGGAGGACCACCTTCGCCGTCGAATTCGGAGGCACAACCAGCTCCAGTCGGAACTGGTCACCATCCTTAACCTCCCATCGAGACTCCAACCGGCCGTACGCCGTCTCATAGATCGCCTCGGCAGAGGTAATGGTACCTCCCGGTAAAGGTTGAACTAGTATCTGCCTCCATCCAGGCTCTAGCGGACTCACTCCGGCAACAGTCTTATGTAACCAGTTGATAATCGACCCCAGAGCGTAATGATTGAAACTAGTCATTTCCCCAGGATTGATTGAGCCGTCGGGCAGCATGCTATCCCAGCGCTCCCAGACGGTTGTGGCGCCCATGCGGATCGGGTACATCCACGAGGGGCAGTTAGATTCTTGTAACATGCGGTAGGCTAGTTGGTGGTGGCCGGCCTTTGTCAGAGCGTGCGTAACTACGGGTGTACCGGCGAAGCCTGTGGATACTTGGAACTTGGATATGCGCACAAGGCGGGCTAGTCGATCGCCTGCGGCAGCGGCTTGTTGCGGGTCATCGTGGAGGTCGAAGACTATAGCGAGGCTGAGTGCTGTTTGGGTGTCTCCTACCAGCAGGCCTGTGGGGGAGATGTACTTGGTTTGGAACCGGGATTTGAGGGTTCGGTGGTCGGCCTTGTATCGTGATGCGTCTGCGGATTCGCCGAGTATGGAGCTGATGTCCGCGAGGATCCCTGTTATATACACGAGGTAGGCATCTGCAACTAGAGTTCCGTCTGTGCGAGAGTTGCCAGGCTGGTCTGGAGGCGCAGTCGGGTCAAGCCAGTCGCCGAGTTGGAAGAGCGTATCGTCCCACAGACGGTCTGGGCCGCGCTGCACCCCACGCTCGAGATAGGCAGTCATGCTAGGGTATTGCCGGCGGAGGATACTAGCGTCTCCGTAGCTTTGGTACAGCGTCCAAGGCAGGATTATGGATATATCATCCCACACAGCCTGGGGAAACGTGGGCCAGAAGGACTCGGCAATCACGTTCGGGACCACAAGCGGCGGGATTGCCTTTGGGTGTGCGAGCTGTTCAGCTGAAAGATCCTGCAGCCAGTCACTCAGCATGCCTCCCGTGTTATACAGGAAACTTGCAGAAGGAGCAAAGATTTGGAGATCGCCCGTCCAGCCCATGCGCTCATCACGCTGCGGGCAGTCCGTTGGAACAGAGAGGAAGTTTCCGCGCATACTCCATATCGCATTTTGATGCAGTTTGTTGACCATCTCATGGCTACAGTTAAACCATCCAGATCGTTTGAGATCAGTATGCATGACCTCTGCAACAAGGCTCTGCAGTGTGAGCGGGGACTCCGTGTCCTCAGGGTCCCACCCATCCACCTGAACATATCTAAAGCCATGGAAGGTGAAGCTAGGAGCCCAGTCCCGGATTTCCTGACCGGCTGATATGATCTCGTCCTGGGCCTTGGCTATCCGGAGCGGACGTGTTCCCAGTTCCTTGTTTTCAAGGACTTCCGCATGTTGGAGGACTATAGAATGACCTGCTGGCTTTTTGACGGAGTGAATCCGGACTCGCCCGACAAGGTTCTGCCCGAAATCAATAACCACTTTGCTGGACGGCGTGCGGATTATCTCAACCGGATCGACCACCTGAGTCACTCGCACTGGAGGAGCGTTTGGAGCTACAAGCTGCGCCTCAGGTAATGCGATTTCGCGAACTGGCTCCCAAGGGGTCGCCAAGGTTGAATCCTTCCAGCCATCCTGCTCCTCCCGCGCGTCGTAAACCTCTCCATTGTAGATCTCGCTACGGATGATCGCAGACTGGTGGGACTTCCAGCTTGAGTCAGTTGCAATAACGACTGGCGATTGGTCTCCCTGTCCTGGGTCGATTTCTAGCTGAGCAAACAACCCAAACTCATCCCCATAGATGAACCGTCTGCCTCCATGAAAGCCCAGCCGCGTAGCATACCAGCCCTCTGAAACCTCCACCGCAATGGTATTCTCCTGTCCATCCTTCAGGAGCGATGCGACATCGAAGACCTCGTAGTTCAGCCGGTTGTGATAGCTCGTCCACCCAGGAGCCATACAATGGTCACCCACGGGCACTCCATTGATGTACGCCTGAAACACTCCCAGGCTCGTGATGTACAGTCTCGCACGCTGCACGGGGGCCTTGGGTAAAGAAAACGTCTTCCTGAATCGAACGGGACGCAGTGGGCCTTCATTTTGCTTAACATGACTGGTAATCGCACGCGCGCCCCAGTCATCACGACTCAGCAGAGCACACTCAACAGTACTCCAGGCTGACCATTCAGTCGGTGCTGTATTATCTCCCGACCCTCCATGAGAGCGTACGCGGACTGTTGCGGTCTCTCGCGACTGCAACGGCTGGCTCGGCCATGGCACCAGTACGGATTCGCTGGAATCAACACGGTACGTGTCTGTGCTGTTGTTGCCGCGAGCGACCTGGACATCGTACGCAGTCTGTTGCCAATTTGCAGCGGTGCCTTCAGGAGCTGTGAACCTCCACGAGATCCGGGGCTGCGCGGAGCCAATGCCGAAGCCGGTGGGATGTTGCTCGAAGGAGGGCGGGGTTAAAGTGGGTTGCGACATAATCCTGATTCCTGATCACAGCTGATTTGATGTTGGAGAAGACAACCAGGTGTTGACTTTTAAGTTGATGATTGATGCATCTGATTCAAACGCCGAACGATTACGAGTACCGATGGGGAGTGGGTTGTGCCAATGTATCTAGATTGAGGTGATGCCTTTGAGGTGCCCGGTTGTTGCTCGAAGTGTCCCCATCGAGGGACAATTGCGACCGAGTGAACTCGGAATCGGGTGAATCGCTGTGAGCAGGAAGTCGGCCGGTAGAACTTCGGCAGATTGACTGGTGTGGAGGAGTTGATGTTCAGTGGAGATCGCAGCCATGGTTCTGTTCTCGGATCGGATCGCATTTCTGGATGTATTATCGATGACAAGTTGGACTAAGCACAGATGACGAATTTATGTTTACCATTCTCGCGTTTAGGCATACCTAAGTAAGCTCCGAGGCTCTTCTATTTATATACTACGGGAAACAGTTACTCCATACATCAGTGGCAGATGTCTATGTAAATTCCGCCATTAAATCCCCAACGGCATCGGCTCCCTTGCCCCCTCCCTCCAACCGAGGGTTGGTCGTCTGGATTAACACTCGCCGATAGCTCGTCAGCGCAGGTGTTCCGTTATCCGTCACCTGCAGGATCAAATGCAAGATCTGCCCCCGGGGGATTGGTTGTCTGCTCATCAATTCCACACAGCATCTCTCTGGCGGAGGAACTGTAATATCAACCTTTCGACCTTCGTCAATCGGTTTTATAACGAGGTCCGCGACTTCTGCATCTACCCATGCCTGAGTGGCCGTCGGGTCCTTGTAGTGGAACCAATTAAAGGTCAAATCATCCCCGTCTAGATCGTAAGTCCCGGACGCGTCGAGCGTGAAGGTAGACCCCGCTTCAGCTTCGATTTCCAGTGGCGCCAATCTGGTGTCGCCATTAATAGAAGCAATTGGTGCATGGTTGACTGCAGAAAAGTCTGAAGAAAGGGACCATTTGATACGCGCGGCAAAATCGTTCTGGAAACTGTCTCTCCAGCGCCACACGGTTCCATGATTCGTAGTATATATGCGGCCATCCGCCCCAACCACCCGGTCGACAGCATCACCGTAGTGTTTGCTGGCAAGGCCCTTGGCACTCACGTCAGACCGCTGATACCGGCCACCCCAAGAACCATACTCCGGATGCTCGGGAACACCCAGCCCATTTTGAATCAAGTATAAGAATGTCGCCGTATCACCCTCGGGGATGAACATATAATCAGGATACGCAGAACCCAGCTCACCTATCTGAATATTCTCCCGGATCCAGTGCTTGGTTACCTTAGTAAAATCCGGACCGCCTTGGTCAAAGTTGTAGTATTTATCGCCTGAGATTCCCGTCCACGTAGCAAGTCCGTAGTGGTTCCAACCGTGGATAGAGGCAATATAAAAAATATCGGGATACCTGTGGCGGATCCAAGGGCCCGTATCATCTTGATCTGATATCGTATAAACACGGAGTTTAGAGCGCAGCTTAGCAGCCTCATCCACAGAGTAAAGCTTCTCGATCCGAAGAAGCACCTGAGCTAGAACATTGGTGCCGCCCCAGAAAAGAACCCAAAGGGGCTGGTCGCTAGGAGCCTGGATACGCTCGAGTAGCAGCTCGCCACCCTCACTGAGAGGGATATCGTCTCCTACTGCTTCCATTCCGTATACCTCTGCGCCCTTGCGCACGAGGCCTCGGAAGTAGCTCGCCGGTTGATATTTGGCATCGGGATGGACGTGGGCATTGAGGTTGTCGACAACTTTCTCGTAGGCGTCAATGATCTTCTGCATGTCCTGAGGGCAGACCTTGTTCTTCATCCATGTTGATGTGCAAGCCACCAGGCCCTCTGTTTGGAACTGATGGCTGTAGAGCAGGTAGCGCACTAGTGATTCGGCGTCATCCGGTTCGTTCGAGATATCTGAAACGATAAACACCCTTGGTTTATTCGGAAAGTTGTGCAGTTTGGTGAGCTGGTCGGTCATCTTGGATCTATTAGGGAGAATTGGGACAGAAAGAATAACTTCGAGCTGTCCATCCTGGTCGACATCTTTATGATTGAGGGGGAGGGGTTAAACCTCCCATCATTATTCGGCCCAATAAGACAACTGTAGATCCCGTGATCCACTGTCGAGGTTAAGTGCCGCCAAAGAAAGAAGGCGCAGGCTCCGGTTGCTCCTTCCTTCATGTTGTCTTCTGAGAGCACGTGCGCTCATGTGATAAATATAATAGGCCTAGCGTCCATCGTTCAGGCTAAACCCAAAGAAGACAATCGGACACAACCGCCATGAGCCGAAGATTAGCCGGCTGGAGGTTGTCGAGAGTCATGAATTACAACATCGGCTCGCTACATCTCCACTGTCATAGCATGTGCACCATCCTTCATGAGGGGAAACGGCCCGAGATGCCAGAAGTTAGCCATAAATTAAATCCCAATGCCTGGCGGGAAAGTCGAGCCTGTAACTTCTTCTCATCTCTCATAGTGACTGAACACAATCACCATGGGCTTCAAAAGTGTTGATTCTGCCCATATAGAGAGCACGCTCTCAAAGTTAACCCTTGAGGAGAAGGTAGTAATCCACAATTCTTGAGAAAGCACATGGAGTAATAACAATGGTTAGATTCTTCTCCTAGCAGGAAAAAACTTTTGGGAAACATACGATTTTCCAGAGAAAGGAGTGCCAGCATTGAAGGTATTTACACAGCAAACCATTCACGCGCTGGGGATAGTCAAACTGATATTGAATAGACGTCGGATGGTCCCAATGGTGCTCGCGGAGCCACATTCAAAGGAGGCGTAACAGCTGCCTGTTTTCCAGCATCGTCTTTGCTGGCCGCAACATGGGATGTTGAAGCCGCCAAGCATATCGGAAATGCTCTGGCTGAAGAGACCCTTTCAAAGGGTGCAAGGGTGCTGTAAGCGAAATCTGATGCTTGACTATAATGTATATCAAGAACTAACAATTCCCAGGTTGGCTCCCACCGTCTGCATTCATCGCCATCCGCTCGGAGGTCGCAACTTTGAGTCTTTTTCCGAAGATCCTTTCCTAGCCGGAAAGCTGGCAGCACAGTACATCCATGGCCTCCAGGATAAAGGAGTGGCTGCTACCATCAAGCATTTTGCCGTGAACGAGCAGGAAACGTGCCGTTTCACTGTCAATGAGCACGTTGCGGAGCGAGCACTTCGTGAGATCTATCTGAAGCCATTTGAGATTGCCATTAAAGAGTCCCAGCCTCTTGCAGTTATGACTGCGTACAACCTCGTCAACGGCACCCATGCCGACTCACATGAGTTCCTTCTGCGGAAGGTTCTTCGGGAACAATGGGGTTGGAAGGGTCTTGCTATGAGCGACTGGGGTGGCACCAACTCCACAGTTGAGTCGTTGAATGCTGGTCTTGATTTGGAAATGCCCGGCCCTACCAGGTGGCGCAAGGTCGATGAAGTGGTTGCAGCCGTGAAGTCCGGTGCTGTATCGGAGAAGACAATCGACGAGCGCGCACGAAATGTTCTGGAGCTGCTCGCCAAGCTAAACTGTTTTGAAGATCCCACCATTCAAGAGGAAAGGGCCAGCATCCTTCCCGAGCATAAAAAGCTGATTCGCTCGGTGGGTAGCCAAGGTCTTGTCCTTCTCAAAAACGATGGCGCAATCCTCCCTCTGAAGAAGGAGAAACTGGCCAAGAAAAAGGTCGCTTTATTGGGCTTTGCCCGAGAGGCTCTCATTCACGGCGGTGGCAGCGCTTCAGTCAATTCCCACTACCGCGTTACGCCTGAGGAAGGCCTTCGTGCCGCTCTTGGGGGCTCTGTGGAATTTGAGTACGCCAAAGGGGCACATACCTTCCGCCAGCTTCCTCTGCTGAGTGAGCGTGTGGTGAACCGCGAGGGCCAGCCTGGCTGGACTTTCGATTTCTATGTTGCTGATGAGCCCAATGGCGAGCCTGCTTCCTCAGAATCTTCTGAGCAGCCCAGCTATGTTCCTATCTTTGTCAAGGAATCGTGGGGAAGTCTCCGCGCCAGTGCCCGCTTCACTCCTACACAAACCGGGAACCACTATCTGGCCATGTCCGGATTGGGGGCATCCAAGATCCTGATCGATGGCAAAGTCGTCTACGACCAGAAGCAGAACTGCCCTGACTCCATGGCGTTCCTGCTTGGCGGTGTCGAAGAGCCAGAAATCCAGCACACATTCGAAGCTGGAAAAACATATTCTATTGAGATTATCACGGTGAAGCCTACCAGCAAGGGTGGACTTGCTATGCTGGACGGTTTCATCGGTTTCCGTTTCGGCTTCATGTCCGAGCAAGAGCACAACCAGGATCTCCTATCCGAGGCCGTGGAGGTGGCCAAGAAGAGCGACTTCGCAATTGTCTTTACTGGACATACATCTGCATGGGAAACAGAAGGGCAAGATCAGATCAGCTTCAATCTACCAAGCAGTGGCTCGCAAGATCGGCTAGTTGCCGCTGTTGGTGCTGTCAACTCTAATACCGTTGTTGTGAACTGCACTGGCGTTGCAGTTGCTATGCCTTGGTTGAGCGAGGTCAAGGCGGTCATCCAAGCATGGTTCCCCGGTCAAGAGGCCGGTAACGCAATTGCTGATGTTCTCACCGGTGCCGTGAACCCTGCAGGCCGCCTACCTGTGTCTTTCCCCCGGGCAGTGGAGGATGCTCCAGCACATGGAAACTTCCCAGGTGAATTCAGCGTCGGAGATGATGGGCGCCAAAGGCTCGAAGTCACGTACAAGGAAGGCGTCTTCGTGGGCTACCGTCACTACGACCTATCAGAAGAAAACCGGTCCAAGGTTCTCTTCCCATTCGGCCATGGTCTATCCTACACCACCTTTACGCACGCAAACCACAAAGTCAGAATTGCCGGTGGGGACTCAGTGGAAGTATCGGTGGACGTCACCAACTCTGGCTCCTATGCCGGCGCAGAAGTTGTCCAAGTCTACGCCGGTTCCAAGTTGGCGGTCCCTGAGAACCCTATCAAGGAACTTGTCGGGTTTGCCAAGGTGCGCCTGGAGCCTGGAGAGACAAAGACTGCCAACGTTACCTTCAGCACACACCAGCTAGCTCACTTTAATGAGAAAAACAGCAAGTGGGAGGCGCCCTCGGGTGACTATGAGGTGTCAATTGGCCAGTCTGTGAGAGATATCACTGGAAAGGCCGAGGTCAATGTTGGAGCTCTGAGCTACGACCCTTAAGGTCAATTCAGATACAGCAAATTAATTCACTTGTAAACGTTTTACTCTTGCCAGAGATTTCTATTCATGTAGTCTGTGGTTGTATAGCATCACATGACCCACCGGCATGCTTTGATCCTCCAACCTTCGCACAGTCCTCCCCGGCCTCAACCTTAGCGGAACGTCAACGTCAACTTTACTTCCTTCAAACTGCCATCGCCCTGCCAGTCAGGCGATCGAATGCCGAAACTGCGCACCTTACGCGTACGTCATACCGTGATAAACCTCAATGCGGCCATTATTGTTGACTGAAATAGCACATCCGAGGCCGCTTAGAATTGCTTTTTGGATGGCAGATCTTCGGCATTTTCTCCCTCCCTCCGTGCGGTGATCCCTCCAGGACCCATCATGAGAACACCCGGGGGTCTCCAGACCCCATATTCTACTCCATATTCCATGTGGTTTCCCCACGCATATCTTTCGCATGGCAAAAACTACCAATTTAGAGCAGAACTAGACAGTTGAAGTCGGTTTATTTGCCCCCGAGCCGATCATACGGGGCCCCCAGACGCGAAATCGGAGCGGGTTGCGAATAGAGTTTGTCGGGCCCATCCAGGTTTCGCCTTCTGCTGCAGCCTGCCCTCTCCCTTTTTCCGATTCGATTCTTGACGCACTCTCCGACCTGCTGCGATCGTCCCAATGCAGGCATTTATCCCTGCGGCACTGCATACCTGCATAATCACGGAATCGGGCGGGCATGGGATTTGGGAAAGGAAGAGGGAAGATAAATAGATCATCGGCCCGGCGTGAAGTTTGATGCTTATCCAGTCTCCACGGTCCACCACTCATCCCTTACCTCCCTGCGCCTGATTCTAGCTCGGGGCCCCTTATTACTTGCTCTCCATTCCTCTTCTCTGCGATGGAGAAAGCCAGTGTGGACATGGTCGAGCGGACCGACGATCAGCAGCTGGGCTACCTCGCCGACTCGGAAGACCATGATCTGACGAAATGGGAGAGCCTCAAGAAATACCCCTTGACCTTCTTCTGGTGCATCTATGCTGTCTGGTGTATACTCTTGGTCAGCTTCGAGAACCAGGCGGCGGGTACGGTCATTTCAATCCCCCAGTTCCGTCAGGACTTTGGTAGCTACTTCGCTGGCGACTATGTACTTGACACCAAGTGGCAGTCAGCATTCAATGGTGGGCCCGTCGCGTCTGCGGTCGTAGGCGCCTTATGCTCCGGCCAAGTCGCAGATACTGTTGGGCGGAAATGGACGATGCTCGGCGCTCTACTAATCTCTGTGGCCGGTGTGACCGTGGAATTCGTATCGACGACAAACGAGATGTTCTTCGGCGGCAAATTCCTCAACGGCTTCGCTCTCGGTGCTCTCGCGTCTGTTCCCATCACTTACGTTGGCGAGATCTCCCCACTGGCTCTGCGCGGAACACTAACCTGCTTGACTGCATTGGCTTACTGTGTTGGCCCCTTCGTGGTTGCGCTGATAACAAATACTACCGGAACCTACACCACCCGATGGGCATACCGCGCCGTCTTCGCTGCCCAGTGGGGATACGCGGCCATCGGCCTCGCGTTGATATTCTTTATGCCTGAGTCTCCGTGGTGGCTGGTCTCCAAAGGTCGTGAACAGAAAGCCCTCTCCAGTCTATGTCGCCTCGGATACAACGAAGACGAAAGAACCAAGAAACTCTCCGCTATCAAAGTCACTCTCGAGCAAGTCCGTCGCGAGACCGAAGGCGCAACCTACTTCGAATGCTTCCGCCGCTCGAATCTCCGCCGAACAATCATATCCATCGCCCCTCTTGCCATCCAAGCTCTTTCCGGCGTGGTCTTCTCGGCTTCCTACTCGACGTATTACATGCAACTGGCCGGCTATAGCAACGAAATGAGCTTCCGCCTACAAATTGCACAACAAGTTCTGTCCATCGTCGGCAACATCATGTCATACTTCATGATTGATCGCCTTGGCCGCCGAAACCTCATGGTATTCGGTCTATTCATAATGACATGCATCCTCATGGTCACCGGCGGACTCGGTGTCGTTTCCACCGACAAAACAAATCCCAACTCCGCTGGCGCAGTCAAAGGCACAGTCGCCCTCATCCTAATTTACGTATGGTGGTACAACTGCACCATCGGCGCCGCCGCATACACCATTCTCGCAGAAGTCTCAACATCTAGACTCCGCGTGAAAACAATCGCAATTGGCCTCGCCCTCCAGAACGCCCTCTACATGATGTGGTCCTTCGTCCTCCCTTACCTCTTCAACCCAGACAAAGCAAACCTAGGCGCCAAGGTAATGTTCATTTTTGGCGGCCTTTCCATTATCTGTCTCGTCTATCTTTGGTTCTACCAGCCTGAGACGGCAGGTAGGACTTATGCGGAGCTGGACGAGATGTTCTATAAGCGGGTTCCGGCGTGGAAGTTCAAGTCTTATGAAACTGATTCCCAGAATATAGGACAGGCTTTTAGAGCGGCGAATAATAGTTCGAAAGCGTGATGTTTAGCGGGATTTTCTTTTCTTGTTGTTTTTGATGCGATTCTTGGCTTTGTATAGGCGTTGAATACTGCTATATATATATAGCATAATGTACCATAGTTCTATATGAATGAATCATGTGAGTTTGGTCCATGGTCTCTCGACACGGCTCAAGCAGGTAATAGGTCACAAGCAGAAAATCATAACTAAATCTATAAAGTATTCTATTCCTCTATGTAGTCGGAAATTTTATGTCTCGACTAAATCTCAGTCACAGAACTAATTTACTTGCGCGACGTAATCTCGCCTCCGCTAAGCAACCCGGCTAAGACAACCTTAATTTCCTCCAAGAACCTCGTAACTTCCTCCTCCGTGCCAACCGTGATTCTCAAACATCCTTCACACCCTAACTCCTTACCGCGGAACCGCACCACAACACCACGTTTCTCGGCCATGGCCTCGTATGTCGCCAGCGCAATGGGGTTGCTAGGCTTGCCGCCCTGGTCCGCAGGCTTGTCGAGGAGTTCAACAAGGAGGAAGTTCGACTCGGTGCCGCCGCGGAAGCGCCCGACACCAGGTATTGAAGGGAGTTCCTTGATAAGTCTGTTGCGTTGGGTGATGATGTTCGAGCGGTAGGCGCGCATAACATCTAAGTTCTTGGGATTCCCAAGGGCTGCAGTCGCAAGCGCACTTGTTGGACTGGAGATGTTGTAGGGCGCTTTCAAGCTGTTAAGGAGGGTTGCGATTTCCGGGCTTGTGAATGCGACACCGAGCCGGATACCTGCGAGACCGAAGGCCTTGCTGAGAGTCTGCATGACGACTAGGTTGGGCCATTCGGCTACCCATTCTGCGAGACTGGAGCCCTCGGGGGCAAAATCGATGTAGGCTTCGTCGACGACGACGACGCCATTCCACGTTGGGTGTTCCAGGACCTTCTGGATGTCGGACTTGGCAACTAGGTTTGCTGTTGGGTTTCCAGGGGAGCAAATATAGACGAGCTTAATCGTAGGGTCGGCGGAGAGCGCAGCGTTGATCTTTTCAGGTTGCAGGGAGAATCCATTCTCGGTGTCTAGTGGCACTTTGACAATCTCGACGTCGTTGACGTCGGCGCTAACGGAGTACATGCCATATGTAGGTGGGCAGGTGAGGATCTTGTCCTTTCCGGGGACGCAGAAGGCGCGGAGGAGGGCATCGATGGCTTCGTCCGATCCGACTCCGACAAAGAGGTTCTCCGGGGTGATGTTCTTGTCTGTGTGAGTGTGGGTGTTGCGGAGGTTGCAAAAGAGTTGTTTGAGGGGATGTTGGTGACTAAAATCAATCAATTGCAGTCAGAATTGCAAGATCTGGAGTAACGGTAGGTCCACTGCACGTACGGATCAGGATATCGGTTCAATCCCAAGAGATCGATGTCAGGCTTCGAAGACCCCGTCGAACCGCCATTGGCCGCTGAGTCCTGGAGGGCGCCTTCGGGGTTAAGGGCCAGACCAGGACCATAGGCGTTCTCGTTGGCATCGAGTAGAACATTTGTCCCGTCATCTTTGTAGTCACTAATTCAATTGTATCAGTCGCGGCGCCGGTTGCGGAGGAGGGGGATGGTGGTGGGGTACATACTCTCTCGCGCAACGGTAAGGCTGCAGTTTTAAGATGTTCTTGCGCGCGCATTTGGAGAGATCGAAAGCGGAAGGTTTTGAGGCCATCTTGAAGTGAGCTCAGGGAAATGGTGCGATAAACGGGTTTCCGTCTGGTTGGGCGGAGGAAAAGAAGAAATGACGGCGGGGAGTGGCGGGGACCGCGGAGCTTATATAAGTGCCCTCTACAGATCCAACTATGACTCAGGCCGCTGTGACAGGTTTCTTTCATTGTGTACAAAATTGTGAATTGTGCGTTGAATGTATATAATTATTGGTCTTTTCCAATTAGCTAAAAGCCATCAAGAGGTACATCTTTCGTATTTCTATTCAGGTACTGTAGCCTTATAGTGTATAAAGTTTTAATATAGACCACCACCATCAATCAGGTCAACGCCGTGATATGCTCTAATATAATGACAGCGCACAATAGTTTACCATCTCTATTCTTTCTTGGTGTCCTTTGGAGATTCGTCGCTGGGCTCTGTGCCCTTTTTTCCCGAGTTCTTCCACTTATCTTGCTTTGCTTTAAGATAACGCCAGGTTCGAGATATCCCCGCAGTGAACAGTCCCTTGACCGTCTCTACAGAGCTTGGCCACCGAATCGTCTTTGTGATCGCGCCTTGTATTTCTTTTGTGATGCCTTCGTCGCTAGCAATGCGCTGTTCGAAAGGCCCACCCTGCCTGCGGCGAACAAGCTCCGGGTCCTTGTCATTACTATCTTTCATCATCTTCAAAAATTCGGCGCGAGGGATCTCGAAGCGCGTTTGATACTGGAAGTATAGCCTCTCCCGGAAAGACTCGGGTAGCCGGCGAACCATGTTTCCGCGCTTTACAGGGTCCATATCTTGCGTCAGGCGCACATTGGCGTCGGGGTCATCAATCCAGTCTTCGGAAGAGCACCGACTGTCATTAAAGACAGCATTTGGCAGGTTTTCGATGAGCGGTGCATACAACCGCCTGAAGTTAGCCATCTGTGAAGAAACGATATTGTTGACTTTTTTGGGGTCCTCTACAGGCAATGCCATACGGAGGTCACCCATATAACTGATAGATGCTATCGTGTTGTACAGTTGGAATTCTGTAAATTGCTCCGGTAGCAGTAGTAAAGCGACCCGAAGAGCAGACAAAAGATTCATCTGGTTTGCGAGCCGTACCTTCGGGTGGTCCCGCAGGATTTTGACAGGCTTTTGCAGTCGGCCAGCGAGGTATAGCGTATCCCACTGGCTGAGATCCTGGCATAGTGTATCAATGTTCACAACTCCGTACTTGATTAATGTGCCGTTGACGGTTATATAGGGATTGAAGTAAACCCCCGCTCCGAATCTGTCTTGCACTTGGGAGACGGTGTAAGAACCGAGGGAGCGCAGCCCTGAGTAGTGGTCCCGGTGCTGCGCAAGATTCAATGAGTGCCAATGTTGTGAATAAGATACGCCAAAGATAAAATCGATCATCTTTCCCTTGCCTTGCTGCATGTTCTGGATTGCCACCGGAGCTGACGGGTGGCATTGTTCGGAGCCCGGCGCGCTGCCATTTTGGGGGAATACACCCGATCCATATGCAAATGCATACCGAATTGGTGCTCTGAACTGCCAAAGAATCTGTCGCAAAGCTTCCTTAAATTCCTGATTGATTACCATATGCTGATTGATTCCGAAATCCTTCGAGGGAAGCTCGGAGAATGCCGAAATAGCCAGGTTCGGGTTCGCGTCCCAATCACCGTTGTCTAACGCTCTGGAGGAAGTTGAAAACGGAGCAGACGATGGTGACAGTAATCCACGGTCTGGACAAGTGTGTTGCACACCGGTGCTACTGTAGGATGGAGATCGGTGGCCGGGGATCGTCAAGCCGGCATTTCGAGGATGAATCGCATTTTGTTCGCTCGAAAAATACCGAAACGAGCCCTGTCTTCGAGTATACCGCGGGAGGACTGGGTAGGCCGAGCGAAGACGCACGTAGGGGCCCGAAGCAGCGTTCGAGAAGAGGAGCTTGAATGCAGGTGTCGGTTAGCATTAGGGTGATCGGACAAAAGGGGGATGCGATATCTTACTGTAGTTTCGCGCATTGTCGCGAGAGGGAAAGAGGGAGACATAGAACACTTGCAGGTTCAGACCATGATTCCCAGGTTAAAGCTGTAGGGAGGATGACGATGGAATGGAGTAACTGGTGTAATCGATGGAGCTCACTGTGGAATTATTATTCATCGACTCTCCAATCGATAACCGTCCGCCAGCGCCGAATCTGACGTATCCTCGGCTTTGTTGTGGTGCCTCAGGCTGTAAGCGTATCACGTGCAGTCGTTCCTCCGCAGGCGCGTCCGACCGCCCAGACCTAAACAAAGGCAGTAAACAATCAATCCCCTCGCATCAGACTCGCAGTCACCACATCTCGAACTGTATCGGTCTCGATGCTCGCGCACAATGGCTAACGAAATGGAGACGTTTGCCGCCCGCTTGTCCACCTTCGATCTTGTTCTGCACCCGGACAGGCGGTCCTCTAGCTCAAAATCCGCGAAGCCGGTCACATGGCCGCATCAGAGACCTTCTCCAGCTGAGGTATACAAGAAACAACAAATGAACAATTGAGGTTTTAAATCCATGCTAACCTGTTCATCGTGTAGCTCGCACATGCCGGTTTCTTCTACAATCCTTACGAGACGAATCCAGACAACACAACATGCTTTCTATGTCGAAGGGCTCTCGATGGTTGGGAAGAGGAGGACAACCCGATTACGGAGCACTTAAAGCATGCGAAGGACTGTGGATGGGCTGTTATGATGGACATACAACAGCGTAGCTCGAATCCAGCTGAAATAGAAGACCCGACAAGTGAAACGATAGTCCAGGCAAGGAAGGGAACATTCGGTGAATCATGGCCGCATGATGGCAAGAAGGGCTGGCTGTGTCAGTCAGACAAGGTAAATACTGTCTCTTTACTACCCATCCGAAAAATCGAGCGTATCTAATGGTTGTTGTGGTAGATGGTTGAAGGCGGATGGTATTTTTGCCCGAACGAAGAAAGCGCAGACCTGGCGAGCTGCGCCTACTGCAAGCTCTCGCTTGATGGATGGGAACCCAAAGACAACCCATTGTAAGTGGTAGCTCCGCTCCTTCCCTGCTCTGTTTTCCTAACCGACCTAGCGACGAACATTACCGCCGTTCGTCTGACTGCTCTTTTTTCGTATTTGCAAAGCCTGCCAAGGGGAAGGGTTCGCGTTCTAAAAAGGGTCGTACCTCAAAGGCTTCTCGCCAGTCGACTCAGTCTACTGTGTCTGAAGTTTTGCCTTCAGACGTTGAGGATCAACTGGATCAAAGTGTGTCTTCTCAGCCAGCCAAGGCTAAAACCACGAAAAAGCCATCCAAAGCGAAATCAAAAGCCTCCAAATCCAAGAAGGACGAGCCCCAAGAAACAGAGAGTCAGATGGATGTCGACGAGGTCGAATATGCCCAGCCGGAAATTTCAAAACCAAAGCGTAGTACGCGGGGAAGAAAGCGATCGAGTACCGAGCTGGATAAAGACACGATGAGCATCGCCGATGAAAATACCATGGATCAGCCAGAGCCACCCGCTAAAAAGAGGGCCACAAAACGGAGTACTAGTCGTGCTCGAGCGCAAAGCATAATGTCTACCGATAGCGCTGCGGATGTTCCGGGATATGAGAGCGAAGCCACCCACGACGAAGAAGATCAGAAACCGAGTCGCGGAAGGGGCAAAAAGAAGACAGCGAAGGGTCGCAAGGCGTCCTCTACTTCGAAGAACGCGCCAAAATCCCGCATCCCTCGAGATTCAGAGCTTGAGGCGGCGATTGAAGCTGGTCTCGAAGGGGACGAGCCTCAAAAGGACGAACCACAAAACATGGAAATTGAAGATGTGAACATCGAGAAGGCCACATCCAAGCCTGGTCCTAAGAAGTCGAAATCTAAGAAGAACGCAAAGAAGGAGCCGGAACCGTCCGATGATGCAGTTGACCATGGTGTCAATGACGAAGCTCACATAAACCCCGAGCCTGAAGCCGATCAACAAATGATCGACAATGATGGGGCAGCTGAGCAGCAAGATCCTGGACCTGAGCCTGTCCAAGCGAAAGGCAAACGTCGCAGCTCAAAAAACACAGCCGACCAGCCAGACACTATTCCTGACCAGCAGTTGGAAGCACAAGACGTTGAAGAAGAGGGTGATCGCCGTCGGAATGAATCATTCGTCTCAGTTGAAATCGTATCAAAACCTCCGGCGGAATACTCTGAACTAGAGACCAACGACAAAGAGAGCAAAAAGTCTAAGAAGAAGGCGTCCTCGGAGAAAACGAAAAAGTCTAAGAAGGCTGACAAGGCCGACAAGAAAGCAAAGGCCACAAAGAAAGAAGACGCAGAAACAGCAGGGGAGGCAGAGATCGAACAATCCCAAATGCCCGACAGGCGACAGAGTAAGAAACCTGAAGTTGAAGCGGAAGAAGAGCAATTACCCCAGGCGTCACCGTCACCTGCGCCAGAACCAAGCAGGCAGGAACATGTGGAAAAGGAATCCTCGCGCCGCAGATCCTCCAAAGTGCCTCCTAAGACAGCTGAGAGGTACAGTGACATTTCTCAAGACAAGCAATATGCCAGGTCCCTTGTATCCGACAGATCACCGGAAGAAACCCGTCGTTCTAGTAAGCAGGGCCAGCAAGAGGAACCTGTGTCTCCGCTTCCGTCTGCTTCAAGATCAACACCTTCTCTCTCTCCCCAGTCCTCTGATGCCGAGAACCATCCGCCTTCCATGAAGGCCTCGGCGCCTAAGCCCCAGCTGTCGTCCCCATCCAAAAATGCACCCGTCCGATTTCCTCTGGCGACGAGTACTCCATCTCCTTCAAAGCGGAATGCTTCACCAGGAAAGCTCAAGTCCTCTCACCCGTGGGTTCCCGTCGATATCGATGAAATCCTAGTAGCCGGTGTAAATGATAAAGAGAATACCGATCTGCGGAATGCTTGGGGCAACCTGAAAGGAGAATTGGCAACTCCCGAAAAGAGAATGACAGTGGAGGAATGGATAATGTGGAATGCAAAGAACGGTGAAGAGAGACTTAAGCGAGAATGCGAACGGCTAGTCGGGCAGTTTGAGAAGGAAGGTGCCCGAGCAATGCGCGCATTGGAGGGGATCGAGTGCGTTGATTGATTGAAGCAGGGCTGTCCACGATTCAGGCACTTGTTAGGCGTTCGGGGACTTTGGGGTATGGCGTTGGGTAATCTGGTTGTCTATGTTTTAATGAGTGATATTGACTATCTTCAATGCAATCTTGCCGAATAGCATCACGGCATATCGAGCGCCTTTTTGGACCGAACTCCATATAACACACACCCAAATGCAAACCAAACGCCAGGGGTATATACAATTAGTAGTACAGAAGAAGCCTTTCGTCAAGACATCCCGACGCGAGGGTACACGCAGTTCGACTAAGCAATGATGCCAAGTCGGCCCTCCCAGCTGTCCTCCTGTTTGACCTCGTCGTTTCCTTTACGACGCTTCTCGTTCCTCTTCCGTCTTTTCTCCTCACGCTCTTTGGAAAGCTGCTCTTCTCTGTCCTTGAGTCGCTCTCCCAGGTCCATCTGCCATACCATGCGCTCTTCTTCCTCTCTAACTCGCTTCTGGTGGGCAAGCATTCTCAACCGCTGGCGTACATCATCCACCGTAGCCTGCGCCACCTCCCCGCTCTGACCGGTGGCAATCAAGTGCTGTTTGCTATTCAGGTGCTCCACCAGCTGCAAGTTATCCTTGAACGTCAAGTCACAGTCGGAACAGTAGAACCCCGCACCTTTACCACGCTTCCCCACCGCATTTGCCGCAGAAACAATTGTCGTCTTGCCAACCATCGAGGCGACATCGAGGCGCTGTTTGCGGGAGGTTGTGGCTTCAAGCGAACCGTAGTCGACGGGCGCGTGCCATTTCTTGCCGAGTAGTTTGGCCTCATAGCGGGCCTTTCCTTCTTCTTTCCGCTTGGCTTCCTCTTCTGCGCCTTTTTTGGCGTATTCCTCGCGGTCCCAGCTCTTGCCGCCGAAGGTATCGGAGGTGGGGTTGCCGTAGGCGGGCTTGTTGGTGGACATTGTGGTGATTATTTGATGGTATACGGAGCAGTTTGTCTTCTTCTGCGTACTCGCTAATCAGGGTATCTCGAGGTGTTGCAGGGAAGCGAGTGCAGCTGAATGTGAGAAAGGGAAACTGATGTTGGCGGCAGAAAGATGAGCTGCGTCAGAAACAGAAAGCGGTGTACCGGAGGCTTACTGTGGCTGACTGTGGCAGTGTGGCTGACGTTCCCCTCCATCGTGTTCAGTCCCCACCATCCATCCATCCATCGTCCATCCATCCATGATCATCGCCCATCTCGTCCTATCCGCGCTCTCCGACCCTGAACGCCGAGTCAGATTGTCTCACCTTTCTCCCCGCCCATAGTCCAATTGAATTACAGCAGAGCTATGTTTGTTATCCTCCAACAATGATCGTTTTCAAGTAGCTTCCTGGACGGGTGATGCTCTTGTTTCAGATCGATGCACACAGCCCAATGACGCTGCTGTCATCTCGTATTGCTTTGATCACTCCAGTTTACCTAAACTTCGCAACCTGCAGGTGCTGAAACATCTCCATTCCCTGGCTTCGGTTTTCTTTTTTGTGTTCTTTTTTTGGCGCCTGCCACGCTGGTCTTCTCGGGGCTGCTGCGTTGTTCCTCGTTCATTAGGCAGCGATTCTGGTCCCATTGTTCTGATATCATAGCTCTGTTCAAAGTGTCACATTCACTGCACTGCCACTGCGGCTCGGCGGATCACCCCGTCTTGACTGCTTTTTCTTTCCCTTAATTTAAGTACATGGCCACAGCTGTCATCTTTCTGTCTTCATCGACTCCTTATCCTTAAGCATACCTAGCGATGGCAGCTCCGCCTCAGACCAGCACGCCAGATGTACCACCACACTTCAGGCTGATGGACCTTCCCCCAGAACTACATCTGCAAATCTCATCGTTTCTCTCGTATCCGGATGCATTGGCTCTGAAACACACCTCTCGCTATTTCTATGCTTTCGTGTACACAGGTGTTCACTTGAAGGTTGACTGGCTGGTGGAGCGCTTCGAGCGGAAATTAGAATGTCCCATGGAGAAATGCTCTTTTCGAACAGACGAAGCCTTTTGTAACTGGCGGATCCAAAGGATCATGGAACGCAGGCGTCGGCATCTGGAATGCCCCCGGTCCAGAGGCAGCTGCCTAGTCATTGAGGGCAGAACATGTCAAATGGACTTGGTTCCGACGTGGTTGAAGAGACAGGGTCGCGTGAAGCTGCTCAAGGCGGCTGGGAATGAAGGTCGGTCCGTATATTCATTTAACTGTTCGGTTGCGGATGCTGACAAGGTATCTTTAGTCCTCATCCACGGGTTGATGGTGCTCTTCATGCAAGTACTGCTGGTGATCTGTCAGAGGTTTGTCTCTCTCTGTTGTGATATTGACAAACAACTCATAAGAGCAGATATGTTTTCTCGCAGAATCGACTAGGGCTACCCCTTGGCCACAGGTTAGAAGCTTGATCGGTGGGAACTATCCGAGACCATCACTTGCGCAGACATTCGTCGTAGGGTGTTAATATGCAGCGGGATTGCATACGCCCGCCAAACTTCTACCGACGACGTGTTTTGCTTGGGCTGCAAGGAGTGCAACTACTGTTGCATATCCTCTAATATTGTTTGTTGTTTCGGACTTTCTGTGGGACTTAACTACGGCTCAGCTGGCTGCGTCGGACATTGTTTGAGATACCCTGTCTCAGGTTATTGATTCGTGAGCTTACTGGTTCATCCATATCCATCCATATCCATCCATATATCCGGAACTTAATGTTTAATTAATACGTATGTGAGTCAATAGCCCTCTTATTTGAAGTCATTTCTATCCACTCTATCAATATCAGCCCCACTGGTTCGTCCAGAAGCATAAGTTTTGCATTTCATGTCTGTCCAGCCCTAGTGGTCTCCTGCATACATTACTGTATTCCATACACGCCAAAAACAAACAAACTAAACCTGTAGTTCTTATCTTATGGCTATGGTAAATTCAACCTACCGGATTTGATTTCCGCAGATGGTGAGATCATTGCTCCGAATAAAACCAAAGTCTAATCTTACTACATTATATTAACTTCTGGAAAGCAGTGATTATGAGGAGTAGCCAGAGGCCTTGGGCCTAGTGTTCTCATGAGGCCTTCACTAGGTGCCCACTTGGGTGTTCTCTCGACTCTCACTAGGCTTTCAGTAAACCCTTTCCTTACTTGGGATTCACTGGTGCCTTCACTTGTACTTGAATATTCACTCAACCTTCGCTCAGCCTCACATCTTTCCTCCTCCACAAGTCGCTTGAACCTCCACGCAGACAACCTACCCTCTTGGTCCCTAGTCCAAGTTACATCTTGATCCAGGCTAAGTCTACACACCTGCTAAATCTCCATATTCACGATGCCAACCCCCTGGGAAGTTCCGCACACGCACGAGCCTCGTAACACCCATATCTTCTCGGGAGATGGAAGCTACCTTGGTGGTAAGCCAATGCACTCTTCTCATGTCATACTGGTATGATCTAATCTCTAGATACATTTACACAGGAATTTGGCTAAATAGCCCACCTAATATTTCCAACGCTGAGTTCCACAATATGTGCGAACAATTCATCATCTTCCCGACTTCTCGATACCGCTGGCATCTACACAGGCTGGGCCCGGATAATGACGTTCAAGAACTGGTGCCTAGAGATCTGGCCCATATAAGACAGGGGTATTATGTGATAATGGGCAATATCAGTCAGACGATCAGTGTTACCCTGACTACTGAACAAGTCGTCCGTCGACTTCCCACCCGCCAAATGCGGCGCAACCAACGACACTTTAGGCGCACACTCTTCCAGAGAGATGGTAGTAAATGTGCCATCACCGGTAGACAGGCTCCTGGTGCTAACCCACGGCTCGCATTGGCCGCCGCTCATGTTTTTCCCCTTGCTCAACACCAAACATGGGTTAACAACAATTATGAGCGTTGGATCACTGATCGGAGCGCTGCTGATGATATTGGCCCAGACAAAATGTTTTCAGCGCAAAACGGCTTGACATTGATTGCAGACGTGCATATATTGTTCGCCAGCTTCGTTTTCGCCATCAACCCTGACGTAAGTTCTTTTACCATTTTTGCTTTCCTTTCCAGCTCTCTTTTGGGGGGCTTGAGTGTTAATAAACCCTGTACAGCAAGGATATCGTGTTATAGTGTTTGGAGAAGATCGTTCGGGGGATGGTGGGGGAGTGCTCGATCGATCAGCTCGAATGGGCGACCCTAATCATTGTATTAGCGATGATTGCCTTCGGTGGCACTATCGCCAGGCAGTCATAAAACACATGCGTGGTGTAGCAGAGCCACCTTGGGATATATATTACGATGATCTTGATGATATGGATATGATCATGGAGAGGGAAGACGCGGCTGAAGTTCTCGAAATCGAGCTGGGGAACCGTTTGGGTGCCTACATCGAAGTTAGCTAGCCCTCCTCAAGGCCCATGTTGTTGTTTCCTCCCTCTTTGCTTCTCCCAGCATTAACTTCAATACTGACGCTTTCCTGTGATGAGGGTGTTGATTCCAGTCACCCATAATCACCAGACGCCTGTCCCCATACATGGCCGTCCTTTGTATCCATAATATGATATACCCTTGATTCATTAAATGGTGAAAAGGAAATCCCTGGATCTTGAGTTGGATTGACATACGTCCAAATGAAGCGCGTGAGAATATTCTACCTCTTAAAAGAAATATCAAAACACCCATTGATCAAAAACTGCGCCAAACTCCAGGGTATCCAGAAACTCCATCCCTTCTGCAGTCCAGGAACTGCTCCAGTCTTCCTCGAATACTGCTGAGGTTCTCATCCCCGCTTCAATCTCAGCAGCACCCGTAGCGGCAGATGAGACCGGTAGACGAGATTCTAGGACTTCATCTAGGATATTCGTGAACACTTTACTTGCACGTTCGAATAGCGTGTGGTTGATGTTGAATGTCAGCGGTCGAGCCATCGCATCGATATGCGAGATGAAGACGCTGAGGTTTCGGATGAGCTCTGCCCTAGATCCGGTATAGGGCACTGGATGGCCGGTTCGGACTTGGGTCTGGAGAGCCTTTATTAATGTACTAGCGCTTGGAAATCCGCACAGTACAATCTATGTCATATTTTAGTTAGTCGGCCGAGAAAGGAGTAAGTTATGGATTTGAAGCCCACCATAGAGTTGAAGTCGCGTTGGATATCGATCATAGACTCTTGTTGCCTGCCGAGAATCAAGACGGCAGAGAGAATCTTCGAGCTAACTTCGAGTAATTCCGTTTCGGCGGATGGGTCATGCTGTGTGAGGAGCCTTTGTATGAGGAAATGGTTATACAGGTACAGCAGGTGTGATGCAATCAGCATAACGCGAACTCCGACGGGGTGGCTACTCTTCCAGTCGCTGGCTGAGTAACGCAGATGCTCTGGTATCGAGTTCCAAGCTTGCGTACAACGAAAGGAAATATCCCTGTCAGGGAGCATATATGAGCAAGACGGTAAAATATTGATACGCAGGGAGACTCACTTTAATCTTTCTGCAGCTTCAGAGTATACGGGTCGGAGAGACAGCTCTAATATCTCCTCTCGGAATGGTGCAATTATATATCGAACTCGATACCAGGAGGTTCGACGGAAGGTAGGATGGACATTCCAGCCATCGTTATCTAACTCTTCCATAGCTCGCTCGAGGTCTTGATCGTCACCCACTATGGCGTCTTCACTGATATCGAGAGGGGGCTTGCAGTCGCAATATCGCCAGGATACGTGCGGTGGACGTCCAAAAAAGGTTGCCATATTCTTGTCTGAATGGTAAAAGGCAGCAAATAGCCTCCGCCGTATCTCGCGCAGGAACGTGGGAATATTTTCTGTCTTGTGGCAGTCACGATGCAAGCCCACTTCGAAGATGCAGCTAGATAACTCTCCTAGCCTATGCCAAGTTGGAGAACCTTTTTATCAAAGACCGTCAGTCGTCTTGGTGCCCATATAGTTTGAACCATGCTATAGAAGATGAGAACGCTAATAGAACTTACTGGAGTCCCCATGCAGCATACAAGACAGCAGCATATTTTCATGCAGAAGCCAACTAGTCATATCATTCACCGGGGTCAATAATTTGCACACATGTATGGCATTATTGCTCGCCGTCAACATCCTTCGTGCAAACTGAAAACGTGCTGCAGATGCGGCCTCGGCGTGCCCTGGAAACCTATCGTGGGCGAGCCCAAAAATGCAGGACCGTCCAGCAATAGCATATACTAGACCTATGATCTCTAGGCGCATTTTCGTGCCTCTAAATAGCCTGTGAAAGTCCTTTCCTTTGATATCAGGGGGCATTTGGAAGTTTTGGGCAGTGCTCTCCAGAATCTGAGTGGTCTTCTTGTATATAGTCTGCGGAGTCTCGTCCTTTTCCAGTATACCTCGCATTTCGGTCACGAGGTCGAAGGTGAGAAGATTGGGAAGAATAGCGGATTGACTTGCGCCATAGAAACCATGCACTAACTGTTCAATTGTGGAAACTTCACTCAGTATACCCAACAGCTTGGTCATCTCAGGCACCCAGTACGAGGGTAACATCGAGTGGCTATTTCCTGGCACCTGCGTCTCATCATTTGAGGGTAGTAATTTACACCCCGAGTCACCAGAAAAGGCTGATACAAAGCTCGTAGGGCCGAAGTAGCCCGGTGGAAGAGATTGGTCCGTTTCTGGACTCCGAATGCTAATCTCAACTGACGATGGCGTAGACGAAGGCGGCCTTAGGCTCTCCCTCCGACTGCGTTCTTTTGCAGGACGCCGGATTTGCTGTGACCTGGATTGAGGAGTCGGCGAGTCCATTTCTCGTGTCAGCGGGGCTGGATGGTAAAAACAACGACTAGTTATGTTGCGTTTCTGGCACCGTCCACAGCTTGGGGTTTCATGATCGCAGCGCACTTTATCTTTCCGACAGGGTTCACAGGATGCAGCCTGGCCATTACGCCGGCGTGAACTCATCTCAACTCCGGGAGGCACTCGGTCTGGAGGATATTGATGCGATAAAGGAGTGGATGGGATGGAGAAGGTTGAGGTTGAAGGGGGGGGCTTCTTCGGGGTTCGGAGTTCGGAGTTCACGCCAACAACAATTGTGTACCACTTTAAGCTTACTGGAGACTTTCTTGAAGCTGGAAATAAAAAAAGAATAAGAATACGAATAAATAACGACCTGTATTCGGTTATTCAAAATAACAATTCCCTTGAAGGATGGCTTAAACATGCTTTAAAAGTTGGATTTACAGTGGTACAAAATCAGCTAGCACGGTGTCATCAAAATGAAATATGTATTCAACAAAAGCTAACCCGTGAAAATTAAAACTAAATAAGATAACTTCGCGCCCATCCGTATCATGCATTCATTATTATAAAGTGGGTATCTCTGTTAACTCCGGATTGCTCCCATGCCACGAAGCCCAAATCGAATCCGTCAATGTATTAGATCTGAGCACGTTAGCAACCAAAATTTATCTCCATCGGGGCAAAACAACTTACCAGTCTAAGAGGCGTCCGCGCTGGTAAGCGGCCGTTGTGTAGGAGCATCGCAATGTTCTTATTAGGCGTGGCTTGTAGTTTGCGATATGCCTCGCGAATATGTCTCGGCTCGACCGGGGTGCGGCCTTCTTCCGGAGGGTCGAAAAGTCCAGTCTCGCGCTTGCGTTTCTTGGTGTCCTCCGCTCCATTTTCCGACCCCCCACGACGGGTTTTCTCGCGATCTTCACGTTCCTTGACCTTGAGGGCCTCTTCCGTCAGAGTCTGCACGATTTCGAACGTCAAAAACCCTAGAATGTCGACGATATCATCGTTAGGCTTCGATTCAGTGACAATTCCAAATCCAGCCCACTCCCTGAAGCGTTTGCTCTTGCGGTAGGTAAACGATGCCTGTCGGCATTCAGACCAGAACACGTATTCTTCTCTTGTCATGTGCTTGGTTCGCTCATCTGCGGCGGCAAGACGTTGAAGCGTCGCATAGTTCTGCTCCTCTTCTTCTTCGTCTTCTTCGTCATCCCTCTCAGGTACTTGAATAGAGTAGAAGCTGTTAACATCCCACGCAAGTCCGACCCGGGCCCTCTTGTTTTTGGGCTTAGACGCGACGTCCTGGGGTCCCGCAACGACGCCCCCAGCCATTGGGTCATCAGCACCCGCAAAATCAGCTGCATCACCGCCGCCCTTGTCGTCAGAATCTTTCACGTTCTTGCGCACATCTTTCCATGATAGGAAAGTCTTCAGGCGGGAGACTTTGGCTTTATCATGGCGAATTAAAAAGATCAAATCATCAGTGGATATAGATCGAACTCCACGGCGAGTAGCCAATATCGTACTGCGAGCGAGCTATTCTTGCGTCAATACATATCGACAGTTAAGTGAGCAGAGTGGCATACAATTTCAATAACTTGCTGTCGCACAATATCCTCAATAAGAGTGGTGGTCTCGATAGATGGCTCAGCGGTCTCTCCAGAGACGAACATCATCTGGTAAATGAAGTTAGTAACCTTTGCCCCGAATCTTTCATTGGCTTCAGCGCTATTGTCTTCTGAGTTCTGGGACCTGTCTTCATCCTTGATCTGAAGGGCGCGTATGCGTGACAAGCGTGCGCTCTCCATATTGAGATCGGACTCGTCGTTGCAAACCATGAAATGGCCCCAGTGATGAAAATGGATAGAAGAGAATAGGCAGAGACGGGGGTGTAGAGGATATGGTAGCTCGCGTGTTGGCAATGAGCGCATTTCCCAAGGCCCAACGAGAGTGAGCCGTAGAGATATTTCGCTCATTTCGCGCTATTAAATGCGACGATGCGCTTCAAAGTGCGCAGCGATCGATATATCAAAAAGAATAACGCCTACCTGCTGGATTTCCTGCCGGTACTTCGGAGCACGATCAGACGACATATTGCGGATTTGGGACCAAGAGTCGAACACTATAATCAAACAAAACACAGAAACAGACGGCACAATAACGTCTATTTATAACAAGACGAAGGAAGCCTATTCGAAGCCAATGAATCTCATAGTTAGAGACCTAGTTAAGGTAAGAAGTGGTCAGCGCAAGCCTCCATGCGGGTGCCGTACTGGGATCATCTGTTTCTCCGCCTTCCGCGCGCGGCTTGAATTCACATGGTGGGGTCCAGAAACTTTTAAAAGCAACAGCCCATTGCTTAAATTGTCGCCGTCAAAGAAACACCATGCTCTATCTCGTGGGTTTGGGTCTTGCCGATGAAACGGACATAACAGTCCGTGGCCTCGAAGTGGTGAAGAAGGCGGAACGAGTCTACCTCGAAGCATACACAAGCATTCTTCTTGTCGATAAGGCCAAACTAGTGAGAACCCCAGCAACAAGATCTATTTGCGTCCATTGTCTTTATTTTCCTGTTAGCTAATGACCAATTGTTTTAGTAGGAAACATTCTATGGCCGTCCTGTTATTGAAGCCGACCGAGAGCTCGTCGAGACCGGTAGCGACGACATCCTCGCAAATGCGGACAAGGTGGATGTAGCTTTCCTCGTGGTTGGGGATCCCTTTGGGTACGCTCGTTGATCTTTTTGTTCTACACTATTGTTTCTTGTCTCTGACCGTCTCTTTTGCGCATAACAGAGCTACGACGCATACCGACCTCGTCCTCCGCGCGCGCGAACTGGGCATCGAGTCCAAGGTTATCCCGAACGCCTCGATCATGTCCGGAATTGGCTGCACTGGTCTTCAGCTGTACAACTTTGGCCAAACAGTGAGCATGGTCTTCTTCACAGAGACCTGGAAGCCGTCCTCGTACTACGACCGTGTCAAGGAAAATGTCCAGCTAGGACTTCATACTCTTGTGCTGCTTGACATCAAGGTCAAGGAACAGTCGTTGGAGAACATGGCAAGAGGACGCTTGATTTATGAACCCCCGAGGTACATGACCGTTGCGCAATGCGCTGGTCAAATGCTGGAAACCGAAGAAGAGCGGGAGGAGGGTATTTGGGGGCCAGACAGCCTTGCCGTGGGGGCTGCCCGAGTTGGGGCCGCAGATCAGAAACTGGTTGCGGGCACTCTGCAGGAACTAAGTCAAGTTGACATGGGCGCGCCACTACACAGTCTGGTCCTGTTGGGCCGCAGAGCGCATGATCTGGAGAAGGACTACATTCGGCAATTCGCCGTGAATGGGGAAACGTTTGACGCAAGTTGGAAGAATGGGAAATATGGTTCCAGTTGATTCTGGTCCGAAAAATAAAAGAGAAAAGAAATTAAAAGAGAAAAAGATAGAACACGAAATAATGCACATGCCCGCCCGTTGTAACCTGAGCAGACTCCCACAGACACCGAAAGCCAGCCGATTGATATAAAACCCCCACCTCTTTTGCTGAAAATCTCATCACTCATAATATAACATGTACAACAATCATGAGGACCGTTTGCTGAAGAAACGCGTGAAAGACTCGGGAATCCGGAGCTATACAATTGCGAAACCGCAATGGTTAGCCCACATCCACGATAAGATATCAGATCACTAAGACGTGTAAACAAACTTACCGTGGGCGTTGATGGCGCGCCGATCGAAGATACAGACCGATCATAGCTGTCGTCGTCGTAATAGTCTTCATCCTCCTCCATAATATCATCCTCGTTCTGGGGAAAATACCGTTCGGGATCCCCATTATAAACAATCCACCACCCAATCCTCTCCCCAGCAGCATATTTATCCCTAAACTCAGCCAGCGCCTTTGTGCCAGCCGGATCTAGCGGGTTCTCCTGAAAAATATCTGCATTCCAAGAACTCCCTGCATTTTGCGACCCTTCCTCAGGTATACTGATCACCTTCGCGCCAACATACGCATAAGGCTTGCTGACAGCGTCGTGGCTCTCGTCCTCGGGGTCGTACTGTTCGACAAAGCGCAGTTCGGGAAGATTCGAGGCGATGTCCGGCTCCGTCTTGCTGAACGATTCCAGCAGTAATTTATTCGTGATTGGTTTCTGGACGTACTCGGCCGTTGCGTCTTCTAGATTGTTCAGGACGATGTAAACTCGGATGCCGGTGAAGCCAGCCCGTGGCCATCGGAAACCGTAGAGCATGTAGACCGGCATGGTATGGGTGAGACTGAAAGGGACGCTGCAGGCACTCGTAATACTGAATGAAGGGAGGGTGTAGAAGCCCAGATAGCCCAATGCGATGCTTGAGGAATCATAGTACTGTATCTGGAAGGGGTGTAGCTGTCACCATTCTGTGGCGTCGGGGACCTCGTATGGAGCTCTTAAACTGGGGGTAGTGGGTGCGGAACGAAAGGATGTGTCGTTCGAATTGCTCCAGTCCGCGGCCTTCGGCGAAACCGTTAACGGCCCTTGGCGTTGTGTCAGGACTATATTTGGAACTTTCCCGAGGTATCTGTGTCTAAGGCTCACTTTTGGGAGCAATAACATTCTATTCAATCTAGGAAAAGGCGATATTACAGAGCGAGTCTTGCTACAGTCTTGTACACGTGGAACAGGCCTAGATCTGTGTATTGTTTAGTAGTGACCCCAAGAATAGAGTGTCAAGGCTGAAAAAACGTTGAAGGCGGTGACCGCGGGCAGTATCACGCGATTAGCGGCATTCATTGCGGAGTTGATTGCCAGCTTCAGCTTCCACGCCCGCTGCAGCATTCCTCCTCCGTGGATCTCGCACGGAGCACCGCGGGCCCATCAATCACCATGGTTCTCTCTTTCATACTTGTCCAGAATCGCCAGTGAGCTCTCTTGTGACCTTGCTTGTCTGCGGAAGTGCAGCAGCAGAGCTAACAGTGCGGGAACAGGGGCAAGACCCGACTTGCGAAATGGTATTCGCCGTACAGTGTAAGTCACCCCTGTTACCGGATGGACATCGACAATGGCCTAATATCAATTACACAGGATGATGAGAAAGTGAAACTCAAAGGCGAGGTTCGTTCCGGTCGGCCCCGTTATGACTCTGCTGGCATACGCCGGTTCCTACATCGACGGAGGTTGACATCCCTAGGTTCATCGATTGGTGGCCCCACGAGATCAGAAGTACCAATCGAACTTTGTCGAATTCAAGCGAAGCACGAAGATTGTATACAGAAGATACGCGGGTCTTTTCTTCTGCGCATGCGTTGATGCGACGGATAATGAGTTGGCATACCTTGAGGCGATTCACTTCTTCGTGGAGGTCCTAGATCAATTCTTCGGCAACGTGTGCGAGCTAGACTTGGTTTTCAACTTCTATAAGGTGAGTAATTCTCGAATGATTTTGGGGACGTGACACAATCCCCTTAGTGAATGTGGAGGAGGGCTTTGAACAGCCAAGAGATTTTGCTAATCTTCATATAGGTATATGCAATCCTAGACGAAGTCTTCCTTGCAGGCGAAATCGAAGAGACGAGCAAACAAGTTGTTCTCACGAGGCTGGAACATTTGGATAAACTGGAGTGATCATTGGGTTTGAGCCGAATGGACGATAGAGATGGACGATAGACCGTGGCCTGCATATATGGGATTTGCATGAGTGACCGCGGGTTATGGTCATAGCTGGAGTTACAGGAGTCATCTGTTTGGTCTATTTTCGAGTTCTTTCCGGCCAGCAAGGGTCAAAGGCTGGCATAATTTCCTCATCTGCAATTGCTATACCCTCTTTTAATGTCAACGTACCTTGATCCTCCTACACATGTTTCCCAACGCACAAGATGCGTAAGCAACTGTCAAAATCAGACAATGATTTTCCTAAGCCAAGCACATTTTAGGCCTTTGCACTGTAATAGCAGACCAGTTTTGAGTGCTGCCTGGAGCTCAACAGCCGAAATTTCTGCCGTGTCTCAGACAAGCTTCTGAAAGCTGAGCGGCGTCCCCATATTCAGCCCTATGGTGGTATGGGACAGTGACGATCGAATAATTGATCGATGGTGCAATTTTAAAGTCAGATAGCAGAAGTGGCTATAAGAACGCATGTCCGGGCGCTGTTTGGACGAACCCTGGCTCAAAGGTGGTCGTCTTACCCCAGAGTGGACATAGCCAGAGTGAGGTGATCGCGAGCAACAATTGCGAGAGTCGCGCGCAGGTTGACAACATGGCTTGGCAACACTACTTTAAAAGCACCTCATCGCACAACTATGGCCCCTTTCTTTCTCTTAAAGTCTGATGGAGTTGTTGCATTTCTTCTTTCATTCTACTTGCTGCGAACATACAACTACAATCTGTTGTGGTAGGTTTTCTTATGTCTTCTGAAACTCGACGATCGGCTCTACCACCGAGCCATGCTGCCAACCCTACCACAAGGCTGAGAGCCTGAGACGCACCGAGCATTCCAGGCCTAGATTCGAGAGTTTCAACAGATGACCATGGTTTTTCACGTTGCAGTACATGCCTCAACACTTAGGGTAGATGAGGTTCCCCCGCGTCCACCACCATTACACCGGGCGCAAAACTGAGTCTCTACCGGTCGCTCAACTTCCTACATTGGCACGGAGAATCGACCCTGGACGACCACTGCATCTCAAAACAAATGGAGGAATCAATTGGTGATCCTCATCTCTCGTGGCCGTTTTTTTCACTTCGTCTTGCTACGACTTTCTCGGTTCGACACCATGGACTCAGCAGGTGAGGCCGAGTTTGAGAGAAATGAATCGACCTCCCAGCTTCAAGGTCATGGATCCTTAGCGGTGCAACCCTCTCGAGTCCCGGTCTTTCCCATCAATGACAGCGGAGATTGCAACCGCAATGCCGTGTTGCCACAGTCTGGGCAGCTTCCACGAGATGAGTTAACCCCTGAACCCAACGGTGGTTCCAAGGAATTGTTGAGTCTGTGAGCGGGGCAACTCCTGATAGACAGATTATCTTTGCTACTAGCGTTCAGGACGAGATGTCAAACGGCAAACCTGGTTTGGCAACGGCAAGATGGGCGTACCAAAAATCGAGAACTGGCCAAGAGGAAGGCTGGGGCCCATCGAGCACAACGTCGCTGTCACCAAGCCAGTTCTGAGGTTACGAGAGGTTACGAATGTGGCTGGATCAACCACAATTCCTTCTTATCTGGCTGAGTCGCTGTCATTGAACGCCATCTCCGAGATTCCTTCAGGTCGAAGTCGGTCGAGCCATGATTTCTTTACAATACAGAATTAGACGGGCCCCACTCGACTTCTGGACTTGACGATTGTTTTGTGGCACGGCAACGGACCATGAGTCCGCGACGAGTCTGTTACGAATCTGGCGATCAAAGCGAAGGATCTTCGGGTGAGTGAGGTTCAGTGACGAACCTGCGAAAGTGTTTCGTCGTCGCCCAGTGGAGAGCGCCGTTTCAGCGCTTGTCCTAATGTCCTGGCACGGATATTGCAAAACTAAACGGCTAGCGGAGAGCGTACGCGTCAGTCCGGGATTGACGGTGGACAAGACTGGGGAGAGATTCCAGAATCGCATTTGCGAGCCTACGCGGCTGATCTCTGGTTTGCCGAGGGGCTTCTTGGCGCCTCCCCCCATCGTCCCACAGTCTCCCACAGACTTTCATGATCCGTCGGTGGGCCTCCTACTCTCCAGCCGCCTAAGGCCACTCACGACACGGCATTTCGGCGAGGTGGACTCCATCACCGCGCTTCAGAGTCATGACCAGTCTTTACTCGGCTATCATCGACATCCAACCACTGGCACTGGGCCCCTGACATTCTCGTTTTTTTCCAAGGTCGCCGTTACATACCTGCCTTTTTTCCCCTTCGATGACCTCCATAATGTCACTTCTTGGGCAAGGAGGTACTGAGAATCAAGCTGGGAACCGGATAACAAGCAGGGTGGAATGAATTGGATTGGCGATCCTGAGTAATGGCAGGGGGGTGTTTCGCACTGGCGGGCGGGTTGTTACATGATATTGTGATTGTCGAATGAAGGTCAACGCTCCGTCCTGAGTCCTGCGGCACCCCAACTATGCAAATCCGACTTTTGAGGCCCGAGGAGTCTTGCCACATGCAGATTGGCCGGTTTCTATCCTGGGCGCCGCCGTCTCCTGTTATTTTTGACTTTATATTATCATATAATTTTCATACAATTACGCATTGCAAGTTTCAACGCCACTCGTTCCAGCGTTACAACGCTAAGAGGTCCATCTTACAGAGCCCAGATGATGACTTATCGAGGATTCCAATACTTTTAATTCTCGCTGATCAGCCTTGTTGTCTCCTTTCTAAACCTCAAGGCCTGTTCATCTCGTGTTGTTTCTGTCGGGGACTGTTCATCCTTCTCGATCTTTTTTCCCTATTGTTGTGCTCCTTATTTTGAGCTGTAACGCCTTCGTCCATCCAGACTCTCGTTAGCATTCTCACCAGGACGATATTACTTGGGCCGTATCTGATAAGAACAACAACAAAATGTCTTTGACCTACTCCGATAACCTGGCTCCTCAGCCTTCCACCGATATCTTTACCGGTGACACCAACATCGACAGGCGCAAGTGCCACCGCAATGTGCCCATGAAGGTGCTTGCTCTCGGTGTTGGCCGAACAGGAACAGCTTGTATGTCAACTTCAGGTGTTCGCCTGCACTGTCCATGACTGACTCGATTCAATCGATTAGCCCTCCGCATTGCTCTTGAACGCCTGGGCTACCTCAAATGTTACCACATGATGTCTGCCAGTATGGAGAACCCTCCTGACTGTCTGATGTGGCACGACGCTCTCCTCGCCAAGTATGAGGGTGTGGGTGAATTTGGCCGCAAGGAATGGGACCAGCTTCTCGGAGACTGCCAGGTATGTAAAATATGCGTTAATGCACCTGGATATCTGTACTAACCCATCACCAGGCTGTTTGCGACTGGCCCGCCTGTGCTTTCGCTAAGGAGCTTATTGAAGCCTACCCCAATGCTAAGGTCATTCTGACCACTCGCGAGGTGGACTCATGGCACGCATCCGTCATGAAGACCGTCCACTGGCGTGTGTCTGACCCTGAGCACCGCTTCGTTTCGAACTTCAGCTGGGCCGCCAGCATGTACTATCCCATGCTGAACAAGTTCTTTGAGACCTTTTTCCGCGGCGATTTCCCCAACAAGGGCAAGGAGGTCTACGAAGACCACGTCGAAGAGGTTCGCGCCCTCGTTCCTCCAGAGCGACTGCTCGAGTACAAGATTAGCGACGGCTGGGGCCCGCTGTGCGAGTTCCTCGGCGAAGAAGTTCCAGACACTACATTCCCCCGTGGAAACGACATGGCCGACTTCTTCAAGCGCTGCCGTGGCCGCAACCGACGCCAGATGGCCAACGCCGCTCTCCAGGCTGTTACTGTGGGCGGCACGATCATTGCTGCCGGATTCGCTGCTACCATGGCATTCAAGCGTTTCTCGCGGTAAATCGGTTCATTCTTCGAGCCGTTTTCTTTTTTTTTATCTTACTCCTTCACTGTGGCCTACGCTGGGCGTGGTCGTGTTCTTTTAGCCTTCATACCTCCAGCTCTGCGACTTGTTTCTTTTCCTTTTCTCTCTTTTCACGCCCAGAGCTTGATAATATCTCGCGTTTGTCCGTCGATATATCTCACTTATACCAATTAGCGGCTTTTGGGGGTATACCTTAATACTAGCTATATAGTCTACTCAGACAGGTGTGAAATGACCCCCCACCTGCCTACGATAGATATCACAAAAGGAAAAATACTATAGAATTACATATTTCAAAAGAAATCACTTGCCTGCTGCAAACGGTCAGATCCTTGTTACTGTGGCTTACTCCCTATTCCAACCCCCTGGCTTACTGAGAAACCCCGCCATACTCAGGCCGCACGGTGCCAACTGCCAATGGCATATGCAGTAAGCCAAGAAAACGCCCGAGCTCCAAGATTCGCAGAGCAACCCTCCAAGGATGTCTTGGGGGAGCTGGGAATCCGAATCCCATATCTTGGCCAAGACAACCAGTAAACCTTGTGGAAAATGCAGTGAGACATGGGTTGGGACAATGCACGAATAATCGATCGCACAGATCGGGAATGGCGGTTGGCGGTTGGCACGGGCAGCCTACGGTAAAGTAAAGCACCCAACCTTGCGCCTTACGAGGCCAGCGATCTGCTTATTCCAATTGCAGGATTCGGATTCACTTCCCGTCGCTACTCGGTTCAGTTGCTTACGGTTAGAAATTCCCTGCTCGGTTGGAGCGAGTCTTTTTTTTTTTTTTGGGCGCCGTCGCTAGCTTGGCATAAGCAGACCGGCGACCGCAATCTTGGAAACCTCCGACCTAGACCTATGTATAGACATTGACTGACTTGGTCTACTGGCAAGTATGAGCAAACGAGGTGTAGATACAGGCGACAGAGTCCCTCTGAAGTAAAATCCCCGATAACGTTGTGCTTGGCCGGCCCACGCCCACGTCCATCATGATCCGAGACGATCTGAACGTTCGCTGCGTGCCAAGTTCTAGGTTGGTGACGAGTACGAGTAGCACTAATCGATGGATCATAGAAGGGTGTCACAAACCGTTGGGCTTGCGAGATTCCTACTCCGGAATTGAATACTACGCATTTTGGGGATGATAAGCAGGTCATTGTAGTCGTGACGTTTGGCGGCTGGAGCCGGATGCAAATAAGTGTAACCATCCTGTCACCTGTCGGTGTTGACTGTTGAACGAATTCTTCTGCTTTGGAGGACGAGGTCGCTCGTGTCGCATAACTTGGAGCCTATTTTTGTTTGGTTTGGCTTTACATCATGGCTATTTCCGACTTGTCCTTGGATAGATCATACTTATCTCCGATATATATCGAGCTATTTGCGGCCGCATGCACGATGACGAGGCCAGAACTATTGAGCCACACCCGCTAAGGGAGACGCAAGCACTGAAGTAGTCATGGAACATTCATGCTCGAAGTTATTTTGCATGTTGCATGACTCTGTATCTTTGAAAACTTGGATGCCTAGATAGGTCGCAGAAACCACAGCGAGGGACAGCATTCCAGCGACTCAAGCATGTACTTTCGACTTTGGCATGGATACATGGCTCTCTCCTTGCCAGGTGTTCACGAATACGACTTGCCAGCATAATTCAGAGGCGATCGAGCCCATAACTTAGTCCAGAATAATTCATTTCATAATTCATACAGTACCTCGTGCATGTGGAGACCATTTCTTGGCATCGAATGTCTGGATCTCTCCACCCCACCCGCGTTTCTGCACTCGAGCTCTACCTCAGTACGTATTCGATAGGTGCATGCACCGCAGAGCTTACGTCCTACCAGGAACGTCTCCAGCAGCGCGCAATTGGAACGGACACAAGTCGGCGTCCGTATCTTCGTCACTGAGCGGACCACGCGGCCGTCGACGTCTTCGGTTAGGCGGCCCCAGCTTTCTTGGCCATGTGTCTTCTCAGGAGGGCCCATGGTTAGTCGTCTTAGTCACTTTAGCGTTCTGTGGTGCCGAGTCGTCTGGTGGGACGCTGCGACTTAAACTGGACTCCACGATCCGTAATTACGATACGGCCACTTCGTTTATTTCAACTCCACGCCTTGGTTCCATGTATCGTTTACCAGCCACTTTCTATACTAAGTACTCCTTACTCATGCAGTCGCAAAGTCTGGTTGACAACTACTTACTAGAAATGTCTGTTACAGATGACAGACTGCTCAAAACAAACAACGATCTCGTGTCGCATTGCCGGATTGAGACCACATTCGCTAGTGCAAGTTCAACACTCACAGCGTGCAGCAGAAAGTTCCAAAAGCGCCAATCATCACTATCGATGAAGCACCTCCGTCAGTTGAAGCAACCGGAGTTTCTAAACAGCGTGGGGCAGTGCAGTGGGTTTCCGGTGGATGGGTGCGTACGGTGTATGAACTGTTTAGTCCATTTATCCAGAGTCCAGACGTTTGAGCCACTACTGCTGCTGTGTTTAACCGCTCGAACTGGAATCCCTGAAGCACCATGCTGGGGACTCGCATATCCGCGACTGGAGTCCCCGACTCCCCTCCTATCCAACTCGCGATGATCGCGAGCTTGTCCTTCCCCTTAGAATAAAACATTAAACTCTCATCGATTTTCTGACGATTTGCTGCTGGTCTTAATATCTTTGCGTCGATCTTTCGACCTGCAGCTTGTGCTACTTACGGTGTACTAGGGTGCAGTCCCTCGTAAGAAGTACAGTATATACATTGAATACCTCCTTGGGCGTCTTATCTGGGGAGACTTCGCTCGCTTTCGTTCGGTTTGGTTTCGGGCAGCCCAGACCCGGTGATGTGAAGAACTCATGCGTTTCCTCGCCGCCATTACTTTGGGATCATCTGCCCACTCCCTCTTCTCGATTACTTGTATCTTGATCACGATATTGAGCGGGTTACAAACAGTTTCCGCAGAACTCGATGCAGCTTTCAAATCGGTAAGCGAAGTCGCTCTGAAAGTAGCAGGCGATGGTTGCTGATAAGCTCCTACGTGCAGCGACCCGACCTTTTCTCTCCTATCGTCACCTTCGAGCGGCGCATTCCACAAAAACTTCATCCTGGCTACATATTCATCGGACCGTACGAGGCAACGAACTCGGGTCCTTATATCTACGATAATGATGGGGTATGTTTTGGAAAATGAAGGATGTATAGCTATACGAGCGGTTGGCGCTAATGCCGTCGATCACAGAACTTAGTTTGGAGCGGTTGGGGCAATTCCGGCCCTGGGAATGCTCACGGCATGCACGTATGCCAATACAAGGGGAAAGACCATCTGTGCTTTTTCCAGGGGATCCAGCAGAATGGCTATTGTAGGGGTCATGGCGTTATCATGGACAGCCATTACCATATCGTCAAGACCGTGGTCCCCGGCGGCGGCATGGCATCGAGCGATATGCACGAGTTCAAACTCGTTGACGGCGGCAAGCGGGCCTTGCTGACGGTTTACCAGCAGCGGCAGTTCGATATGAGTATATGGAATATAAAAAAGGGCATGGGTTGGTTGATGGAAAGCGTATTTCAAGAGGTGGATGTCGAGACAGGCAGGGTTTTGTTCGAATGGAGATCGCTCGACCATGTCGACCCGTCTCTTAGCTATACACACCCTGGCTCTACGGATACTTCGGGCACCGGGCTGGAGCCGCGCTCGCCGTGGGATTACTTCCATATCAACTCGATCGATAAGGACGAGGGGGGGAACTACCTCATTTCATCGCGCCACACTTGCGCAATCTACAAGATCTCCGGCCGTGATGGGTCTATCATCTGGCAGTTGCATGGAGCGACGCCGTCGTTCAATAATACTAACTTCAGTTTCTCGCAGCAACATGATGCTCGGTGGATGAGCCAGAACAGAACTCATACCCTGCTCTCGCTGTATAACAACGGATACAACGGGTACAACAGGACGCATTGGTACTCTTCAGGAATGACTGTTCTAATCGACCATATGAACAAGACAGCCACGCAGCTGCAAGACTACGGACCGGATAAACTCAGTATGATCAGCTCCAGCCAAGGCAACATGCAAGTGCTGTCGAACGGAAACATTTTCATGGGCTGGGGCAACAATGCCTACATCTCCGAGCACGACGAGGAGGGCAATTTGCTGCTATGGGCCAACATCGGCAAGAGCAGTATCATGAACTATCGAGCCCAGAAGTTTCGCTGGGTAGGAAACCCCACCGACATCCCAGCTCTATGGACATATTCCAAGGGGAGCTATAATTCGTCCGCAACGACCTTCTACGCCAGCTGGAATGGCGCTACTCGTATCAAATACTGGCGATTCTACGGCACGAACAACTCCACTGGCAACTATACACTCCTCCGCCGCGTCCGCAAGGACGGGTTCGAGACCTCGTACACGGCATCTGAATTCTACCGCTATAGTTATGCGGAAGCCGTTGATTCGCAGGGGAATGCCCTCGGTAGATCGCGCAAGCAGTTTACCTTTACTCCGTCATCGGGCCTCCAGGGAAACTGCGAAGAAACCACCTGCGAGAATACATATTACTACGGCGACGGCGAGAAAGACGCTGCGGCAACTGTCCCCGAGGTCGGCCTCAACACTGTTCCCTGGGTGGACCCCGACCATCCCGGCGCGCATCTCGACTGGGGAAATACAAGGCCAACAGCTCCCGAAGATAAGGAACCGGGGGCTTTGGAAGAAGCATACGGTAAGTCACTCACTTTTCGCGAAAGAAAAAGAAATGAAAAAAGGCTAACAGCTCAGATCGCGTAGGATGGTTCGCACCGACCATGGGTGTTCTGTTCACCGGGATCGGCATCTACGTCGTGCTCCGGGTGTATCGAAAACACCAGTTCTCCTCCCACAGAGTGAGACGAAGCTCGTCGGAAGCCTTGGACCTGGACCAGGACGTGGCCAGCGAGCCGAAAGCCTCATTCCGAGTTTCGAGTTTGCCCTGGTGGAGCTGGCGTCGCTGGACGGCTGGTGAACCAGCGCGGTACTTTCCTCTGTCGGACGCGGAGGGACATGGGCGCGCGTGGGATAGATGATAGTCTGCGATGCGGGCAGCTTGTAGTATAGATCATCGTGTGTATATAGTACTTTGATTACTTGTTATATAATGGCGCCCACAAGGAAGCCACAACATTCCAGAATCCAGAACTGCCTTTCCACTTTTTTCCCAGGAGTCTTGCGATCTTCAGGGTACGGGCCCCAAGCGTAGGAGATAGAATCAAGAAGGCCAGCTGGCGCTTGTGCATAACGCAGATCAGGGCGGCTGAAGAAAAGGTTGAAACTGGGTGTGCAAGGGATTGGGAGAGACGAGAGAGATTGGAGACGATGACAGCTCGAATCGGGCGGTATTGAAAATACGGCCGTACGGTACGAGTGGGGACCGCGTCGCAAGCTCCCGCACTAGATTATTTTAAAATTAATCCATTTGAAGAACATGTAACTAAATGTAACTAAGCGTAAACCAATGACGCAGGCAGTTGGGCTTGCCGTCGGGAGGGCAGTTGAGGTAGCAGAGAAAAGGAATATCCAGACGGATGGTTTCTTGTTGATTAAGGAGAGTGTTGGGACGAGATTGAGAGAAGTGAACACTGAACAGGAACAATAATAGAAATACAATCGGTATTCCAGAGGGGTGACTGATCGAGTAGCGGCAGTGTTGATCCGAGCCTGCACCTGCACCTTCCAGTCCTCAAGCCCAGTTCCTCATCGCATTCCTCTCTCCGCCACTCCCGGAAAGAGCTGCTGCCTTACACTCGTTATCGTCCTGCGTTTCTTTGGTTCTTGTGCTCTATTTTAATTTTAACGTTTATTGCTGCTTGGCGGATAATTCTCCGTCTTCCACTCCCTCTCTTCGCCCTTCTGACGTCGCCTTGCCCGCTAGCGCCTCCAAACGCGCCGGTGCACCTCTCTTAGCCTTCTCAAACACCTGCCCCGATGACTGGACCCAATCGGCAATCGTTGGCTGCTTTTGTTTCACCTGACGACGACAGCAGCGAGCCCTTTCCATCGAGTACTAGCATCCAGGTTCCTAAAAACCGGCATGCCCGCCATTCCCGCAATATCTCTTGGGCTTCCGGTCACGATCAAGGCGGCGAACCATCTTCCGACTCTTCCTATCCTCAGCCACGCCGTCGCGGGGAATCAAACGTCTCTCTCGCTCACGTCTCAGAGGGTTCTTCCTCTGGCCCCCACGACGACGATAGTGCAATGGCCCTGAGGAATAGCTCTTTCGAATGGAACGACTCCCACGGCAACTCTCGGCATATGCGCTCCCGCTCCCAAAGCCAACAGCTGCCGAACTTCGACCTCAACCGGGTCGAGATGTCTCCCCCGCGGCCGACGCCGGGCCCCGTGACATGGATGTCGCTGCCGCACAAGAAGCAGCTGGCCCTGCTCGGTCTGTGTCGTGTGTTTGACTTTCTGCAGATTGCGTCTCTGCAGGCGTACATGTTCTACCAGCTCAAATCCTTTGACGAGACCCTCTCCGATTCCGACGTTTCTACTCAAGCCGGTATCCTTCAGGGTGCGTTTACGGCCGCCCAGTTTGCGACGGCCATTCCTTGGGGTCGTGTTGCGGATGCGGAGTGGGGTGGACGCAGGTTCGTCCTCCTTGTTGGGTTGGTAGGGACTGCGGTCTCTTGTTTGGGCGTTGCCTTTGCGACCTCGTTCGCGCAGGCCGTGTTCTGGCGGTCGTTTGGTGGTGCCATTAACGGGACCGTGGGTATTATCCGGACTATGATTGCGGAAAATGTAAAGGAAAAGAAATACCATTCTCGAGCATTCTTGATTCTTCCTATTGGGTTTAATGTTGCTGCTCTTTTTGGCCCTGGTAAGTTTACTGCCTCGTGGCCTGGCCTGTGGTTTGTTTGGTTAACTAATGGCAATTGCAGTCATGGGCGGAATGCTCTCCGACCCAGTCAGAGCCTACCCTACCCTGTTCGGCCCCAATTCCTCGTTTGGAGGTGAGAATGGGGTTCAATGGCTTATGACTTATCCTTATGCGCTGCCCATGTTGGCCAATGCGATTTTCCTCACTTTCTGTGCTGGTTGTGTCGCCGCTGGTCTTGAGGAGGTACGTTTCACCCTCCCTTGTTATATGTTATATGGGTATCGGCAGCTAATTAGAAATTAGACCCTGGAGGCGTGCAAGGGAAAGCCTGGTATCGGTACATATTCTCTACGACTTGTTGCTCGCGTTATCAGAGCGGCCGTTCCTTCATCCTCGCCGTTGTATTCTAGACTACCTTTTGCCGATTACGAAGAGTCAGGGCCGCTGCTTGGAAGGGCCTCCGAGACGTACGAACTTGAAGAGAAGACGGCCAGACCTGGACGTCATGCTCCTCACATCTTGCCATTCCGACGGCTTTGGACCAAGAACGTCTTCTGCACCCTATTAGCTCAAGCGTTCTTCGATTTCCAAATGGGGTACGTCAGCACCATCCACATCTGATCAAAAGCAGCGTGTCTAACCTAAGCAGTGCATTCAACAACCTTTGGCTCCTTTTCCTCTCCACGCCTCGATACGACTCGAACGACCCTGCTAGCCCCGTGCAAAGCCTGCCTTTCATTTTCACCGGTGGATTGGGCATGCTTCCGCAGAGTGTCGGCTTCGCAACCGCAATTCTCGGTGTAATCGGCATGATCCTCCAATTCACCATCTATCCCTCCATCAACAGCCGCCTGGGAACAGCCAAGAGTTACCAATACTTCCTAACACTCTTCCCCGTCGCTTACGCCTTCGCGCCTTACATCGCTCTCGCCCCCTCGAGCACACCACCCCCGAACCAAGCCAACGGCGGTTGGGTTTGGTTCTCGATTATCGTCGTCCTTTTCCTCCAGGTCACGGCACGAACATTCACCCTCCCGACCTCAATTATCCTTCTCAACAACTGCTCCCCACACCCGTCCGTTCTGGGGACCATCCACGGCGTCGGCCAATCCGTCTCCTCTGCCTTCCGTACGATCGGGCCTATCTTCTCAGGCGCATGGTACGGTTATGGTTTGGATATCGGCACCGTCGGGTTCGCGTGGTGGTTAATCGCTCTCGTTTCCGTGTTCGGCTGCTTCGCTGCTATTTTTGTCTACGAAGGGTCAGGACATGAAATATTCCTCCCTGGGGAGGAGGAAGAAATGTAATTGTCTTGATGTGATAGGGTCACATAAGCATTTCGAGTATATATATGTTTATTTGCTCTTTTTTGGGGGGTCATCTATATATCTATCTTTGATGATGATGGCATTTTGGGACCACTTGTACTGTATATATGGTGGACATGTGCATAGTCGGTGTCTTGCTTACTTTCTTTGCTTTTTTTCATTTTGTTTTACCTTTTTTACTTTGCATCTGCTTTCCCCTGCTTGATACCTCTACTCGCTTGGCTTGGTTATGTTACGGATGTACGAAAAGAAGGGAGGAGAGAAGACTCTTGAAAAGAAAAGAGGATGTGTATGTGAGTTAGATCTGGATACATAATACTTACATAGATTGCCATGACATCGTCACATATTAACAAACCATAAATCAAAAGGCCGTAATCATAATGGCTGGAAGAAAGCAATGAAAGGTGAAGTACGTATGTAGTCTACCGCTTCAGCGCCGCAAACCGTCTCGACAACTCATCCACATCCGGAATCCCACTCTTGTCTCTCCGCTGCGCACTCGGACTAGGACTTGGGCTCGATACCCCGGCCCCGGCCCCGGCCCCGCTCGACGAATCGCCATCTTTGTCATCAGGGACCTTGACTCTCGGATTCGGGTTATCAGATCTTGGCCCCGGCGGCGCAACACTCACAGGGCTCGAATGCGGATTGAATCCCCTCGGCGGCGTGGCGCGCGTTAACTCTGCAGTTTCAGATGCCCGGCGGACAACCTCCCCAACCCGTACTTGGTCGTCGAGATCCCCTCCTCCCCCATCTCCTTTGCCGTCACCCCCTGTGAAATCGCCAACATCGACATCCGGAACATCCCCTTCAACTTGCGACCCCGTCTCCGTCTCGCCCCAGGGAACTTTATATGCCCACGCAATCTCCTTCAGATAACTCTCCACCAATTCCGCGCTTGGCGGACGCACCCGTAACCCCTTCACTAGACGCTCTGGGGCCTTCACGCCCGCGAGTTTGTTTTCTGAGGCGAGATTCATAAAGTCTTTCCCGTACCGGTCTGTGAGGAGGGAGCGCAGGAGCGTAAGCTCGCGCACTTCAGTTGGGAAGCGCGACCATGCATAGAAGATAGCTGTTGCGGCCTCATCAAGCGCCGCATCGAGGTAGTATGTTTCGTCCCCAGCTGCATCTTCACCTAGCGACTGTGTCTGTGTATCTTTTCCTGTCGTCGGTTGTTGCTGCGGCTGTTTCGTCCCCGCAGCACCAAAGATCCGAAATAGACCCCCTCCTCCCCCACCGCCACCACCACCACTCTTAGAATCCCCAGTCGCAGCCCCAGTCGCAGCCTTACCCTGATTCTGGTGCTGATTCTGCGCAACAGCCTCCTCTCTCACCCTCGCGCGCGCGCGCGTCCCACTCTCCCCAAACGCAAGGCCATCTAGAACGCCCGCGCGGGCAAGTAGCAGCTCGCAGTAAAGTTCTACCACCTCCATGACCTCGACGGCGATATCGGTTGCGATGACATTCTCGACGCGGATGCGCGCGGACGCGTCGCGCTGGTTCTCGAGGAGCTGGGCGAGTTCGCGGCGCTGGACGACGGAGGACGCGGTGGATTTCTTTTGGAGGAGGCGCAGGCGCGGGATTATGAGGTGCAGGGTTGAGGTTAGTTTTGCCTGGTTGTTGTAGGGGGTTTTTGGTTAGTAACTTAGTGGCTTGTTTGTATGGTTGGTTTGGTTGGTTGTGGGGGTGTGTTGGAACTTAGAAGGGGTGGTGGTGTGGTGCGGGGTTGATGGGATGGGGAATTTGGGATGGAGTGGATGGGAGTGGATTGATCGTGGGGAAGAGGTGGTGTGTGTCAGACTGTGGATGCTTACTGTTTGTGGTGAAGGCGGCATTTTGGGTGGTTTATGGAGGTTGATGAGGTGGATAGGAGAGTAAGAAGGGAATGGGAGAGGGGGTGTAGAATGGGGAGTTGGTGTAGGCAGATAAGATACCGCGGGGACTCCGCCTCAGGCATCAGTCATCTATATAGTTACACCGTACTACGCAGTAAGATGTCTAACCACGAATAAATCACGTAGGCCATGCGTAAGTGAATTATAATTATGAAGTATAGATTGGTCGGCAATATTTATGCTTTTTTCGCTGCTATGAACAAAAGTAAAGTATGCTATGCATGGAACGGCCAGTCAGACTGGGCTGATGAAGCCCGTAGTAAATCATCATCCAATCAATGTACAAGAACGTTAATCATAAGAGGTATCCCAAGAAGTAAATCAATATCAAGGTATAAAAAGAGGTATCCAAGAAGTGAAGTAAAAAAATTCAAGTGTCAAATAGGTATCAAGAAGGAAAGGAAGGAAAAAGTTGTCCAAGCAGTAGATGATATATAGGCTATGAGCCTGTTGCCGAATCACGTTTGATCTTCGGCTAGAATGTAAACGCGGCCATTGCAACAACGGCGAAGAGAGCAACCATCGCGTTCTGGCTGTTCTGTTGGGCGCCGGAAGTCGGGCTGGGGGTTTCTTCTTCAGCGTTGCTGGTCGAAGAGGCAGACTTTACGCCGGAGCCAGTCTCAACAAACACATGCGGCCTGTAGGTGTAGCCGGGCCAGCCGCTGCTGCTAGAACCGGAGGGGGACTGTTGCGTGGAGCTCGATGAGATCAACTCTGTAGATGAGGAAGTCGCTGCGTTGGTGGTAGAGCTACTGCTGCTGGTGCTAGTGCTGGTGATGGTGCTCGTGGATGTAGGAGGCTCGGTAGTGGACGAAGAGGCCGTGGAGGAAGAGGTGCTGGTGGCCGTCGAAGTAGGCTCGGCAGTGCTGGTGCTCTCTTTCTCGTCGTCGTCGCTGCTGCCACCGCTACCGCCGGAGCCGTCGAAGATGACAACCCTGGCCGTCTCGCCCTTGGGAACGGTAACAACACAGAAGCCGCCAGTGCCCACATCATCGGATGAAGAGCCCGACACCTCGTTCACGTCATTCACGGCCGGGTCGATCTTGCACGGGAGACCGTTGCAGTTGCCACCCTCACACTCGATTTCAATTCCGTAGTCAGGTTTCGTTTTGCGGAACGAAACATCGTTCTCCATGTAGACCGGGTTCCACCCAATCTTGACGAACGTTTGCCCATTGCTATCGGTGTTTGCGCCTGCCGTATAAGCAGCCCAGTTACCCACAGGCTCCGACGAAGTACCCCAAACGCAAGCAGTCTCAGGGTCCGTTCCAGGAGGGTTGATGTAGAAGCTTGAAACGTAGTCAGTATCAGGCGGCAGAGAGCGGCTCAGAATGAACGACTTACTGGGCAGCAGTTTCACACCAGTAGCTAGGATCCGGCACAGCAAGAGTAGCCACACTTTCAACCAAGGTGGGAATCAGCATGGCCTCGTTACCCGGCAAGACGGTTTGACAGATCGAGACCTGGCCGCCGGCCTTGTTGTGGGCTTTCAAAGCCCCAGTACCATCCGAGCAGTAGGGCTTGCTGGGGAAAGGCTTCTCGATTTCGCCATCCTCATTGCAGTAGAGGCCACCGTTCTATACACAGTCAACATGTGCGCCAGTCCACTCGTCGACAAGTCAGCTTACCATAGACAATGGAGAGGGATACGAGGTTGCTTTCGGGTCCCACTGCATCGACACCTGGCCGGGAGGGCAAGCGTATGGGCAATAACTGCCCGGCTCGCAAGGCTGATCAGGGCTCATGGCCCAGCCGCGGTTCATGGAACCTGGGGTGACGGACACCAAGCCAGCATCACTGGGAAACTGGCACTTGCCGCCTCTCTTCTCGTGCACACCCTTCTTGTCGTGATGGCGGTGATGCAGATGACCGTGGTTGTGCTGCGAGGCCTCGGCGGCGATGGCGCAAAGCAAAGCGGAAGCGTAGATGAATCTCATATTGAAGCGAATTGAGCCTGCAGTGCTTGCTATTCGTAGAAAGGAGAGAAATGCGCGAGCGCCACGGGGTGGAAGCGAGTCCACCGAAAAAGGGAAATAAGAATAGAAGCAACCTCGAGGGAAGCAGCTAGGGGGAAGAAACGAAAGACTGTGGTCAGGACCCTGAAAAGTGATAACCAACGACTTGGGGTGGGAAAAGAGAGGAAGAGAGAGGAAGAGCCGGGGGATAATACGAGGTTCAAACAAAGACGAGACCCCAAGCGGCCCCAGGGCTCGCAAGCGTGCACCATCTCGCCCAGTTTCGGCTGTCCTGGTCTCAGAGTGTGAGAATCCTTGGATGACTGGAGGGACTGCAGAGAAAAGGATCCACAGCCGGACCAGGGCACATTTCCTCTTTGGGCCTACTTCGAGGCTATTTACACCCGACTCAGGGGTACGGGCCAATCAGCAGCGGCCTCTTTCTCGTTGTCCCCCGCGGTTCGTGGATGCCGCAAATTGGCTCCAGTTCAACCGGCTTCCCACCAGCCAATCATCGCTGCTATGCCCTCGGACTCCTTTCTCGTGTCTCGTGTGATCACAAAGAGCAAACACACCATCCAGGCAGAGCTGACAGGGAATAACTAATAACTACCCCAATGGCAAGGAGCTGACTACGGGAACAACTCATCATGTCTGTCAAGGACTGTCATACATTATGCTTCCAACTATGTGCTGTGAGAAGGCTGCTATCACATGGTGCAACTGAACCCCGAGCACCATCCCAGTCCAAACAGTCTCGACCAGCAGATCGTCACTTTCCGCTACCACAATCCGATATTCAAACTCTGAAAAGGGGCCACATGGGTCAGCCTTACTCTTGTCTCGCTGAAAAGTTATCAAAGACAGAACGCTAGTGGCTGGTCTGCCCCAATGGGCCAATAGTGGGTGTTAGGCTTTGAGTGCGGCGGAGCAGATCCGGCATCGCTCCGTGGTCCCTGAAGCAGTTGGGTCTCAGTCTTGACCTTCACTGCCTCGGTCAAACGAGCTTCCCAAGGCGAGTTTCAGTCTGCAGACTGCTGCTCCAGCTCCCTCCATCCATTAAACCGAGTGCTGCCATCTCGCCATCCCCATGCGATGCAATAATGTTGTGCCAGCAACCTCCACTCCTCCATCTCGTCTAGCATCTCAAGCGCTGCCACGCGATCCTTCTCCTCCTCAGCCACCCAACGCTCCCACAGGAAATCGATGTCCGCTGCCGCCTGACCGCCGTCAAAGCCTTGCTCGCGGAGGCGGTGCCGCTGCGCCTCCAACGACGCATACTTGTGGAGCGTTTGCAACTGGATTCCACGAGTCGCCAAATTCGCGACCATCGTCCGCCCAAATGCGTCGTCAGGCCGGATAGGCTCGTATATGACCAAAGCCAGCGCTTCAGTCTTCTCATCCGAAGCGGGGAATAATGTGTGCGTGAAATACCGCACTACACCAGCAGCTTCGTCCGGCGCAAGATACACCAGGCAGCACTCAGACAGTAGCAACGTAGGAAGCGTCGGGTCCACAAGTTCTTTCAGTCGATGGCCTTGATCTTGCACGGGCGATGTATTGTTATCAGCCTCTCCCTCGCGTGCAAGCGTCCGTAGATCAACCGCATGGATATGGTAGGCAGGCGAGTGCAGCTCATCTCCTCCATCAGAAATATCGACTTCCTCCGGACGTCCCAGTGCTCGTTGTAGAAGCGGCGTCCCCCGGATAGCCTTTATTTTTGCGGCATTGTTAACGGCAAAGTCAATCTCATGGTAAACAAGATCCAGCGCCGGGCGCAGCGACAGAAGCCGGAAAACTCGCGTGTCCGACCCAGCACCCAGCGAGATAATTTGCTTTCTTTTATTCTTCCATTCTGGGTCGGAATCTGCGGTCAAACCGAGGAATCGCGCGACAAGTTGGTCGATTGCTGTTGTGCGCACGTAGGTTCCTATTCAGCGCAAAACGATTCCACCGCGTCAGTACAAACCCAAAATTCCATACCGAAGGGAAAGTAGGTAGGTGGATTACCTCTATTTATAATAGGTAGTCGTCTCGTCTCCTGTCCTGGGGGAGTCAAGGCCCTCGCAAACGGATCCTCGAGGTATCCCAATCCCACCGCACTCAGTCGGGAGACGCTGGCGTCATTGTCTGTCCCCTGCACCACGCGGTCTTTCTGTGAACCGGATCTAGAGCCAGGTCCAGAGCCTTCGTGTCCACCGCGACCGCGTAATCGACCGCGACCGGCGCCCCGGCGGAGGGTGTTGAGGTTGGGAATTTGCGAGGCTGACATGGCGGGGTCATGATGAAGCTTGGTTGTGGAGGGGAGCTCCGTCACTGCTGGTGGTCCTCAGGCGGGGTTTATGAGCACGCACATGGGTTTCTTGCGGCGTACGAGCATGTGCCCGGCGATCCTAGAATAGCTGATTTTATGCTTAATTTACTACGTACTTAATGTGTGCATGACTGGATCTGCCATTGTATTTTAGTCTATGCTACAGTTAAACATGTACCAGCCGTATCCAGAATCTCGGGTAACTTTTCCAGACCAGAACCTTCTATATATGAATCTTAACGTGGAAAAGCAAATCACGCAAATGTAAACTGGTTCCGACACAGTGGGCAAGTGCTCTGGTTACTGCTCTTGAACCATCGATACAGACACACCGAGTGGAAGGTATGCTTGCATGTTGCGCACCGTTTGTTTGGCGTCTGCATGTCGGTCGAAATGACCGAGTAACAAATGGCACACTCGCTCTGGCCCTTCAACGCGCCCTGGACATTCTTGCGGAATGCCAGCAGCCCATCTTCCAGGTTTCCGTTGGCGAACATGATGACACCCTGGATGGTAAGGAGCCAGCTCTTCCACTTCCTCTCGTCTACCAACACTCGGCTTCGGCCAACGACCACGGCGGGATGCAGTGGGTAAGCAGCGGGAAGTGCAATAGATATTGAGACAGGCGGTGATTCCTCGTCAACTAGAATACTCGCGATGATCTCGGCTGTTTTCGATGATACCTTCACGTTCAGTGCGCGCTCCTCATCTGGATCTTGTGTGGACATCCATTCGGTCACGCTTTCTAGAGAGTCGCTGATAACCAATGGCGAGATCTGTGGCCGCTGTCAGTTAAATATCTTCAATATATGGTACCAGGATACTTACGAATTTCTCGGTCCAAGTTTCCACAGGCCCTTTGACACGCTTCTTCGCGTCGATCCACCAGGCCTTGGTCAAGTTGGCGAGATGCCTCAAGCACAAAAAGTACAAGTGAATAAGCAACCACTGCGTTTCCTTCTCGTAATCCTCCGATTGATCCAGTTCAAAGGTGCGAATATCTAATTTCGATGCATCCACGAGCTTTCCGTGGCCCTTCTGGAGAAATTCGAACATAAATTCCAGTAGCGAGGGTAATACGTCGTGCTCCTTGATGTTAGAGGCGTAATGCTCTTGGAGGGTGAAAGACTGGAATATCCATCAGCTCAAATGCTCTTCACTGGTTAAACAAAGCTGGAACCTACAGCGTTCGCGAAGTGATCGAAGACCAGTTTCCAGCTTAGGAGGTACGATCTTATATCAGCCCAAGTCTTGTCATCACCATACGACAATGATATTGAGTCCATTGTTGGCGCCCCAAGAAGCAGAGAAATTACTTCATAGGGAAGCTTGACCTCCGATTTCGATAGTGCCACATCAAGGGACACCTGCTCTTGTACACTTGGGATATGTCGGTGAAGCAGGGTGAAAGCCGTATGCTGGAGAACAAGGCTGTGCGCTGTCAGTAGAGGATATACCTTGCTAATATCCTCAATGTTTCCAGTCGGCATAGTCTTGATGATGCGACACAGACGGTCAACGGTAAGGTCCCGGGGTAAGTGGAAGGTGGTCGAAGAATCTAAGCAGGTCAGTACCACATTCATTGATGGGCTTGCTGAATACTAACCAAATTTCCAAAGAGTTGATGTCAAGACGTTGAAAAGTGTTGATTTTCGGTCAGCCCACGCATCCTTCACATCATCGTTGCTCTCATCATCCTTTACAATTGCCTCCAAACAGCTGAATAGTCGGAAGGATGAATTCAACAGAGTTAATGCGCCATCTCCTCCGCCAATGGCCCGCCACGTTGAACTGAGAATATCCATGCATTCCTCCCAATGAGGGCCGTACATCTCCTTCACATTCGGAAGTGCTAGGGTTAGGCTCTTGAAGATTTCTGTTTTGAGGCTAAGAGTAATTTGTTCCGACTGGAGGCACTGTATCAAATGTTTGACAAAGAATATCAGTCGCTGCGTCGGCATTGAAGCCATTGGGTTCACTTCTTCTCCGTCAGATAGAAGTAGGTTGAGCAGAATAAGTTTTCGGAGACCTTTATCATGTCAGTCAGGGTATTCCAGAAACCAGTGTAACTGGAGTTACTAACCATCCATCGTCTCATCCTCAACCTTTAACCCGGTAGAGTCCGCCACAAATTCATTACAAACTCGGGTGCCGGCCGGGTTGGTCAGTATGGGACGTCGCAAGACGGCTACCCAACTGGCCGAGCGAATAGTATTGGCGGTTCGTATTTCTTTGCACAGTTGTCCTATCATCTCAGAAGAGTAGTGTATATCAGACGGGTCCATGCCATCCAGGATTTTGGCAAAGGCTTCTCCAACTCGATAAGCAGATGGAGAAGTATCATCTAGCTGCTCGACCCTGGATTTCCAAACCGAGGCAAGGGAAGATGCAATGGTTTCCTCCGTGGAACGGACATTTTGGGCCGACGAGGACCAGTTACCGATGATCTTCCGCGCGTCATTCACGATATCCCGGTATTCTCCTCGTAGCTCGTGAGTCAGTGGCCCTGCAATAAAATTGTATTTTTCAATGTCGAGGTCGTCCTCAATTAGTTGCACCGCCAGAGGCAGGTTAGAAAACAAAACCTTGAAGCCGTCCATGTCGAGATGCTCAGTGAAATCAAACGAAGACAACAGCCGAACAGTAAAATGGGTTAGTCTAAACGCAGTTGCACATTGGCTTGAATCGCGCGCAATATTATCGTAGCGGTTAGCAAACGATTCTGACAACTCTCGGTTCACTAAGTGTACACCTCCCGAAAGTGGACTGGTGATAGCCGTTGATGCGCGGGGTGGTAATTCAAGGAAGGGTTCCAATGCTTCCTCCCACGTTTTCTGAGAGGGAAGAATATCTCTGGCAAGCTGACCGATAATCTCGGATTGGGAACTGCGTAGCAGTTCTTCGGCAATATCCAATAAGGATTCGATGCTTGTCAAATTAGTCCTAAGTAATGAAAAGAATACTGAGTTAGATAACTTACGATAGCGACTCCTCGTTGGCATGAGCCAAGTTCTCTTGCAGAATCTCAATGCCTGCCTTGGCACTTGTTTCCCCAACGGCTGACTTTTTCATCTGCTCAATCAACGAAAGTGCAAGGCTAGAGATCTCTTCAAATGGGGACTCCGTGAGGAAAAGCAGCTTGCCAGTCAGCTTCGAGCCTTGACTTCCAGTCTGGAACCTCCTAGCTGAATTAGGAACAGTCGACACAACCTGTTTTAGCCCTTGCAAAGTGTCAAGAATCTCATCGTCTGTAGATAAGTTATCCAGAAGAGAAAGGAATATCGAGTCCTCTAACTCCCCTTGACTAGTTGGGTTTTGCAGAGCGGATATAACCACAGACCAATGCAACTGGCTCCCTTTGCAAGCCAATTCCATAGCCCGCATGATGAGCGGGCCAATGATCTCGTTGTCCACTTCGTTAAAGTCAAGGCTTGAAAGAAGTTTTTGAACAGAGCTAGTATTGGTCATAACATTTTCGAGCTGCGCAACTCGCTTGATAAGCTCTTCAAAACTCGTGGAAAATCCAGGCCAGGTGCGGCAAAGTAATATGATAGAAATCAATCGGTCACCACTAGGGGAGAATAGAAGTTCTGGCGCGTCTTTCTGGATGAAGTCCAGAAGCTCGTGAGAATGCTGCGCGATTTGAGGAACTCTGCGCACGACCTCTTCGACAACTGCCGTTGCTCCATAAGGTTTGCCATTCCTAGATCGCAACACTTCCAAGCAGTCGTTCAACAGTCCCAGGTTTAACTTCTCCAGTGTATACAGCACTTTGGGTTCCAGTTCTTGGTCGGCAAGGCGCGATAATAAAGACGCTTCTAGAGAGAAAAGTCGTGCAGTTTGAGCGCATACTGCGTCTTGTGAGGCCTTGAAATCCTTGGATTGTTCGGGCGAGGAAAGTCGGACAGACGCAAGTAAGTCATTGGAAAGTTTCATCCACAACTTGTTGAATGCAATATCATAGCCAAATGAAAACAGAGCAGTAAGATATTCAGTGCAGATTGTTTCCGATGACTGCTTGGGTAGTGACCACCGAGCTGCTTCCGGCTCAGGCCTCACATACTGCATTATCAAAGGAGAAAGCTCATCCTGCAAAAGTTGTATTGTGTCATCGTCAGACAGACCATGGGCAAGCCACATAGCAGTTTCAACATAGATTTTCCAGCCAAGCGTCCTGTTCTGTTGTGGCTCCTCCCTCGAAATGAGTCCTTCGTGTATTGCTTCCATCAGAGCTGTTGCGCCCGACAGTCCATTATTCTCGTCGCCAGTAAAGTTAGGGTCAAGTTTCGCCAACGTTTCTAGCGGAACTAACTGCAACAATTGATAAATATTTGACCAAAATGCCCCCGGGCTGCCCTGGGAACCCTTCCGTATATACTGGAGCAGTCTCTTCGAAGAGGAAGTTTTTCCAGAATAATCATCTGTCCATATCTGGGGACGTGCAGATGTTACATGCAGTAAAGCATCTGACAAGTCGGAGGAGGAGCCAAGCTGGGTGATATGAAGTGATTTTCCTATCAGGGCTGCGCTCACCAGCCTCCAATCCAGTTCTTCCGGTTCCCCTGACACGACTGTTCGAATAAGAACGTACATTGAGCGACGAACAAAGGGGTCATCATGATAGCAAAATGTCCATAATGTTTTGCTCCCTAGTATGGTCTCTATCTCCGGTAGATCGTTCTGACGATCCTCTCTTGTGGTGTTCCCTAAAGTTAATATCAGCAATGTTGTTTTGACGATATATACGTAGTTGGATAACCATACCAAGTATCCGATTGAAGAGCAAAATAGCAGTTCCTACCACACGTGCATACTTGGCTTCCGCATCCTCGGGCTTGACTGTCCTTTCGTCGCTCAGTGTGTGAGAAGTTTGCTGAAGAATGACATCATCAACAAAGTCGAGAATCGAACTTTGAAAAACCTTCCAAATAGCGTTCCTCTTCTCATCAGTAGCAAACACACGAGTAATGGACTCTAGAGCAGATTGGTGAACAGGTTTATCGTTGTCGTAGACTCCAGCTAGCCATGCCCCAACCACCCTAGGCAGGAAGCGGGCAACCCGCTTTCCCACGAGTGAAGCAATTGACCCTTGAACCGAATGCGCAGATTGCCTCACTCTGCGGTAGATGTCAATTGATGCCCGGGGGTATATTCTTATCTATTTATGATTAGGCTCTTTTTCCTATCCTCACAGAAACGTAAAACCTACCCAGGCCTCCAGAAACCCTTCTTCAAGAGTACCACCGCTCGCCGCTACATTGGAGACGAAAGACTTGATATCATCAAGCGCTTTCGTTCTAGTCACATCGTCCTTCTTCGTGAAGTTCTTGAACGCAATTGCTAGTTGGGGATCCGATATTTGCGACAGGTCCGGCGGCTCGGCCACATATGTGAGAGATGATAGTTCTCTCCCCTGGCCCGATACGGATGACGAGAAGCCCCCAAACCCCCCAAAAGTGCTAGCAGCAGCACGGCTGCTCGACGCTTGAGATTTGAACTTTTTACTCATAGCAATAATGTGGGGTAGCGGGGTGGAATGAAACAGCGAAGTCAAAGAAGGCGGATGAGGAGCAAAAACAAAAAGAAAGGAGAAAGAAAAAGTAAAGTGAAACTCAACCAAATGGTTCCTCTTGACTCACTGTCATCCCAGCCGTTGAATGTGTATATCGTTGGCGAACAAGCAAGTCACTGACGGCTCTGTCGGCGTCCTTATCGGGAGCGCACGTGACCTGGCGTCGTTGGGCTGAAGAGCGTAGTCATCGATCCGCCCAGAAGGGAAAAGCGCAACGCGGTGTGAGCCTCCAGCCTAAATGAGGCGCTCATCCTGACGCAGAGCTGTGATTTCTCCAGCTTCAAGCTCGCCCCTCACAATGAAATTTTTCATTGAGTAAGTGCTGCTACTTTCGCGTAATGGACTACAGTATCTAATAGCTTCCGTCCGCCTATAGTGACCTGCCCGTCCTTTTCCCTTACCCTCGTATATATCCCGAGCAATATGCCTACATGTGCGACCTCAAGAAGACCCTCGATGCCGGGGGTCACTGTGTACTCGAGATGCCTTCGGGTACCGGGAAGACAGTTACACTGTTATCGTTGATTGTCGCCTATCAGCAGCATAATCCAGAGGCTAGAAAGCTCATCTACTGCTCCCGAACCATGTCCGAGATCGAGAAAGCATTAGCAGAGTTGAGAGAGCTGATGAAGTTTCGCACCGAGCAGTTGGGGTATACAGAAGATTTCCGTGCTCTAGGTCTCACCAGTCGAAAAAATCTGTGTTTGCATCCATCCGTTAAACGAGAAAAAAGTGGTACAGTGGTTGACGCTCGATGCCGGAGTTTGACTGCTGGGTTCGTCAAGGAAAAGAAAGAGAGAGGCGAGGACGTCGAGCTGTGTGTATATCACGAGGTATGCACGTTGGGAGATGCGGACGCAGGAAATAGGTGGCTAACTTGGGCTAGAATCTGGACCTTCTTGAGCCACATAATCTCGTACCTCCCGGCGTTTTCACACTCGATGGTCTGCTGAATTACGGAGAGCAACATAAGCAATGTCCCTATTTCTCTGCACGGCGCATGGTAAGTTAATATATACCGAAGCTTTGAGTATAGTTTCATCTTCTAACACCATGCCAGATGCCGTATTGCAACGTTATCATTTATTCCTACCACTACCTCCTAGACCCGAAGATCGCGGAAAGAGTCTCGAAGGAATTCTCGAAGGATTGCATTGTGGTATTTGACGAGGCGCACAATATCGACAACGTTTGTATCGAATCGCTCAGCATTGATATATCCGAAGACTCATTGCGAAAAGCCACCAGAGGGGCAAACAACCTGGAGCGCAAGATTCAGGACGTGAAGAGCTCCGATGCGGAGAAACTTAATAACGAATACATGAAGCTTGTTGAAGGATTGCGGGAGGCTGAGCAGGCTAGAGAAGAAGATCAATTTATTTCTAACCCCGTTCTACCTGACGACCTGCTCAAGGAGGCCGTCCCAGGCAACATACGGCGGGCCGAACACTTTGTTGCTTTCCTCAAAAGATTTATCGAATACCTCAAAACTCGAATGAAGGTCACCCACACCATTTCAGAGACTCCTCTATCCTTTTTAAATCATGTGAAGGAATTGACTTTTATTGAACGAAAACCCTTGAGATTCTGCGCTGAACGCTTAACATCGCTCGTCCGGACACTGGAATTGATCAACATAGAAGATTATCAACCGCTCCAAGAGGTGGCTACATTTGCAACTCTAGTTTCGACTTACGACAAAGGTTTCCTCTTAATTCTGGAACCTTTTGAATCTGAGGCTGCAACGGTGCCGAATCCCATCCTGCATTTCACTTGCCTGGATGCGGCCATCGCGATCAAACCTGTATTTGATCGATTCAGCTCGGTGGTTATCACATCGGGTACCTTATCACCGCTTGAAATGTACCCAAAAATGCTCGGGTTTACGACAGTCATGCAAGAATCATATAGTATGACTCTTGCTCGTCGATCTTTCCTTCCCATGATCGTGACTCGTGGGTCGGATCAAGCACAAATCTCCTCCTCATTCCAGATCCGAAATGATCCAGGTGTCGTACGGAACTATGGAAACATCGTTCTCGAATTCTCCCGCATTACCCCAGATGGGGTCGTTGTGTTCTTCCCATCATACCTATATATGGAGTCAATCATTAGCATGTGGCAGGGCATGGGCATCCTCGATTCAATATGGAACTACAAGTTGATCCTTGTTGAAACTCCCGATGCCCAAGAGTCATCATTGGCTCTGGAAACTTACCGAACGGCATGTTGCAATGGAAGGGGGGCTTTACTGCTCTGTGTCGCGCGAGGCAAAGTTTCCGAGGGTATTGATTTCGACCACCACTACGGCCGGGCAGTGTTGTGTATCGGCGTTCCATTTCAATACACCGAATCGCGCATTCTCAAAGCTCGACTTGAATTCCTCCGAGAAAATTACCGCATCCGAGAAAACGACTTCCTTTCTTTCGATGCCATGCGACATGCCGCCCAGTGTCTGGGCCGTGTCCTCCGAGGCAAAGACGACTACGGAGTCATGGTTCTTGCTGACCGGCGATTCCAGAAGAAACGAACCCAACTTCCAAAATGGATCAGTCAGGCCCTGTTGGAGAGCGAAACGAACCTCAGCACGGATATGGCAGTGGCGACTGCGAAGAACTTCCTGCGTACCATGGCCCAACCATTCAAAGCCAGAGACCAAGAGGGCATTTCGACATGGAGTCTCGCAGACTTGGAGAGGCACCGCCAGAAACAATCTCAGGAGGAGGAAAGAGTACGGCGAGAGGAGTTCGCCAATGGGTATGCGAACGGTGCTCGCAACGGAGCGGGAGATGAATTCGACGAGGGAATTGATCAGGACCTTGTGATGTTGGATGCGTAGTGCATTCCTTGGATTCGAAATCAGTTTATTTGCACACATCTCATCTTCTATAATATTGCCTCTTTTTTTAAAAAAAAACTAAAAAGGCCGGGAACGACTTGCATGATACCATAGGTGTCTGGTGTTGGTTTTAAATTGGGATTTCATTTCAGTATATTTAGATTCAAGCACAATTCAATTCTATCTATGATCTTCACCAGGTATAAATGCTTATAAATTAAATAACAGGAAACTTTTTATTTCCGCTTAAACAAAACTCCAGACTTCATGGGACACATCAGGAACAAAACTGCGTATAGACAATTATGAGGAGCCCTGAGAAACATGTACAACGGCTAAGAAAATGAGGCGCAACAAAACATAAATTACAGCTCACGTCTATGCCACAGGAGCAAGGACATCAAATGCACCTGTGCCGATGGTTCCGGTCCGGCCGACAACAATCCTACTACTAGGGTTGTTTAGGTTATCCCAATCCCGCTCCAAGACCGCCTCCTTGAGGAATCCAACCGTTGTCTCGAAACTCATCTTAGCCAGAGGCGATGAGATATCCTTGACAAGCTGGTTACGGTTGAAAGCGCGGAAACCGCCAGAGTGTGTCATCACGTCACCGATCAAGTTCAAGTGGCGGTTATCGACGGAGATACTGTGGCCCCCGAAAACGGCATCCATTTCCCTAACGATGGATGCACGAGCAGCTTCAACACCGTAGTGGGTGAGCATGTGGTCAATGGAGTTCGTGTACATGGAATGAGGTGTGATGATGTCTTGGTAGTCACGCATGGCAAGTAAGTTGACACCGTCAGTGACGACACAAGCAGGTTCGCCCTTAGCCTCATCTGCTTCCACAAATGTACAGTTTCCGAGACCAGGGATGGACTGGATGACTGCAGTGCGGGCGGCTGACTCGACCAGAGGTAGGAGGAGGAGCTTAGGGGTAGAGATATCGTACTGCAACTGGATAGTGCAGGATGAGCCCTTGTGCGGGTTGAACTTGAACTGTGTAACCTCGGCGAACTTAGACCGGACGTCTTCCTCACGCAATCTCGTGTCTTTTGTGTGGCCCTCGTCGTCCGAATCATCGTCAGAGTCATCCATATCGACATCACGATCCTCTCCCACGTTTTCTTCGTCTTCATCTTCGCGTGCGTCCATTCGTCGCACCATTTTCTCTTCATCGTCCTCGGGGCCCTCGTATGAAACCTGGTTCGACCTATTCTGAGTACCCTTGGATCGTTTGGCGTCGTCTTCGTCGTCCTCGACATCATCATCAGGAGGCTGCTCCTCAGAGTCACCACCTCGGGGGGCTTCCTGAATGGTACCAACTGAGACACCAATCTCAGGCTGTGCAGCCGAGTTGCTCAATGACTTCTCATCATGCCGTTTCTTCAGCTCAGATTTGGTGAGCTTCACTAGCCTGGGAATGAACTTGTTCTGCAGAGTCGACTGCACATCCCGGATAGTAATCGCATACTCTGCGGTGTATTCTTCCGCAGGGAACAACGATATTTCGATGTCATAAATCTTCGCCTTTGTGCTGCCGGTAGAAATTCTTTCCCTGACCTGCACTTTGTCGACGACTTCGGCAATGCTGAGTTTGCTGATAGCCTTTGCAAACCTCTCGCCGTGTTCCCGAGGTAGTTCGTCATTGAGAACCAGTGTCATTGTTGGAGTCATGATTTGTTTACTGGCAGTCATCACGATTTCACGAAGTCGCGGAATACCCAGCGTCACGTTCTTCGCAGAGTGACCTGCCAAGTGGAAGGTATTCAGGGTCATTTGAGTGGACGGTTCACCGATAGACTGACCAGCCACAATTCCGACAGCTTCGCCTGGGTCAACAATTGAATTCATGTACTTCATGTTCATCAAAATGTCGAACGCCTTCTTGGTCAATCTAGTATCGATACCCTTCTTCTTATCCTTAATGAGTTTGTTCGTGTTGTCATCCTCAAACTGTAAGCAAATATATTAGCCTTTGTGCAACCGTCAATCAAAGGGGGATAGCTATATACCTTCTTAAGTGACTGGGCAAATGACTCGGATGTGCTGCCCAAGTTACCTCCAGGAGGGTAAAGAGCCAGAACAGGGTCCATAGAATCTAATTTTCCAGATTTGCGCACCTTCTTCATGGCGTCCTTGTGCCAATTTACCACCGCTTCTTTCTCCAGCCTCGAGTGATTCTTCTCCAAGTTTACCTGCTCCATGATGGATTGGTAGTTCGAGGCTAAGAAGTCAAAGTCTTGCAGATGAACCTGCTTCGTGATATCAAGACCATCTTCTCCGTACAGGAATTGGATGATGGATCCATCCGAAGTCTCTCGTACTGAAGAGTCATATTCAGCGCGCAAGCCCTCCATACCCTTGATCAAGCAGCGTTGCAAATAACCAGATCTAGAGGTTTTGACGGCGGTATCAATCAGACCCTCACGGCCGGCCATGGCGTGGAAATAGTACTCTTGGGGTTTGATACCAGTCAAGAATCGGCCATAGACGTAACCACCAGCCATCGGGTTGGTATCAAACGCTCTAAAGGAAGGAAGGGTTTTACCACTGATCATGACGGGCACACGTCGACCTTCCAGAACCTGCTGGCCCAGGTTGCAAGAAATCAGATTTGCGTTAACCGCGGAACCCTTTGCTCCCGTTACGGTCATAGACTGCATTTGATTCCACGGGAAGGGCTTCGCCAGGCCTCTTGGAAGACAAGCCTTGGTGATTTCAGTAGATAACTGCGCCGATCGAGCGTTAGATACGCTATCCAAACCGCTCTGCTTGACATCGTCACGCGAAACCTCTTCTAAACGTCGTCGTAGCTCAGCATCCTCGTTAGGCACCGTAGTTTGGTCAAGTGTCACGTATTTCAAAGCAACATCGCGGCCCATCTTCGGAGCCTCGCTGAGTTTCTCTTTTCGCAGGCGATTTCCCTCGTTTGTGAGCCGAAGATCGTCGATACCACAGGTAAAGGCGCGCATGTTCAAGAATCTTGTCAAAAGTCGTCCAAGTATACTGATTAATTTTCCAGCAACGGTGTGGCCGTAAATTTCGTGGATAGAGTCAATTAATCCACCTGCGGTAGGCCCGATTTGCTTCTTATCTAAGATTCCGCAAAGCATCTCTCCGTCTTTGAATATGACCTGGTCTTCTTCGTTGTCCTTGCCCCAGCGATCTCCTGGAGTTGAGGACTTACTTTTCAGGTTGAGCCCGGATCTAGCGGGGGGCATGATATTCTTGAGAATTGTTGTAATAACCTGCTTTCCGGTCCAGAGAGCTTTGGGCCGGATTACTGCGGGACTAACGACTTGAATCCTTTCCGAGACTGTATGGGAATTTTCGGGTCTCAAGCAGCTGTATAGCAGCTCGTGGTAATCTTCCCTGTCGAAAAAGGCATCTCGACAAGTGAACCATGTGCCCATCGAAATGTGATCCTGAATCAAACCTCTAAGGGGTTTGCCCGAAGTCGCAACGAGATACTGGTGGTCCGCATCCGCAAGCATCATTGCTTCTGTCCTAGCAAGCTCATTCTGAGGGAAGTGCATGTTCATCTCGTCACCATCGAAATCCGCATTGTAAGTATTACAGTTGGCATAGTGCATTCGAATTGTCTTCTCGTTGGGGAGTACACGAGCCTTGTGGCCCATGATAGAGGGCTTGTGCAATGTGGGTTGTCGGTTCATCAAGACGACGTCCCCAGTGGTGAGATGGCGGTAGACCTTCTTATTGCGCGAGCCTTTCATCCTCCAGTTTGACGGCGCTAGAAGTTGGTTTGCCAGCGCTATCCGCTCGTCAAGGCTCTTGAACTTGAGATTAGTGACTTGCCCTAACTCATTTTCAATGGCCATGGCGCCAGGGTACTTGTCGGGCCCATTGATGACCGCTTGCTTCAGCTCCCAGAAGTTGTGGTTGGTGACGGGCTCTGGGTAAGTCAATTTCTTCGCGAACACCATCGGTACGCCAATCTCATTGGTCTCAATGTTCGGGTCAGGTGAAATAACACTGCGAGCAGCAAAGTTCACACGTTTTCCCATCATATTCTTTCGGAACAACCCCTCCTTCTTTTCCAGGATCTGCTTGATACCATTTGCGGAATTTGCTGCTGCAGACCCTGTTTGGCCATTCCGGTCACGATCAATTAAGCCATTGACAGTGTCCTGGAGCTGAACGATCGCGTGTAGAAGATCCCGGTAATCCCGGACACGAGTGACTGAATCGGCGCCCTGGCTCTGCCTTTCTTTGCTAATTTGATTGATAATGTCGCAGTTCTTCAAAATTTGTGTTAACGGGGTGTTCTGCTGTGCTTCCATGATCGAACCTCCTTGCTGCTGCGCAGCCGGTCGATATTTGTTGGGCGGCACCACAATATTCTTGATAAAAAACATGTCCGCTGTGACTTTAGAATCCTTTTTTAGCGTAGGTCGAGAGTTGTACACGAGGTTCAGGACCTCGCTCTCCTTCTCAAAAAGGAGAGTTATTGCTGCGTGAACCTCGGACGATGGCATATATTGTTGAGTGTCGCCAGCGCCCTGCTTTTTACCCTCCATCTGGGTTATCACCGCATTCCCGCGCGCAACTTCTTCTTCCGCGCCATGAGCCTCCGAAGTAACACTGGCAGTGTCAGAGATACCGTTTGCCGGCGCCTTTTTCTCTTTGACGTTCAGCTTCTTCGCTTGCTGAAGAAGGATTAAAGAGTTTGGTATCTGTAGCCCCGCTTGAATCATGGCCTGTCGGGCCTTCTCCGTGAACGGCCGACGGAAAATCTTGGATGCCCGATCTTTTCGATAGCCTGGCGAAATTCTTTTTTTCCATGTCAGTCAATTGTATCATAAAGCAAGACCAAGAAAACAATAACATACCCACTGCAGCTAGCACACTTTTTAGCAGCCACGACATCCTTGAAGAATTCCTTGACCAAGTCTCGTCTTTTCTCCATAGCTAAAGGGTTTTTCACTCCAGCCATTACACTCTTCAGCATTCCAGCTGCCTGTGCTTCTCGGATGCACCTCTTGACATATGAATTCCTTCGAGTGATCAAATCATCTTCGTCTTCATCTTCTTCGCCATCGGATCCATCCGCATCCTTAGTCTTCCTAGAGGTTGCTGTTTTTGCCCCCATCGAATCAACAACTGCTACCGCATCGACTAATCCATATTGCAAAAGGCGCAACTTGCAAACGTAAAGGTTGACCTGGGTACGAGCCATTTGGAAGCGATGGCAGAAAACACATTGCGCTCGCAGTAAACGGTAGAGCTGGTCGAGATGCGTTACATTATACACATGTACCGGAAGTTCGATGTGTCCTGGGTGACCAGTACAAGACCAGGTACTCAAATGACATGTCGTGCAGCTGTATATTGTTAGCTGTAATCTCTCGAGTTTCCTGCACAAAAGCAGCAGGGGAGGACAAGGGAGGACGAAATACGCACGCATGGTCGAGCAAAGCACCCATCGCAGGATCATATAGACCACCAGGCACAGGATTGTTAAACGAATCCAGAGTGGGAGTATTATGAATTCGCTTTACAGAGATCGCTTTGATGTCTTCGTCGGAATATACATCAAAGTTGATCCCCGCGATTGCGGAGGCCACCGGGCGTGCGAAAGTCGCCATTGTCCCTGTCGCAGCTCCTTGAGCACCAGAAAACGCCGGCGATGCGGATTCTTTTGAAAAATGCCGGCTGCTGGCGGAGGAACAAAAGGCGGGAGCGACGATCTTGAAGCTGCGAAGAAAAAAAATGGCCCAGCTTTTTTCTGCCGTTCGGAACCGCCTTCGCGTCCACCTTTGCTGCAACTTCCGGATGACGGTCACTCTTTCACCATTGACAATCCCCTCTAGCTGCAACCCCACAACTCCTCCGGCCCCTCGCCCTCCTACACCCATCGCATTGCTCTAGGTGTATTCTCGTATCGGTGGGTGAGTCGAGAACCCTCAGTCTCAAACGCCATGACAGACGTGTCCGGCAACGTGCTGAAGCGGCCTCATCCCGAGGATGAAGACAACAATGCGCAAAAGAGACCTCGTTCGAATCAAGGGTCACCTCACCCAGGACAGGGTGCCCCGGCTGGTGGTAATGTCGACATCGCAAAGGTAGTTGCAGAGGCTAGGGCAAAAGCTCAAGCTGTTCGCGACAGACTCATGGCAGAGAAACGAGTATCTGCATCTCCCTCACCAGCTCTGCCAGCGCCATCGTCTTCCAGTCCAAGCCCCGCGCCCCCGGCTGCTGGCTCTGCTATGTCTAGGCTAGAGCAGATGAAGGCTCGAGTGGCAGCAGCAACAGGACGAGCCCAGTCGACCGCGCCGCAGCGACCGAGCGCGCCCACTCCTCCACCGCCTCCCCCAGCCTTTGAAGAAGACGAAGACGATGGTTCATCACGCGCTCGCGGCGGTCTCGATGTTGGTCTCCATCCCGCTCTTCTCTCGGATAACCTCGATTATCGTGGAGGCAAAGGGCGACAATCAGGACAGATGAGAAACCGTAGAACTGAGTCTCCCGCGGTCGGTGGGAGGCAGGATCGAGCTGGCCTTGATCTCTCCGGGCCATCTCTTGAAGAAATCAAGAATAATCCTTATTACGATCCTAATTTAGGGCCGAAAGCGGCGATTTCCAAACCCCGGCAGTCGCGCCAACTCTTGTTCAACCAGAAGGGAAAATATATACAGCAGGCTGCGGCTCTTCGTCGACAGGCCCAGTTGGAGGCTATGAAAAAGCGCATTGCCGAACGAGCTAGACAAGCCGGTATTGATGAAGACTTGGACGTCGAGAAAGCATTCGTGGTGCCTGCTCCACCAGCGATCGAATGGTGGGACGAAAATCTAGTGTCTGATCCTGATTACTCTACAATTGAAGATGAAAGTAGTCTCAAAATCGACACTGCCGACTCTATAATTACCCCCTACGTCCAACACCCGGTGCTCCTGGAGCCTCCGCAGGAGAAACTCAAACCAGAACTGAAGCCGATGTATCTCACACAGAAAGAACAAGCTAAATTACGCCGACAGAGGCGTATGGCTGACTTGAAAGAGCAGCAAGCGAAGATTCGCCTGGGTCTTGAACCAGCACCACCACCAAAGGTCAAGAAATCGAACCTTATGCGCGTGCTAGGTGAGCAGGCAGTCAAGGATCCCACGGCCGTTGAGGCGCAGGTAAACCGAGAGATTGCAGAGCGGCGTGACCAGCACGAGACCGCCAACGAAGAACGCAAACTTACGAAAGAACAACGCCAGGAGAAGCTTGCCCGACAACAGGAACAAGATGCCGAGAAGGGTCTCTTCATGACAGTATATCGGATTGATAGCCTTGCAAACGGGCGCCACCGATTCAAAATCAGCAAGAATGCAGAGCAGAATGCTCTAACTGGAGTTTGCGTTATGCACCCTAAGTTCAACCTAGTCATTGTCGAGGGGGGATCCCATTCACTCAACAACTACAGAAAACTCATGGTCAATCGTATCGACTGGACCGAGAATGTAGGGCCAGGCGCTGTTCGGGAGGGAAATCGCGAAGCCCAGATGTCATGGCTCGCTGCAGAAGACGAAAAGGGTGAGCTGAAGGACCTCAGTTCCAACACATGTACTCTCCTCTGGGAGGGTCAGGTCAAGGGTCGCGCTTTTCGAAAATGGTTAGGTGCTCGAGTCTGCGAAAGCGACTCCCAGGCAAAGGACGTGCTAGCCCGCGCAAAATTGGAGAATTTCTGGGTCTTGGCGAAGAGTGCAAAACAGAACGAGTTTTAAAACATGAGCTTACCAGGAGCAATTTCGATGTATTAATAAAGACAAGAATAAGAATACCCCATGCAAAATCATGTATTATTGAAAATGGTATCTCAAACATACAACATTGAAACAAACGTAAAACTTTTCCGAAGACCTATCCCAACCCTAACAATGCAAGATGCAAGTATAACCTCTAGAAACAAGTATTTACATATTATTCAATTCGTCACGAGCGAGGCGGCCATTGATTTCCATTGCTCAAATGCCGCAGGAGATCCAGCTGTGCCTTGACCTGGTCAAAATTCATGGCCTGGTTTTGAGCCTGCGGCTGTTGCCCTGTGGCAGGAGGCTGCTGCTGAGGCTGGGGCTGTTGGTACTGTGGCTGCTGCTGTTGTTGCTGCTGTTGCTGTTGTAATGCGGCTAAGAATAGTGGGTTGATATGCGGAGTAGGCGACATTTGTTGATACGGGTTCGGTTGTTGATAGGCCTGTTGGTATGGCATTTGGAAATTGAAAGGCGTCGTTGGCATCGCACCTTGAGCATAAGCCTGCTGCTGGGGCTGTTGAGGTTGTTGTGGGAGAGATTGGTAGGACGGGTATTGCTGAGCTGGGTTGAACCGAGGATAATTCTGGTGTTGAGGCTGGGGTTGGGCATCTTGTCTTTCTGGCTGATGGTATGGCTGACGATCGGGATGCGAGTGGTGCCCATGATGATCCCTGGGTCCTCCTCTTCCACGCCCACGGCCACCTCGACCACGATCAGAGCCTCTACCGCGACCCCTGCCGCCGCCAGAGCCAGAATGCCTGTTCGAAAAACCATCGCTCTCAACAGGCGCTTCCTGTCGCATCATCTCGTGCAGGTTCTTAGGCCGTGCAAGTGGGGTGTAACCATCTTCAGGAACGTTATCATCGTAATTGAGCTCGCTTTGGCTCAACTTTGAGGGGCCGGGCCCGCCTCTTCCGGCCCCTGATGGGTTTCCATTCGCGTTGTGTTTGGCTCCCTTCCTCTCCTGGCGCTTTTGCTTCAGCTTGCGCCTATACTCAGCTTCTTGTTCGTCGTCAGAGAACTCGACTTCATCCTCAGCAACTTCCTCATCGTGGAAGTTTGAGGCATCGCTTCCCTTCAAGCCCTTCAGTGGCTGGGTGAACACGAACGTAGAGTGCTCCACGATGTAGTACACAGGAGTGCCTCGAGATAGACCGCGCTCTTCAACGTCTGCTGTGGTGGGAAATCTAACGGCATATAACGGATTCTCGACTCGTCCTAGAGTCTCAGAAACCACACCGGCAACTCGGCGGTCTTCCAGGCAAAGGAGTGATCCAGCCTCGAGCACCTGATATTCTCCGGTAGTATTTGCTGTAATAAGAACAGTATTCTCAATGGCAGCCTCCACGTTTCCTAAGAGCACGATCTTCGTTTCGGGAGTAATAGTAATGTCTGGAATCGGCAAAACCTCCTCTGGAACTTCGTTCGCTGTCTTCAGATTTGCACCCGATTTACCCTTTCCTTCGCCTTCGTCATCATCGCCTAGCTCTCCTTGCATCAAAATTCGGGCTTGTTCCTCGGGGCTAAGGATGGGGTAATCCTCATCCTCGTCATCGCTATCCGAAGAATCTGTGTCGGAACTGTCAGAGGAGGATTCATACGGGGAAGAATCGATCTCCCATTCAGGATGTTCCTCCTCGTCCTGCTGCTCAGCTTGCCCGGCTGCGGTCGCCTCGACCATTGTACTCTCTGCACCGCTGTTCACATTGGCACTGCCCGGGGATCCATTATTCGTTCCAGATTCCCCTTGGGTTTGTTTATTGTCCTCTTCAACTTCCATGGCATCTGTGTCTCTTGCGCCTGATTCGTTTCCTTCTTCGTTTTTGATCTCGTTTGTACCGGCGCTGCTCTGGCCTGTTTGGTTTTCCTGGACACTATCATTGACCAAGCTCAACCCGGGAATTGCGGCGTGTGGATTCGATGTTACAGGTGTCTCGGTAGGCTGAGGTTCGATGTTATCTTCCTTTTTCTCTTCCGTCTTCACAGGGCTTCCTGCGACCAACGGAGTGTTGTAAAAATCGCTTCCATCATCTGCTGGTGTCAACGCAATGGGTGGCGTATCGATCGCGCAAGTTCGTTTAACTGGGGGGCCTTCGGGGGTAGCCCCAAAGTTGTTCTGGTTATTGGGCTCCGTCATATTAGCGACAGGGGGGATTGAAGGGTGAAAATCTCGATAGCCTGCCTGACTGTAGAGTGTGTGTGGTGTTCGTCGAGGATTCTTCGCGGTAATTTTTTTATGGAGCTGCCACAATTGCCGTTGCGGTCACCGAACAGTCTCTTATCGATAAGGATAAGTTGTTCGTGGCCGCTTCATTTGCGGACTGTTTGGGACTCCTCATCCTCTACCCTGGGTCTACATATATTTATCCAGAATGTCTCGGAAAGGAGCTGAAGTTCCTTCTGTACCTCAAATGCAGGGAACTCCGCGGACTAAACAACGGTATTCAATTCCACTGTCCTTCCTCTAGCCCTACCATCTAATGCGATATTACAGTCCGCCTCCGCCACCCTTCTACCTCCCTTTGAATATTACGCTCTGGGTGTGTGTCGTGTCAAACGGTATCGCGGCTTTCCTTGCTCCGATACAAGACTGCGATGAGGTCTTCAATTTTTGGGAGCCAACACACTACCTGGATCACGGGTATGGGCTCCAAACATGGGAATACTCGCCGGTGTATTCAATCCGAAGCTGGCTGTACATCTCTATCCATGGGATCGCTGGAAGAATTGGCTCTTTCTTGGTTGGCACGAAATCCTCGGAGTTTTACTTTGTTCGGTTTTTCCTCGCCATGCTATGCGCAGCCTGCCAAACCAGACTGTATTCTGCTATTTGCCGAACGTTGAGCCCAAGAATCGGGCTGCTGTTCCTCATGATTGTCGCATTTAGCCCGGGAATGTTCCATGCCTCAGCAGCATTTCTTCCGTCAAGTTTTACAATGTATGCGTCTATGCTAGGCCTCGCGGCCTTTTTAGACTGGAGAAGGAACCAGCAAACGGCGCAGGGGATCATGTGGTTTGGTCTCGGGGCGATCGTGGGATGGCCTTTCGCCGGTGCTCTAATGCTCCCTCTTCTCTTTGAAGAGGTCGTAATAGGATTCATTTCAGGGAACTTGCGAAAAGTATTTTTCGAAGTTGTGAACGGGGCTCTCAGGTGCTTAGCAATATTGGTATATCTCGGTTTTGTTGTCAGCTTTCGGTTTAGCACTAACAGTTTCAGGTCGCCGAAATCGCTGTTGACTATACCTTCCTTCGCAAACTTACCGTTGTGCCGTGGAACATCGTCGCATATAACGTATTCGGGGGTGAAGGTAGAGGGCCTGATATCTTTGGCACAGAACCTTGGACGTTCTACATCAGGAACCTGCTCCTAAACTTCAACGTGTGGTTCCTGTTTGCGATATCATCGGCTCCACTGCTACTCCTTCAAGCCGCACTTCGTTCCCAGACGACGAACAAGGAGACCCTCTTTAGGACTGTAACCCTTCTATCTCCTTTCTATATGTGGTTTGCGATATTCACACTGCAGCCTCACAAGGAGGAAAGATTCATGTACCCGGCGTATCCGTTTCTTGCTCTCAATGCAGCAATTGCCTTCCATATGATACTTTCATATATTGGCTCAAGCAACCCGAAAGAGCTGATCGGACGAGTCCCCGCGAAGTTAAAGCTCGCAGTGGTGATGTCTGTAATCTTGGTTGCTATAAATGGTGGGCTTCTCAGAACTTTCGGTATGATCACCGCATACAATGCTCCGTTGAAAGTTTTGCGGCCGCTGGAACAGCCAGAGATAGCCCAGCCGGGTGACTTGGTTTGCTTTGGTAAAGAGTGGTATCGCTTCCCTTCATCTTTCTTCCTCCCAGATGGGATGCGAGCCAAATTCATTCGAAGCGAATTTCGTGGCTTGCTTCCTGGTGAGTTCCAAGACGCTCGGGACTATTCTGCTTTGCTTGATGGTACGTCACGGACACCGGAGGGTATGAACGACCGCAACGAGGAAGACGCAGGAAAATATGTAAGGATCCTAGGTCTACCTTGTTTTAGACACCGTCTGAGATGGCTAATACTCTGACAGACCGACGTTTCCCAGTGCTCTTTCCTGGTAGACTCACATTTCCCCGGTCGCCAAGCCACAGGACTTGAGCCCAACTATATACAGGACGAGGCGCGGTGGGAGGAAATTTCCTGCAGAAGTTTTCTTGACGCCTCTGAGACGGGTCTCCTTGGTCGTCTTATCTGGATCCCTGATCTACCGATCATTCCAGATCGATTCCGCAGAAAATGGGGGCAATACTGCCTACTCCGACAGCGCACCACGCATCCTGAGACTGAGTAAACTAGACTGTATCCGCGCGAAAACTATAAGCAAGCAAAGCAACGCCTATGTAATGCTCTTACTGTGCACGTATCCGTACACTGGTTGCGATCCCCAGTGGCAGAACCAAGGGCTGATGCGCGGCTTTACCTGATGCGGTAAAAAGATCCCCAGGCCTCCGCGCAGCAGCTGTGGCCATGCGGACTGATAACCATATCTCGTCACTCCCTCCTCCTTTGATCAAGGATCATTCGCGGGGAAATGTCATTTTGCAGTCTCCCAATGATAGGCTCGCACTGGTCGCATCCGATTAACAGAAAGGGCAACCAGGCAGTCTAACCCCAGGCTTTCAGTACAGCGTATATCAAGTCGCTCGCTATAAGAATGGCTTTCCCAGACCTCACCTGTTGTAGAATGTCATAATTCTTAACACTTGTCTCTACTCAAATAGCAACATGATACCAGAAACATTTCATTTCACACAGCATCATATCAGGAACATCGTTGCTGCCTCGGCAGTAACCACGTTCTGCCTCTGGATCTTCGCCACAGTTCTACGACGATGGAACATATCCAAGTACTCGAGGTCTCTTTCGGGATATAAAGGTCAAAAGCCAACGAGAAACTACGGAGGTGAGGCTTCCTCGCACAACGTAAAAAAAAAGAACGTAGCTGACTGTCGTCCCGTATGTAGAATGGATTCCGTCAAGCTTCACACGACCCCCTGCAGCTCCATTACCAGACTGGGATGTCCACAATACGAGGCCAATCCCCTACCGGCCATTCAGATACGGACCGTAAGTCGCATCAAGGCGCCCTACAAATAGACTAAGCTAAGCCTAACAGCAAATACTTCATCACGATGGGCTTGCGAAGCATGAAATGGGACGAGTGGATCGGTAAGCCAGCCCTATCTCCATCCTCTTCCCTTACCAGAAGCGGAATTAACCACGATTCAGAACTCGACAACCACTACCTACGCTACCACGCAGACAAAGCCCACCGGATCCAAGAACGCGGGGATAAATGCTGCGCAACCGCACCCGAAGCATGGGATGCAGCAATCGAACTTCTCGAGGAACTGTACGCCACCCACCCCCCTCCCATTAAATACCTGACTAACACTACATCCTAAAAACAGCACCTCATATCTCCCAGAGCGCTATCCAACTATGTTCCAAAAAACCCCAACAGGCCTAACAAACCTCGTCACCTCCGAAACCTTCGACATCAAGCAACGGCCTCTCCCGGAAGACCCCATGGCCATGTGCGCACGGCTCGTCCAAGACGACCTCGCCATCATGATCGAGAAACCCGACGGCGAGTACTACCTACTCGCGGGTGCAATCCTCCTCGCCGGGTTCTGGCGCCTCTCCGACAAATACGGCATGCGGCTATCCGAAATCCACACATCCGGCGACGTGCCAGGGTACAAACAGAAACTCGAAAAGGGGATGATGAACTTCTTCCGCCGGTTGAAGCCCGAAGACCCCGTGTTGAGGAATAACTACTTCATCCAGGTCGACGACTCCCTGCCCTGGTCACATAGTATCGGGTCCGAAGATGCGCCGTCTGTCTCGTGGAATACGGCGCAGAAGGATAAGGCGATTGAGAACCACTTTTTTCGATCTGAGAGGCAGTCGCTCAGGCGATTGCCGAGGTCCGGTGGGGTGGTGTTTACCATTAGGACTTATTTTGAGCCGATTACGACGGTTGTACAGGAGCCTTATGTGCCCGGGCGCTTGGCGAGTGCGATTCGGAGCTGGGGTGATGATGTGTCCAGGTATAAGGGGAAGGAGAAGTATGGGGATGTGCTGCTAGAGTACTTGGATCGGAAGCATGAGGAGCAGGTCGCTGCAGGGTTGGAGGTGGAAAAGGAGGACGAGGTGAGGAGTTATCCTTTCTAGCCTTTGGATTGGGACTCTTTTCGTCTCTTTCCTTTATGCGCAATGTGGTCGTTTGACTAGGTTACGATGTTATGCTCGATTTTTTCCATGATGATATCTTTTCTTTGTATATATGATCTGATCTAGCTTTCATGTTTTTGTCTGTCTGTCTTCAGCGATGTTACTGCTCCATACAATATAGTACACCATAGTGCAATAAATACCAAGTCCCCAAGTGCTCCAAACACCAATACACAATAAACCCTCCTAATCAAGATGCTATGAAATGCAATCACGATAGAATACCAGACGCCAGAAGCCCCAATATATGCTGCTCCCAGTAGAGACGCCAGTTCAGATAAAATACAAGTCACGCCTGGACGTATCCCTTCTTCCTCGCATACGCCCATTCCCGCTCCTGACGCCACTCACAATCGTCCTTGAACTCGCAGATCCGACATTTCCAGGCTTCCATGACCTCGACACCGCGCGGGGTCCGTTGGCCCCGCCACCAGTTCATTTGATCGGATATGTACGACTCCAATGAGGTAGGGTCGAATAAGAAGGATCGACTTCCCAAGACTCGGGGCTGGAGATCGGCGGCTGGGGCAGACGAAATGTAGCGGGCTGTGAGGAGGGGCGAGAGGATTGTGGGGTAAGGCTCCAGCATGCGGGGTTGGAACTCTGACGGGATCGAAGGTGCAACTGAAGCGGACGAGAGTGTCGGAGGAAGGAAAGTAAAGCGAAGCTGGTCTTTCATCAGTTTCCAGAGGCTGGTGAGGTTGCTGTTGGCGAGGAGAACACTGGTGGAATCCTGGCTTGCAGAGGGTGGACAATGTTTTGGTTCTGTATCGTCGGAGCTTTGGGATGAATGCCATTGGTGTCGTGTGAGTGCATCTTCCGGGGTAGGGACATAATCAGGATCAAATTCTAGCGAGGAGAGAGCATCGAAAAACTGATCGTTCAGGGAGCCGACTTGGCTGATGAACGCGTCGGTAAAGGTCTTCCTTGGGTCAAGCTCGTACCGCGACGCAAGCATCTCGATGGTAACATCGTCACTCGTGATTAAACGATTGAGCATGTGGTAGTAGAGCTGAAGCTGAAGCATTGTCGGCCGGAACGATGAGCTCTTCACAGTCGGCGTTGAGCTGCTCCCTCGCGTCTTGACATCGGTCAAGTAAATCCGGGGTAGATGCTGAAGTTCAGCAGAGGATTGACTGCTAACCGGATCCTCTGCCGCCTCAGGCTCTACCTCATGGTGCGACATATCAGCTAACCTTTTCCCGCCACGCGCAGGAGACAGCAAGTAATCCGTCAGCGACATCTGATACTCAGGCAAGACCGCCCTCGACGCCTCCGTCTCCGCATAGTGAGCAGCCGCGGAAGCCTCAAGCTCCAGATCAGGACACTCATAAGAGAGCTGGTCAATGACCCCATTAACAAGCTCCCCATCCACCAAACCCCAAACTTCCAGCTCCCTCGTAATCCCAAACTCCCTCAGCGTCCGCAGGCCTTGTATAACGTTCCAAATCCGCAGCGCCAGCGCATCCTCCTTCGTGGTAATTTCCACGGGGACAGTCGTATAAATCTCATCTTCCAACGTCTTGTGTATCGTACTCCCCTTCTTCATCGCCGGCGTCCTCCGCTTCCGGCCATGCTTCGTCAAAGTATACCAATACTGCACCTCGCACCAGGCAGGCGAGACCAAATCCGTAACCGAGAAGGCCTTGTTCGGCGGCCGTCGAAAACGCTCCACAGGCGATATCGTATCCTCCAGGGCTTTCTCCTTCGTATCCCCAGCCCCATTCTCATCCACAGTCCCATTCCTAATCGCCTCTTGCTCACGAGCTATATCCCTCTCCCGCTGCCTTGCCCGGCCTTCCGTAGAATCAGGATGCTCAACTAAACGCTTCGCAGTCAGAACGTCAGCGTTCCCACATCAACTTGAAATCAAACACAGGGTGAACAAAAAAAAAAAAAAAAGGTAAACGTACCAACCGCGGGCCCCCTGAAGATAGGGACCCAGCCTGCCTTATGCTCACGCGCATCCGAGAGAGCTCCTCCAGCTTTCTGAACTTGCCACAAAGGCCATTTCTTCTCCCGCCCCAGTACCCTCGGCACCCGACTACCGCCCGCTGCATCATCCTCGCCGTCTGCTCCTAAGTCTTCGATGTCCGGGATCGGCACCGGAGCCGGGATGAATGCAGGCGCAGGAACCTGTCGCGGCGAACTTTGCTGGTGTCCGTGTTGGTGTTGAGGAGGAGGCCTAGGCGCTGTTGTTTTTGTTGTTGGATCTGTCGCGGTAGCGGTTGTGGTCGCGTCGGCTTGCGCGAGGAGCTGGTTCAGCAGGTCTGTTTCATCGGCGCTAAAGTCGGATCCGTAGTCGTCGCTGGAACTCAAGGCATCGTTGTTCTCGTCGTCGGATATTGATTGCGTGGGGACAAGGGTTTGTTGTTGTGATTTTTGATGTTGTGTCGGGCATGACATGCCTGTGTGGGGAGCGTTAGTTAGGCGTGGCCGTGAGAGTGAGGTGAGGCGCGGTAAGTAGATGTTGCGGGGAGGCGAAGGAGGGATGGGTTACAACGTCATCTTTCGGTGGACTTACTGAGCGGTTCCTGCGCGCCTTACATCGCTTACCCGATGTATGAGAAGATAGACCAAGTCGGGTGGATGAATGTTCTGAAGATTGAGTCTGGAGTTGAAGGTTCGTCGAGTCGACTCCGCGGGAATAGCGATCACAACCAAATCACGAGCTACAGGCTATACAGAACCGAGTATTAATCCGTCTTCTCCCATTGGCTTGTCGGACAAATATTTGTTTTAAGTCTCACATAAGAGTAGGTAAACAGCGAATACAGTAACAAGCCTTTTTCATCCTCCGTTATCCCAGGTATATACTTTAGTTCCCATTGCGATTCCCAAATAGGTTTCAGTGCCCTCTACATAAGTCTCGGAATAAGCCATAAAATAGCCAAATTACTCTATATCTTTATTCTTCTATCATCTGAATGCAGACCTGCACGTATCTAGTATAAAATCTAGCCAAATCCCCACAAAACCGGGTATACAACGAGCCTAACCAAGAAAAATGCATAATGAGTCTCGCGTCTAATAGTCAAGACTATGCCCTAATAGGGACTCTATTCCCATCACTGACTTGCGACGACGACGAAGCCGGCTCCGTCAACGCACCCTCTACCTCCTTGGCGGCCTTCTGATTCAACCAGCTCAGATAGGTCTGCCACCCAACCGCAATACATCCGGAGAAAACGTTCCGGAACTGCGGCGGGACGTACATGAAGCTGAATGCCGTAACCATGGGCCAAAACTTGGCGCTGTTCACGATACTTCGTGGCAGAGCGACATGGAGCCGCTCGAGTGTCTCTTCCCACGACGCGCCAGATAACAGTGAGTGGACGCTGAAGAAGTAGGTGTTGAAGACGGGAGTAAAGACGACTTGCTGGACGACGACCTTGGTGAGGATGGAGAGGAACTTGGATGTGAAATTGAAGTGGTTGTGCAGGAACATGAACCTGTACGATGTTCTGTTAGTCTACCACCATTAAGAGGAACAGGTCAGGTTAGACATACCAGTTATATGATGGGATACTTGATCCAATACCCACGGTCAAATGGCGCATCGTTCTCCACGGGTCATACCCACCCACCTCAACCGCAGCACCATCTTCACCCTGACCAGACTCAGTGGTCTTGTTCTGCGCCGCACTCGACGCCTTCTCCGGAGGAAAGAAATACTGCGCGCTTAGGTCCCCGAACAAATAGATCACAATCGAACTACAGATCTGGGTAGTATACGGCCTCGTCTCCTGAAGCCGGGAGTACGACCGGCCTAGCCTTCCCACAGGTCCTGCCTGGATTATCTGGCGCAGCGATCGTGGCCCCGACCGCGCGGGCACTGCTGGGGGCGCTTCTGGATGCGGGGTGGGAGCAGGACTTGGTTGTGACTTCGATGGCGAGGGGGAAGACTTCGGGGTCTCGCTTTTAGGCGCAGGGTCGGGTTTCGGAGGTGTGGTTGATTCATATCGTCTTGTTCGTAAGCGCGGGGGTGCGGAGGATCTGGAGGGTGCGAGGGTTGGGCGGCGGAGAAAGAAGGTGGGTGAGGGTCTCATTGCGAGGGCGAGGATGCGCCGCGCTCGCAGCGCGGGGCTAATGAAGTGGTTTGTTGTTCTTGTGGTTCAAGAGATGTCTAGTTCATGATAAGAATAAATCTATAGCGGATCGGCAAAAAAAGAGTGACTCGATGTCGATAAAGAGATCTTGATAAAAAAGAAGGCTCAGACCGTGTCGGACCGTCGAAACACAACACAGGAAATGAATGGAATGTCGTAACAAAAGAAAGATCTATCGCTGAACAAGAAGAGAGGAGATGTTGAGATTGATAATCGTGATGGCGACAGAGGGAAAGGAAATCGGCAGCGCAGCCGCAAATGCAAATGCCGAGGACCGGAGCTGACTTCCAATAGGAGATGGAGTTCTTACCCGACTGCTTACTCCAAGTCTACGGGAAAGTAACTATTCAGTATTCGTGCCACATGCTCTAATTATTATTGTTGTTGTTATTTGAACAATGTGGTTAATCGTTTCGAAAATCATGGAGTACCGTTAACTCCGGGAATCTCCTACTGGTTCCCAGACAACCCAGATGACTTCCAATCGTCCCAAATAGTATAACTACGTCCCAGGACACCTTGAAATCGAAACAATTCCTTGGGGAAGAAGCGGTGACAGCGAGAACAACACATTCAAACTTCTCTTATTCTAGAAACTACAGCAAGACGACGTTTTCATATCAATCATTATTAATACTGTCAATTATTATCAAAAACCAACACCATCTATAATGCAAACCGCAGAATTATGCAGGGTATATCCAAAGCCAAATCAAGACCACTTTTTTCGCTCTTCCATCTCGCATCTCACATCACATTCATAGAATGCAAAGTAACGTGGAAAACAGATACTAAAAATTATGTACCGTAATAAAATATAAGTATAGCCATAGACCGCGCATTATATTATGCCGACCCGTCTATTTGAAGGACTCGCGTGTGTTGACACGGTCAATATCGTAAGGGTTGCCCTCATACAAAGAGGTGTGCGACATGTGAGACCTAACAGAGGCCTTGCTGTGGGTCGGCCTCATAGAAGGAAGTTCCTCGACATCAGAGTCCGCCTCGGAAACACCTTCCACATCCTCGCCAAGATCGGGCGCGGGCGCTTCGGTGCGGTCGAACTTCTCGGGCTCTTCTCCCTCGCTGGCCTTCTCGCTGGATTCGCTCTCGGGTCTGGCCTGCTCCATCATCTTGCGCATGAAGGCGTCGGACTGGGCGGCATACTTGCAGCGGAGACGGATCGGCTTGCCGTACTTGTAGAAGAGGAAGGGGAAGGGAACGCAGGCGAGGGCGAGGAAGGCCGGGATTGAGGAGGCCCAGTGGATACCAAGGTCTTGATACATGTAGGTGGTGAAGAGGGGGAAGACGGCACCGAAGATCGAACGCAGGACGGAGTTGGCGGCCAGGACGGACGCAGCGAAGATGGTGTATGTATCGATTAGGTAGCTCATGATGCTGAGGAACACCAGCACCATACCGAAACCGAAGGGAGCTCCAGCAATGATGCAGACGATCCAGTGGATGGACGGGTAGTTGGTCCACGCGAACCAAAACAGTCCGATCGGGATTGCAACGGAGGCCACCATACAGGGAGGCAGACGTGCCTCGGGGGGAGCAAATCCGCCATTCTCATCCTGGGCGCGGATATACCGTTTGTTATCCCAAATACTGTATGCAACGGCCAAAATCATGCCGACCATGATACCCAGGAAGGGAAGAGCGCCAATGCCCTGGCTCCAACCACGAACACCCTGGAAAACAATGGGGTAGGCGGCGAAAAGCATGTACAGGGTTCCGTAGACAATGGCCATGTACAGAGAGAGCAAGAACACAATAGGCTCGCGGAAGAGCAGAATCCAGGGCCGGGACAAGGCCGTCTTGAAAGCCTCGCCAAGTGTAGTCTTTCCCTGGTCAATGTCTGCCTTGCTTCGGTAAACTTTGCCGGTGATCTTGGAGAGTCTTTCGGCACGGCGACGAAGGAGAACGGGGGCGTATGTCTCCGGCATGAGGAGCGATCCGGCAATCCAAAGGACACCTGAGAAAGCACCCAGGAAACCCATAACCCATCGCCAACCCGCATTCATTCCGAGAAATCCACCGATAATAGGGCCGAGGACGGGACCTAGAGCAAACAAAGTCAGCTTCAAATCACACAATCCACAAAACGCAGGGTAATATTATCGAGAGCCTTACCTAGGAATGGAGCAGCGGCAAACATACTCATGGCAACGCCACGCTGCTTAGCCGAAAACATATCGGCAATAACACCACCAGCATTGGTAAGAGGCGAAGAACCGAACGCACCGGCGAAAAACCGAAGGATGATGAGAGTCCACGAGTTCGTCGCGCCGGCGCATCCACAGTTGAAAGCTGTAAGAGCCAGGTATGTAAAGAAGTAGACGATCTGACGGCCAAACATTTCACTCAGAGGCGCCCAAAGCAAAGGTCCAATTGCGAAACCCAGGACGAAAAGAGAGACACCCAGGGTCGCAACTTCGCTGCCAATCCCGAACTCAGCTTCGATCTCTGCGATACCGCCCGTATATGCGGAAGAGACCAATGCGACAGCTAGAGTCGCAATGGCAGCGATGCCAGTGAGGGACCATTTCATTGTCGTTGAGAATTCCATAGGATTCCGGGGATCGTTGGGGATCCAAACAACAGAGTACGGGTCGTCCTCTGTGCCGGATCCAGCATATTTGTGGTCGATGACTTCTTGCGTCACGACGCCCTGGTCAACAATCATGCGATAGAACGGGATTTTTCGAGTGGCAGGGCCCTCAATAGGCGAGGTCCCGTTTGGGGCTCCATGGTCTTTGGCCATGGTGCGAAATGTGATATCGCTCAGAAGGCGAAGCTGGAGTTGACGGTATGAACTATGAAGCGAGCAAGAGCGCGGATCTGAAGCTGCTGCGGGAGGTGGTTGGTGTTATAGCTCTGGGTGAAGAGCAGCGCCGAATGCGAACAAGCACTGACTCTCGGTATTATTATATTATAATATATGCTCAGGTATTAGGAGCAAAGCCGCAAATGACAGGATAAAAGAAATTTAACAAGCACCACTTTCCACGAGGGTCCAGGGACGCCTCCCCACCTATATACACCAGCTGCGACAGCCGCGTAGAAAAAAAGTCTTCTGACTTCATAATTATGGAACCAGAATAATCTTGACTGCTGTAGTCTCGGATCTAAGACTCAGACGGAGCTGGGCATAGCAGCCCTCTCGTTGGCTGGCAGCGGGCCAAGCAGCCAATGTCCAGCATTAAACCGGCCTATGCACAGTTTGCGCCCATTATTTCCGGCATCGATGGCAAAGTCGGGCTCATCCGAGCTGCCCACTGCAGCGCCGGAAACAAGACGCCATGGGGACCAACCGCCGGTGGGCAGCGCTGATTCGCCGGTCGCTTCGATTTCTGTTGCCAGCCCGTGGATCAGGTCGAGGGGCGGTCGAGAACGGACTTGGAGTCTGGCAGTGGCTGAACTTTCCACGCCATGATGTGGAACTTGTGTCATGATCTGCATAACAAAAGGCAATGCACTTCATAACTCAAAAGCTTCGCCCGTGTTATCGCCATAAAATCCGCATCCTGGGGTTTACTGTTTACTAAGCGGGTTCAAGCAGAATGTCTTCGGAATTTAGAATCAATTCGAGTTTCAGAAGTTGATGGATGGTGTTCTCCTGGTGTTGAGTTGCACCGCATTCGGCTCACACGGCATCTGCGCTGCACTCGGAGTCGGTCTGATTACTTGCACCATGTGGCTTACTGTTCTTATCCATCGGTCAGATACGCCCGTACTATTCTTAAATCCGTCCACAAGTCAAACTTGGTCCGACCGTGCATAACCTCGCGCCCTGTGCAGAGGGCGACTAATCTCTTCATCTCGTATCTGATTCTGCACCTCGTCACAGTGGGCGCATTCCCAACCGGATAAACCTCAGGGTGCCAAATACAGGCAAAACTTCGGGTATCGTCGCCAGGCACAATCCTCGAGTCCCGACCCCGAAAGGCAGTACCTCTGGAATCTTCTGGTCCTGATCAAAGCCTGTGCACAATTTTTGTATCGACTTCGCCCCGATCGATCAGATTATGCCGAGTTCACTTCGTAACTACCAAGTACCAACCACGTTGACGGTCATGGAGCCTCAACAAAAGGGGAGAAAAAAACTTTACCAGACGGCAACCCCGTCGACCCACTGCGCCGGCCCTAGCCTGCCGGAGGAACATCCAGATTCTAGAACAACGCCGTTATGCTGCCAGATTTTGAGTCATCGCCACCCTGGTATATAAAAATAATACTGGAACTTGGAAATTACCGAGGCATGTTGGCCGTTGTTGATTTTTTTTTTTTTTTTTTTGGTGGCGCTGTCTCAGGGAAATGATGCCTCCGGGGTTTTTAGAATCAACCAGAGATACTTACGATCGGCTTATGGCATCTCTCGTATATTTTGAAGTCTGAAGCTGCTGGATTATTTATCAGCAATGACCGCCGATCCAAAAGCTACCAACCTGTAAACCGACTCTTCGTGGGAAGCGGAACAAGTCTAAGGCCCCGGGCTGCCATTTAGTCAATACTGTTTCCATAAAGGTATCCACAAATCCTTCTTCTAGGGCGTACGTTGTAGGCAGCATCGATCATGGCTCCTGATTAATGATCATCTAGATGAGACGCACGTTCAACACTTTCATCTCAAGAGGCAGAGTAGGCACTGAGGCAGTCCCATCTGAGTATCTGCCTAATGATCTCCCCTACTCCTAATCCTAGATGTACTATCAACAACATGACCCACCTTGGCGTACACCACCAGACAAATATACGGCCCTGGTCGCGAGATCGAGTTACCTAGGCATTGCTTCGTGGTTTGGACACAGGGAACACTCGTAGTCTCGGCTGCTCCATCAGTCCATTCTCTCTCTTTTTTTTTTTTTTTCCTCCTCTAGCGTATTCTTCGTCCTCATCCTTTTGTTGCGTCTCTTCTCGCAGATCTGCCTTTGGTTATTTATCAAATCGCCTTGGTTGAGCTCTTCATCGGTGGCATTGGCCAGTCCTACAAGGGTTACTAGCCGACTCAATGCCCATTGTAATGCCAAAAGGACGATTGGTAGGAGTGACCACTTTAACCCATCATCAGTACCAAGTGAAAGCGTCGTCGGATCTTATCAACTGTAACGTATTACAGCCGACAACCCTTGTCCGACTCTTCTATCCCACACCGTATTAACGAGGCATCTGTTCTTGTCGCGCTGCTCGCACTGTGTCTTGTCAGCAAAGTGCTGGGGAAACCAAGGATGCGTCTTGAGTTGCAACTCACTACACCTGTAGCGGCAGCCGAGCCGGAGAGATTTCCCCACCTCCGGCCGAAGATGTTGAATATCAGTCCCTGCCTTGCACTTCTCGGTCTCGTTCTCGACCTCGTCAGAGGGTATGTTGTGCAGCAGAGTTGGTCGTCTGGTCTGGCGCAACTCTTCGTCCGGCGGGAGGACGAACCATGACACAGCAAATAAAGGCGACAGCAGTGGGGGGGATAAGGCAATCTGGCGGATGTGAGAATATGGCTTTTCATAACATGACAGCGCTGGACTGCATTTTTGGTAAACAGCAATCTATCAGTATCGGGTGCCGTAGATTTCCCGCGGGGCAGTCGTTTGCGTCATTGGTTGGACCAAGCCGAGCTGTACCTACCTCACTGCAAGGTCCCGGGTCCGGCTGAGATACCGACGGGGCAAACCACTGAAGTCTTCATTAAATTTCCAGGCCATTCGTTTCGTTATATCAGGCTCATTTTACTCAGCCTGGGCGTCCTCGAAATGCAAAGTAGCTCGGTTTTGGTACTTGGATATTGGACGGGTAGGAGGATAAGGTAATGATGGTGTCACCACTAAAAGCACGAAGTCTACCGTAGGGAAGAGAATTAAATACGAAGTGAATGGGTGTCTCTAGATACTTCTAGTGAAAGACAGGAATAACGGCAGTACTATGTTGGACTTGTAGCACGATATACCGATGATAATGGAGCATTTGTTGTTGGAACAGAGGTTCAACCCGGTTCTATATATATTGAAGTCTCCATGCCCAGTAATCCTTCTCCCTTCCCATAACCTCAACACCCAGCAGCTCTCTCGTACTCTCAATGTAGCCGGGTCAAATTCACAATTTGACGCGAATACGTAACATTCAAGTTCCTAATCAACTCACGTCCTCAATGTGATCGTCGAATTCACGATCAATGTACCATACACCTAGTCTAAGATCCGCTATCTCCCGGCAGCGCAGGATCCAGAGCGAACCAAAAAAAAGCTAACGATAGACCCATCACTGTAATCACTGTAAAAACCACTGGTAATCCAACAAGATCATGTGAATGTGTATGTGTATCTGCCTAACGTCTACCTGGTCGATTATGTTCAGGTGATGTGTTAGGTTTCAGGTAGGATTCGAATTCACCGGAGGTTGAGTCCACGGTCGCATTTCCTCCTTCAGTTTACAGCGCCCATGGTGTGAATCGTGAGTCTACTTTATTCTACTGGCCCTGCGAAGAGGGTGAGCAAGTCAACATGATATATGCAGTGGATATTGTGAATGTAATGAATGTATATTTCTTAGTCTATCCCTTTGGGCGATACGACTAGCCTGCCATGCAGGGCGCGATGACTTGCGATCGTACGCAACAACAACAACGCGACCGACGCGTCAAAATGTTACGTTAATTACGAGTAAAGATGACGACCAGGACTAGACTTGATTATTCATAGATACTGAAATTCGTCTATGCCATCCGGTGGCATCGACAAGGACACCGTTCGAGGATATGAAGTTCCTTAATGTACATAGTATTCGAATGCATCCATGATGAATCCGTCCAGCCGCTGGATGGGCAGCCTACTATTTATCGTAGCAAGAAAAAACACGAAAACCCATTGCCGAACCCATTGATATTGGAAAAAAAAGAAAACCCGTCATGTATCGCCAGTCATGAAAAAGAAAAGATGAACCCCATTATCGCCTTCCCATAAGAACCAACCACGAAACTAACTTAAGAACGTTCACCACGGAGACGACGGGCAAGCTGGATGTCCTTGGACTGGATGGTGACACGCTTGGCGTGGATGGCGCACAGGTTGGTGTCCTCAAAGAGAGAGACGAGGTAGGCCTCAACGGACTCCTGAAGAGCACCGATGGCAGAGGACTGGAAGCGAAGGTCGGACTTGAAGTCCTGAGCAATTTCACGGACCAGACGCTGGAAGGGGAGCTTGCGGATCAGAAGCTCAGTGGACTTCTGGTAGCGACGGATCTCACGGAGAGCGACGGTACCTTGATGGATGTTAGAAAGGCGACGATGATGTCGATCAGATGCAATGACAACTTACCAGGCTTGTAACGGTGAGGCTTCTTGACACCACCGGTAGAGGGGGCGGCCTTGCGGGCGGCCTTGGAAGCGAGCTGCTTACGGGGAGCCTTGCCACCAGTGGACTTACCTATTGGGGTAAAGTTAGCATCGTGTTATTCAGGCGGCGCGACAGTGACACGACCACGCCAACGAGAGGATGTGCAGTGAGATGATGACTTACGGGCAGTCTGCTTGGTTCTAGCCATTGTAGATGATTATATTTGATGGAAAGTGTGGGGTTTAGGATGAAAAAGTGACGATGTGGATGGAAAGTCGATGGTTGAAGATAGGTGTCGACCGAAAGGATAGATAGATGAAAGAAGGATGGAGGGGGCGGGTGGGGGAAGGTATTTGTAGTAACCGAGAGGCGGGTGGTGATCCTGTGGTTTGCCTGCAAAGTTGGGTGGCCTTAGCGCCGTTTCCTTTGATCAAAAAAAGCGTTCGGAATCCAGCACACCTTAGCCGTGATTTCGCGGCCCGGTTTTTGCTGGGAAAATCAAAAGGGTTGCGGGCCAGGGCGGTCAGCCAGGCAGTTCACGCTAAGCGAGACTTGGCCCAGTAGCCAATGAGCGCTCAGGATCATTGATCTGGAATGTCTCGCCGTCACATTCTGATCCCAACCTCACCCGTAGACTGTGGCTCGATCAGATGAATTCCAATAGTTTCTGTAGCACGTAGTAGCTCGCTTTCGATTTGCGGAATGTTTGTCCGTGTCCTGACGCGGTCTCGCGTTGAGATCAAGCTGTCCCCTGCAAGATCACCCTGCGTCACGGTCACGTTACCCGCTCCTCAGCCCGTCGAGTGATCACCCACTCTGATTGGTCGACCCTCTCGGCAGCGAGTGATTCCAGCTCTCTCCCCACGCGTCTCCTTTCTCTATACAAATATCCCCCGTCCCATGGAAACTCATCCACTCCTTCTATTCCCATCAATCTCTCGCTGTCCACTCGACATTAATTTATCTCCACTACAACAACTTTAACCTTATCTCACCTACATCAACATGTCTGGACGTAAGTGACAGCCTTCCCCATCATGAGGCTATCTCAAAGATCCTCAACTGACGCGTTTTGTCTCAACAGGCGGAAAAGGTGGCAAGGGTCTCGGAAAGGGTGGCGCCAAGCGTCACCGCAAGATCTTGCGTGACAACATCCAGGGTATCACTAAGCCCGCTATCCGTCGTCTCGCTCGTCGTGGTGGTGTCAAGCGTATCTCTGCCATGATCTACGAGGAGACCCGTGGTGTCCTCAAGACCTTCCTTGAGGGTGTCATCCGTGACGCTGTCACCTACACTGAGCACGCCAAGCGCAAGACTGTCACTTCTCTCGATGTCGTCTACGCTCTGAAGCGTCAAGGCCGTGAGTATCCTTCATCATCGTTCCACTTGTCCCTCTCTAACATGGTTGGCTTTCAGGTACCCTCTACGGTTTCGGTGGTTAAGCGTGTTCTTTTTGCATTGTTTTCCTTTCCACCATCCTGCGCGGTCGGCGCGTCAGTTGTCCTTCCGCAGCAGTGACGCGACGGTTTGCTTTTTCGGGTTGGTTCACGGTATGACGGACGTTGGGGTGTTCTTTGATCTTTTATTACACAAGTGTCATGGGTCTCTGGGTTTGCTTTAACGTACTTTTTATTTATTCTCCTACGCGTCCACTACAGGTCAGCTAGTGTGTTCGCCTTTGATTTTCTGTATCATAACAGCCTTCATGCTCCCGGCTGTCGCCATGGACTAAATAAAGATCGCGCGGCATGATACGCGGTCATATGAATACAAATGATCAAAAAATCATCTATCTACTGCTGTAAATTGTAACTCTTGGTGTTTTGTTCTTATCGTTTCCGCGTTCGAGTTCGCGTTGTTTTGTTTTGGTTTGGTTTAGGTGTCTTGTCCCGCGTCTCAGTGTCTACGTATCTTGGTTGGTGTGGTTTTACAGTGCTCAACTCTATGTTAATAGTAGTTGACACTTTTCTATGTCACTTATATACTCCCTAGTAGCGTTTTACTGCGTGGTGGTTTTCTGTTGTTTGGTTTATACGTCTCCACCTGCTGTTTATGTTATGCACGGCAGATTGGTCTTCGTGATAGTGTCGCTGTAATGTTTTGAGCTCTGATCCTTGGGTTGTATTTACGAATTTCAATGTGAATATGCTTTCTGGATTTACGGTGTTTTAGTGGCTTGGTCCTCTTGCCGTCGTCTATGTTTCTCGGTAAAAAAAGTGGTTGTGAATAATTTTGTTATAGAAAGTGGTGTAGTACCGCCATGAGATACTAGTTGACGAAATATATATCGAAGTCGAAAACATCCGAATGACAATAATACGCAACTACAGGCTCAAAAATCTCATCTACTATTAAATTTAATGTCATATAAGTATGAAATAAGAAAAAAATATCAAACATACAGTTTAGGCGCGATATCACAGCGTAGATGCCATTATTCTTCCCATCATCCATATGGGTCGAGCAAGGAAACCGTGCCAAGACCATACAGAAAAGGAAAAAACCGAGCCGGGTTGCCAGCGGGTTTGTCGCAACCCACGCCAAGACCATCCTAATAGGGAAATAAAACACTCAGGTTCAAACGGGGATTTGCTGGGTCGAGTTGCAACCCAAATGCCAGACCTACGGACTGGGAATGAAATGCCGGCCTTCACACGGTATTGGAAGTTCCCAGTGACCAGCAAGTGACAAGATACTGCTATCTGCCCGGCGACGTTTTCCCACCCCCTCTCTCGACGGAGAGCCTGTCTCTGCACCATCAGTACTCTGTAGAATGCCACTTGGGACAGACACCGATTAACACCATAGATGCCCGAGAAACCCCCGAGTCACCCACCACGCGTCGAAAACCCGCCGATACCCCCGATTCTACGATGGACGCGTCGTACAAGGCATGCCACCCATATGCGTCAAAACAGGAACTGAACGAGCATCGATAGCGGGGAGAATACGATGCACGGGCGCGAAGATCGATTGGTTGGCCCATAGTCACACTCGGTCCACAGAAAGGTTGCAATCCTGGCAACATAACAAGATAGCGACGACCCTTACGAGACGGCGTGGGAAACCAGGGGAATTATTCCATTATGGATAAGCTAATTCACCGCCATTTATGACCCTGCCATTGCAAAGCTAGTGTCGACATCACCGAACCCCCGACGAGCAGAGCAACTATGATCCCATTACTCCCATAAAAGCCGACGCTCTTCAACATGTCAGGGAACCTGTAAAACGATCTGATTAGCACACGGTAGCCAGTCAAACAAAGCGGTGACATGCACCCACCAAAATGGCCCGATAAACCCCCAAGTCTGCCTGACAAAGGTAATAAAGACACCGACCGCGGCCGGATCTTTCGAATAAGAATCCACCGCATAAGTGATATCAACAGTCGTGACGATCTGATTCCCAGCAGCCGCAATCGCAGCCCCGACCAAGGGTGTAACGTTCCAATGACTCGAGGCATTTTCAGTTTGAACCAGAAACACAACGATTCCGCAGATAGCGAGGCCAATACCGACATAACCGAGCCACAGCCTATACTCGGGAGCTGGGACTCGGCCCGCTCGCTTTTCGCGATTCCACATCCATTGGTCTGAGAGATGACCACCTATGTGCTCGCCGAGACCGGAGCCGATAATGATAGCAAGGTTTTGGAGACCGACCTCCTGTGCGTTCAAGCCGAATTTCTCGGGAAATACCTGTGGAATTTCAATGGATATCAGGATGCCCGCAAGGAGGAAGACCATCGAGTATGCGACGGCGGGGATTAAAACGCAAGGCCTCGCAGCTAGAGACAAGGGACCGAGAAAGTCCCTAAGAGTAAGAGGGGCCGGATTAAGGCGACTGAACCCGAGAAGATGGCGCTTGCTCATTTTCTCGCCATCCCCAGTGGGCGGAACATAGAGCGTTTCACGACCAAGGAAGAAGTAGAGGACAAGTTGGACACCGTTGACCTGGATTATGTTAGAACCTGACGCCGATATACTCATACCATGGACGAAAGGAGTAGCTTGGGAGATCATACTATCGCGAGAGTCCAATAAATCCACCTATAACCAACTCTCATCACCGCGAAACCGAAAATAAATGGTGCTGACGGTACACCGAGAGTTACCATCAATGCCCAAACGCCTATGTATCGAGCACAGTCCCGGGAGAAAAACATCTCACGCACAACGCCACTTCCGATCGCCGCAGCAGGGCAGATAAAGAAAGCTGTTATTGCGCGACATAGACCCATTGTCGCGTAGGAAGGACTATTAGCACATCCGATATTCCCAACAAGGCTACAAACCAACGAGAGCAAGAAGATGGGACGTCGACCGTATCGATCTGCAAAGGGCTTCCAGAACAAGGGAGCGGCGCCGAGAATAGCAATGACCAGAGAGGTGAGATAGCTAGCCCGGTGTACGCTGACGTCCAGGTCTTCGGCGATCTCCACGAAGGCGCTCTGGATTGCTGATGCTGTGAATGTTGCCATCATTGCATGGAAAGCCACGAGGGCCAGGTTGGTGATTTTCTGTACATCAACCCGAGAGTTAGTATATGGGACGCCCTGACCAGGATGCTGGGTACATACCGTCCGTGATGACCAGTTGTACGGGTCGGCGTCATCCATTGATGGGATGGGTCTGAGCTGCAACGTCCCATGCCGTCTGAGGAGATATTCTCGATGCTCTCTTGATAGACCCCCTTCGCCACCAGCGCTAGATAACTCAGCCGTGGCCTCAGCATCGTTTGCCTCGACATGTTCAGCGTGTGGTTTGTCCATTTCGGATCTGCACAGGAACTTTGCTAATTGACATTCGAACTACTGGACTAATCGCCCCTCCTTTATACACCGAGAGCTTGTGGAGATGTCAGAGTGACCCACAATGAAAGACCCCCAGGTTTTGCCGTCAACCGTCCCCGCACTGGGGTAAGCTTGAGCTATGAACCTGGCCATGGGGTGGCTGACACTATTCCTAAGGGCAGGGTTAGGCAGGTGGTTGATGGAGTTGAACAGCAACGGCAGCCTGTGAGCCGATTGGGACGTTGAGTGCGGGTAGCTGTCCACCGATTCGCGAAGACCAACATAAATGTGGGCCAGGCGCATACCTCTATCTAACCTCCACACTCCTTGCTGTGACCACTCCCCTGACAGCTACTCGCATAGCGGGATGCTAGAGTATAATTCGAGAAATGATGGATCCTGCTGGTCAAATTCGTCTCGGCTGAATGTGGTAAGGAAGTCGTTCGAGGGGCGCCCGATGTTCTGTAGGATATAATCGGCATCCCAAAAATCGAGGGAAACCGACGGTGCTATTCTGAGTTCGTCTCCTGAGTGGTGGTTAGAGAAGAGAAGTCACCGCTGAAGACATGGATCGCCAAGCACGCACCAAGTGTATCGAACACAGCCAAAAGTCGCTCAATGCAACATCCGGCCTTCTGTGTGATTAGGCTGGATTTTCCAAGCGTCTCCATAACATTGAGCGCCTCGTCTATCTCCTGGCGAACTGCGATGACTGAGCTGACATCAAGAACACCTGGTTCGTGTTTTGTGACAAGAAGAATTGCAAAGTAATGTAGCGCAACAGTGAGCACTGAAGTTCGGTAAGCCCCAAGTTATTTGATGTAAGCGAGATCCAACATACTCGTATAGTTGCACGTGTACCAAGCAGCAAAAGTGCTGGTGAACGTCGCGCGGGTGTTGCTCAGCACAGATATCATCCTGCCCAGCTCGCGCACCGCATGCCAGTCATCCTGGACAACCAAGGGCAACCTCTGTCTCAGACGGTCATGCGCCTGGGATTCATGGGAAGCTTCCCTACCCGAAAGGAGGAACTGTGAAATGAGAGGGAAATTAGCGAGCATACGCATCCGGTAATATTGAATTGTCAAGAGCACTCGTGCAGCCATGCGACCATCTGTCGTTCCTGGACATAGCGATAATTCCGACCCTGATACAAGCCCCCCGACTGAGGTCAAATTATCCGACCACTCTTCGATACGCCAGCTCAGATCCATCCACTGAGAGATCAGAGCCTGGATCTTTGGGGCCTCCACCGACTCTAAGTTACCGCTATACAGCGAGTCTATGGCCTGTTCGATAACAGAATGAGACGACCTGTGTTACAGTGAGCGGCGTCTGTTATTGGAGATGACTAGAGGAAGAACCTTACGCGAGATGGGTCATGTAAAGATCGCTGGTGGTAGGATTTGCTTCGCGCGGCACTTCGTTGTTTACCGCACCAATAGCTTGCGGAATCATGAACGGTCGGCCTTGGGTCAAACTCATAACCCTGCGCCCATTATTAGCTAGCTGGATAGCCCCACAAGAGCCGAATACTTCCCTATCGTTCTTGACTACACCATCCCAGAGACGCAAGCGAAGATAACTCTCGCCTGGTCTACCCGAGCCTATGGGATTCCTAGAATGGAGCCCGACGTGGAAAGCAGCCTTCACACATAGCGCATGAGTTGTATAGCTGGATATTGAGCGCTGGTGATTCTGCTTGTACTCGACCACAAGGAGCAGTGCCTGGACTTCAGAACAAATCAGTTCCCGATTAGCATCGATATGCCGACGCCAAACATACCCAATTCATAGCTCGGACGCTCTAGGGTTCTCGAGTCCAGTAGCGCAACCGACTTCCGATAGAAACCCTCTTGCCGTGCATTACCCAACGATGCGGATGCATGGGCCCAGACAATGTTTAGTAGTGCAAGCAGCACTCTGCGAAATTTTGGGGGACGCTGCTCTGTTGCCTTGTGGTATTCCTCGATCAAATCCGGCTTGCTGATATATGGGAGTACCATATTGATGGTGGAGAAGAACCGGTGGAGAAGAAGCACGGCTTCCTCCTTCGAAGGCAGCGTATACAGCTCATTGGGCAACGGTGTCGCTCTCACCTCTGAAATACCTGCTGCCATAGTCGAAACCTCACTGTGATGCTGGACACAGTGGTAGCATGAATCTAGGTTCTGTGCCGCCCCGTCTGCTGGTAGGTACATCATTGTCGTTTGGGCAAAAATTCTTGATACCAGACGAAACATCGCATAGTTAGAGGTAGGTCCTGGAGAGCCTGTTAGGCAAACTGTTGTACGTGGCTGTGGGCGACTCACCGAAATAACCAACTTCACTATCTGATGTTTCTGTCAAGGCGTTCGTTGATAGTACGTCCACGGGTTCGCCCTCGTCTACGGCGGTCCGCTGGTCACAAGATTCTCGATCTTCCTGATTGCACAAGGGTGTATTGTCAATCAAAGACAATGAGGTATCTGTAACCGCCTGAAGTTTCCCCTCGAGAGTCTCTATTCTTTTGAGCAAATCACCCCGGTGTCCAGTCCTTAAGTGTTGTTAGGTGCAAGGGTGTATACAGAGTGGGACCTTAGACGCACCGTGTCATTTTTGCCACACGACTGCTACCCTGAGACGGTATGTAAGAGCATTCTAGATGTAGGCTCTGACACCGTGAGCAACTTGGCCGTGCCCCTTCACACTGCGAGGTGTCAGTTCATGGTATTCAGACCGAGTCGGGAACACTCACCTTGAGCTTCCGGCGCCGACACTCGGCACACGCAACTTCAGTTCTTCGCATTCTACGTATACTGTCCATACTGTATTCCAGTGCTATGTTTCAATATCTGGCCGGTTTATTTCGAACCGTTGTCTCTTCTCCACGATGGTCCCCCATATTACGGGACTTCCCCACACAGTCGACTGACGCTCTGGCCAATCGGGAGCGCCCTTCCCGCTCTCCTCCCGAGGGTATTGTTGTCTCAACAGTCGCCGCAAAACACAGCACTCAATGCACATTGCCAATTCGCCATGCCCTCGAGGTATCGAACGTCATTTGTGCGGGGTGATTTGATTTCAACGGACACGATGTCTGCCCGCGCATCCGAAATGTCATCGAGATAAATACCTACCATGTCCTGGCCCAACCACAATGGATACCAGTGCTACTCCATCAAAGAACGAACAAACATGTTAACGGTTCTTGTCGAGTCATTAAAGAAGACCCCGCTGGCTGCTGGGGCTATTGCCCTGGTCGCGATAATATTGGTATATGTCGTCTACCAGCGGCACCTCCATCCCCTGGCCAAATACCCGGGCCCGTTCCTCGCTAGTGTCACAGATCTATGGCAGGCTCATCAGTTCTTTACCCTCCAACAGCCATATAACCTGACAAAACTTCACGAAAAGTACGGGCCTGTTGTCAGATATGGGCCTGATAAATTGAGTGTCATATATGAAAGCGCCGTACCGATAATTTATCAGAAAAGCGCGAGGACCATGCCGAAAACCGAGTTCTACGACGCATATGGAGCCGCCCACCCAAATGTATTCGGCATGCGTGATGAAACAGTAGGTAGGACTTGGTTGGAGATGAAATTGGAACCTAATAACTCTCTCTCTAGTTACATTCCACAAGACGGCGTCATATGTCACACAGTTTCTCCCTGAGTTATATCAAGGAAATGGAGAAGTACATGGACCTTAACATCCACATCTTAAAGGACCGGATCCGGACTTACTGCTCCACGGGAGAAGTTTTCAACGTGAAGAAATTACTACATTACTATATGATTGATGTGATTGGGGAGCTTGCCTTTAGTCAGTCCTTCGGGGTGCAAGAAGCCGATGACGAGTTGCTTGTTCCTCCCGTCATTGAACACAGCCTCCTAGCCGCCGTGACTGGCGCATGGCCTTCCATGACAAAGACGTTGAAGAAGTGGCTCCCTTTTGTACCGCATCGCGGTCTTCGAAACCTCTTTGCGGGTCGAAAGGCTTGCGCAGATCTTGCTTCGACGTGCGTCCAGCATCGATTGACCGACCTTAAGGGCAATGGAACCTCTCTCAACCTGGAAGATAGAAAAGATATCTTGACCAATCTGATCAAGGCCAAACACCCGGAGACTGGCGAGAGACTTACACAAATTGACCTGGAAACAGAGGCGTTTGGTTTTATGTACGTTTATTCCCTAAAGGGCTTTCGTTGACAACGAATGCTCACAACGTCTCAGTATCGCAGGAACCCACACAACAAGTGCTACCTCAACCCTCTTATTTTATCATCTCCTTCACAACCCCGAGCCTATGCGGAAATGTATCGAGGAGATTGACTCTAACCTCCCCATCCTCGAATCCACCGAGCCCGCATACTCCGTCACCACCGCCGAATCCTCCCTCCCATTTCTCCGCAACTGTGTGCGGGAGAACTTCCGCATCACACCAGTCTTCACAATGCCGCTTGCACGCCGGGTTATGGACCCAGCAGGGATAAGAATCGAGGGTAATCACTTTCCCCAAGGGGTGCGTATTTGACCAAACAAAATTACTGTTGCTTTGCTGTACATCTTTCAATTATCCGAGTAACATCTGTATAGACATCCCTCGCCGTCTGCAACCATGCATTCCACCACAACCCCGCAGTATGGGGCCCAGACCATAACGTCTTCAATCCAACCCGATGGGACGACCCCAACGTAAACGCCAGGGCACGCCTCCTGATGCATTTCGGGCTGGGTGGCCGACAGTGTATCGGAAAGACGGTAGCCACGACAAACATATACAAGCTGTTCAGCACGCTTCTTAAGGAATTCACGTTCGAGCTGGCGGATGAGCAAGAGCGGTTGGAAGTGGAAATGGGGAGGTATAAGGGGGCGATCCCCGACCTGGTCAGTGTTGGGATTAGTGATATGAAAGGGCCGTTGCTTGTTAGGGCTAGGGTTCGTTGAGAGGGAGAATTTTTAATCAATCTAATGGATAAATTTACTTCATGATTAGCCTTGGCTTCATAATCAAGCATGCGGCCCAAGGTGACGACCCGGGGTGATCAAGAAATGATTTACCGTGGTGGACAGTGATTTGCCAGAGCGTGCCGTTTGGCAAGCTAAATGCTTACTGCACAGTAGTAGAACTTTAAGCCTGGCGCCATGTCCTCTGTGGGCACCTTAATTTTAACCCACTGGATGACTATACCTAACCAAACCCCAACAGTTGGAGTTACTCCTAATCAGCGATGAGAATGATTGGTAGTGAAAATAATCAACTAGTGAGAAGGAATGGTTTCCAATCCACTGCACACAAGATGGGGATTTTGTAAGCGCAAGAAGTTGAATATTCCAGGCTATTCACAATAGAAGTGAGCAACGAGAGTAAAGTGCTCTGGGGGGATTACTGTCGGTGGGGGACTAAGTATAAAGGAAGCGACCCCGCGGTCACGGTCTCTGCTGTTTCCCCCTCATCTTCGTCGTCTTGATTCCATCATCCGAATTAAACCTACGCCTCTCACCGCAACCATGGCAAACACCCTGTCCGATCTAACCACCACTATAGCAACCGCTCTATCGAACCTCCCACCACCAGACCAGATCCAAGATGCTGAACGCATGCAGCTTTTGGGAGTACTCGGCCAGCTGCACGACACGCTGGAACCTCCATTGTTGTCTATACAGCGTCTGTGCCTTTCAGTATGTGGTGATCAGATCGGAACCAGTCAATTGATTCATGCCTTGCCTTCCCCTGTCCTGTCCTGTCCTGTCTTGACTAACCCAGAACTTTCTTCCCGGCTAGCACTATGGTATCGTCGTGATCCGGATCGCACAAGGGATGGGGGTTTTTGACGCATTTGCTGAATCGGGCGGTGCTGAAATGACTGCGCAGGAGCTTTCGTCGAAGACTAAGGGAGATGATGCATTATTGGGTAGGTTTTCTCTCTCTCTATCTCTTTCTTTCCTTTTGATATTTTACATCCATCGACGCTGATGACTTTGTAGAGCGTGTTCTGCGTTTCCTCTGCGCTCACCGGCTTTGTAAAGAAACTGCCCCGGCGACTTACAAGCCTTTGCCGCAGGCGATGATGTTTGCGGGTGTCTCTGTGCCTGCGAGTATGATTAGACATTTGTATGTATTGCACTGTATTTGTAATTTGAGAGACACTTACATTTCCCCAGCCATGCATGCATGCAAGCATCTGTGAAGCTCTTTGATTTTCTGGAGAAGAACGAGTACAAAGCCCCCGAAGACGCATATGATTCGCCCTGGCAGTTCGCGTACAACACAAACGATCACTTCTGGGACTGGCTGCAGAAGAATCCAGATAATCAGCAGGCCTTCAATTCCGTTATGACGGGAGCCCAAGAGCACCGCGGCGAGGACTGGTTCGAGATATACCCAGTGATGGAAAAATTAGACGTTTCCCAATCTCCAGACCGAGTCCTGCTCGTCGATATTGGTGGCGGCGTTGGGCAAGGCCTTATAGCGTTTAAGAAGCGGTTTTCTGAGTTACCAGGGGATCTAGTCCTTCAGGATCTGCCGCAGGTGATTGACGACATTCAAAACCCGCTTCCGGATGGCATTTCTGCAACGAAGCACAACTTTTTCGACCCGCAGCCGGTCCGTGGCGCGATGGCATACTATATGCGGACGGTTTTGCATGACTGGCCGGATAAGCAAGCGTTGATTGCCCTTTCTCATATCCGTGAGGCTATGAGTGAGGACTCGGTCCTGTTTATCCACGAGCATACGACCCCGGCCGGTGCCAATGTGCCGCGACTGGCCGCGACGCTGGATTTTCATATGATGGAAATTTTCTCCTCGCTTGAGCGGACAGAGACCCAATGGGTGGCTCTTCTCGAGAAGGCTGGGTTCAAGGTTGTGAAGGTTTATAATTATAAGAGCCAACCAGACACCATCCCCAGCGCCCTGTTTGAGGCGACTTTGTGATGGTGAACACGGATCCACGTTCACTCTAGAAGAAACTTGGACGCGCGAATCGTGGACCAGTTCGCGGCTTGTTGTGATGACTTCAGTGTGCTGCTTATAAACTGGCTCAGTTCTTCGTCCGTTCGTCCATCGAGGCACGAGATCCGCTGTTGGTCATTCGCCTCCAATTCCACCTTTAGCGAGTGCAGGGTCAATGAAGCGACTACATTTGAATTGATAATCGCCTCGCAATGCGGCCAGTCGAGTAGCGCATTAATCGCGCGCAAGCGGATCGAATAGTCAGGACAGCTGGACGCGATGAGATAGAGACTCGGAAGGACGCCATAATCCAGAGTGATTGTTGGGCGTTCGGGGAATCGAGCTATGAAAGTATCGTAGAAGGTCATCAAGTCTTCATAGTCCGGGACAAGCTCGGGAGGAACAGACCCGTTGAACAGACATGTCTTGATACCGACAATCTGGCCACGGAATTGCAAGATGTAGAGTTCCAGCGCGCGTTGTTCTCGGTAGCTAAGCTTGTGGCAGAAGCGATCGCGAAATGATAGGACCTGCGGGCTGAGTTCGCACCACAATGAGAGAATGCGCTGTTGCTGGCTGTACAGATTGTCGTGGTCGGCTTGAATATCAGCGTCGGAGAGAGGCCAGCACTTGGCGAGAAATGGAATGCCGATGCTCAGCAGCTGGTGGCTACGTTGATGCACGTCGCGTAGACTGTGCAGTGGGGAAGTTCGGTCAGGAGAGTCCTCCTCTTCTGGCTGTATATCCACGAACAAGAACGGCTTCCCAGGGCCAAAGTGAGAGAATTCGACGTCTAACCGTTGATATGTTTCGATCAACGAACAGTCTAGGGGAATTGCACGCTGTTGTTGCTGCTCCTGCTCCAGTGCTTCCTTTAAAACCCCAAGGCCACCGCGAAGGTGCCGCAAGGCACTATCATACTGACCCAAAAGCAAGTCAGAAATGACAAACAGCAGACAGCAAAGCAGCACGACCTCCCGCAGCTGGGGGTCCTGCGAAGCCTGGCGATGGTTCAGGATCGAAAAGGCACGCGAAGCCTGCTCAATAGCAAACCGGTGCCGCGGCACAAGGAGATCCTCACCCGACAGACGCATCTGGTTCTGGAACGAGTCTTCATGGATGGCACCTAGCATACTGGCAGCATGGTAGACGGCGCGGTCGAGGTGGGCCATCTGCATCGAGACCCGGCGCCACAGCGGCGAGTCGAAGAAGGCCGCCAAGCTGGGGATGGAGCAGTGCACGAAGTACGAGAAGGACCGCATCTCGTCTGCAGTAGTGTGCCATCCTAGCCGGGATGCGACTGGGGGGACGCTCAAAAGCGCGAACTTCTTTGCTGGCAGGCGGGCGAGGTCATACCCGTCGCATTTGCGGCCGGTTGAGACGCAGTTGTTGCATGCGCCGGGCGACTCGTCGCATTTCTTATGGCGGGCGCTGGGGTGGTCAGTGATTACTCTCAATAAAGTCTGAGGGCTATACTCACCGGCAGGTTCGACAGCCCGACAAGGATCGCGAGGTGAACTTTCTGCGACGTGCCAGCGATGACATTACTGAGAGGCGAACAGAGACAGTACGTACGGACAGAGACACGGTCGGCGGGAGATGAGGATGATCGCCATGAGGAGAGCTTGGACCCAGCTGGACTTTCGTACTTTCGTACTTTCAGCCCTTCAGCTCTTCAGCTCGGATCGGGAAGGATTGGAACCAATATCTACTTCATACTCTTACTTCTATGTGTATACTTCATTATGCACACTCCTAGTTTCCACTAGATAATTTGCCGAATGAATTTGCCTAAATTGTCGGTCAGGAATGCTGCCACGCCTTGCATAATATCGAAGGGGTGCGGACGCCGTGACCAGCTGCAAAAAGCAAAGATGCAGACTCCGATTTAAAACCATCGATTCTCACCTCAGACTCTGCCACGGTGTCGTTTATAAAGATGATTCAGGACAAGAGCGAAGACGTCACTGAAAGCTATGAACCAACGCCCGTGACAGACGAAGAGGGAGAAGCCCGCCTTATAGTGCGAAAATTCGACATACGGTTGCTGACCCTCTTCACCGTGATAAACCTGTTCAGCTTCATCGATCGAGTCAATATCGGGAATGCCCGCTTGCTGGGTTTGCAGGAGGACCTGGACTTGTCTGGCCTCCGCTTCAATATCGCGCTGACATGCCTCCTGGTCTCATACTGCGTCGTGGAACTACCATCCAACATCCTCTGCAAGCTCATCGGTGGCCATATTTATGTGCCGATACTAGTCTTCTGCTTCGGCACCGTTACTCTGCTTACTTCGCTGGTGACCGATAGAGGAGGGTTGTATGCTTGTAGGTTTATCCTGGGCGTATTTGAGGGAGGGATATCCCCTGGTCTCGTCTTTCTTCTGTCATTATTGTGAGGATATCTAGTCTACCTATTCAAAGCCAACCTAACACCAATAGTTATCGCCGCCATGAACTCGGATTCCGAACAAGCATCTACATCTCTGCGTCCTCCGCGAGCGGCGCATTCGGCGGCCTGCTTGCCATCGGTCTAGCCAAAATACCCGACTGGGGACTGATCCACACGTGGAAAAACATCTTTTTCTTCGAGGTTAATATATTGTTTTGATCATATTTACACCTGTACTAACTCTCGTAGGGGCTGGTTTCGGTCATCCTCGCGATCATCGCATTCTGTACCATCCCAAGCGGCCCAGGAAGCGCCAGGTTCTTGACCCAGTCGCAAAGAAAGCTGGCTGTAGATAGGATCCAGATCGATGCAGCTGGGACGAGCGAGCATTCACGCACTAGACTACGACATGTCATCCAGGGTCTAACGAATCTGCCTATTGTGGCTTGCGCACTGGGGTTCTTTTTTGGGAAGTGAGTTGATTCTACAGACTATATGGAAACTATAAACTAGATAGAGCCTTTCAGGTTGCTAATCAAGTATACAGTACATGCGCACAGTCCTTCTCCCTGTTTTCGCCATCCATCATCCAGGCAATGGGATACACAGGCGAACTCGCCCAGCTTCTTTCCGTCGGGCCATATGTAAGAATACCATGAAATGTTGCACCACGATGGAAACAAAAACAACGAAACGACATGCTAAACATACAGTAACAAACCAGGCCGCAGCCTGCATTTTCTCCATAATAGTTGGCTACATCTCAGACCGCTACCACTCCCGCGGCTGGCTTATCCTCCTCACAGCCCCAATCGGCATTACCGGGTTAGGCATGCTCCTATTCCTGCCGGCATCCAACCCCGGCGCAAAATACGGCGCTTTATACCTGGCCGCCCCGGGAATCTACGCCTTTCTCCCGCTGTGGATTACCTGGGCCGTTAACAACGCGGCAACACCAACTGTCAAGGCTGTTGCGTCGGGACTGGTCTTTGCTGTTGGGTCGTTGGGTGGGATTCTTGCGCCGTGGGTGTACTTGGCCGAGGATGCGCCAGACTATCGGCAGGGTCATGCGATTCTCTTTGCGTTTCTGTTTGGGTCATGGGGGGTTTGTGCGGCTTTGCTAGGGTATATTAAAAGGGAGAATAGGGCGAGGGAGATGGGGAGGAGGGATTGGGTTCTTGAGGGGTTGTCGGAGGAGGAGAAGGTGGAGTTGAGTAGTCGACATCCGGGGTTTAGGTATGTTGTTTAGATATAGAAAGAGTTCTGTTTCTTAATAGCAAACCGGCTCCCTGTTTCAGCTGCGACGCACACACCCACAGCCTCTGCTGTGTGTCATTCCACAGCAACCGCCCATCACGCACCAGCAGACTCGTCGTCCATTAGGCGCCAACCGCCGAATTTCCTGCCTATCCCAATCACTATAATAGATATTCCCCCGTGCATCAATAGCCGTACCACCAGTGCTAGGCGTCAGCGAGAATGGCTCAACATATCCCGGAAGCGCCCCCGCGGTGGTCTTATTATGCTGCGCCTCGTTCAGATACTTGGCCTCAAGACGCCATACTCGAAGTATGCAGGCTATATTGACCGCCCCTGTCTCTCAGTCACAATACCAAGTTTTCTTCGCCAACCTGTTATAAAACATCATAGAAACCCCCTCGGTCCGACTCGGTCGGGCAAGACTGCAGTTCCTAAGGATCGCCAGGCACCGGCGGTTCCTCTTATCTGGATGTCAGTCGGCTTCCAGTTTCCAGTAATTGCTTGAGAAGATGTCTGTTGTTTGAGGGGTTACATTCCCATGGGCACTGTTCAAAAAAAGCTGGCTTGAATGAACAATCCAAGCCAAGTAATAAACACCGCCCTTGGTGGTGGTTGGCAGTAATGCCCTAATAACAGCGCCACATTCTGTAGGATCAAGGAAATACATTTCCGAAGCCCTCGAGTTAACGTTTTGTGACGGCCATCTTTGATTAAGCTGTCGATATAAGCGTTGTGATCTGTTCGTTCCAAAGTTGTCGATAAGCATTGCGCTCTGTTGGTTCTGTTCATATTGTAGTTGTTGATATTGCTAGATTCTGTCCTCTACTCGATGCCAACAACGCGACGAGGAATGAGCCGATTGAGCCGAATCATAATGCGAGGATGCAACCTGCGAGGAATGTCATGGCATGAAGGCCAACGGTCAACGGTCAAGACTCAACTGTCAATTGGGAAGGAACGGCCCAAGCGCCAGAATGTCCAAGGGGCTCCTTGGCGGCACAGTCGCTGCTTCCTATACGGGAGTGCCGGTTCCTGCTGGACAGGGCCCTTATATACATTGCTGAATACCCACTGCATGATGCTCCTTCTCTTCTCAATGCAACTCCAGGAACCCCGCAACCATGAGGCTTCCATCTTCATTAGACATCCTTCTCGCCAGACAGGCAGTTGGCGGTGCTGAGGTTGATAACAACGCACCACCCCCTGACCTGACCACACTCCCTGAGAACTCGCTGTTCGAGACTTGGAGACCCAAGATCCATGTTCTGCCCCCAAACGGCCAGATCGGTGACCCATGTGCCCATTACAATGACCCTGCGACGGGCTTGTTCCATGTCGGATTCCTCCACAATGGAACCGGCATTTCCAGCGTCTATACCGATGACCTGGTGACCTACCGTGATATCAACCCTAACGGGGGCTACATCATTGTTGCTGGCGGCCCCAATGACCCCGAAGCCGTCTTTGATGGATCTGTCATCCCCAGCGGAATCGATGACCTGCCTACGCTCCTTTATACTTCCGTGACATCTCTGCCAATCCACTGGACTCTCCCTTATACCCGTGGAAGCGAGACCCAGTCACTGGCTGTATCTGACGACGGTGGCCACCAGTTCGATAAGCTTGACCGAGGCCCGGTCATTCCGGCTCCGCCAGAAGGGCTCGATGTTACAGCCTTCCGCGACCCATTTGTGTTTCAAAACCACGAGCTAGACGAAGCTGCTGGTAGTAACCCAGATACATGGTATGCCGCCATATCCGGGGGAGTCAAAGATGTAGGACCCGGAATCTTTATCTACCGCAACCAAGACCCCTCCTTTGAGAACTGGGAATATCTAGGCGAGTGGTGGCAAGAACCCGCCAACTCGACCTGGGGCGACGGCACTTGGGCCAAACGCTGGGGATACAATTTCGAAACCGGCAACGTTTTCTCTCTTGATCGAGAAGGGTACAATGTTGACGGCCACACGTTCATTACCATTGGCGTTGAGGGTGCATACGCGCCTATTGAGCCCTCGGTTACATCTATGCACGCCATGTTGTGGGCAGCGGGAGACGTTTCCTCAGGGAATGGCGGAAACGTTTCATTCACGCCTTATATGGCCGGTGCTTTGGACTGGGGAACGGCCGCATACGCCGCAGCTGGAAAGGTTCTACCCAGCACATCTCAGGCTTCTCAGAAGAGTGGAGCGCCAAACCGCTTCATCTCGTGGGTTTGGCTCACAGGCGATGAATTTGGTGCTGCCGCTGGATTCCCTGCTGCTCAACAGGGGTGGCAGAATACTCTCCTGCTCCCGCGTGAACTGAGTATACACACAATCCCCAATGTGGTTGACAATGAACTCGTCCACGAGACTGCTTCCTGGCGCGTAGTGGAGAATGACGGGGAGAGAAGATCTGGTGTCGAGCTGGAGACACTGGGGATCAATATTGCGAGGGAGACCTACGATGCAATCATCTCCTCTTCGACCTCGTTTGAGGAGCCTCCGCGAGACATAAGTGCATCCGACACCATTCCATTTGAGCGCTCGCCTACTAGCAGGTTCTTCGCCCTTGAAGCCCAAATCTCCTTTCCCAAGTCTGCGCGAGACTCTGGAGTCCAATCCGGATTCCAGATTCTTGCTTCCGAGCTGGAGTGGACGACCATCTATTATCAGTTTTCGAATGAGTCGATTGTCATTGACCGTAACCACACAAGTGCTGCATCCGAGACTACACCTGGTCTCGGTACTGTCACTGAGTCGGGCCGTATCCGACTTTTCGATATCGCAGGTCGTTGCGATGATGATGGACATGGACACGATGGACACGATGGCGGCCATGATGATGGCCACAACGGTGATGGTGACCATAACGGCGACGGTGATCACAATGATGATGGTGACCACAATGGTGATGAACAAAAGGGTGATGACCACAATGAGGATGGTAACGGCGATGGCAAGGAGCATGCTCGCTACGAAAAGCGAAATGGCTCCTGCGATAAAGGCCACGATGAGATTGAGACATTGGATCTCACCATTGTCGTCGATAACTCAGTGCTTGAAGTTTACGCCAACTCACGATTTGTTGTGTCGACCTGGGTTCGGTAGGTGTTTCCTTTTTTATTGATGAGAATACACGCTGACTTATTAACAGACCTTGGTATACCAATTCGACGGAGATTCGCTTCTTCCACAACGGCGAGGGCGAGGTCAGCTTTGGCAACATTACGGTGCACGATGGTCTGTATGATGCGTATCCAGACAGGGACAACTGAATATTTTCACTGGTTGATGTATTAGCTTGAGAGCTACAAATATAGCGATAATTAATAGTTTTAATTTAATGGATTCCGGACTTGCAGTTTCATCTGAAAGGCATATGTTGTGAGGAAGTAAAGGATAGGCATGTTATAAATGGTCTTATGAACGAATCAGCACGCACTACGGCTCATGGGTCAATCATGCCCGAGGGCCCGAGTGGCTCGGATGCCGGATGTTCAGTATCCAGCTTGCATCATTATTAATCCTAGATGGCTAGTTACTAATTACATACTCAGTACTTAATACTTAACAACAGAATAGTATTATGTCGCTCATGAGTTTCAACTTTAAAGCTGCTTAGAAGACAAAATGGCCCCCAGACAAAAAATCCTGCTCCTCGGAGCAACAGGCGAAACCGGCGCGTCTATACTGAACGGTTTACTAGCATCTAACCAGTTTGTGCGTTTCCCCGCAGGCCAAGCTTTACATTTACAAATAGCTAACCCCAAATATAGGATGTAGAGATCCTAGTCCGACCCAGCTCCGCAGAAAAACCCGCAGTGCAGGAGCTCAAAACCCGGGGCGTCGCATTACGAGTCGCGGACATCACAGCCCCCGAGGAAGAACTAGTCTCTGCCCTGGCGGGAATCGATATCCTCATCAGTGCCATTGGACCTAACGATCTCTTGCAGCAGAAGACCCTGGTGAGGGCTGCAAAGAGCGCAGGGGTGAAGCGATTTGTCCCCTGTGCTTTCATCACCGTTGCGCCGCCGAAGGGTGTGATGTTGCTTCGTGATGAGGTACTTATTTAGATGCCCTGGCACTACAAGAAAAAAAAAAAAAAAAGATGCTGTCAGCTAACTGGAGATAGAAAGAAGAGATCTACAACGAAATCAAAAGACTGGAGGTACCGTACACAGTCATCGACGTCGGCTTCTGGCACCAGATCTCCATCCCCCCGCTCCCGTCTGGCCGGATTGATTACGCACTGATGATGCCGGAAGCTGTTATCCATGGCGATGGCAATGCGCCTAATCTACTCACAGACCTGCGCGACATCGGCCGCTTTGTAGCCCGGATTGTGGACGATGAGCGCACGCTCAATAGGTATGTTTATACCTGGAGTGACGTCCTAAGCGAGAATGAGATCTTTGAGCTTGTGGAGGAGGGTTCTGGAGAGAAGATTGAGCGGAAATATGTATGTTCTGTCTGCATTCTGCATTCTACAGTTTCATGTTTGAGAGTGCTTACAATTTCGTGTAGGAAACCGCACAGCAGATTGAGAAACGGCTAGAGGATGCCTTGGCTGCTCTTTCTCTTGATCCTACTGACCCAGCAAAACGCATGCAGGTCTATATTGTGCAGTATGTGCATAGCAAGTATGTCCGAGGGGATAACCAGCCCCGCTATGCAAAGTATTTGGGGTACCTCGATGCTAGAGAGCTGTATCCAGACCTGAAGCCGGTTTCTTTTAGAGAATCCTTTGTTGAGGTTCTTGAGGGGAAGGGGAAGAGGCCTTACTACTAGAGTAGTGAGCCTGGTGGTTCATCATGGATGTTATTGAGAGTTACTTAACAGTAAATATATACTCCTTCTATATAACCACCCAAACTAACTAGACAAAACAATAGTCTTACCGGGTATATACAAAAAAAAAAAAAGAAAGAAAAGGAAAAGTCTCTAATTCGCAACAAAATAATTCACAGCCACAAGCTCCCCAAGCCCCAACTTCTCCACCATCCCATCAACATCAAACCTGACTCTCTGCATCAAACCAACCTCCTTCCCCAGTAAATCCCGAGGAATCCTCGACCCAGGCTTCTGACTATACAGCAAGAAAAGGTACCGATGCGGCGCAGCCCCAGGCGGCGGCCCAGCAGGGAGCCAGGACACAACCGGGGCGTCGTCGCTTTTAAGCCCAAGAGTACCACCACCACTACCACTACTTTCTGGTGCTGACTCTGACTGGTCGATACCGACGACCTTGAAGCCAGACTGGACCCAGTGCGAGATTGGCGAGAGGGCGTTCCATGAGGCGAATGGCGCGTCTATGTCGATGGAGATGACTGTGTAGGTGGCTTCTGCTGGGAGCTGGAGGTCTGCGGGAGCCGAGAGGGTCGGCAGGGTTTCAGTGTCTTATGATGGTTAGTTAGAGAGAATTGCTAATATGCTTGTTGGGGATAGTTATGGGTACCCTTCTTCGCGATTTTCGTCCCTGGGGATACTTGTTGCCCGTTGATGCTTATGCCGAGGACATGGTGCGAGCCGTCCTTGAGTCCCTGGATGACGGACTCGTGTTTGGCGATGTTGGGCATGGATGCGATGTTTTTCTTTTCCTTTCTTTTTCTTTGTCTGTTCAGGAGGAGTTGGATTTAATTTGGGGCTTGAAGTACCGGGGATGTCGGATGTAAGACTTATCTCCGTAAGGCCAGTTTAGGGCTTAGTAGATCGACAGAGTAGAACTACACCTTTTAAATTAGAAGTAAATACAGAGCCGGAGAGCCATTGACCCACGTGCAAAAGCGCCATCTTGCTAATTACTAGGAGTTACATTATTGATGGATGCTGTATCCTTAGCAAAGCAATGAGAGGTAAAGGGGAAGAACTATATATGCTGAAGCTCCGAGAGAGAAACACACTTCTGTATCAAAGAAAGGTCGAGAGTAAAGTTATTGTTAGATTTGATTGATTTGAAAATTCTCATTTTTGGCAAAGTTTTGGGTTGTGAGATGTGAGCTGTTTTGATATTAATCGTAACTTGGATCTTACATTTTATTCAGTTAGCTTACAGTAGTATATTCCAGAATGCCCAGATGGCCAAGTTTTAGGTTAGGGCAAAGTCAGGCACAAAAACAACTAAGCAACTAAACAACAACCACCTAATCTGTATACAAATAAGTCGTACAGTACGACCCACACAGCCACAGCAACCGCACAGATCCAGCCCGTGACCTGTGATCGCAATACTAATCCGTGATCAGAAATAAAGTGCATGAGCCATGAAGTAATGCTGCACGAGAGTGGAACCGCCTCCACACCGGTTGGTCCCCCCTTGATCCACAACAACTCCAGCACTGCAGCTCCATCGCTTCCCTAACTAATTAGTACTAAAGTAGTTCAGCCACCAGCCAGTCGCACGGCCCAATTTCGAGGCCCGGTTTCAGACTTGCACCCCCAGCATGCCCCGAAATGGAGACTGCTCTGACGTTTGATCGCCGCGTTTACGCTTTGTTTCAACGGGGAACAATCCGCTGAGGAGCCTGGGAGGGGGTCTCTATGCTGTTTTGGGTAGTAGGCTAGTAGTAGCTCTTCTAGCTTAGCTCTTAGTAACGATGTAGTAAGTTGTAGTCAGCACGAGTTCACCTTGAGAGTGGCCTTGGAGCAAGGTACTACGAGTAATGGAAATAGAGTAATTGGTCAAGTTCAGTCACTCAAGTTGTTGAATCTTTGTAGTATACAGTATCCATTTTGATCGCCCTGCGAACCAAGCCAATGCAAAGCTGTATCAAACACCGAATAATCATGCAAGACATCATAACATCGTACAGTAACAATAATATAGTACAGCGTAAACCGAGGAATCGTCACACAGCATGCCAATAATAGAGAACAGTTGTCCCACCCGTGTATAAAACATGAAACAATCTTTTAATGCAATGATTTTCACCACCCATGCCACAAAACACAAATCTATGCCCCAATTGGGATAAAACGGGAGAACCCAAAAACAAAAAAAGGACGAGGCTTGCTTGCTGAATCAATACATAACAGTAACGACAAATAGTAGTAATAATTAAAAAAAGGTCGTAGAAGGGGGAAAAAGTGCGTCATCGGACATCAACGACGAATGTGAAAGTAAAGGGCCCTTAGTTTTGGGGAAGGATGAACGTCAGTCGGCTGCGGTGGTGACGTCATAGCCGCACCAGTGGACTGATTCGCTCGTCAGAGGCTGTCCCGGTGTGGAAGTCCCCATGGCGATCCCGGTTTGTCAGCGACTCGTTTCCCCATTGAGCGGCGCCTATGACATCAGAGGCTGGCTCCATGTCATGTCGAGTCATTGGGTCATCTCCCAAGCTCCTGGTCTCATTCGTTGCTTGCGCGAGGAGGATTGTTCTGCCACAAACCCAAGGGTCCAGCATAGCGGGTTCGTCGCATGCGACCCCCTTAGGGATGGATGCGCTTTACTCGCGGCCTCTGCGCTTTTGCTTGCCTGGCCAGTTAACTTCGGGGTGCACAACCCGCATGTGCCGTGTCAAGGCATCATTGCGCGAGAAGGTCTTTTCCTCGGTGCACAAATGACAGCGGACCTTTTGCTTGCGGGCATTGTGGATCGTGTCTTCGTGCCGCGTAAGATCGTAAGGTCGGGAGAAAATCGAGTTGCAGGGCTTCCCTGTCGAAGGATTTGTCCGCTCACACTTGTGGGGACCAGCCTGTGAGTTGCGTGACGAAACATCGCCGCGAGGAACCATGTGACCGCCCGGTGTGGTTTGACGGTGCGCATCGCGTTTGTGCTTCTGCAGCCTCGAGGGTGTCTCGAAACGTTCTGTGCAACCGTGGTATGTGCAAGTGTAGGTGCCACCCTCTGCAGAAGTGTTTTGCGGTCGCTGGACTGTCCTTGACATAGAAGGCGACGCCATGTCATTAGAGTAAACATCGCTTCCCGTAGACTCAAAGCGAGGCATTGACGCCGGGAAATCCGGGGTCTGCTGTAGGAAGTTCTGTTGCTGCTGTAGGGACTGCCTGCGACTTTGCTCGGGGTGGTTGAATGAGAACTGCTGGGTTGAGGCGGGCGCTTGGTTGAATTGCGCAGGGAACGAGTCCATCGAGGGGAAACTCGGGGCCTGGAAGGTGTTGTCTTGTCGTAGCCCAAGAGTATCACCGAGATTGAAGTCGGGTTGGTAGGGCATGTGCAGACCCTGGTCATCACCCTCGTTGAAGTCGCTCAACACTGCATCCTTGGGGGAGATCGTCTTTGGCTGCTCAGTTTGAGGCTGGTGCTGCATGGCCATTCCATTTTGGCTGGTGGGCACGCTGGTCACTGCCTGCTGTCGGAAAGCGTCATTCTCGTACTCTGCTGCCAGAGGAGAGTTTTGTCTGAATGGAGAGCGCTCCCGGTGGATTGACCCAACGGGTGATTGAGTTCGGGCAGAGTTTGCGGCCTGGAGACGGTTCGCGATCATGTTGGGGTAAGACGGAGCTAGCAAAGCATGCTGCTGACTGGAAGACTGGTTTGCAGCCTGTGGCGTCGTCACGGCAGCTGGGTTGATCAGATCGTCCTGGTAAATGTCGGTCATTGTGCGGTTGAGCTTGGGGATAAGGCCATTGACAGCATTGTAGTCTGGAGGGAGATCAAAACGTAAGTAATCATCCAGCCACCGATCATCTGCGGGGAATTGGGTCTCACCATTGCCAGCAGCTTTGGAGCTGTCGTCGACGTCCTCATAATGGTTCTGAGGAGTGACAGGAGAGTTGTGGCTCACAGTTGAGACGGATGCCGCGTGAGAGTGGTCGCTTGGCTGGTGCTGGTGCTGTGGCTGGTTCTGTTGCTGTTCCGCCATGAAAGAGTAGCTACCATCGTGCGACGGGCCGTTCTTCTGGAACTGAGGAGTCAAGAACGTCTGCTGTACTGGGGTGTGCACCGGCGTAGGCAGAGGCTTTGTGGAAGCACTGCTGTAGTTGTTGCCGCCGTTGAATGAGTTCCCTGGCGACCGCCCTGATGATGAGCTGGGTGTCTGCTGTTGTGAAGTGGTGTACTGGTGTGCCATGCGCGGGATAGCGTGGGCATGAGCTGGGGTAGACAGCTGCGCGTTGTTCTCCCACCCGTTGTTATTAATGTACTGTTGCGCCAACATTTGAGAGTTGTTAAAGACGAATTGCTGCTGGTGGTATTGAGGCAGGTACGACTGCGGCTGTGGCGAACCGGAGTGCTGGATGTGAATCTCAGGGTTGTAGGAAGGAGCAGGGGTCATTGACGGCGCTTCAAAGGAGGATGACCCGTCAAAGACGGCAGCGTAATCAGCAGAAGCTGCCGTTGTGGCGGGAAAGTGAGAGATAGAGGAGGCTGGCGACGAGGTAGGAGACGATGGCACGGAGTTTGGCGGAGAGGCAAAGGTTAAGTCCTGGCGATAGTGGAAGGGCGACTGCAGGCGCGGTTGCTCCTGGCTGAGATACTGAAAGGGAATGTCCTGGGAGTACTCGGGGAGGAACTGGTCGTCTTGGATGAAGACGGAGTCGGGATAGTTGATGAAGGGAGTGGAGGTTGGTTCTGTGATGGCACCTTTACGTACTGATGGGTGCATGAACATAATGTAGTGGACGTCAGGAGAGGATTTGCCACTCAAGTAGTCGAGCGCTGAACTGATAGATAATCGGTTGGCTCAGAGGGCCACCACCAAAGTTGGGGGGGGAATGTTTTCCAAGTATTGGGAGGCGACGTTCTATGGTTCGGGGGACAGGAAAACTGGAGGGTTCTGGAAGGGTCGCGCAGGTATGATGAAATCAAGTCGAGTGCGAGCAGGTTGAGTTTAATAAGTCGACAAAGTCGGATTCTTGGGTCTAATAGTGTTTGGGTAGTTAGTCTTTGAGTCAACCAGAGTTATGACGATGAACTCTGTCACAGTGAGGGTGCCGTGTGGCCGGTATGGGCAGCAGTGGGGATTGGGTGTCATGGTTGGATAAGGTTGACTCACCTAAGATTAGTTTATCGCAAAAGGGCTGAGTGAAGTGTGGCTTGAGTGTTGAATGTCTGAATTTCTGGGGCGAAAGAGATGGACTGTCTGGAGGAAGGAAGCCATAATTAATACTTCGAATGGATTTATTATGAGGTCACACTAGCAGAAGCTCCTCTCTTGGTCGGGTCGAAGGCAGCGAATGGAGCGAATCCCAGCTAGCGGTATTGTATTGCGTATTGTGACGGCGCAGCGTCTCCACCCCCATTTGTCCAAGAATATTGCCTTTTCCGACTATTTTTAATTTATTTTTGATTTGGTTTTTTGATTTGGTTTTTTTATTTTTATTTTTTAGGCTTCTATTTTGATCTGATCAACGACGATCATCGTGATTCGTGACAGTCGACGACTCGACTCCTTTCCAGCCTCGTCCCTCGCCGATTGGGCTGCAGAGATTTCAACCTTCAAGCGTTCAGTGCACACTGCACCAGATCAGTTGTTGACAGAACATGCAATTCACCGGCATTTTTCCAGTAGCCGACTTCCACCCGGGTCTCCCCTACAAGCCGAATAATCTTCACTAACCTATCCTAGACACTAATCTAGGTTTTTCTATCAAACTTATGTAAAATGCTGATTATTAAGAATTGTATGACTCAAAAAAAAATAATGCTGACCCCGGACTTAGCACCGCAATCCCTATGCCCAAGTCACAGCCGATACCCCGGAGCAGATTGGGCAGTTAATCGCAGACCCACTGAGACTTCAGCATGGACTGGCAACGAAGGTGCGAGTAGGTGGAAGCATTTAGCGCTCAGCCACAGATCTCAGCACCTGGAGACCCGGGGCCGAGTCGGCCGAGGTGATCTCTCAGCAATGACAAATGAAGACACAGGTCTTGCAGGAGAATTCCATTCCCAAGCAGTGCTGGGAGCGGGTCGCTTTGAAGATCACTGTTGAGTTGGTACTCCACAATCCAGCGCAGCGCGGCCTCTGAGTGGCCAGAGCGGCACTGGCGTCCCCGAGAGAACGCAAGTTTCACAGCAGAAGCAGTTGAGAGTAACTGCTCAGCCACGATTTCCCGCTCGGGGACACCACCACAGGGCTGTGGCTTGTGAAGCCTGAAGACACAAAGCCACAGAAAAAGTTCAAGCCACAGGGTCCAGCTCGGACTTCACCGCAGTCAATCAGAGGGCAGCACCCACTGACGCTCTTCCCTCTGAGAGGCCCTCGCGCCTTCACCGGAACCGAGATCGCCGTTTAGCGCAAGTCGACTGCCTTTCTGAAGCCGACCACGTTTTCCGCTCTTTCTGCATGCACTGCGCACGCGGCAGGGACCAGAGATTGACCTTGGAAGTTGGAAAACCCTCGGCCGCGACGAACTTTATTTCCGTTGAATCTTCGGTGTTCTCCTAACCCAACTAACCCAACATTTACGGCACATTTGTTCCGAAACCCAACACACGACGCTTTCCTTTCGGTCGCGGGCTCGCTTATTCTCGTTTCCCGTGGCCAAGGAAGCACGACAACGTGGTTTCTTGCGAGTTTTGCGAGGCTCAGCCAGGAAACGCTGGTCAGCTGATAGCATTATCACGGGGATTGTAGTCAGACTAGGCAGGCTACGCCGACGGTTCCATTCCAATCCATCCGCGGTGCAGTGCGTATTTGCACGCGTGGCACATGACCACATACTGCAGAACAACATGATCGCAGTCAGACAATCTGCCTTGTATTACTCCGTACCGCTACTAGCATTAACGGTCTAGTAGTACCTGCTAGTAGTTTCTCGCTTACGAACCGCAACACCTGACTTGTTCGGTTTCTGTCCCTGTGGTTCGGTTCGTCTGAGGTGACCGAGACAATGTCTGACTAAGTGGATATCCAACCTTCCGAGCCCTGCACTATTTCGCTTTCCTTACTGTACTTAGTAAAAATAATAGAACATAATATAATACACACGTATGAATTCGCCGCGCTGAATAAAAACCAAGCTGCCTGCTATACCTCCCTTCGCCTGTAGCAGGGCAGAGCAGGGGCAGGGAAGTTTGCCGATCGGATCTATAGATCGAATCAAGGCTTTAACCCACGAGCCACAACGGCCCAGATGGAAGATCCAGCTGGTCCGGACTGAACAGCCCCTAGTCTCATTCTAAGTTTTCCACCGTAAAAAAAATACAAAATCCACCAATCTCAAGTAAACCAATGTCTCTCGCACTCCTTCATATCCAATAGTCAAGCCTCAACCTCAACAGACAACCATTAATGAATCCACCCTCCGCATACATACAAAGCAGGTGGGCCCGAATCCAATCAACCCCGGACTCAGCCCTTCCAAGTTTCCACTTCCATTTCCAACAACCAGGTTATCGCAGGCGCGGACCTCTCCCAGCTCTTACCCATTCAATCAGAGCCCGGCAATCGCATCTGCCGTCCCACATCCCGCGGACAAGACAGCTGAACCCGGTGGCGAGGGGCCCTGTCTATCTGTTCTGCCTGCCCCAGATCTGCAGCTTTGACATTGACATTGACATTGACACATGCAAATATGTAGGGGTGGTGCTTGCTAAATGCTGGATACTGGCTGTTGAGTGGCTGGAATTTTTTACGAGCATTGCTATACAAGGCATTACCGATCTGATCTGCCCTACTCTGTCTTGCTTAGTGCTACGTACTTCAAAGTCCATCTCCCCTAGTCCCCTCTTGGTAGGTTCTACGATCATGGAGGGCATGTCTGTTCCAAGGATGCTCGCAAGTTTTACCCTACCTAGTACGACACAAAAAAAAAAAAAAAAAAAAAAAAAGGTCAGATCCTAAGAACCAGACAGGGATACTGTAGTCTGATCCCAAGCAGAATTCGATTTCTACTACATGGGAAAAGAATTATGCAGAGCGTATCCGTAGCATAGGTAGAATGGGGGGTTTACCCATCCCCCCGAATCCGATAGATATCGTGGCCACTGGCCGAGGTGTCAGATTCGGGGACCCGGGCTGCATTGGGGGCCTACCCGGCCTGGGCTCTGGTGGCTTTCATTGGGTAGACCGGGGTTTAACTGTTGGGGGTTCCCGAGCGCGGGTAGCCGAGATTTCGGGATCTTGACGCCCCGGCTGGGCTCTGGTCCAGAGCCTCCAGCTAGCTGGGGTTTGGTGTTCATGAGGTTGGGTTGTTAGTACCGTGGTCGTGTGATGCTCAGATAGTGATGCTGTCTCACCTGATCTTCTCTGTAGCATTCGCTTAATGGATTACCATCGGCTCTATTCGGGTGTTATTCTACGCTGTATTCTACGCTGTATTCTTCACTGTATTCAACCAGTTCAGGCTAAAGTGATAGATCGCGAGTCAGGCTGATGCTCGAGAAACAGACCTAAACAGGCAATAAGACACGCCCAATGACCTCAGGGCACAAAGACAGACACGGGATAAATCTTTCAGCTTATTGCCGACTCTCGGAGTACTAGAGTACTACAGTACCATGCCAAATGCAACTGCAACTGCATCGCTAGTGGTAGGTGTCTCCCGATGTCTCCCACGGAGATCCTATTTCCGGCCAACGGGAAAGAAGATGAAAAAATCTTTCACATCGGAATCGGTCCTGATAGGGCGCAGTAAGGTTTGCAGTGTCAGCACTTTAACCAGCTGCATTCATGAACAGAAAACATGGGTGTGGACACTAAGGCAGGGTGAAAATTTTCACCTCCAGGTGCAAGGGTTCTGAGATGGATGTAAGGAGGGTGATTGGTAGGGCGGCACAGCCACAAAGCCACATCCTGCTTTTTCGGGTCATGGGGGTGGACCTCGGTCGGGCTGGGGGTGGGGCTGGCAGGTTGTTATGATGTCGATGATGATGGTGGTGAATATGATTAGGGACTCATCAATCATCATACTGTCATGATGTTAACTCGCAATTTTCCGGCCGAGTGAATGCATATTCATGCAGGAGAATGTTCAGGAAGCGGATTTCTAATTTTGAAGATCGAAACAGTCCGAGCAAAGGCCATGGTATGTCCGCGGCGAGGCAGTGCCAGAATAAAATACAGCGCGTACGAGCATGACAAGCGTGGCCGGAGAGCCGAAAGCCGAGGCCAGCCAATCAGGCGGCTTGGCATCGGGGACTCCGCAAGGGCCTCAGGCTAGCAATCCACCAAGTCCTTGGAATCCTGGAATCCTGGCCTTTAGTCCTAGCTAGTGCCGAAAATTCTGTTCTAGTGTTCTTCTCGAAGCCTTCTGCCTCTGGCCGCGTCTTCCGATATGCTGCATGGCTGGCTTGGCTGCAGGAAAAGTTTCTTCTTCGTGGCTTCGAGAAGTTACGTGCGTGTTCTGGCGGGACACTAGGAGTTGGCCGTGGCCTGCTGGGCTGTGACAGCGGTTGTTTCCTGGTCTCCTCTGTATGCTTCGACTGCACAATGAAACCAGCGATGTCGCATGCACGGCTCTGATATCTCCGGTCGATGCAATATTCTAATCCTGTCGGTCACACAGCGGCTGTGCTCGGTGTCAACTGATCAGATACTAATCGTACTATTGATGTTCATGTTGATGGTACAACTGCTCCGTATTTGAAAGAGCCGACTCTGGATCGCCGGGCCGGCAGATCAAGCCCAGACCAGCACCGGAGCACGGCACTGTCTCCAGCTCCCCATCGGTCGCATAGTCCCCGACTTCAGAGTACACCTCGTCTACACGCATGATCCCTCTCGCTCGAACTTGCCAGGTCAGGGGGTATAGTTCGGCAAAACAACACCACCGGTCTGCGTATTCGTGGAATATCTCCGGCTGAATGCGCATGTCCAGCAATGTCTCACTCTGCGTGCCCGGCTGTGCCCTGCAGAATGCCAGAAACACAGAAACACCCTCCATCTCAGACAGCGACGGTATCACCATCAGAACCCAAACCTTTCGCCGGCTAAATTATTGCGCGTCCGGGTCGTGTGAATCCTGAGTCCCCGCTGGATGTCTCAGATGGATGCGACCGTTGAACTCGAACACGCAACTCCAGAAATAAAAATAGAACAATAGAACGACGCTCGACCATGTGTTCAACTGACTTACTGCACTGCGTTCCAATTCCAGTTTCTTCCACGTACTCTGAGTACTTAGTACTTACTGAGTTACTGTACATTCCATCCATCGATCCATCCATCCTCCTGATCAGAAAATTTTCATCTTATCGGTCCAGACTCCAGACTAGACCAGACCTGCAGGTCAAAAACTGCTAATGCTAAAGCTAAGCGCAGCCGAGACTCGTTCCCGACCGAGCGCTCAGCCCGCACAGCCCTCCTGCTCTCAGTCTCTGCTCTCTGCTCTCTGCTTTCTCCCCCTGCATCCGCGGTCTAGACCAGCACCAGGCGGTCTTTTTCTTGAATTCTGTTGCGACCGACCGGGCGAGCGTGGTCTAGACCGGATAACTAGTTTGTTTTTCTTTTTACGAGGTTCATCTGACCTTTCGCTATTCCCATTCATTCATTCCTTTGAACATTCCTTCGAAGGGGTTTGTCTTGCGGTTGTCTTGGTCGGGTGTTCGTCCTTGCAGTTGTTGCCGGTACACGTACACCTAATAATCAGATTATCCGAACCACTATCTCCTTATCTCCCTATTATAGTTTGTTGTTCGTATATTTCCATGCAACTTACCCGAGCTATTCTTAGCCTTCATTAAAGTAAATTGGCCTTTGAATTTTTATACCCATACTTTTCCGAGGAGAGTTGAACCCACCATAGAGTAAAACAAACGAAGGTTTCTCCCGCAACCGTGTGGTTCCGTTCACTGGGTTGAGGGTTGATAACCTTCCCCACGTTTGTCGTTGTTTGGTGTTTACTATTTACTACGGAGACATTTTCCAAACTCTCGGGCCACCGGTGCATGCCGGTGTTTACGTGGATACATCCAAGTATAAGGGTGGCGTGACGTATTTCCACCGAGTATACAGGTAACAGTAGCATTGGCGTTTGGCATTGGAAAGAGTATAAAGGAAGTATAAGTGTCCGAGGTATATTCTCAAAGTAACCAACAAAGTGTATTCTGCGATAAAATCCAACGCGCTTTTGTTGAACAAGCCGAAAAACTATGCATATAACAGCATCCACTGTAATCTATCTATCCGATTGTTATTTTTTGTTCATTCCGAATCGAGCACCGCGGCCTAGATTGCTTCATGTTAGTAAACTGTTTAAATCAGAGGTGGCAGCAGGGGGGTACGTACCCTTGCGGTTTCGTATAGCGGAGAGATCCCGGTCCAGTATTTGAACTATATATCTAGTTAGGCAACTGCATTTCGAAGCAAAAGTTTAAGAAAGAAGAGAGGTATTGGAGAACTAACCTGGTACCAACCCTGCCCGACTAATACTTCCAACCCTGGAATCGTGTTCCATCCCGAATCAGACGCAAGTCTCATCAGCGCGGTTACCCGCGGCTTGTAGGCCATCTCGAGGAGGACTCGCGGGGCCCTCTCGACGGACTTGACTGCGTCGACGTCGGCCTCCTGCGCCTTCTCGAACATGTGACACAGGGTCTCACGCATCACAGGATCGATGGGCTGATCTGCGGGGATAGTCCCAATCGCGACATGCGGGATCGTGTCAAACGTAGCCGGGCTGTCGACGATCCGGATGTTGTAGCTGCTGGGGAAAGTCGAGACCATGCTCTCCAGCTTAGAAGGTGTACGGCCGACGATGTAGATCGGGGCGTAGCCCATGTTGTGGAGGGCGTAGATCGCAGCGCGCGCGGTGCCGCCGCCGCCGACGACAAGCGCGCTTTCTGGCTGCGAACCCTTGCGGCCATAGACGCCAGCGTTGCGTAGCGAGTGGATCATCCCCTGCCAGTCGGTGTTGCGGCCAATTAGGCGTGCGGGGTTGCCCTTGTCTCCTGGGACGGGGATGATTGTGTTTACGGCGCCGATGATTTCGGCTTCTGCGGAGACTTCGTCGAGGAGGGGCATGATGTCGAGCTTGAGGGGGATTGTTACGGAGGCACCGCCGAAGTCTGGCGCGCGGATGAAGCCCTTGGCGTCTGCGGCGGTGGCGGTCTCGAGGCGGCCGTAGTCGTGGGGGAGGCCGACTTTGTTGAAGAGCGCGTTGTGGAGGGCAGGTGAGGGGGATCCGGAGACTGGCTTGCCAAAGATGGCGAACTTCTTGGCCTTGATCTCGCCCATGAGAGACAGTCCCCTGCGGATCTCGGTTGCGGAGAGCTGGCCTGGAGCAGCCTTGAATGGTAGGCTAGGGTGAGACACGGGAGTCATGAATCCGTTCAGAATGCGGCTTAGTTGTCCCTGGTCGCCCATGTTGATTGCGATCAGGGGAACGTCGTGGGCTTCCGCGGCCCAGTTCTTGAACTTCCGGAGCGCCGTGTTGTCGTCGAGACTCTGTGCAACGCCGACGAGTTTAATGATGTCGCCGTACTCGAGCGCCCGGTTGTAGAACTTGATCCATGACATGTTCGCCCATGAAAGCTCACCCTTGGGGTCGTGATGCGACGCAATGATTTTAGATTGTCCCTTCATTTCCGTCACGGTGTGCAGCAGCTCATCGGGGAACGCGATCTCAAGGTCAACGAATTCAACCCCGGATCTGAATGCGAGCCGGTAGAGCTCCAGCGCAGCGTCGTGAGCCTCATCAGGGAAACGACCGCCCTGTCCCTTGGTACGGATGGTGAAGATAACAGGGAGCGTGGACCGACTGCGTAGGAACGATAGCTGCTCCAATACGTAGTCGACAGATGGGATATCGCTGTCCGACGCGGGATCCTTCAGTAGATCAACCCGCAGCTCGACGGCGTCGGACCCCACGCAGACTTCTTCGAGAATGTCGCCAGCCTCACGTAGATCCGGCAGCGTCAAAGACACAAAGAATGTGTGCTCCTTCTGCTTGACAGCATCAAGGATGTTGATTTGCCCAGTTGCGACCTGCAAGAATCGGTTAAAGTCCTCTGACGCGCGAGGCAATCCGCCTGGAGTAGCATCCCGGCTGTAGTATTGAATGTTGCTGCACTCTTGGAACCAGGGCTTGCGTCGTAGCCACACGCCCATCATATCCTCGACGTAAGCGGGGCGGGTCTTGTCGATCGATAGGAAGTCCATAATCTTTGAGATGTCGCGCATGAGGAGCAACACATTCCCCTTGTTCTTGTGGTAATCAACGAGCAACTTCCGGGCTTCAGGCATCTCCACTACTCCGCCACCGCAGGCAAAGACGTAACCCTTTGGTCGCTCCTTCATGGTGCGCTTCAGAATCTCCAGCTCCGCATCGCGGAAACCTTGCCAGCCTCTCGTCTTGATGATGTCGGGAATGGTCATGCCCTCAGTGGTCTCGAGCTCTGTGTCTAGGTCGATGAATGGTCGGTCGAGCGCCTTGGAAACCCAGTTTCCGGCGGTAGACTTTCCAGCGCCACGCATTCCAATAATGTAAATCGAAGCGCTGGCCTTGTCTGTACTGCTAAGAGCTAGCGATTCTTCTTCCAATTCCTTGCCCTCGAGCTTCACCTTGTACAACTGCCGGAGGGTATCCCACCAACCGGGCCATGTCTTTCCTACACATTCTTTCTCGAGGATCAAAGTTGGCTGGGGAGTGGCAAGAGACAAAACGCTGAAACTAAACGCAACTCGGTGATCATCATAGCAGAAGATACCCCCAGCTGGTTGGCGGAGAGTTGTGCGGTCAACCCCGTCGATCTCAAGACCATCGTCGTGCTCGCGGCAGACAACTCCGAATTTGGCAAGCTCGTCCTTCATCGCCTTGATACGGTTGCACTCCTTTACACGCTGGTTGGCAATACCGTAAATACGGGTGGTGTGATTCGAGTCCTTCCCGCGAGCAATAGCTGCAAGCACGGAAGCGCCAAGGAATGCGTCTGTCATGGGTTCCATATCCACGTTAGGAAGTGGCCGTAGGATGCCGTCCGAGGGCCCAGTCACGGTAGTGGAGGTTTCAGATTGCTCGACAGTGCATCCCATGGGTCTCAAGACCTCGACAGCGAATCGGGCATCACCTTGAAGAGAGCCAGATCCAATGTTGGGAACGGTGCAAGTAGTACCCGTGATTGCTGCAACGGCCAGAGGGTAGGTGGCGGAGCTGGCATCACTCTCGATAACGTATTCGGTAGGGTTTACATAACGGCCCTGGGGAATATGGTAGGTGTGCTCTTCAGTGGTGGACTTTTGCACATCGATACCAAACGAACGCATCATCGCGGTCGTCATATCAATATACGGCTGAGAGATTGGCTTCCCTCCAACCAGTTTCAACGTCACAGGTTCCTTGGCGTAGGGCGCACACATGAGCAGCGAAGACACGTATTGGGAAGATACCTTGGCAGCCAGATTGATATTTCCACCAGCAAATCCTCCGGACGCGGCGATCTTAAGAGGCAGACTGCCCTTGCTCTCCACATAGTCAATGGAAGCGCCGTTGGCGGTTAACGCATCGACGAGATCTCCAATAGGACGTTGCTTCATGCGGTTGTTACCGGTGAGCACACTGTGATCTACTGTGCTTGTGTTGGCAAGAGTGGCAACGGTTGTTAGGAATCTGGAAGCTGTGCCGGCATTTCCTAGGTACAATGGCGAGGGGTATGCTTGAAGGTTTCCACCTTTGCCGTTCACCACTAGCACCTCACCCTCATCTTCCCAGGAAAAGGTGGCAGCGCCTAGTCTTTCCAAGGCATTCAGCATCACCTCTGTGTCATCGGAGTGCAGTAAGTTCTTGACGCGAACAGTGCCGGAGCCGAGAGCCGCCAGAACCAAAGCTCGGTTGGAGATACTCTTGGATCCTGGAGGTGCGCACACAACGTTTGAAGACTTCTCTACACCAGGGTGTACCTCAATGCTTGGAGCAAGGACCACGCGAATTTCCTCATTGGCCACGACACTGGCACGAGGCTCGTATGTAGTCCCAATGGCGGAGAGAAGGACGACCTTCTTCTTAGGGCCATCGTTCTTCTTGTCCAAAGCCATGTTAAACATTAGCTGGTCCACCGAGCAGTGCTTTCCGGCAGTTAGTTTTCGGATCCGAGCATCCTTCATTGAGGTAGGCAGCCCATAGGCGGAAATGCACTTGACAATGCGGGCGACCGCAACGCTCTTCAAAATACCGAGGTGGCGAGCTAGTTCTGCCTCCTTCACCATGCCGATTGCGACACACTCTCCATGAAGAATTTGCGGTGTTAGGATGGCTTCAATGGCATGCCCGATGGAGTGACCCCAGTTCAAAAGGTTCCGGAGGCCACCCTCGCGCTCATCTGCCGAGACGACAAATGCCTTGTGCCGCGCAGAGGCCAAAATTCTGGCTTTGATAATGTCTTCGATGCCCTCGAACCGGTGTTGTCCTGGCTTTAGCTCTCGGCGAACGGCCTTGAGAATCGTCTCCGCATTCTCCTCTAGAGCCGTGAATTCTTCTTCGCTGGAGATGGCTGCGGTCTTGATGACCTCGGCCATGCCATTGATGAATTCTCTCACCGGCAGCGTCTCCAAGAATTCAAGGTCAATGTAGATTTTCGTCGGTTGCCAGATAGAACCGATCAAGTTCTTCCCCAGAGGAGTGTCAATCGCGGTTTTCCCGCCTATTGAAGAATCGACCATGGCAAGGAGAGTAGTGGGGACCTGCACATAGCGAACACCACGCATGTAGGTTGCAGCGACGAAGCCCGTCAGATCTCCGATGACTCCTCCACCTAGAGCAATGACCACAGTATCACGACCGCATGGTGGGTTCTGGCTCAGCATCCAATCCTCAATATCGGCCTTTGTCTGTCGGGACTTGGAGACTTCACCGGGAGGAGCATTATAGACGAGGAGGCGCGGAGAGGGGGAAATGGAGGCAGACGCATCTTCGAAGGCCTTCTGGAAGCCAGGGGTGTAAATGGATCCGATATTCGTATCGGTGATAAGGACGTAGGTGGTGGAGGGGCAGTCGCTGATCAGATCCTTGGCCACATAGTTTCGCCAAAGCCCGAAATCAGCGATAATGCTTTCGCGACCCAAGATACTGATTTTCGTGGGCTCGGACATGGTCGAGGAGGGTAGCGAAAATAAGAAAAAGAGACGAAAGGTGGTACGAGAGTAAAATGTCGGTGTCTCTTAGTTCATGCTGGTGGGATAGGCACTTGCGATGGAGCTTCCCAAGCAACCTTTCAATTGCCCAACTATGACAACCGTTCAGTGATAGACGGCCGTCAACTAAGTTCGCCAGAAGAAGAAGTTAGAAACAATCCACAATTTGACGTTCGCGCGAGACAATGTGGCCGAGAACAAGATGTGTCCAGAGCGCAATGAGCGGTGCGACACCGGAGAATCCTTGAAGGTGGGGGGCCAGAGTATGACTCGGGGAGCTGTAACATACCTATCAGAAAGACAAATTGGGAAGGAAAGAAAGAACGTAGACCGTAGCAGGCCCAGAAGATGAATTGAGTATGGAGCGTGGTAGAGACGAGTGTCACTGAAAGCGCGGCGAAGGAAAAGACCGCGGGATTGACTCATTCAAAATTAATCCCTTGGGGATTTTCCTCCCCGCAGCTCCGATGTCGTCGTCTCGGCATGCCCACAACTACACTCGAGATTCACAACTTATTGTTTTACTATTGTAAATGTTTTCTGCGGAAATCTTGAGACTTGCCCTTTCTGTTTTCGGTCCGATTTCTCGCCGCTTTTTGCTCCCTGAGCAGCCCGGAGCGCTCAGTGATAAGGGTGCCATTTAAAATGTGCAAAGCCAAGCCTGCAATCTTACCTCAAAGACCAACCCCGCTTGGGTTTAGTGATGCCGTAGAATAGCAATAATGTCTATGTTTTACAATTGTGGCCCACTTTACAAGTAATAAATGCTGCCCATCACTGTCCTGTGAGGTTAAAACCAGTGCAAAATTGTACTATTCCAGCCTTATGAAATATTATAGCCTTGTGCCATGCATGATGCATGTACATATTACTCAATAGCCACTGCATGATAAAGACTGATGACAGTGTATTCAAGGAGCCCATTGCTCTACGAGTGGTATTTAGGACTACTCTGGGTCACAAAATGAGCCATAAATATATGCATGCACAATTTATTCTTGGGATAAGAGGAGCGTGTCAGATAAGGTCTGCCGATCCTTAGTTATTCTTAATACAAGTGGAAAAGAGTCTTCGGTAGGTGTGTTAATAGAAGAGAATAGAGATATATAATAGTCTTAAATAACTTTATAAAGATAGACTAGTTATACTTCCAAAAATAATAAATAGAGACTAGTACTCTAGATATAGTTAGAATTCTTGCACATCTGCGGGGCCTATTCTAGCTACCCGCAGCAGATAAAAGTTATAAGATGATCCTAGGAGGCAGCAGTAGATGGCTGAGACTCTGCAACAGTCTTTCCTGCAGTTTCAGCTTTTTTGACAGTCAGGGCCGAAGCAGTTGATTCCTCAATAGTCTGCTCCTCAGTCGCCCAGTTTTGAAACAAGTGTTTGTCCAGGAACAGTCTCCTTTGGTGGTATTTCTTTCATGGTTGATGCCATGAACGCAGCAAAATCAAATGAGGTTTCTTCATCGCTATTATATTCAATTAGCTAGGCCAGGACAAACATAGAAGGACAAATAAATGAAATCAATATTCTTACAATAAATATCTCAGATTTGCGGCGCGGACATAGTGAATAAGCTGAGTAAGTCGCTTCTCTTCATCTGTCAGATCTATTACATTCTCGATTTCTTGCAAAAGAGGCTGCTCATAGGGGCCATCATATGGAAGCATGCATGAAATCATTGCGACCTCGAAAAAGCGGGGATAGAAGCCAGCAGATCCCCAGTCGACAAGATAGAGAGAGACTCCATCATCCTTGAGGATAATGTTTCTTCGACAGAGGTCCAGATGGCATAACACGAGAGAATGAGGCGCTAAATCGATAGAATCATTGCGTAACTTCAGACGTTTATTCATATATGTATTCAAGTCCTCGACAGAGTTGAATACAGTATTCGCACCATGATCGCCCCATAGATATCCATGTGGTTCACCGCCGCCAACTGGGCCAGGTGGCCTCTGGCCTCCTTGTATCTGACCCAGGTGTGCTGCTATCTTTGCAATGCGTGGTAAAATGTCTTTGCGAGCTTCTAGATCAACGTCTTTAAGGTTCTGGCCTGGCACATACTCCATAAATAGGTATCCTTTGGTGCGTGCTGATCCCTTTGGTTCAATAAAGCGGTAGACTCGTGGGATATGAACGATATTAGAATCAACTCTGTTGTATGCAAACTCTTGTGTGGCTGCTTCAGCAGCTGTTACACCGTAGCCATACTTAACTGCAATATGGTCGGAAACCTTGATGACTCGATCTCCTTTCATAAGTCCTCCGATCACGCCCCTTTCCTTCTCAGCCTTGTGACAAAGGTCAATCAGCCATTCTTCATTAATAGTCGCGATATCCCAAGTCATGGTAGGTTAGTTGCTGATGAGAGAGATCTTTGATATTGAACTAATCAGGATCGTAATTTTAACAGGAGCACGAGGACATGGACAATGGATGTAATGCTTCGTTGTTGTCGGCAATCAGGGAATCATTCCGGCGTAGTTAGTGAGTCAGCCAACTGACTAAAAATAACCGCCACGTCGTCCATCATGGATAGGATCATCGGACCAACCAGCGTCATATTCACTACAAGTTATGCTTTCATCTGAAACTCTTGATTCCTGGTCTCTAAGTTTAGCACATTGCCAGTAGGTGGTGAGCGCCGAAGAAGAATACCTATGCACCAGGCGCCTAACCACCGATGTGGAATGGAGCCTTTCCAACTGATCAGCAATTGGATGCCACTATTCGATGCCGCTCGACGGACACCACAGTCGCTGGCGCTACAGCGCTCGTTCTCATTGGGCAACTTACAACTAATACGGACAGCTTAGAAGGCAAATTCGCCGCACCATTTTCTCTCAAGAACCATAGGCATGCATACTCGGCGCTTGCACCCTGACCCCTGTGAGAATGATTGGAAATCTGATCTGCATCTTCGTGATAGACTTGATCCAGATGGGAGTTATCAATATACATTAATGTGGAAATCAATTATTCGTACTTTGTACCTCCCTTCCAAGAGCTTAGGATCTCTCCTCCAGTACACCAAAAGTTTTAGGGAATATTGGCCTAATTTTCTATAGCTTCTTGGATCTTCTAATACCCTGTTATTATTACTTCGCTAGCTACTTTCAATTTGTGCAATGCCTAATACCCGCAATCTCGTCAACACTGACGGTACCCTCAAAGTTCAAGCAATAAGGGTGACCGTCCATACTACAGGCTTGTTTTTCGAATCGGATACCCGCTGTGGGAACCACGCATCAATGGGAACCTACATAGTCCACCATTGCACTTATAGAGAGTCGACCAGCTCATTGGGCAATTTCGACCTTCATGGAGATATTTTTCACCATTGACAGCTCCTTGACTGACAGATTCCAGTTCCACTGTCGTTGATGACCTGGAGAGGAGCGGATACATATCTCCATCCAGTCCTCAGAGAGCTGCGACGGTGAGACAATCGTTACAGTACAATTACACGAAGAATGGATCTCCCGAATTCGAAGAAATGGTACCGGGAACATTCATCTAGGCGCGCAGGAATTTCAGTTGATATCCATCAAGAGAAAGGTGGAGGTGCTCAAACGGTAGCCACAACGCATTAAGAGCGAGACCTATACATCTGATTAGCTCCTATAGTCACGTCACTATTATAAACTGCCTGGCCAGTTTCCTAGACATTTCAATTACTAGAAAGTGTTATGATCGCCATTTCCACAAGGAATTGAAGACTTGAATGTCGAACAGCCCCCTGAAACGAGCCAATTGAAGGGGAGACCCTTAATCATCGCAAATAATTTCTAAATGTTGATCTTATTGGCTCGTTTCATTTTATCCGCCTCGGAAAATATCTTTTCCAAATTAGTTGGCCATAAAAGCGCCGGGACCTGTAATAGGAAATTCAGAGTCGCTCGCAGAATAATGCTACAGATATGCACTAATGGACTCAGCGCCATTGGCATCTCTTGTTATTCAGATTGTAGTACTCTACATAAGATATCGAATTATCTTTTAGTTCTTCCCTCCGATAAAACGCCGTCCTTCATCCCGATTTCCAAGAGTAACATAGAAAAAGCAAAAATCAACACCCAATAATTGACGCATCGGACTTTTTTTGACATGCATTTATTCATCTATGCTGTGAAGGAATGTCATCCAATCCTCTTAATATCGGCCGTATCCGCCTTGGTTTCTTGACGAATAGTTGTCTCGGCCTCCGCGGTAACCTCCGCGTGAGTGCCCTCCACCTCGAGGTTCGTAGCCTGAGGGCCGTCCGTACTGATCAGCCGGGCCGTTATTGTATTGCCCTGGCGGGCCTCGACCATAGTAGTTGCCCTGACCGTAGTTCGACTGTTGGTAATTGCGCTGCTGACCATGGCCCGAGTTGTAGGATCCATACTGCTGCCCATACCCTCCGCGGGGAGGAGGCGGTGGTCCCCTAGAAAAGTTGCCAGAGCCGGATGGAGGAGCCCAGCCAGAGGGAATCGCAGCAGGGTTGCCCCCAGGCATGAACTTGGGGTCAAGGTGTGCCGCGAATGGATTCGGCCTGTCGCCGCCTCTGTCACCCCCTCTGTCACCCCCTCTGTCGCCGCCGTAGTTCATACGACCTCCTCCACGTCCACCACGGAACGGTGCGCCACCAAAAGAGCGCCCGGTATGCTGGGCTCTGGATTTGGTGGCCTGGATGTCCGCATTGTCCAAGGCGGGTGGCGCGAATTTCACTCCCCGGAGGAGCATGGACTTGTGGACGTGCGTAGACTTGGGTATCTCGTAACTCACACTATACAAATAGATATTGTTAGTCAATGGCGATTAATGCGAGAGAAAAAATAAAAATAAAAGGAAACTTACGTTAGTGAGCGGTCATCATCCAATGATGGCATGCCATACTCCTCCAAAGACGAGACAAGCGAACTATGTGGAATGTACGACTCGTTTTTCTCGACTTTGCCGGCCAATCCCTCACTACTCCGCATGTTGAGCTTGTACTTTGGAGCACCTTGCTTCTTGGAGTAGAAATTTCCGACTAAGTCTTGGTAGAGCGGGTGGCTCTCTGATAGCAACAGCACGTCTCGGCCCACCGTATTACGAGACCTTTCATCGTCCGTTAAAAGAGGGTATTTCTTTTCCATCGCAGCTAGAAGTCGCTTTTCATCGATGAAGGGTAATAAGACAACACCCTGCCAAGCAAACTTCTTGCCGTTGAGATCAACGGGGAAATCTTCGGGATAGAAATCAATAATCTCGCTTTCAGGATGGCTCATTAATTCGTGGAACACCTCTGGGATAGCGTGATTGGAAGAAGCAGGAAGAACGCCCATAAGCTGCTCATAGGGTCTGAATGGAATGCCCTTTTCGAATGACAGTTCGATGTCACCAATATCCACAAAGTCTGCAGCGAAAGGTGCATAATGGTAGGGGTAGTACCAGGTCCAAGACGGGCAACCCTGGAAATAATACAACAAAACCCAGGCGAGACCTTCAGCATACGCTCTTGCGACCTTGTGGCGGAACTCCTTATTTTGAGGATCGACACCGAATTTCTGTTCATAGTATCGGTCGGCGTACCCTTCTTCCCACAGGCGGACTGTGTCGGGAGGCATCTCATCGCCCTTTGCAGGTTCCGGCTTGCTTGGAGTCTCAGTACCAAGTTGCCCAACGTCGGACTCATCCGCTTTTCTTTTGCCAAGAACTGACTCGGAAGCATCGACTGCTTGTGCGTCAGTGGTGTCTGGCGTCGACTCCCCGTCCTCTGAGGGCTGATCATCCTGCCCTCCCATCAATTTGCTCTTCAAGACAGCAGCAGCACTTTTGTTGGCCATATTAGCCCGGTAGACCGCCCCACGATTCACAACCATGCTGTGAGTAAGCTCTCTGGTCTGTCGAGCCAGTTCACCTCTGCCGGGGGTGATCAACTCTAGCCCAGGGGGGGCCGGGGCTGCGCCTCCAGGGCCACGGGGCTTCGCGCTGGTGGGTGACTCGACCGGTTCGTAAGAAGGTGAACTCCGTCTTCGCTTTCGAGCACGCTCTTCATTCCTTGCATTCTCCTCCTGCTTGCGCCGTTCCTGGTTTGCCTGTCTCCTTTCCTCCGCTTGTCTACGACGGCGGAAAATAGCGTCTTCTTGCTTAGCCAGGCCCTGAAGGATAAGTTGAGCTTTCTTGAAATCCACGCGTCCGTCCTGAGTCAGGTATCCGCCCATTAACGGGATATTGTCGCGCCAGATTGCGATCAAAGTATCGATACCATCCTCACGGATATCGAGAGATGGCAGGTGTGGAAGGAAATCGTTTCCTACGAAGAAACACATGAATACCCAGTCATCGAGTGCCCTCTCAAGATCAAACGGGAACGGTTGATGGGGGACAAAGAGCTCGGCCGCAAGATATTCTCTAAGAACAGAGACATGAAGCCAGATGAAGGGTTTAGGAGTCGCGACTTTTCCTTTCTCATCGAACTCCCCGTTTTTCTCCTTGGCTTGGCCTCTGCACTCTTCGGCTTTATGACCTGGTTGACCACACAGGTGACATGTCCGAGGCTTAGAGTCTTGGAAGAACACGTCCTCTCGCAGAACCCTAAAATGAGGCTCGTGGGTAGCTAGACCCAACATGATCAAATCCGCGTCCTGTATAATATCCAATGTTAGTTCTATTCCTTTAAATCTTCAAGGTTGTGGACCTAGGGACATACCAATCCATAGATGACATGGCGAGTGTTGGGATCGTGCTCAGGCGAGCTACGCTGTGATCGGATGAATTCCATGATCTTATGTTCACCCTCTCCAGGTACAGTCGCATCGGAGATGATAATTTTCATCTATTTCAGTTAGAAACTGGTCACTTTACTTTTCGACTGGAGACTAACCTTTTCCCAGGCGGGGTCAGTGTTGAGTTTGTACGCAATCCAGTAGCGTAGCGATGCTGCAAGGATATCCATGAATGGCGTTCCAGGTGTAATAACGTTGCTGTCCCAAGTTTTTTGGACGACCTGCTCTTCAAGTGTCTGCTCCTTATCTCCATTCTGCCTCGCGAGCATCTTCTGGAATTCCTCCTTCTTCTCGTCTTGTTCTCGTGCCTCTTGAGCGGATCGGAATCGACGTGCTCGCTGTTGGTTCATCTTTGCTCGGGGAGCGACTCCGTCTGTAGGTGAAGGTTGAATTAGCTCAGGTCCCAGATAACATACAATATCAAGTCCACACTTACCGACAGCAATCATCAAAAGCTTTCTGGGCCGGACCATATTAACAACGCGATCCGTGTACCGGAAAATCTCGACCATCATTTCCTGCTCGTTTGCCGGCGGCGGCTTGCCCTCTGGATGCGTACACGGATGGACGATACCATTCATGTCCAGGTACAGGTTGTCCATTTCTTCGCCATTTGGATTGGCACCTGTAGTGTCAACCGGAATTTGCTCTCCATTGACCTCGTAAGGAGTCTCCTCGATTACCGAGGAGATAATCTTCGGGTACTTCTTGGAAAGCCATCTGAAGAGAGCCGGAACACCCATGGTGACGAAGGATCAGGAAAATATACGATGAAGGAGCGGAGCGCAAAGAAAGAATAATCGATTCTTTTCTGATTTAATAATGTAAAGTAGAGAATTTAGCCACGTCCAGCGAGATGCTCCATCAGCGACTTAAATCCTAGACTCGAGTACTTGGCTGGAACCGACGCCCAGGTTGAAAAAAAGTTAGAAAGTAAAATTGAAAGTAACACCCAGGTGAAAGAGGCACTGCACTTTAAATAGCTTGTTCACAAGGCAGGCCGTGGGTATGTGAAAGGGAACGAGAGAAACAATGAAGACTCTGCGAATGCGACAGTCGAGAGTCCCCGGCCGAGTTGCGGCTGCTCGGCGCTTCTCTTGTCGCGGTTCCGACAGCTCTAGCGGCCACTTGGCGGTGGACTTGTTGACTTGTATGTAGCTGGCCTCAAAGAACAACCCACCATTCGCCGTTCGGTCGGTTTCCCCTCAGAGGTTCGATGTATACCAATTGATACGCGCCCGGCCGCTGGTGACCATGAAATATCGAGTGACCCGTTGTGATGTTTCGAATCCTCGAGTCGCAGGCGCCCGCCAAACAAACGGCGACGGACACAATCAACACCTTGATCAGTAGGTTGCAGAGTGCAACGCTACTGGAGGACCGAAGAGCTGCAATACAAGGGCTGAGAAGTTTTGCGAAGATATACCCTGCATCGGTCGCGTCGGGTGCCCTCCGACCGCTAATTAGCAGCCTCCGAAATGACCGGGAGGATGTCGACACGCTCAAGGTCGTCTTGGAGACCTTGTTAATGCTATTCTCGCCAGATGCGAGCAGTGTTCGTTTGACTCGACCGTCAGATATATGCTTGATGCACTGACATCTTTGTCTAGCCCGAGGCGTCTGATGAGATAGCTCTCTGGCTATCCGACGAGTTCACGCAGGTACGGACAATCCGCGTGGAGTCAAGACCCATTCGCTAACGAAACGAAAGCGACAAGACAATATTACAGCTTTACTAGATCTTCTAGATACCCGAGATTTCTATTCCCGCCTATATTCGTTACAGCTTATGTTCCAGATTTCGAGTGGACGACCCGAACGAACGCAAGAATGCATTTTGACGGCGCCGTTAGGTATCCCCAGGCTAGTCAGCGTCCTAGGGGATGCACGGGAGCCGGTGCGGAACGGTACGTTTCCCTTTTCCATATGTCCTGTTGTTCCAGAGTTTTCAGCTGACGGCCGCTTTACATTTCTACAGAAGCACTACTCCTCCTCATTGCGTTGACACCTGCCTCGGAAGAGTTCCAAAAACTCGTCGCTTTCGAAAATGCGTTTGAAACCATCTGCTCGCTGATGGAGTCCGAAGGGGGTTTGACACATGGATCCGAGATCATCGAAGATTGTCTCTCACTCCTGGCCAACTTGCTCAAGCTCAACATTCCCAACCAGTCGTACTTCCGTGAGACGGGTTGCATACAAAAGTTGGCCAATCTGCTTGCCGATGTTAACCAAGAGCAAGACCCCGACGAGCCTACTCCTCAATGGATGCTTGCTCAGCGCGACAAGAATTTATGGGGCTTGTTGGTGATTATCCAGCTATTCCTGGTGAAAGGGGGTATCAACACCGCTGCGAATCAAATGGCGTTTTGGAACACTGGCGTAATGGAACAGGTATTAAGTACAGCTTTTGGACAGAGATTTACGGTGAAAGTTACCGCCAAGGTAGGTGAACGGTTTTTATAGAAGAAGAACCATGATGTTAACTTGATCAGGCTCTCGCGACTTGCGCCGACTTAATCCGCGGAAATCAACCGCTACAGGAGAGATTCGGCGATGTTGAAGTGTTTTGGGGCGCAGGGCAGGCAAGCGATGAGGTCAATGGCAGCAAATCCGCAAAACCACTCCCCAGAATCAATGTGATCGAAGCGTTGCTTAAGCTCTCGCTTGAACCTGCCCCGATCCAACTGCTTGATGCGCGCCTCTCTGCATGTGATTGCGTCAAGGCCTTTTTCACGAATCACTCGGGCATCCGCGTTCATGTACTACTGCGAGCAATAAACGGACATGCCAGCGGTCAAGACGAAATCCCCAATATATTGACTGTTCTGCTCACTCCACCCGAACTACGAGGAAATGCTGACCCATATCAAACATGGATGGCTTCTATATTGATGTTCCATCTGTTGTTTGAGAATACTGAAGCGAAGTCCGTGGCCATGGGAGTGACTGAAGGCAATGCAGAGAATGGAGAAGAAGTTATAACCTGCATTCAGACCATCACTGGCAATCTCATCACGGGAATACAGCGGGGCGATGACGAGAGAATATCTCTTGGATATCTAATGCTACTCTGCGGCTGGCTGTTTGAAGACCCTGACGCCGTGAATGACTTCCTCGGAGAAGGTAGCAGTATCCAAACTTTATTGCAGGAGACCAAACACAGGGGTGTCACGAACGTGCATGTGTCCGGCCTTTCCACTATTTTACTGGGAATAATCTACGAGTTCTCTTCCAAAGACTCTCCCATCCCCCGTAAGACCTTGCACAAGTTATTATTGGAACAGTTGGGAAGGGAGCAGTATATCGACAAAATAACGCGACTTAGAGAATCTCCTCTGGTCCGCGATTTCGAGGTTTTACCGCAAACAATCGGGGCGAACTACGAGGGTGGACTTCCCGACATTTTCTTTGACCGGGTGTTTATTGAATTTCTCAAGGATAACTTTAGCCGTTTGTTAAGAGCCATTGATCGTGAACCTGGGCTCGAAATATCCGTCATCACGAACGGCGTTGAACGTGGCGTTTCCCGAGAACTGGTCGACTCTCTCAAATCCGAAATCGAAGAAAAAGATCAAGTTGTGCAGAAGCTCGAATCGGAGCTTGTTTCTTTGAGGCATAAGCTTGAACACGAACAAGCTGAGCACCGAAAGTCCAGGGATACAAGTGGGCTGGAATTTACAAAATTACAACAGAGTTATGACTCGCTTCAGAAGCGCTTTGAGCAAGAATTGTCTGCCGCAGGCGAGCAACACAAGCAATCGAAGAATGAATTGCTGAAACAGCATGGAGAGCAGCTTCGAGCCATCGATGCGCAACTGCGAGAGACTTCTGCTGAATACGAAAGGAAAAGCAGCAAGTTCAAGGAACGGCATGAAACCGAAGTCGCTGATCTCCAGAAGAAAATTCGGTCATTGGAGTCAGATCTCGCCCGAGTCAAAGAACAATACGGCGGTGAAACCCGAGAGCTCACCACAACGATTGAAACTCTGAAGTCAGAGGCGGACCGATCCAAGGAACAGCATGCAGCTGAAGTTGCTGGTCTTAACAAATCCATCCAGGATGTGCAGTCAACTGCCGACAAGGCTGAACATTACAAGTCGGAAGTTGCTGGACTTGAGTCCAAGGTTGAGACTTTGAAGTCAGAGGTCGAAAGCACGAAGGAAAAGCATGCGACTGAAGTTTCTGGCCTAAACACAACGGTCCAAGGTCTACAATCAAAACTGGATACAGCTAAGCAACAGCATGAGTCGGACATCGCCAAACTCGAATCCGCCAACGAGACGATACGTTCAGAGCTCAATACAGTGAAAGAGCAGTCTGCACAAGACATCGAAGCCGTGAGGGAAGATTATTCTTCCAAGTGCTCCGCGCTAGAATCTAGGGCGCAACAAGCTGAAAGCGAGGTCGAAAGGCTTGAGGCCGAAGCACGCAAAACTCCACAGGCGCTCGAGGAAGCCCAAAAGGCCCTTGAGAAGGCGCAAGGTGAAGCCAAGGCGAAGGAAGAAGCGCGCCAGGCAGCACAGTCAGAGCTGGAGGATCTCCTCATCGTGTTTGGTGACCTCGAGACAAAGAGAAACGAGGATAAGGTGAGTCTGACTCAAATGGCTATAGTTGGCTGATATACTAATACTTTGCCACAGAAACGGTTGAAGGAGCTGGGTCAGGAAGTATCTGAAGATGAGGACGAGGAGGAAGAGGACGAGTGAATGCACATGCCGCCCTAACTATACTATACCACTTTCTATATGCTCGAGACAATGTAACATAATTTCTCAAAATTACAGACTTGAAGCCACTCATATAGATCATTTGTACGCATTGGCCGGGCTGCGTGGGGCTTGGCAAAATCGGCAGGGCGCGGGGTGACTCACTTTTTCTTGAAAAAGCGCTTTCTACCCCGCGGCCATCGCTCGTGTGCTCTGACAACAACCACGCCGACCGCTACCACCATGTCCATTGACTTTCCCAAGGAGGAGGACATCGTCCTGCAGCGCTGGAGGGAGATCAATGCCTTCCAAAGGCAGGTCGAACTCTCAAAGGGCCGGAAACCTTACACCTTCTACGATGGCCCCCCCTTCGCTACTGGCCTCCCCCACTATGGCCATCTGTTGGCATCCACCATTAAAGATATTATTCCCCGATACTGGTCGATGAAAGGCCACTATGTCGAGCGGAGATTCGGTTGGGATACACACGGTGTGCCCATTGAGTACGAAATCGACAAGAAATGGGGCATGTCGGGTCTGGAGGCTGTTGAGAAGTTCGGAATCGAAAAATACAATGAAGAGTGCAGGGCCATTGTCATGAGATTTGCGTCTGAATGGCGCCAAACTATCGAAAGACTTGGTCGCTGGATCGATTTTGATAACGACTACAAGGTTAGTCCTATCTGAGCCCTCTGGTGGAATCGCGCGGAACTCAGAAATTGAGACTGACTTGATGCTCTTGCAATTCAGACCATGAACACCTCGTTTATGGAGTCCGTATGGTGGGTTTTCAAGCAGCTGTTCGACAAGGGACTCGTTTACAAGGGATTCCGTGTTATGCCATACTCGACTGCGCTCAACACCCCGCTTAGCAACTTCGAGGCTCAGCAAAACTACAAGGACGTTCAAGACCCGGCCGTCGTTGTTACATTCCCTCTTGTGGATGACCCAGAGACCTGTCTTCTTGCGTGGACAACTACACCTTGGACGCTTCCTTCCAACACCGCCCTAGCAGTCAACCCAGAATTCGAATATATCAAGATTTTCGATGAAGCCTCTGGCAAGCATTACGTCCTGCTCGAATCTTTGCTTCGAACACTATACAAGGACCCTAAGAAGGCCAAGTTCAAGATCGTTGCGCGGTTCAAGGGATCAGAGATGAAGGACTGGAAGTATCAGCCTCTCTTCGACTACTTCTACAAAACCTTCAAGGACCACGGATACCGCGTCTTGAACGCCGCCTATGTCACCGCCGATGATGGTACCGGTATTGTCCACCAGGCTCCTTCATATGGTGAGGACGATTACAAGGTTGGTATGGAAGGAGGCGTGATCGACGAGAACCGCCCTCCACCTAACCCCGTGGACGAAATGGGCTGTTTCACGTCCGAAGTACCGGAATTCGAGGGGCAACATGTCAAGGCCGCCGACAAGGCTATCATCAAGCATCTCAAGGCAAGCGGACGTCTTATCGTCGATAGTCAGATTACTCACAGCTACCCCTTCTGTTGGCGATCCGATACCCCCCTGATCTACCGGGCTGTTCCTTCGTGGTTTGTTAAGATCCAGCCTATCATCCCACAAATGCTCCAGGGCATTGAAGAATCACACTGGGTCCCCAGCGCTGTCAAAGACAAGAGATTTGCTAGCTGGATCCAGAACGCTCGTGACTGGAACATCTCTCGTAACCGATTCTGGGGTACCCCACTACCTATCTGGGCAAACGAGGACTTCAGCGAGATTGTCGCTGTTGGCAGCATCGAAGAGCTCAAAAAGCTCAGTGGATATGAAGGGGAGATTACTGACATTCACCGTGACAAGGTGGACAATATCACCATTCCAAGCAAGAAAGGAAATGGTGTTCTTCGCCGCGTGAGTGAAGTGTTCGATTGCTGGTTCGAATCAGGTTCCATGCCATACGCTTCTCAACACTATCCGTTTGAGAACAAGGACCAATTCGAGAAGAGTTTCCCTGGAGATTTCATTGCGGAAGGTCTGGACCAGACCCGTGGATGGTTCTACACTTTGACCGTCCTCGGTACACACCTCTTCGGCAAGCTTCCCTTCAAGAACTGTGTTGTCAACGGTATTGTTCTTGCTGAAGATGGAAAGAAGATGTCGAAGCGGTTGAAGAACTACCCCGATCCTTCTCTGATCATGGAGCGGTATGGTTCGGACGCCCTCCGCCTTTATCTCATCAACTCTCCGGTTGTTCGCGCAGAGCCACTCCGGTTCAAGGAATCCGGCGTGAAAGAAATTGTCGCCAAGGTTCTCCTTCCTCTGTGGAACAGTTACAAGTTCTTCGAAGGCCAGGCGGCTCTTCTGAAGAAGACAGAAGGAATCGACTTCGTGTGGGATCCCAAGGTCGAGGCTACCAACACCAACGTAATGGACCGCTGGATCTTGGCCAGTTGCCAAAGTCTTCTCAAGTTCGTCAATGAGGAGATGGCCGGATACCGCCTGTACACAGTCGTTCCTCGTCTTCTAGGGCTCATTGAAAACACCACGAACTGGTACATTAGATTCAACCGCAAGCGTCTGAAGGGTGAGAACGGTGTTGACGACACCTTGCATGCCTTGAACACTCTCTTCGAGGTTCTCTACACTCTAGTCCGCGGACTTGCCCCATTCACACCTTTCCTCACCGATAACATCTATGGACGACTTCTTCCCCACATCCCCGAGTCTCTGCATAGCGAGGACAGCCGGAGTGTCCACTTCCTTCCATTCCCTGAGGTTCGTGAAGAGCTGTTTGACGAGGTTGTGGAGAGAAGAGTGGCTCGGATGCAGAAGGTCATTGAAATGGCCCGTATCTCCCGTGAACGACGGTCTCTTGGCTTGAAGACCCCCTTGAAGACCCTAGTCGTGATCCACCAGGACCAGCAATACCTAGACGACGTGAAGTCCCTAGAGGGATACATCCTTGAAGAGATCAACGTTCAGGAGCTTGTCCTGTCCCCTGATGAGGAAAAGTACAATGTCCAGTACAGTGTGACTGCCGATTGGCCAGTTCTCGGCAAGAAGTTGAAGAAGGATGTACAGAAGGTTAAGAAGGCTTTGCCATCATTGAGCAGCGACGATGTCAAGAAGTTTGTTGCGGACAAGAAAATCCTTGTTGACGGTATTGAGCTTGTGGAAGGAGACCTTGTGGTGAAGCGAGGCCTTAAGCAGGACTCCTCGGCGGAAGACAAAGAGCCTAACGCCGATGACGATGTGTTGACTATTCTCGATGCCAAGCTATATCCCGAATTGGCACACCAGGGACTTGGTCGAGAAATTGTTAACCGCCTCCAGCGCTTGCGTAAGAAGGCTGGGTTGGTCCCTACTGATGATGTCAAGATGGAATATCATGTTCTCACGGACCCGGATAGTGTTGGCATCAAGGAGGCTTTTGAGACACAGGCGCCAGTCATTGAGAAGGTTGTGCGTCGGCCGCTTGAGCAATATCAAGCCGCTGATGGCAAGGCCCCTAACGGAGACGAAGCGGGCACGATCATGCAAGAGGAACAGGAAGTGCAAAATGCTACTTTCTTGTTGCGGCTTCTAAAGTTGTAGACTTCGGAGTATGCAGAAATGGTTTTCTAGACTCAGATATCAATCATGGTAGAGATGTTGGGTTCAAAATAGTGAATTTCCTTAAAAATAATATATCCACGATTTCAGGTTAAACATCATAAACATCATAAAGCAAAGCCCAGTGTAGTATACATCAGACAAAAGGTCCCAAGCACCATAATATACACAGTTTCTAAGCAAATTAAGCACATGGGCTTCCCATTCAACCCTTCTTAGATGCTGCCTTTTTACATCTTCTGTCAGACATATTCAATACACGGGACAGGACATCTAAAATAACTTACCAGGAAGCAATCTTTCAGCTTCATAAACTCCTTTGAGCACATGTCTTTATGCACTCCTTGGTAATCGGCAACGATGCACTTGCCATATGCCGCTGCCTGCAAACCGCCCAGTCAGTCTCACCACCAGAACAACCGAGGACGACAAACATACCTCTACAGCGCACTTAGAAGTGGCCTTTGCAAACTTTTCAATAGGCCGTGTCCGTGTCGATGTCATCTTTCTCCCTTTTGCAAGACTTGATGCTTGAATATGTGCCACCAAAAGTCTGGATAAGCCACCGCAATTACATAATCGGAAACGGGGCACGTGATCAGCCGTGAATGTTTGGCTGCGCGACCAAGCAAAACATTGGTTGCAGTCGGCAACACTAAGTCACAAATTGGCCCCGGCACTCTTCCGCTCAAGGTTGTTGTTTGTGAATTTATCGATGTTATTCGGTGTCGCAAACTTCGGAACGACGAGCTTGTGTGTTTTCTCGTCCCCTAGAGCTCGCAATGGTTTATTTGGTTTCTCGTCTCCATGAGCCATATGCGAAAAACACGCGTTAGGTCGCGGATATTTCGATGCCTCCCGTTTCCGCTCAGCGAAGAGCTCTATCCCACGAAGATCCGGCCCTTTCAGACGAAGGTGCGCGATTGAATTGCCCACTGCTGCTACATATTTTCTGCGGAATTTCAATACTAACGACCATTTATTTGTTTGTTAGATGTCGGCTTCCTCTTCCAGATTATCAGCCACGCGGAGCGCCATCCGGACGCAGATCGCCTTCCCTACAGAGTATTGTTCAAAGAGTACGATGCGGCGATTGGAGAACATGGGACGGAAGCGGATCCAGGCTATGCCTGTATGCGCTTCCTGTTCAAGATGGGAAGCAAAGATGTCATAGGAGATACTCTGTTCGAGAAGTTTGAGAATCTGCTTCAGCAAATGGGCATTGTGATTGAATTTGGGAATGATGATAATGACACCGATGGTTATACGGACAATCTTTCCGTTGTCGATGTCCAGCCACGGACGAGGGCGGAACCGGCTTCCCAAGAGATCCAGACACCCCGGCCGCGGCGAGCTTCATTCAATTCGATGTACGATGTTGGAGATGACCCTACTACTCGGAGCTTTATCAACCGCCCAAGCTCGCGATCCTCGTTGTCGCGATTACAAACCGGCAAGCCTGAGTTTCAGGCCTCATCCCAGCCGAACCACACACCGAGGAGAGCCGAATCACCAGACAGGACGCAACTGATTGCGCAATTCATGGACGTCGGCCGACGACTTATTAGTAAAATGGATTCTCTACAATCCGCGAAAGAAAGAACGAGGGAATTCTCGGATGCCGTTAACGAAGACCGTTCAAGAAGAATGGCAGAAGCTTCCCAAACCAAAAGATCCAAATCCCGAAGCGTACGATCTGCCGGTTCAAGCTCAGGCGAGGAAGATGAGCATGAGGATGGGTCTTTAGTCTCCGAAGACGTTGATGGAGTCTTTGGGAAACCCGATCTACCACCCGAGTTGCTCTACCGGCCTTCACTTTCGGATCTGTTGAGGGATGCTTCAACGTTCAATATGTATCGCCAACGGTCTCTAAACAGACGTATCTTGACCCAGTGGATGAAAAAAGCTGTGCAGGCACGGCAGGCTCACCAAAATATGGAAATGTCTGCCCTAAATCGGGATAGAGTTACCCTAATTCGGCAGGCTTTCGGAACATGGAACTCCATCATTCGAGAAAAAAGGCAAACAGCTCGTACAGAAAGGTTCTTCAACCACCTGGAAGAGCGCGCCGCCCGGGCTCGAGACGTGTATTTGATGACGAAAGCCTTCACCCACTGGGCAGCAGTTGCCTCTGATGAGCTAGAAAAGACCACTAAAGCTCGACGACATATCCTCGGTGTCAAGTATTTCAATGCATGGCGTGAAATAACCGCCGTCAACGTTCTCAAGGCTCAGCGATTTGCATTACAACGGCCCATGCAGGTTTGGAAGATAAAGACCGATCATATCAAGGAGCTAGAGACGCAGGCTGTTATACATCATGATGCGAAACTAAAACATGGCTTCTACTGGCAGTGGTTCTGGGGTCTCTGCGAGAGACGCGCTCCCAGGTGGCACGAATTCTGCATCAAGAGACGCTCTTTGCTTTACTGGCTGCGGACTTTCCGAACAAACAGAGAACGCATACATGAGATCGATACGACAAATAAACGAGTATCCCTAAGATCTATGCTCCAAGCGTTGCGGGACAGGTCAAAAGCAATTGTTGGTGCTGAGCAGCAGGCCGTAATCATACAACGGCAACAGCTCCTGCGGGGGTCTTTCGACGAATGGAAGCTCCAGGCTCGTCTGGCACCAGCCGCTACCCATGTCGCAGAGATGGTTGACACTAACATCATGCGGACAGCGTTTGATCAATGGACAAATCGAGTTGACATGCTAAATCAAGCAAAGGAGATGGATCGACAAAGAATTATACGAAACGCATGGGTCTCGTGGAATGACAATCTCCGTTGCCAGGCATTAAGTGCGCGCATCGAGGAGCGCCTAAAGATTGAGACGATGTACAAATGGATTCTAGCGGAGCGATATCGACTTATGCAGCGAATTCGCGAGCGACGGATCAAACGAGATGTCTTCTCAACGTTTGTGACAAATGTCCGTACAACATATACACAACTGCTCCACAACGCCGATATTTACGAGGACCGACGAAATGACGACCTACTCCGGTCGAAGTTTGATTCCTGGCGGAACCGACTGGCGCTTCAACACCAACGCGAAAATATGGCCTTTGATTTTTATGCCCCGCGCCTTGTCCAAGAATCGCTTGTGGCCTGGCGCTCGAAACAAGAGCATGTCACAAAATTGGAAGAGTGGTCTCGAGATGCCAGATTCTATTTTGTATCGACTCGGACTCTGAAGTGTTGGCGTTCCGCAACGTTGGACTCTGCCAAACGTCGTCGCCAGGAAGCTTACGCGGCGGTGCGGCGAAAGACCAAGGTCAATCTTGCATCAAAGGCCTTGTCAACTTGGCAATCCAAGACGCGTGAGATTCTTGATATTGAGCAGCAAGCTTTACAACTTGATAGGGCCAAGAATCTGGATATTGTATCGGAGTTACTGTCGCGGTGGCATGAAAAGTCTGCACAACGAGTTCAAGAGTGTGAAGACGCGGATGCCTTCTACGCCAAACAGATTGTCTATGACAAGCTGATACGATGGGCGGAAGGTGTGGTTGCTTCTCGCCAGCTGGAGGAACAAGCTGTTAATGTCCATCGACTACATGTACTTGGCCAAGCCAACACCCAGCTTCGCAAACTCAGTCTCCGGGTTTTCCAAATACACAACAGCTCTGAAACGGCGGAGGCCTTCGGGGAACGCAATCTCAGAAAACACGCAAGAGGCTTCTTTCGCCGTTGGCTCGACCAGGCGAGATTCCATTTTGAGGCTCGAGATTCTCCAGGGCCACTAGTGAGCCCCACGAGAAACCCCAGTCGTGCTAGTGCTAGCGGTGCAGAACGGTCGATATTTGACCCTTGGCAAGTCGAGACGCCTTTTAAACTTAACGACTTTGTCCCTGAACTCGAGCGCCCATCGGCAACTCCATTAGCCACGCCGAACAACATGACCTCACCCTCAAAGCGGGCAGCGAGAGCTCGCGTACTAGCGCGCGCTTCAACCACCCCAGCAACACCCCTCCATACGCCCTTCGCTAGTAGACTTCTACGCGAGGGCGTTACTGTTCCAACTACGTCCAGTCGACGGGATCGCACAGGACGCAGCAGCGCTTTGGGGACTGTTCGGTTCGCTGATCAGGAACCGGAGTCGCCCACGAGCGGGAAAGGGTCGGCGAATCGACGACCCTAAGCTCGATAAGTTATAGTCGTATGTTTTATGTATACTTTCCATTCGGTTTCTGGTGGGAAAGGATGCTGATTATGATACCCTTTGGTCGGAACAAGCGCTATGTAAAAACCTGTATTTATGACATTGGATGAACAATATAGAATCATATTATTTTGTATTAATTCTCCGTTTTGCTAGTAACTGACCCTATATCTTGTCATTTTATATGTCTTGACGCCTCAGTTTGGTGGTATACTATATAGATGTTGTCAGCTGGTAGGCCCGCAAGGTCACACGGCGGAAAAGCGGAGGAGCTGCGGAATCGGCGTCATCATTCTGGATCCCGAGACAACATTAATCCCACCAACCCTTGCTTGTACCACCTAGTTCCCCACGTCCAAGCTCTACGGACCTCCTACTCTATTTCCTTAATCTTAAAGCCATTCATGCTCCTACCTGGCAATGGTGGACTATCCGTCTTGAGCGCACCAAGCGTCTGATTTCCCCACGACCACCCCTATGCGAGCTGTACTGCCGGGGAGACCCCCTGTGAAGCTCCAGTCTTTCGACACCGCGCTGTGGAATGATCTTCGAGTTGTTGTAAGTTTCCAAAATGAAGCAATTTTCGAAAATTCATTGTTTGTTGTCGAGCTCACGCATTCGCGCGTCTTGCTAGGTGTACATCTCTGGCCAAGCACTAGTTATACTCGGAGGTCCGCACAAGCTCCTACAAACGATCTACGTCGATGACACACAGTCCTTGGAGGCTGTCGCAATAAATGAAGCTTCAGGGAAGATTGCTGTTTGCGGGGGTCCCCATGTTTTCGTTTACCAGCCGTATGGGATTCTGGACGAAACGCTGAAGGTTTGTGGCTGCGCCCAAGGATACTGGAGTTGGGCCGTGGAGTTGCTGAGAATGCTGAATGGTGCTAACGGCTTCGAAATCGATAGTGGTCGCTGTCCTCTACCCTCCGCTACGAGAATGACGAAGAAACGATCCGGACGATATCGTGGGGTTCCCACGAGGAGCTTCTTGTGGGAAACTCGTATTTGACACTCTGGTTTCTGCACGACATACCGCGGGCGGCATGGAGGCAAAAGTTGGCAAACCCTGTGAAATTCGCGCAGTTCTCGCCGGACTCGACCCTCATTGTTACAACGGGACTTTACGATCGCTTCGTCAAAGTATGGAGACGACTTGCGTTTGGGGCGGACGATGTGCGGTTTGATGTGTCGTACCTCCCGCATCCCGCCGTAGTTACGGGATTCCATTGGCGCAGGCCGCTGCATGGAGAACAATCGATGGCGAACGTCTTTTACACGCTATGCGCCGACAATGAGATTAGAGTATGGGCGGCGGTTGATAACCATGCTCCGGCCCCACTACATTTCTGGACCCAGATCGATATGGGCGTCTCTGTACAACCGCGACAGACGAATGGTACAGACATATCTCGCCGCTACGGATTCATCATCGACAGTAGGGAATTCTGCAGTGCCACCGAGCGGGCAGTGGAACGGAGCACGGGAAACAAAGGAAACCATGCATTGGAGCACATTATCGAAGTGGCAAACAAGAGCCCAGAGATATGTGTTGTTATAGATGGCGAGGGACATATGTCTGCCTGGGCATTGGAAGATGTCGGCTCAAAGACGCAGTCCGAATTGAACGTGTTTAACATTCTCCATGTGGAAGGCTTGGATTTCTCGTTCTTACGTGGACGCTCCGCGCAGGAAGATTACGCCCAAATATGTGCCTTTCAGAACGCAGACCCAAAAGACACTCTTTCGATTTTGATTCACCATTTTGATGGACGGATTGAATGGTTTGATTCTCAGGTTGATGTTTTGTTTGATCCGGCCCCAGTCAAGAATCGGATAGCGCGCAAAGCATCCTGGACTGGGCATATTGGGCCTGTCAAGAAAATAGTCCGCAACGCCTTTGGGGACACTCTCACCTCACGTACCGATGACAACAAAGCCCTAGTATGGAAGCAGAAACGGAGAGAAAGCGACTCGGGGCTTGCCCGTAAGAGTACGCTGTTTTCCGACGAGCATATCCACCGCAGTTGCGTAATTGAGAATGGAGATTTCATTGTTAATTTGCACCATAATGGGATATCTCTATGGGACGTTCGCTCCTTTCATGCCGAGAAACTTGCATCTACGACATTCCAGCTCTCGAGCAAACCGCTCTGTGTCCTGGAGATGCTTACGCATGAGCAGAATGCGGGTGTTGTATACCTGGCGGCAATCGCTGCCGATATGACTGGGATTGCTTGGGAGGCCAGCCTCCCGATTGGGAAAGGACAGACCAAGTCCCAATGTTATTTGAAGGAGTTCTGTTCTTTCGATTTAGGACTGGAAGAGGACGTCGCATATTTCCTACCTGTCGACCCCGCCGGGCCTCGGACACAAATGTCTGGGTTTTTTGATCTCTTTTCTCCTGATATAGCGCTATCTTATACATCGACTGGTGTTGTCCGCACATGGACTGCCAAGGTTGATAAAGAGAATAGGCGCATAGAGTGGCTACTGACGTCCACTGTTGAGACGGGTATCACGAATCCAACGCTTGCAAGTGGAAGTTCCATTAAGAAAGCTGCACTTGTTGACGAGGACCGAACACATTTAACCATCTGGGATACAAGCGGCGCGCAACTCGAGTTTGAGGAGCACTTCTCGCAGCAGGATGTTATCCGCGACCTGGACTGGACGTCCACTCCGGATATGCAATCCGTTCTCGCAGTGGGGTTTCCACACAAGGTAGTCCTACTCTCACAACTGCGTTACGACTATCTCGATTCTGGCCCATCTTGGACACAGATTCGCGAGATATGGATCCGCGATCTGACGCCTCACCCTATAGGGGACTCATGTTGGTTGAGTAATGGCCACCTTGCTATCGGGGCGGGCAATCAGCTTTTCGTTTACGGGAACGAGATTAATGTTGCAGACCGTTTGGTGTCACAGCTTCGCATACCTACCCGGGGCTCGTCGATCGTTGATCTTTTCGAAGTTGTAAACAGGCTGAATGGTTCACTCCCTGTATTCCATCCGCAATTCCTCGCCCAATGTATACTCAGCGGCAAGACGAACTTGGTGCATTCGATATTGATGAATCTACACCGGAAACTGAAGTTCTATACGGAGGGTGACGATATTCATGGTTTTCTGGAGATGCCGCTGGAAGACATTTACTGGGATTCTGATGTAAGTTGAATCCTTATAAGACCGTTTCTTGACTAACACCGAGAAGGCACCACAAAAAGCGGTTTCTAAGGAACTCAACTCGTCATATGCGGACCTTTCCCTGGAAGATGAGCCATCAGTGATGGACGAGGATACCGCGGCAATTCTCAATGACAACCTCGCCAGAGTAGCTTTGCCGCAGCTTACTAGCCAGGAACAAGTCCGACTGGTTGATACGATTGAATGCGTTGCCACTGTTGAAAAGCATCGCCGTTCAATGGATGATAATGCTGCGCGCTATCTTTTGTTTTTCAGACAACATATGCTGCGCAGGACCCAGGGAATTGCAAATAAGAGCACAGTATCCTGGCGAGAGATAGTTTGGGCCTTCCATAGCAGCAGCCAAGACATTCTCCTAGATCTCGCGTCAAAGCAGTTTGGTGGCAAGCTGTCCTGGAAGGCTGCCCGCGAGAGTGGAATGTTTATGTGGCTTTCGAATCCTGTGACAATTGTAAGGACGAATCCTTTTCGATGGGACATTGGCTAATAGTTTGCAGCGAGAGCAATTAGAAGTGGTCGCCCGATATGAGTACACCAAATCAGAAGAGAGGAATCCAATCGATTGCTCTTTGTTTTACCTGGCCCTCCGGAAGAAGAATATCCTCCAGGGTCTTTGGCGGATGGCTCATTGGAACCGTGAACAATCTGCGACACAAAAGTTGTTGGCAAACGATTTCCGGGAGCCCCGGTGGCAAACAGCTGCTCTGAAGAACGCATATGCTTTGCTTGGAAAACGCAGATTTGGTAAGTTTCCTATGGTCCTGTCTGCTAATGATACTCTAAGCTCACAAAATACAGAATACGCCGCAACGTTCTTCCTTCTCGCGGACCACTTGCGGGATGCTGTTCATGTCTGTCTGAACCAGGTTGGCGATCTTCAACTTGCGATTGCCATCACCCGTGCATACGAAGGGGATGATGGGCCTGTCTTAAAGGAGATTCTGGAAACGAGAGTTTTACCTGAAGCTGCCACTGATGGGAATCGATGGATGGCTTCATGGGCTTTCTGGATGCTCGGCCGCCGCGATATGGCTGTGCGATCGCTTATTGTAAGCTGCATAAACTGATACCCAAAGAATCCGTGCTAACCAAACTTCAGTCTCCTGTCGAATCACTTGTCCCCTCAACTCCGAACTCGCCTGAGACTCCTGGTGCGATCCCCATACAAGCCAAGTCCTACCTGTCCAATGACCCAGCGCTGGTTGTTCTATACAAACAACTCCGGGAGATGACGCTACAAACGCTTAAGGGTGCCTCTAAGGTATCCGCCAAAGACGAGTGGGACTTTGTTCTCCGCAATGCACGCCTATATGACCGAATGGGATGTGACCTCCTCGCTCTTGACCTCGTCCGCCACTGGGAGTTCCTGAAAGAGCCCCCGTCCACACAACTCACAAAGGGCGGCGCTATCAATTTGGTCGATGGCGCCGTTGATTACCGTAAGATGCTTCGACGGAGAAGCAGTCTTGTTGTTGCAGATATGCCGACCAAGCAGAGTCTGGGAATGGAGCCGGTCACGCCGAAGAAGCCGCAACCGCCGCCGACGATGTTCCATGAGCCGGATTCGAACTCTTTGCTTGATAGTTTCGGGTTTTAGCATTTATATTCTGTGTTGATTTAGGTGTATGTATATACTAGGTGGCTGGAGCCTTTTATATTTATAATTTAGATGGGATTTTTCATCTCATGAACGACATTGCTATTCATATCTGACATATCTGAAATCTAAAACAAACATCATCAAGGAAATCCCAAGACCTTCACACACCGAGAACGCCAGTCCATAACTGAAGCAAAAAACACATGGTCATATCATATCACATCACATAAACCTAACACAGCTCAAACCAATTTAACGACCCAAAAGCGACAGCCTCCTCTGCTGCCACCTCCCAGGCATAACACCATTGGGAGGATGCGAGACATGGCCCTTAACCGTCGCATTAGCATGCGCAGTCCCGTTCCCAACCACAGGTGAATGACTATATCCACTGCCACTGCCATCCGAACAATCAATCCTCACAAACACCTCCGCAAGAGGCATATACTCCCTGCTCCGCTGGACACACTGGCTCTCCCCGCCAGTCCCAGAGCCCACAGCGAACTCCCTCCTGATGAGGACCGGCTCGTAGCACCCCGGTTTCTCGAAGAGGCGCACCGTGCAGATCTCGATGTTGGGGCGGCTCTCCTTGCGGCGCCAGAACCCTGATACTGCGACTGAGCTTGGACTTTGGGTTGGGCTTGGTGTTGGTGTTGTGCTCGCGATTGCGTTTGCACTTGAACTTGGGTGGATATATGCACTTGGGTGGATGCTCGGGCTTGAGCTCGAGTTCGAGTTCGAGTTTGCGGCATGTCCGCGCTGGCGCTCGTCGATCTCTAGAGCGAACGAGACGTGGTCTACCTCGTTGAGATAGCCTAGCGGGATGGGGACGGGGACGCCCTGGCAGACTCCCTGGCGGATGTTCATGCTGACGGAGAATCGCTCGTCGAGGTCGAGGTCACCTGGGGTTTGGGATTTGGATGGGCATGATGGGCCGAATTTTGTGGTGATGCGGTGTGTGCGGAGGGAGTGGGCTGTTGTTGCGAGGAGGGGGAGGAGGATGGAGAGCTGGGAGGGTTGAGTTAGTGGGGTGAAATAATATTATAATATGGGAAGAAAAGGTACATACTGTTGTCCAATGCATTTTTGCGGTTTGAAAGTGTATTTTCGAGAGTGATATACGCAGATGGTTCTTGTTTGGTGTAGACAAGTAGTATAGACCGGGCGGTATAGAAGGTTTGATATTGGCAGTGGCCAGGACACACTAATTGTAGTATAGAAAGATTTCAATGTAGATTCAAACACCCCGGTACCAACAGTCCATTAAATACCCAGTTCTTTCCCTCCAGCCAGCCGATTTCGCCACTCCGTGCCTCGCATATGTAGATGTGTTTACATGGCTGGGCCTGGGAGGGCTGGGAAGAACGGACTCGACACGAAAAGTCGTGAATGAAGCCACGCGATGAAACGCGATGATGTCCCTAAATCTCGAATGTCTCAGGCTCTGACAGAGAATTGTGCATGCGGAATGTTGGGAGTTGAGCCTTGCGTTTCCGCGACGGCGTGAAGTATGTGGCTCCGCGGGGGCTACGAACATTCCATTCATCAGCTTTATCATGCTATGTGGAGGCCCTATTGGCTGCAAATCGCGTGTCGCGCATCGCACATTCCTGGCGTTTGATTGCGCGGGGAGGTTATTTATTAGGAGTATAGGCCCGCGTTCTCTGGTGGCTTTGATACTGGACTGGAATGATGCGACCCGATAGTATGTACCCGGTGAATTGGGGAGAATAGTCAGTCAGTCATAGGAGTCTCAGATTCAGATGTCAGCTACTATACTGTAATTAAAAAAAAGGCCTTCTATATATCTTATCTATTGCGAATAATTCTGTCAGGCCACGACATTGACGGGTTGCCCTGATGTCCAAGCTTCAACCGCCATTCTTAACTTCGTTGCATAGTTGACGAAGGTTATCTGGGACAGCCAAGCAAGATGCGGTGTGGCAATAATGTTAAGATCTCCAGCATCTTCTGCGAGTAAGGGTGTAGTCTCAGGACCTGCAGGTTCGTCTTTGAATACGTCTGTGGCTGCCCCCGAGATTTTGCGCTCGCGTAATGCCTGAACGAGGGCCGCTTCGTCTACAGTGCCACCTCGGGAAACGTTGATCACCAAGGCATGCGAGGACATGGATTCGAATTCCGGCGTAGAGATAAAATTTCGAGTAGAGTCGGTAAGCGGCACAGCGACGAAGAGGACTGTGCTTTGCTTGATGACTGAGTCAAACGGAACTCTTGAAGAGTCTGTGGTACCGGTACTTGATACCTTGCGATCGGATACTAGCACCTTCATTCCCAGATTACGTGCCATTGTGGCGATTCTTTTCCCTATAACTCGCGTTAGCCTCTTGCAGCTTGTATAGGAGGGGCTTGGCCGGGCCCTTACCAACGTTTCCATTCCCAATGATGCCAGCGACTTCGTCCTGGCAAGTTAAAGGCGGAGTCCCATCCTTGTTAAGATAGTCAAACATCAGCAGTCCGCGCTTCTTCCAGTTCCCTGCCTTCGTTGAGAGGTGCATGTCTAGATATCTTCGCCGTGTAGCAAAGTACAATCCTATTGCGTGCTCGGACACAGCCTCGATATTAGAATTGGGACAGTTGCAGACAACGATCCCTCTTTTCCGACACGCTTCAAGATCCACGCAGTCGTAGCCGGTAGCGACCATCACGATGAGCTTGAGATGCGGGCTGTTCTCGGGTGAGAGTGCAGTGGCGTCAATTCGGATGGCAGATAGAACGAGAATAGATGCATCTCGAATGCGTTCTGCAACTTCGGCAGGGGTTGTCCAATCGTGAACAGTCTGCGAATAGGTGAATGGTGCGGGGAGGCTGAATTGGGGTAGCTGGGGGACCGCCGCTCCCTGCAGGAAGACGATGTGGTGATGTTGGGCTGATGGAAGAGGCATCTCGACAGTATCTGTACTCGGATATCAGTGAAATGGGTCTCAGATAGTGAGCGGACTGTCAGATATTTATTTATTGCTGTCCTTTTTCAGCTCCTTTGACGAGCGTTACCGTAAGGCCGTGCATGGACTGTGGGGCGGCGCCCTGTGGATGACATGCACCACAAACACGAAGATCCACCGTGCATAAGCATGTCGTGACTGGAAAAGAGCAGTTCTATAACTGATTTGTAAAACTGAGGTTCTATGCCATGTGATAATAGCTGGGTCGGTATTTGCCTGCTGAAGTGACTCAGTGAGAGCAGTTGTTCGAATAATTGGCTATAGAGCAATTGGCTGTCCACTCAGGCCTCGGATATCCTTCTTGGACCCTGTAGATGAGTCAGGTTACTGCAGCTTATAACTTGTAGTTATGCCACAACTTCCCAGGTAAGCAGCTATAATTTTTGAATATATTGAAAAAAAAAAAAAAGATCGCAAAGTAAGGGCAGTTCGATGGTTCCTTGTTAGCTTCTTCGTCGCTTAAATCCTATGACGACCACGCCCAGCAACCCCGCTCCCAGCAGGGACTCAAGTCTCACGTATCGCGAAATCACCGAGGACAACTGGCGAGCGGTAGCAAACCTGAGCCTCAAACCCGGCCAGGCAGGCAATCTCGCCCCCAACGTGTGGTCTCTCTGCGAAGCAGCTTACTCCGAAGATGCATGGGTACGAGCCATCTATGCCGACGAAACGCTTGTCGGCATGCTGATGTTGGCGATATGGGATCCAGACGAGGCCTACTATATCTGGCGATTCATGATTGACGGTCGGTACCAGGGTCTTGGGTACGACCAGCGGGGCGTGGAATTCGCGATTGCGCACATCCGACAGCGCAATCCCCGGGCAAAGACATTGGGGGTGATGTCGACGCCACCAGAAGGGAAAACGAGCGAGAACCCGCTCAAGATTGTGAAGCCGGAGGATTCCCTTTTGAATTCTATCGGAAAATGGGTTTTAGGCAGACTGAGCCGCCGGATGAAGACGGGGAAATTATGATGTCGATAGACTTGTAGATGGCCGATATTGAATATAGTTGGTCATTTTGAAGTTCAGCTTTCCTCTCTAATTTATCGTCCGAAATGACAAATATCCCATTTTTTCCCTGCTTGGAAGGATAATGCTTAGTAGAAAGTACAGATCATTGTAGTTGTACGGAGTAAGTTGTAGATAGTGGAGTTAAGTGGGCCTCTTATCGCTTATCGCCAGCTTAGTCATTGCGCTTGTGACGCCTCTCTTCCTCCAACTTTCCTCCAACATCAACTTCCCCTCTTACGTATTTAACCGTGCTCGTCATGATTATATGACTACGGATCTGGTCGATTGCGTTGTTGCATGCTGTGATTTGAAAAATTAACCGGAGCGGCTTGAGTTGATGAACTACCAATCCATTACGCCAGGCTCCTGGCCGGGTGATGGCGACGACAGCCCCAGAATGGCACCAAATACGTCCTTGCTTAACAATAGCAATGGTCCAAGAGACAGCCAGGACAGCGATACATTTGGACCGCGCGATACGTCGCAGCTACCCCACGAGATGCCTCCCCCTAGCTTCACCTTGAGGTCCCTGCTGGTTGGTCTCGTTATCGGCGCCCTGATCACCTTCTCGAATACCTACTTTGGGCTGCAGACGGGTTGGATCAGTACAATGGCCATGCCTTCAGCGTTGATAGGCTTCTCGGTGTTCAAAGTCTTCTCGAAATACCTCTCCTATCCGTTCACGCCCATCGAGAATGTCCTCATTCAGACCGTGGCCGGAGCTGTTGGGACGATGCCTCTTGGCTGCGGGTTTGTCGGGGTCATTCCCGCTTTGGAGTTTCTTATAAGGGACGGGGAAGATGGACCGTCTGGTGATGGTGGTACCGGGGAGGGTGGCCCGTTGAGAATGAATTTCTGGAAATTGGTTTTATGGAGTCTGGGAGTTTGTTTGTTCGGTGTTGTTTTTGCCGTGCCCCTGAGGAAGGAAGTGATCGTCCGCGAAAAGCTGAAGTTCCCCAGCGGAACTGCGTCAGCATTGATGCTAAGGGTCCTGCATGGGGGCGGGAAGAGCGAGAAGGATACACAAAGAAGCGTTGCTGGTTCGACGGGAGACCAACAGGATGAGGAGCACGCCCAACCTCTGCTGTCACGGGGCGACGAAGAAAGAGAAACCATACCGCAGCAGGTTGCGGAAGACTCCGAGGATGTGAAGAGAGACTGGAGGTCAAAAATGCGCCTTCTCATCGGTGCATTTGCGCTGTCTGGCGTTTATGTAAGTCCTCTCTGGTCTTGATTATGAGAACCACATTGACCAAAGTAGACGCTCTTCTCCTACTTCGTACCCCAAGTCCGCGATATCCCCATTTTGGGCCTTACACTTGCTAATAATTGGCTGTGGACACTGAATCCGTCTCCGGCATACGTTGGACAAGGAATCATTATGGGACCCTCAACCTGTATGCACATGCTTTTCGGGGCTGTGTTGGGCTGGGGTATTTTGTCGCCGCTTGCGAAAGCTCGCGGATGGGCACCGGGCCCGGTGGACAGTTGGGAAGATGGAAGCAAAGCATGGATCGTCTGGGTATCTTTGGCCATCATGCTAGCGGACTCCATTGTTAGCCTGGGCTGGCTGGTAGTAAAACCTGCCGTGGGTGCTGCACCAAAGATCATAAATAGGTTTTCCAACACCCGGGTTGGACATTGGGTCGTGTCGAAAAGCCCAGCGACTCCCAGTCGCTATTCATATCAGTACTCAGCCCTAAGTCCTATTTCGGAAGAATCGTCATCCCCGAGCAATTTAGCCCAACCTGGGCTCGATTCAAAAACCTCCGACGATGACGACGCACCTCCATCTCAACTAATTTCTATGCGAACGGTTCTCATCTTGCTTCCATTGACTCTGATACTGAATGTCGTCTGTATGCACCTCGTCTTTGGCGATATCATATCACCCCTTCTCTCGAGCCTCGCCACACTTCTCGCCGTTCTCCTTTCAGTCATGGGCGTTCGTGCCCTAGGCGAGACAGATCTCAACCCAGTTTCCGGTATCAGCAAATTAACCCAACTACTTTTCTCTATCGCAACACCATCGTCCCATTTCTCCCGACGCACTGCGCTCGTAACTAACCTCCTCGCGGGCGCTGTGTCCGAATCCGGCGCGCTCCAAGCCGGCGACATGATGCAAGACCTAAAGACAGGCCACCTCCTCGGCGCAAGCCCCAAGGCCCAATTCTACGGCCAAATTATCGGTAGTCTTGTCGGCGCTGTCCTTTCTACTGCCGTCTACAAGATGTATGTCAACGTCTACGAGGTCCCAGGCCCGATGTTCCAAACACCCACGGCATACGTCTGGATCTTCACTGCGCGCCTCGTCACAGGTCAAGGTCTTCCGCCAATGGCATGGGAGGCCTCCACAATTGCTGGCGCAGCCTTCGTAGCTATAACCATCCTCCGGATCATCGCTGCCTCGCCAGTCGCCAACGGCGGCCGACCGTATGGCACTTCAGCTCCCTGGCGATCTTGGATTCCCGGTGGTATTGCAGTCGCCGTTGGCATATTCAATGTGCCTTCATTCACACTTGCTCGAGCAATTGGCGGTGCCATTGCCTGGTGGTGGTCTCGGGGACATACGGCATCAAATGGTGAACTCAAACCAGAGACCGAACCCTCACAGGCGGACGGGTTAACGCAACCAACGGGAAGCAATGACAGGCCTCTTACTTCAGGTCGCCAATCTACATCCGAAGCGGCTAAAGACAGAACTGATGCTGCAGATGCCGCTGCATCCAGCGTCGTCGTTTTGGCTTCTGGGTTGATTCTCGGGGAGGGGATCATGAGTATCGTGAACCTTCTCCTGGCCAGTGGGGATGTTCCTCATCTCTGAGCAACTGCCTTGGTAATGAAATTGCACTCGGGATTTAGAATTTAATATATAAAAAGCGTTGGTTTCTACACCTAACTAGAAGGACTGCAATCATAACGACTAGAAATGACTTATTATCCTGCCTTATTTAAGAAGCCTATTAATAACCCTCTTCCCCTCGTCCAACCGTGCTTAAACCTCGGTGTATAAATCCCCGCATTACAAATTAACCCCGCATGGATAACAAACAGTATGTTAACTAATAATACTCCATCCGACTAACTAACTAACTACTTGTTTAACAGCACTAGTTTCACACAATAATGTCCTCCACCGGACCCAGAACCAGCAATGGCAGCTCCTACACCGTCCTGGAGGAACCACTCGGCACGCCGCAGCATCTTAGGGTTGTGATGATCGGCGGTGGAGCGAGTGGGCTGAATGTCGCGCGGCATATGAAGCTGCAGATGGAGAACTACGAGCTCCAGATCTACGAGAAGAACGAGGATGTCGGAGGGACGTGGTTTGAAAATAGGTACGAGCGTATCGGCGTATCACTTGATTATAATCATCTAATAGGGTCTTCTTTGCAGATATCCTGGCTGTGCTTGTGATATCCCCTCGCATAACTACCAGTATACCTGGGAACCTAACCCAGATTGGTCGCATTTGTGAGTACACCTGTATGGATAAATTTGGAAAAAAGTACGAAGAGTATTTTGTATCTTGACCTGTGGTATACCATGCAGTTACTCCGGCCATAGCGAGATTCTCCGCTACTTCCAAGGGGTTGCGTCCAAATACGGCCTGTATGACTCTATCCGCCTGAACCACAAGGTGATAAGTGCTGTATGGGACGAAGCTTTGAAAATATGGAAGGTCGAAGTGCAGAATGTGAGGACGAGCGAGGTCGTGCAGGACTGGTGCCATGTCCTTCTTAATGGATGCGGTGTTTTGAAGTGCGACCCCCGAATCACCAACCCATTTTGATTGAAACAAAAAAAAAGGAAAATATGACTGACTGACCGCAATCACCACGGAAAGCAAGTGGAAATGGCCTGACATCCCGGGCCTTCATTCATTTGCAGGGGATCTTATTCACAGTGCTGCCTGGCCCGAGGGCCACGATCTGACAGACAAGACAGTCGCCGTGCTGGGATGCGGGTCGTCTGGCGTGCAGATTGTGCCAACCATCCAGTCAAGTTCGTCGTGACATCTCGTCTTGGTGTGATTCCATGGAGATAGATCGATGCTAACAGCAGCAACGCCGCTCTAGAGGTCAAATCCTTGACGACTTTCATCCGTACCCCAACTTGGATCACGGCTGGATTCGCGCAGCGACATGCTGGCCCAGGAGGCGCCAACTTTGCCTGTAAGCAGAAAGCTTTTGCGGTTTGTATGTAGAGACCATTGTAGCGCTGACCTCGATCTAGTCAGCGACGAGCAGAAAGCCCGGTTCAGAGAGCATCCGGATGAATATCTCCACTACAGGAAGGAAATTGAGGGAGAACTCAACCAGCGGTTCCGATTTGTGGGTTTCAAAATTCGCGTTAGATACGTTAGATATCAAGACCGGACAGGATTCTAACAGAAGTAGATAATTGCTGATAGCCAGGAACAAGCAGAAGCCCGGGAATACTCTACCAAGGAGATGACGACCAAGCTTTCCGACGACGAACGTCTGGTAAATGCGTTGCTGCCTGATTTCGCGGTCGGCTGTCGACGTCCAACTCCTGGGAATGGATACCTGGAGGCTCTGACCAGGGAGAATGTCCGCGTCGTTACGGAGCGCATCTCTCACGTTGTGCCGGAGGGAATTGTCTTGACAACGGGCGAGGTCATTAAGATAGATACGTTCATCTGCGCCACGGGGTTCGATCTCTCATTCACGCCGAGTTTCGAGATAGTAGGTCGTCAGGGCAAGACAATGGCCGAGCAATGGAAGAGTAAACCAACGGCATATTTGTCTTTGGCTGTTCCAAACTTCCCGAACTATTTCAGTGAGCTCAACCGCCTATCCCCAAGTTCCTCGCCAGGTACTGACTCTTCTTCTTCTCCTTCTTCAGTGTTCCTCGGTCCAAACTCCCCAGTCGGCCACGGCAGCATACTACCAATAATCGAACATACCACCAAGTACGTGATCAACTTCCTAAAGAAGATACAAACGCAGGACATCTGCTCCGTTACGCCATCCCAGGCAGCAACAGCGGACTACGATACCCACGTCTCGACATTCATGCAACGGACCGCATGGGCGACGCCCTGCCGCAGCTGGTTCAAAAACGGCACTGTCGATGGGCCCATCACGGCCCTGCACCCTGGCAGCCGTATCCACTGGTTCCATATGCTGGGTGACATCCGCTTTGAGGACTGGGAGTTTGAATATCGCTCGGCAAACCGGTTTCGATACCTGGGGAACGGGTTTTCGATTAGGGAGGCCGCGGGGAAGGATACGACGAGGTATTTTCAGGACCCGGAAGAGGGATATAGGGCTTACTGAGTGGGCGAGAAAAGCTGGCTGGGTCGGCTTTTCCATATTTTGCTAAGTAGTGGTAAGTATACTATGCTTAAAGTAGATTTAATAGTTTGACTTTCAATACAACTACAATCCTCGCTACTCAGAGCTTAATACACAAGACGACAGGTTGGGAAGTAGAATTGTATAACATACCAAAATGAGGTAAAGGTATGGATATAGGCATTTAATCAAAACGGTATGATAGAGGAGGATCGGAGGCAGATATGATATTGAACATGCAATTGTAAACTGTAATCTTATACAGAAATCTACACAAAGGGTATATCCCGTCAAATGGGCATATGCTCGGACTTCTTTCCTTCTTTTTCGTTGTCGAGGCAGAAGGAATTTCATCTCGCTGTTCGTACAACAGAGAACGCGTGTTATGAAACGTCAACATCAGTGTTAAAAACCAGGTTGGAAAAGTTCAAAAGTAATGGATTGGTTTGAATAAAAGAAGATAAAAAAGGATCGGGAGAATAAAATGTAGAGAAAATTTGAGGCACCAGGCGCACAAATGGTATGTTAGGATAGTTGAGGATGCTCTATTATTGGCTATCCTGGTACCAATTTATTGCTTTCTGGTGATTGAATGGTCATACGCATTCAAGCGTCGTTGGGTGGTGCAGGTGGTGCAGAGTTTGTCGGGATTGCCGGAAGTGCACTTGATGGTGGTGGTGCCGTAGGGCCGGCCAGGGGACTTGAGCCGGGTCCGGGGGAGACTCGCTGAGGAGCACCGGTACTGTTGCTACGTTGGCGTTGGTTGGCAGCTGGCATATCCGGCCTCTGTAAGCCGGGAGGACCGTAGGGTCCTGGGCTCATTGAACGGGGTGGCGGTTGTCGAGCTCCACCTGGAGATTGTGACCTTGGAACTGCCGGGAATTGGCTGGGTGACATCGGGCGTTTAGGCTGAGCATGCGGAGGAGGTCCATAGCCACCGTGGGCAGGAGACATTGGGCGAGCGGGAGACATAGGACGCGAAGACGGAGAAGCGGGTCTGTCGCCATCTCCGGGGTAGAACCGCGGGGATTGCGGCATACGGCCGGGTGGTCCCATCATCGGAGAGCCTTGAGGTCCCGGAGGTCCCGGAGGTCCACGAGGACCGGGGCCAGGGCCGGCTCCGGGGGGAGGTGGTCTTGTCCGAGGCTTCACTGGACGAGCCGATAGGCAGGACCGAGGAACAACTCCTTGCTGCGAACGGTCCAGTCTCACGCAGAGAGCCCAACCGTCGTCATATTCATGTAGAAGTCTGACAAGCTGACCACCGCGAAGCTCCAATTCATCCTCCATTGAGGGTATGAAATCCAGCTGCACACGGTGAACATTGGCCGGAGCTGCGGGAGAACCAGGACCAGGAGGCGGAGCTGCACCCATGGGACCTAGAGCAGGGTCGACAACATTGGAATTAGGAGCCGTGGGAGCAGGAATCGACGAGGCTTCCGAATCAGCGCTTCCTGGACGACTTGGCGCATCCTTGTCGGCATTGTGAGCAGCAGTGGCAGCGGCAGCACCAACGGCAACTCCACCCACAGCCGCAGCCGCAGCCGCAGATCCAGCAGGTCCAGTAGGTTCAGAAGTACCAGAAGCAGGAGGTAAAGCTTCAGGGGAAACTGGGACCTCTGGCTGGTTACCGGCAGTGGAAGGACGAGTCATAGCAGAAACAGGGGAGCCGCCGACCTCTGCATCTCTGCCGAAGGGGTTAACAGGGTCGCCGAAAGGATCACGAGTGCTGACACTAGACTCGGGAGAATGGTTCTGGGGTGTTTGAGGTGGAGAGTTGCCAGTGAGGTTACGTTGAGAGGCACCAGCAGGTGCAAGGGCTGCAGCGGTGCCAATTGAAGACGTGGGCGTAAAACCACCTTGAATTGGAGTCAAGTCGGGAGCGAACTGGGTGATAGGGCGAACATTGAGTTGAGGAGCATTGGTTTCAGCCATGGGCTGATTGCTTGGCGGAGGCGCCTGGGGCTGTGGTGGGTTGTTATAAGCAGCATATTTCTCATTTGATGCATCGTTTGCTTCGAGTCCTTCACCCTGCTGTTGCTGCTTCTTCTTCTTCCAAATGAAGAAGAATATCAAAGCAGCAATTGCTCCAACACCGAGAACCACACCAATCGCAATTCCTGCCTTGGCACCCCCGGTGAGACCATCAGACCCAGAGTCAACAGTATTCGCACCAGAGCCCGTCTCACTGGACTGGTCAGCGATGAAGCTGGAAGTGGGAACACCATCGGAATCAGTTGTGCTGGATGTGACGGTTGCCAGGGTGGTGTGCGTGTTCGATGTTGTATCAGCGTCAGCATCATCCGTAGCGGTGGTTGTGGTAGTCTTGTCTTCGGTTTCGGTGGGTTTGGAATCTTCAGTGGTAGTTCGAGACGGCCTTTCTTCCGTTGTAGTTTTGTCATTGTCCTTATCATCATCGTCGTCGTCAGATGACTGTGTTTTTGTCTCCGTAGGCTTGTCTTCTTCGGTCTTGGTTTGAGTCGCTTGCACAGGCGCACCCACCCCGACGTTGGTCTTGGTAGCTTTCGGTTCATCGTCCTGTCCCGAGGTGGAATATCCACCTATTTCGCCATCAAAGGTCGGGTCTGCCGTGACGTAGACAGTGATTCCATCGGGGTCGCGCTGTTCAAGTTCGGGATCGCGCTGCTCAAGGTGGGGTTTGTGCCCATGGTGACCGTGTGCGTGAACCATGATGTTCGGTTCTTTTTTCTTTGGTGCGGGGGATATCAGGTCCTCCGTCACACTCTATCTAATCAGGTAAGATGAGTTATTCAAACAAGAGATATATGCTCGGCGATTCCGAGTAAGGTGGGTTGAGTCTCTTATCGCTTGGGATCTTGTACTAGGCAAGTCCGACAAGGTGTGACTGGGGAGACGATTTCGGCGGGGATAAGGCCGGTAGATATCGCGGACGCCCTCTGGGCTGTATTCTGAAGCGATCGAACGCGTTCAATAGCGAAAAGGGCGCAAGCGCGTTCTAAAGAATGTGGGTGGAAAGAACGGAAAGTATGCGTATACTCGGCGATGGCTGGACGTCCACCGGGTGAGACAAAAGAATGACAGCGAGCTTCCAGGCTGCGATAATTCAAAACGAGAGAAAAGAAAGGAAGGGAGAAACGCAGAGGCCCCGCGAATCGGGAGGGAGAAGGAAAGGCAGTGGTGAGATGAAGCGAGGAGGAAGAACGGCCTGTGATGACAGAGCGAGCGATTCTTGTGATGAGACTCGGACGCCCAGTGTGACTGGTATTTACCATAGATTACCAGCCTTGAGGGACAAACGAAATGAGATCAAACCTAAAGGATCAGACAGCCCAATCGCAGGAGTGCGTGTTCAGGGCTGGCTGCATCACGCTAGCCGTATGGGGAGAGGTTTCTGGGGCGCCCCGCTCTCGCCAGGGCCGGGCTAATTGTGGTTGGCCAATGTTTGATACGGTTCCTGGTTTCTGGAGGGTCGGTAAACACGGACACGAGCAATCAATGCTTTCTCTTTCATTTCTTGTTCACGAGCTGACCTTGCCCACTACTGCACTGCACAAATCACAGGCCTGCCACCAGTGCAATTTGCGCTATATTTGGATACGCAGAATCACAAAGATTGAATCAAGGATTCAGGCCTTGATTCATCCACGCTTACCCTCCAAATCTCTTGTCCGTCCCACAGTCCTGGAGAAATCATGGTTCTAAGTTCTAACTTCTTACTTCTGTCCCTGCGGCCCTTCTGCTCAGGGGTAATCCGCCACTTCCCACGGTTAACGCCAATGTCGACCCGTGGCTCGGACACCCAAGAAGAGGAGAAACACTGATTGTGTCTTGATTCGTCTGAAGGTGTCGAAATTTTATGCCTAGTAATAATACTGCTTCATAAGATGATGGCGGTGTTTAGTGCTCATTGCCCACTCCGGTCTTCCCGGGCGCTTTACAGTTTCCCTCGCTTGTTCCCCTCGCCTGAGGAAGAGCTTTGGATCAATTTGGGTCCTTATTATTATTATTTTATTATTACGGGGTATTATGGACCCTTCTCTCCGCCTCGGTCGCAAGCTTGCAATTCTGTGCAGTCAGCCTTGCGGCTTGCCCAGTTTTCGTGGTGGTGAAAGATTGTCACCCCATCCCCTTAGGGCCGACTTGAAACAGACCGTCAAAACTTGGCCCATTATTTCCTTCGCCTGCAACGGCCTGGCACTCAGCCACCGCAGCTCCGCCCGAGGTTCGAGCTTTGGGCTGCTCGCCGATTGAAACAAATGTTGTTGTCATTGACGCCGAACTGTCTCTAAAGTCTCGTCCTGTTTAAAACTGGCCAATAAACCCGGCAATGCTATGCAGGCAGCAGCCTGAACGTTTGGAACTTTGTGCAACAGAGATTACGTTCGTTAACCTGGTACTGAAATGCAGCACGCAATCGGTTATTCTGATTCGAACGGGTGCGACTTGTGCCCTCGTGCTTCGGCTTTGATCCTGGGCGAGTGACGCATGTCTGCGGCGTACAGCCGTCGGCCGTAGGAAAGGAAACACCTAATTATCGCCATCCAGTTACGACCGTCAAGTCACATATCGTAGTGGCCAAGTCCGAATCCCTCCTCTGGTGGCCCAAACCAGGTAAAGCTATCGAGCAGCTGCTGCCACACATGGACGTCAAAATCATCCACCGGTTGGAACTGACCATTCATAGAAGCGACAACGTCTGGGGTGTCTGTCAGGGGCCAAACAGGCTGATGATGCGTTGCATTTAGCCCCAGAAGTTGCGAAGATTGAGATGTAGCTGCATTATTGTCGCTGGCAGTTTGTGTATCTGCTGATGCGGATCCCGGGGGTGCTTCGGTATTGGACTTTTCTAGCCATGCCAACAAGGTGGAAATCGACTTACTTGAACTTGTCCAGAAACCGTCTTCTTCAGGAGAGATATCCTTGAACCTTTGGATTATAGCGACGCCTTTGTTCTGGACATGCTTCTTATTCACCCCAGTGGCTTGTTGTTTATTGGGATGAAAAAGTAAACTCAGTTTGGACAGGACTAGTAAGCTGAACCAAATGGTGATGTAGGAAGTGGAAGAAAAGTGGAGAGTAGCTGGTGCAGGGGTTTCTAGATACGTGTCGACAACGTAATGCGCGGAATCTATAAGGGGTTGGAGTTGGTTCATTTCTCGTAGTTTGAAGACATGCTTTTGTCTTCCCAACGCCTGGCCAAGTATCAGTGCTGGTAATCCTCCTAGCTCGATGCGTAACGGCCCTATTGTGTTTACATTAGTACTGGCAAATTCCATGAGATATTGGCAGCTTACAGTCCTGGCCATGAAGTTGTGACAGCAGACTTTCCATCCGCCCTTGTTGTGACATGATCTCAAGAATTTGTTCCCAGTTATCTGATGCAGGATGGAGACCCCGCCGCTCCTCATCAAATAATAACTGGCTTCGGCGCACCAGTGACTGAGCATCGATATAAACCTTGAGCTTCGAGTCCGTTGGATGTTCCCGTCTCTCTGCCAACGCATCGGCGCAGTCGTTGATCCACTGCGAATATCGCATATAAATTTGCCGGCGAAATAAAGACGATCTAATCGGAGAGTCAGTCAAAATATTATCAAGCAGCATTATGAAGTAAATACTTGGAGCAGAGGTAGTAGCATCCCAACAAAGCACGCTGCTGGGCCGCAGTTTGAGAGGTTGATTCCTTGGTGCCATATGCACTATCGGGTTCTTTCCCTTCAGCTGGGATCGTCTGCATCCTGAAACTCTCCTGCTTGTCGAGGCAAAGATCCGCAGTCACCATCAATGTCATCTGAAGTAGCATATACATATGCGTGTGGTACGTCTTCCAGTGGTAATGGTACCAAGCGCCATGCACGAGCAGACCCTGTAAGAGGTCCATATTCCGTTCTATGCCCACGACGATGCGATTTGCGACTTCTTTACGAATAACAAGCTCCAATTCCTCCTGTAGTTTGGAATTATGTTCTAGAGACGCAGTCAAAATACACAGAAGGAAAAATGGTGACTGCTCGCGAAGCGTCGCGGCATTTGCCCCTAGAGGGATAACCACAAAGGGGAAATGCGGCACTTTCTGCGCCCGGTATTTTGATAGAAGCTCATCGGCTAATTTGTCGTCGATGAGTCCGTGGAACTTTGGGCTTTTTGCTTCATCGCTTATGCTGGGAGGCCCGGAGCTGATTCGCCCTGCTGTTGGGTTTCCGCGCAACTCGGCAGGGAACACGCATGATAGATGGCCAAGTCGCGTACAGCGCTGGCAAGCCCCTGAGCCGGCAGGGACGCATTTGACTTTCAGTCGAACACATCGAGTACAGGCATAACGCCTGGGTGGTTGTCGTCGATACATAGCTTCCCGGTTGAGGTGTGGAGGATGATGAGTGAGAGAAACGGAGACGGAGACAAAGTCGGAGTCGGAATCGGAGTCGGAGTCGGAGTTAACCCTGAAGTCCAAACCTCCTCTAGCCTGGAGGTATCTACCAAGGAATTGGGGGGGTAAATAAAGGATTTGGTCTTTAATTCTAGGAATTTTTATCTCAATCCTTCATTTATTGTGGGCGCCCCAATGTATAGTTGCGCCAGGGGCACCCAGAGTGCCATGCCTTAGGGTTACATATCCAGCGCGACCCGTTAGAACATCCTGTAAAACGCGAGCTCAGCAACAGGCAATCCACTTTTGAATCCATTCAAGGCCGTCTCAAGTCGCAGCCTATTTCAATCCTGTGCAAGGCGTAATGTGGGTATCAAATAATGTGGACTTCCCATATGTTATTCTGGTATTTTCCTAGTATAATATAAATAAGAATATAAGGATGGTTTAATTGATTCTATGCCACGCCGGATAGAGGCAGTATTTCGATCGCGCGGTTGGTATACAAAGTACTAAATAGATTTATTTTGCATGTGTTTAGGAGTCTTAATTTGTTGTTTTTTTTTGAGTAAATGCGATTTCAAGATGTGCTCTCAACTATATATTTGCAGGTGTGCACAGACTTTTGAACTATAATTTTAGTATATGGTAAGGCGAGTTCTCAGCCAACTAGCTGTCACCGGATTGCATCTAGATAGAAAGATACGGATGCATCAAGGCCTGTGATTCAAGAATTAATTTCAGACTTCAAGAGGTGAGGGCCTGTTATAGAGAACTTACGTCCGCAGCAGAAAGGCGTTGGCCACTTTCATAAATGATTAATTTACTCACAAGGTCTCGTCCATTAGAAGAGGATCCTTGAAGGATCTGATCCCAACTCTTGGCCGGGTACTTGTAGAATTCGATTTTGCCCCAGTCCGGAAGTTTCTCAGTCCCCTAGGAAGACTGTCAGTATGCGTCGGGAATAAATTAAAGAGTTGGTATGTTCTATTTACCGGCCACGTTTGTTCATCCGGAGTGCCCAGGGTGGTGAAAATAGATTGGATAAGGGACAGATCACTTCCAACAGGGCCAGCATCGAACAGTTGTTTGTGCCCAACAGCCACTGCCTCTGCAGCAACACACCCAGCGGCCCAAAGATCAAGAGCTATTCCGTACCCTTTAAACCCAAATAATATCTCCGGCGGTCTATAACATGTGGTCCCGACATCAGTGATCTTTTTGTCTGCGGGCTCCGCTTCTATGCTTCCTTCTCGCCAGGCTATCCCAAAATCCGCTAGATAGGCTGGACCGCTAGGGGAATCAAGGAGAATGTTTGCCGGTTTAATATCTCGGTGTATAATTCCTAGTTTATGGATAGACGCCAATGCACTGAACATATCGCGCAGGATAGATCTAGTGCTTGCGGCTGTTAAGACCCCTCGGCGGAGTAAAGTCTCGAGATCATGTCGTTTGAAAGGGAACACAAGAATAAATCGGCCACCGTCAAGCTTGAATGTTTCCAAAAGCGGTATTATACGCTCGCTAACTGCCTCGCGCAAGAGCTGAGCCTCACGATGAGCATCGTGTGGTGGCTCTAGTAGGTGTGGTGTTGTGACTTTCAGCGCAACGAGGGCACCATCCTTTGACTTGGATTTATATATTGTTGAATGAAGACCATCAAAATAATGAAGACACCCTTGATACTGACCTATTGTCTCGCCAGGCTTTTGGTTCGAAGTGGTTGTGTCATCCTCTAGCTCGCCCTTAGATGGTTCAGATACGGTGGCTTCGGCCGCATCAACCGCTTTTTGGCAGAGTTGATCATATTCTTCCTACACACGCTTAGAATCACACAGGAAAATAGAGCATTTTAAAGCTGACGGACCTTCGAGGCAGCTTGTTCATATGCCTCGCCCTCGAGTTTTCTTGCCTGTGTCTGTGCTTCGGCGAATGCAGCCGAAGATGAGGCTTGTTGGTAAGCCGTCGTCCTAGTCGCAGGTGTCAGTCTGGAATACTGTTCCTTTTACTAGAATACTTACAGCGATTGGATAGTTCTGAGTCGATCTGTGAAGCTAAGACTCCTTTTCCAATCCATGGCTGGGGTGAGGATATTGGAGCAGTACACAAGTGGGCGGGGAGCGCTGGCAGCCGTTCCAATACGGTAGAGTAGATCACCTGACGCCGAGACCCACCGTATACTATATTTCAAAAATAAAGAGTTAAAGACCCGAGATTAAGAAAAAATTATATTATACTATGATGTCTATATCCCATTCGAAGGCTGCCAAGGCCTCCAAGAAATGAACAGATTTGTTTCAGGAAAGCATTCCGGTGAAAGAATCTGGGCAATAACCCGCAATGTGATGAACTAGCGTAACATGGTATTCATGCTTGCAGTGTGAACGCACATCAATCCACATCAATCATCCCTGGCATATGGGCTCCGGTGTCTCAAAGTAGGCCCATAATACCATAGCAAAATGGGTGCTGGAATCCCCACAAATATCGCAACTAGTCCAAGTAGGGTATTCCCCCAGCCAAAGCCCAGATTAGCGTACCTAGTGGAATAATATATGTTAGTTCCCGAAGAGTTCTTGGAACAGAGTTAATATAAAGATTTTTTACTTACAAGCTCGGTGCAGCAAGTGGTAAGACAACGGCCAAAATACTTCGCAAGACAAATATAGCTGCCATGGCGCTAGCAGCATATTTTTGGTATGTGTCAATGATATAGCCCGTTACGCAGAGAACCTCAATGAGAGTACCAGCGCTGTAGATAGCGGCTCCAATATTCCTTGGTGAAAATAAGCGGTGGGTTCTGCGTTGAGCTATTAGGCCACGGAAATAGGACAGAAAACTCACGGCATAATCCAGTGGATACTCTTACGAGCACTCCAAGCATACCAAAACAGACCGATGGGGACGAGAATTGCCCCTACCATAAGAACAGGAAGTCGATATTCAGGTAGTCCCCGGCCGCCGTTTTTTGCGCATAACCGTACATAAAACATGTCAGCCAAGCGGGTTCCCAGCTGCGACGCGACACCCATCCCAATGAATAATGAAATATAGTTGAGAGAGCCGATTGAGACTGATTCACCGTACGTAACCGTCCATACATCTGGGAACGTGGCGATGAGAAGATAAAGAATTCCCCAAAGGAACGCGCAGTATAGGCTCCATACTTGTACAACGGGTTGGGTTCCAAGAAGTTTGAATGGTCGAGTGAGGCTCACGCGGAGGAGCCGGGGCAGAGAAGTCCTATCGTGTTCTGTATAGAGAGCGGGATTCTGGGTGCTCTTCCGTAACCGTTTACAGCGTCGCTGAAGTAGAACGGGGGCGTAGGTTTCACGGAAAAAGGGGAGGCCCAATATTTGAGTTGCCCCTCCGACAATAGACACAACGTAGAAGCACCATCGCCAGCTAACATACTGGACGAGAAATCCTCCAGCAATTGGGCCGATGACTATACCAAGCAAGGGTGCCAAAGTAAATAGAGCAATCGCTTGGCCTCTTTCATGCGGTTTAAACAAGTCGGCATTGATCCCGCTTCCTATCTATACAGAACCCGGGTAGTCAGTGAATCTAATTTGCCGATATCTAACCAAGCCACAATTGAAAGACCTACTGCAAAAGGACCTGCACCCCCTATACCGGCGAAAAACCGAAAGACGATGAGTTCATTTGGAGATGTTGCGGCACCACAAAGAGTGTTGAAGAGGATGTAAAACAGATTCATTGACTGCAGCACAAATGATCTGCCGAAGACTTCGGAGAGGGGTGCTGTCATAAGAGGAATGAAAGCGGACCCCAATACAAAAATCGTCAACGACAGGATGCTCAGGGTAGTCGATGTGAAGCCGAGATCGCTGTGGATGCTTGTCAAAGCCGGGGCCATGGTGGCCGAGCTCATGGAGGAGAGGAAGTTGAACAGAGACATAGGAATGATCGAGGTCCATTTTTGAAATGGCGTCCAGTTCTTCGGGTGCTCTGGGTCGTCAGGCCCATTCCAGGTAACCTGAATGATTTCCAATTCATGGATCAGTTGACAGACGATAATCACTAGTATATCATGAAAGACAAAACATTACCCACCAGGTTGGGATCCGATGGGGTTGGCGCAGAACCCTTGTCGTTAGCGGGCTGATGCCCTGAAGATGGCTCTGATGCCATGGTTAAAGGATGTATAAATATGAAAAAGAGGGAGGTGTTCTATTGAAAATAACAAGAGCGATATGAGAGGGAGAGGAGAGAGATAGGAGATGGAACACGTGAGTGCCAAATGACTAGCAGGGGATTGTTTTCTTTGTCTCTGTCCATCCTCGACGTTGCTCGACGTGATCCTCTTGTTGGCTGCCACAATGGACCTCACGACTTGGTACAAACGCAATCCCATCCTTGCAAGTGAGTCGACGGATATCAAATCAGATCCAAACCTTTCCACGCCACCGCCAGTCCGCGGTAAACACGGCACGGATGATATCCATCCCAGTCGAATAATATCAAATTGGATGTGATAGCTGTCTCACCCCCTGGCGGGGCTCGGTCCGCATGCAAAGTGGCTGCGCCGCACTCCAATTCAACACGGCAAACCCGCCTTCTTTCCATCCCAATGCCCACTTTATGTGCCCAAACGAATACAGATCTTGCGGTCCCACTGATTAAAGCCTGGGCTTATAGGCTCTGACGCCGGGAGCGCCCGAGATCGGAAAATCCTCGGCCACGCTACGATGATGCGTTCAAGTCGTACAAATGGAATCGGGTGCGGGTGCTGTCACTGTGGGCTGGAATGGGGCTGGCTGACGATCACCCCTTAAGAACATCTCGCGGTACACGTTTCTGGCCTGAATGGACCTCAGGCGTCCAAACTTGTTCTCATCGTCCGCAGCTAACGTCAAAATGGCTTACTGCGATGATGCGTACCAAGACTTTTGCGGGACGGCCAAGCCAATCGGTTTGTGCTTATCTGTGGGAAGCCTTACTTGGTAGCTCTAAGCTTTTGTCTCTTTACTTCGTATTTAACCGAATGTTCCTAATAGTTACAGCTGCTTTCTTCCCCTCTCTGAAGGTCAATACCACAAAGCAATATTTTATCATGGACACTAGTAACCTCTCTCTCAGTCGGTGCTATGACCAACCCTCTGCACGAACAAGCGCACTCGATTTTCTCCTTGCATTGCAGATGTTTCTAGGCCAGAACCAGATTGAATATGTCGGTCCCTTTCGAATGCGGATTGAACCGACGCGGAACAACAATTGGGCCCTCCTGATAGAAGGGGAAGCCAATATATCCAGCAGCGATACGCCTGACCAAGTAAGCTCAGGATTTCCATGGCCTCCAACTCCACCAGAGTATGCCCCGGCACACGAGATAGAAATGGCACGGCCCGAGAGTAACATGACGCCTAGTGATGTAAGTGCCTCGATCGATCCACCCGTTTCAATGTGAAAGCACTCATTAGCACCAGATATCGTTCTTTACGGGACACATGGAAATGCAGAGTGACTACTTGGGAAATGCTCATGCCCCCTCAATGCTAAACATCTCACCGGATCCGCTTTTTATCGGGGTTGGTGAAAGTGATACACTATCCCCCCGGCTTTTTGACTGCATGGATCCCACAGTGGTAGATGCACGCATCCCGCCCACTACTAGACATAACCCCCCGGCTGCTAGCCATAATCCATCTCCTTCGCCTCGTCATCCCGTCAATTCTGAATTACAGGTCACCACTGCCTCATTTGCAGCTGGTGGTCAGAATTCGCCCGCATCTATCCGGGCAGACCACAAAGCACATGTCAAGAGGAACAGGCTGCAAAGGCAAAAAGTCAGATTGAATCCGTCGGATACTGAAACTGAATTGATACTCAAATATCTATCGCAAAATATGCTATGCGAAGACTTCTATAGATTCCTGGATTCAAAGGTTCCTTGCTGGATACGTCGGGGAATCTGGAATGAGCATGAGAATGAAGTGCGAAAGCCCGCAGGACCGGACCCGGCATCATCAGTGTCACCGTACTTCAAGCTCGAGCAGGCCTACCGAACAGTTTGTCAGATCAGCTCTCGTATGGGTGATGACTTGGTTCGTGACCGTGTGGGCCTCATCCGGCTTCATCTTGAGTTTATGGAGACGCACCGAGTGCGTCGACATAGGTCGAGCAGTAAACGCACGACATCAACGGTGGGGCGGGGAGATGCAACACATGTTATCGACCGTATTTTAGAGAATATCCACGAGGGGTGGACAACGCTCAGCCAGGCACGGCGAGCGGAGCTGCGAGCTAAGTTTCATGAGAGGAAAAAATATGGGAAACGCTGGTCCCAGCTCGCCAACGCTTTGGGCCCGGGGCTTCTATTAATATGCTCTACAAAGCTGGCCAGCGCAGTGTAAGCACTTGTACTACTTTAAAACTTAATGTCCACTCTTTACTAACTTGACACGATCTTATCACAGAAGAAGCACTACTGTCACGGCCAATATGCTAGATTCTTTGATAGACCGGTTTAAGCTAACGAATCTGGACTCGATGAAGGTAATCAATATAGTTAACCCGCTTGCTGCATGTCTTTTGCAAAATGAGGGGTATAGGGACTTGGACGCCTCCACGATTTTGCACCAGCTTCAGTTTGCAGTACCGCAGGCTCCAGTGAAAAATAATTCAGCAGAAACAGTATAAGAGATGCAGTCTTCCCTTGATAATAAAGTTGATATTCCAAATTCTTTTACCGTTTTCTTGTCAGTATGGCTTTTTGGTCCGGAGCAAGTACTACGGGAGTTCTCGTTTCATTTCTCTGGGCTGTAAGTAGGGTTGATGTTTCCAACTTTGTCCACTTATCTGATAACCTCTTAGACTGTCATATATGCGGTTTTCAGCGTCATTTACAACCTATATTTACACCCCTTGTCTCGTTTCCCCGGTCCAAAGTCATGGCAGTGCAATTACTTCTTCCTTCTCAAGGCCAGTATCCAAGGAAAGCTCGAAGAGTCCATCAAGGAGTTCCACGAGAAATACGGTCCCGTTGTGCGATACTCACCAAACGGGCTCTCTTTTACATCATCAAAGGCCTGGAAAGATATCTATGGATTCCATGACCAGGCACCCATCAAAGATCCTTCCTTTTATGGACTCATCCATCTTTCTCGTGACCGTAGTCACAGTATATTCACGGCCGGTCGAGACCAGCACCTGCGCGCGCGGAAAGCACTTTCGTACGCCTTCTCAGAACGAGCTCTTCGTGAGCAGGAGCCGTTTGTGAAGGCGTACGTAGATTTGCTGGTACAGCGTCTAAAAGAGTTAGCTGCTACCGCAGGCCCCTCTGCCTCTACGACAGTTGACCTTGTCGAATGGTACAACTTCACGACATTTGACATCATTGGAGATCTTGCCATCGGTCAGTCCTTTAACTGTCTGCGTGGTAGCAAATACCATGAGTGGGTGCATGGGTTTTGGAGCACCATTAAACTGGGCGCATTCGTACGAGCCATGGCCTTGTCGACACACTCAGCATTTCCACAGCTGCTGAGACTATTTGCGCCCCAGAGACTTAAAGACGCTCGCCGCCGACATCTTGAGTTTGTTGGAGTTAGCACTGAGAAGAGGCTTTCTGAGGGTATCCTTCGTGAAAAGCCGGACTTCATCTCGTACTTATTGAGGAGTAATTTGGTGCAGGAGCCGTTGAGCGCCGGGGAGGTTGAGGCAAACACCAACTTCCTCCTGCTGGCTGGCACCGAGACCACCGCGACTGGCCTCTCTGGCACCACTTACTACTTGCTCAAGAACCGTGAGGCGCTGCGTAAGGCAGTCGAAGAGGTGCGCAGTTCATTCGAGCGAGAAGACGATATCACTTTCGTGACAGCCGCGGAACGACTTCCTTACATCCAGGCCTGCATCACCGAGGGGCTGCGCATCTATCCTCCGGGCCCTATTGCGCCACCGCGTAGGACGCTTAAGAGTACTGTGACATTGATTGCGGGGCACGCTGTTCCAGGGGATGTCTCGATTGGGGTACATGCGTGGTCGGCGTCCCACAGTGCTGAGAACTTCCACCGAGCTAATGAGTTCATCCCTGAGCGATGGATTACTTCTACAGCACAAGCTGTTGACGCCCCATCCCCCTTTCATAACGACCGACATGCGGCATCACAGCCATTCAGCTTTGGCCCGCGAAATTGCCTCGGCAAGCCATTTGCGTACAATGAGATGCGCATGATTCTAGCCAGAGTTTTATGGAACTTCGATTTGGAGTTGTTGCCCGAGAGTGATGGCTGGGAGAAGCAAAAGGTGTACACCCTGTGGGACAAAGGTCCATTGATGGTGCGATTGAGTGTTCGTCCAAATTGACAAATGAGTAGACGATAAAGTTGACCCATTATTCCCATCTAATGATAGCAGGAGAAGGGACTATACAAAAACAAAGATGGGGGTATGGCTTAGAACCGCGTCGACGTGCAAATCTCAATTGCTAGACCACAAGTGAAATGTGATGCTTGCTAGCTAGACTTTCCCCGCCCTTCTTCTTTATCAAAATCCTTGTCTTGGGGTGCGGCATATTAGTGGTCTGAAAGAGGAACGTGCTGGGCTTTTCCTCGCCATCCCTAAACTTCAAATCGTAGCCCAGCAGCACGGACGCCACGACCATTTTAATAACATGGCCGGCAAACCATCTGCCGGGGCATGCGTGTCGCCCTAGCCCAAATTGCACTTGCGCTTTACCTGTTGCAACGAATTGATGACGGACCTTGAGTCCTTGCTGTTGCTTTTGCAATTTGTAAAAGCGCAGTCCGTCAAAGGTTTCTGGGTCAGGGTAAAAATTGGGATCGAAAGCAATAGCATCTGCAGGAGCTAGCACGAGTGTTCCTTGAGGAAGACAAGACCCGTTGGATAACTTGACTGGCTTCATTGCTCGGCGTTGAAATGTTGCTGTTCGCCTGGGTTAGCTGCCATTTTCTAATTGAAAGTGACGAAATGTTGGGAGCGAAGACCGACCAGTTAACGGAGGCTCGAATCTCAAAGACTCTCTCATGAAACTGTCGAGCTTTTCTAAGCGACCCATGCTCTCCAGCGTCCAGGCGCCCCCGCAATCAGCCAGGACCGATTCGATTTCGTCCTGGAGGATGGGCACATAATCCGTGTACTTCATGAGATTCAAGAGAATATTGACTATCAGTTTGCTCGTCGATTGCACCGATACCGCTGTGATAGCCAATTGGGCCGCGCCTTGATATGCATAATCCTTCCGGTCCCCTTCAGGGATTAAGTCGTGAATCCATTGGATGGTGTCATTGGGTTTTACGTATCCGGACACGGCATCTGCATCATTCTCGCGCTGTTGGAGGATCGGCTGGATGAGGGCTCGGGCACGATCGTTGTGCCGGTATACTCGACGGAGGTCAGGGAGGAATAGCGCCAGCAGTGGTCGCAGGAATGATGGCACGGCGCGTAGCTTGAGGGCGGCTAGGAAAAGATCCTTGGTGTACTAGTGCGATAGCAACCACTTCGATAAGCTCCTATTCAAAGGATGGCGTCCAATGAATGGCACTTACGTTGCAGCTGATGTTGATCCATTCCTCGCTACGATGTAGCCCTGTACCAACGAATGCTCTTCCGCTAACACGGCAGATGATGCGAAGGAAAACCGCGGAAATATCGATCTCGGTCCATTCTTGGTTTCTTTTAGTATCCCGACGTTATAGCGCCTGAGTGAGCACTCAGGAACCTCGACTTACCAGTGGTTGTAGGAATTTCCAATGGGAGTGCGGTACCGACCTCATCTCTCATACCAGGGAAGATTTTCGCTATCGACGGAACTCAGAATGGGATCCACATGTGTGTTAGAGAGTATAGCGTACCCATATTCTTGTTCAAGTCGTGGAGAATAACATGATTGACATAGTCCAGCTTCCAGGATGCGAAGGGCTTGAAAGTATACTGCGGTAGCATGAACTGATCCGACCAGGAAATGTCAGCCCAGGGCGGGAATAGCAAACAACTGGCGACTAACCTCTCGCAGGGATGACGACAACGTATGGTCCGGAAGCATTTTCAGCTCGTCGACTGTTTCAGGTGGGAGAACCACATGGTCGCCCTCCGAGGTCCAGACCTGCCAGGGCCTGTCTTGGAACAGGGCGTATCCTTCGCGCAGCAGCCTCAGAGAATCCCACATCCAACGTTTCTTGCGGGAGCCTGCAACACTCGTATCCCATTGGTAGTGTCCAATGGCAGGCCTGATCAAAGTATCCCTGCGAAGCAGCCGCGCTAATATAAAGATGCAGGCAACAAACCCCGCAGCCGCTGGCAGGGGATTTGATAGCACGGTACTCAAAGCCATTTCAAGACCCCAGAAAAGCATTTTCGTATCATGTAGTTGAGGTTTTTGGATCAGTTTCTCGAAACAGACGGAGCGGGCTTTGATGAGCATATATTTATATCGTGTATATCATCTGATATCCTGCCCATCTATCGCAAATTCTTTCGTCATCCTTGAATGGTGCTTTACAAGGGTTTCGTGGAATTCAAATCCACCAAATATCGAGATAAGCACTAGTCTAAGGCCCTGCGCTTAGAATTCGAATTTTTATGGGGCTTTGACATGGGGGCCAAGGGGCCACTTGAGTGGACCTTCTGTACGTTGTCATTGTGTTGGAAAAGGTATGTATCACCAGGTTTCCGAGAACTATATAGCTCTCTGTGACTGAACCTGGTGCTGGAACTGGAACTGGAAGACCACCGAAAAGACTTTAATAGGATTTTTGGCATCATGAACGGTTTCAGCAATGGCACAGGCCACTCTTATACCAATGGACATACCAACGGTACCAACGACTATACGCATGCCAACGAGCACGGACCAGGTAATGGTCTCAACGATGATCCGTATCCTGAGTCTGTTCCAGTGGCGATATGCAGCATGGCCATGCGGCTGCCGGCAGGAATCCGCGACGATGAGGCACTCTACAAGTTCCTGGTGAACAAGGGAGATGCCCGATCCGTTACGCCTGCGGATCGTTACAATGTTGATGCATACTATAACCCAGATGGGAAGCATGGAACCGTCATAACCAAACACGGCTATTTTCTCAGTGATGTCGATTTTGCGCATTTTGATCATTCCATGTTCACAGCCGCTGCGGCGGAAGCCGAACTCATGGACCCGAATCAGAGGCTCGTTCTTGAGGTTGTTCGAGAAGTATTGGAGAGGGCTGGCGAGAACTGGCGTGGTAAGCCAATTGGGACCTATGTTGGTATGTTCACAGAGGATTGGCAGGAGATGCACCACAAGGACAGTAACTTCTTTCACCCGTATCTTATGATGGGAACGCTGGACTTTGCGCTGGCGAATCGCATTTCATACGAATATGATCTCCGAGGTCCTAGGTAGGTGACCCTCCTTTTCAGCGATGAGGTTAGGAACTAACTGGATATACCAGCGTCATGTACAAGACGGCTTGCTCTTCAGCCGGAGTCGGTCTCCATGAGGCATTGGAGGCCATTCGACGAGGAACCATTTCATCAGCTGTCGTAGCCGGGACGAATCTGATCTTGGCTCCAGGACTAACGGTATCTATGAGTTTGCTTATGGCTCTTTCCCCCGAGGGTTCATCAAAGTCCTTTGATGCCGCTGCAGATGGATATGCTCGAGGAGAAGCGGTTACTGCTTTGTACATCAAACGGCTGGACGACGCAATCCGTGATGGCAACCCTATTCGAGCGGTCATCCGCTCTTCAGCGGCTGGTGCTGATGGCCGGTCACGAGGTGGGATGGCAAATCCGAACCCAGATGCTCATGAAGCTATTATCAGAAGGGCGTACGCTGCTGCTAGCCTTGACATGTCGCAGACTGCCATGGTGGAAGCCCATGGCACTGGCACACCGGTTGGAGACCCGATCGAGGTAGAGGCTATTGCGCGCTGTTTTGGAAAAGAGGGTGCGTATCTAGGCGCGGTGAAGCCAAACCTGGGACATAGTGAAGGGGCCGCGGCTATTACCAGCGTTATGAAAGCTGTGCTTTCTCTGGAAAATCGAACTATCATTCCGAATATCAAGTTCCACAACCCAAACCCTGCGAGTGAGTAGTCCTCAAAAGATCTAACCTTGTTTAAACCTTGATCTCACGTGGTTATAGTTTCATGGGACAAAAACAAACTGGTTGTTCCTGTGGAAGCAACCGCGTGGCCGGCGGGACGGGCCGAGCGCATGAGCATAGGCTCGTATGGAATAGGCGGCTCGAATGCACATGTAGGTTTTAGCACATGGTCTCTGCGAAGCTTACACAGTCTAATAAGCTTATTTTATAGTTCATCATCGACTCTGCCGCGTCATTCAACTTGGGAGTAGCCAGGACCATACCGCCTGCGGTCCAAGAACCAAGGCAGCCACCGGCCTTATTATTGTTCTCAGCAGGACGCCCAGAGGCCCTCAAGAACATGAGTAAACAGCACGCGGATTACCTCTCAAAACACCCGAAGAGACTGGCAGATGTTGCTTATAATTTGGCAGAGAGACGTGAACGTCTCAAGTATAGAGCCTTCTCTGTCATCACAGAAGGTACGGAGCAGTTGGACGATCCTGTGGCAGTCACTTCCCAGGGAATCGAGCAAGCTGCGTTCGTCTTTACAGGGCAGGGCGCTCAATGGTATTTAACCCTTTCCTCCGAGGTCGGGCATAAAGTGCTAACCATTGTTTAGGGTAAAAATGGGCCGACAATTGATGGCTGACTACCCTCCATTTTTGGCAAACATTCAATCAATGGATCAGGCACTTCAGGGGCTCGGCGAAGATGCACCATCCTGGTCAATTGAAGGTTAGTTTAGTTCAGAAAGCTGGATAGTCAATACTTCAAACACTAACAGTTCAGATATACTCTTCTCGTGCGATGACCAGACAGTTCTGGCTAAAGCTGAACTATCGCAGCCACTATGCACGGCTATTCAAATTGCGGTCGTCGATATCCTAGCTACGTGGGGGGTTGCTCCCTCCGCTGTTGTTGGACACTCAAGTGGTGAGATTGCTGCAGCATACGCCGCCGGTGCTTTGTCGAAGGGTGACGCTTTGTTTGCTGCCTATTACCGAGGATTTGTTTGCAAGCTCCCTACTAGAGATGGGGGGATGGCAGCTATTGGCCTGGGAAAGGATGCAGTCCTGCCTTTCGTGCTGCCTGTGGCCGGCGTGAGAATTGCCTGTGAAAATAGTGCTTCTGGTGTTACATTATCGGGGGACTCAGAAGCCCTCCAGCGGGTCATGGATGGGATCAAGGGCCAGCATGGCGAGGTATTTACGCGGAAGCTTTCAGTTGAGATGGCCTACCATTCGGGTAAGTCTTTTCATCTAATATTCTGCCATATTCAGTTTGCTTACCGGTGTATTAGAACATATGGAAGATGTGGGCGACAAATATCGGGAGCTCCTCTCCAATCATCTTGTCTCACGGCCACCCACGATTCCGTTTTACTCTAGCGTATATGGCGGCACGGTCCTGTCGAACTCATCTGACTTTGGTCCAAGCTATTGGCAAGATAATCTTGAGAGCCCTGTCCTCTTTCATACCGCAGTCAAGGCTCTGCTTCAGGAATCACCCCGGATGGTCCACGTAGAAGTCGGACCGCACCATGCCCTACGCGGGCCACTGCGTCAAATTTATCAGGAGACTGGCATCTCAGTGCAGCATATCCCCACTCTATCTCGAGGTGAAAATGATACTCGAGCTCTCTTGTCCACAATCGGTCAGCTCTATACAGCTGGGCTGTCTGTTAAACACCCTTCAGAGCCCGGTCAGTTCCATCGTGTGCTGTCAGATCTTCCTCCATATCCGTGGCAGTATGATCGGGCATACTGGGCAGAAACGCGAGTCATGCACAATTGGAGATTCCGCAAGCATGCACCCCATGACCTTCTGGGCACACGGACCCTTGACTCAACCGATATCGCTCCAACCTGGCGCAATGAGATCCGCGTTGGCGATGTCTCTTGGCTGAAGGACCACTGCGTGGGAAATGACATCGTCTTTCCCGCGGCGGGATACATTGCCATGGCTGGCGAGGCGGCTTGTCAGCTCGGTGAATCAACCAGCAAATCCCATGACTATACAGTCAAAGAGGTTGAGCTGCGCAGAGCTTTAGTCCTCCAGACCGAAGGTTCGAAAGAGATGGTCACAACCTTGCGACCCCAGAAGCTCACAGCATCTCTCAACAGCGACTGGTATGAATTTTCCATAGTCTCTTATGATAATTCCACATGGAATACGCACTGCTTTGGCCTGGTCCGCCGCGGGCGTGCATCGAGACCCCCGCAAGACCCGAAGAAAATCCCAGAACCACTACCGAGAAAAGTGTCGGCTAGTCGATGGTACACAACTCTCAGTCGTGTTGGTCTCAATTATGGTCCTCGATTTATAGGGCTAAAGAACATCACTGCTGGGATATCAGAGAGAAGCGCAGTATCAGACATCACAGATAACCCAGGTGACCAGTCCGAGTCATCTTACCCTCTCCATCCAACCACGCTAGACATCATGCTTCAATCATGGACCGTGGCCGCTTTTCAGGGGATCTATGGCGCCTTTAACAAATCTTTCTTGCCCACATTTATTAAAGAAATGTACGTTGGTGCCGGTTCTGGGCAGGACATTCGCGTCAAGACAGCAACTTCCAGTCAAACTGCCGCCGCAGGGCGGGAAGGAGTCGAAGGACAAGCGTACGGGGTTATTGGCGAGAATGGACAGAACGTCTTCGTCCTCAAGGGTTTCCGGGGAACTCCGCTTCCCTCAGAAGAAGATGAGCCCGAACTCACAGCTCTGCAATTGCAATGGAAGCCGGATGTCTCATTCCTTGATGCAGCCAAGCTCACTCGTCCCACGTACGATTTCCGGGAACAAATAGCCTTGGCTGAAAGACTTTACGTCCTCTGCGCTTTGGAGTCCTATCGGAGTCTCAAAAGCGTGGAATCTACCCAGCCTCATTTTGAGAAATATCGAAAGTGGATGAAGTCCCAGATTCCCCGCTTCGAACTACCAGGGTATCCGCTTGTTGACACCGTTGACATGGTGAATATGACATCCGAAGAGCGCCGACAACATATCCCAGAGCTCCTTAAAGAGTGCAAGGAAGCTGGTGTTGGTGCCATGGCGGAAGCTGTGTGGCGTACGTACGACCAAGTTGTCAATGTATTCGAAGGAAAGACCGATTTCCTGGACCTACTGATCCACGATGGGACGCTTGCAGGTATTTATGACTGGATGCACAACATCTGGGATGTAAGCGAGTTCTTCCAGTTGCTTGGCCATGCGCAACCTCAAATCCGGATTCTTGAGATTGGCGCCGGTACAGGGGGGCTCACGGCCAAGATCCTCAAGCAGCTTCAATCCGAATTCGGCGAGAGACTATACTTCCAATATACTTTTACTGATGTCTCCTCTGGTTTCTTTGTTGCCGCTCAAGAACGCTTCAAGGATTATTCTGGGATGGAGTACAAGGTCCTTGACATCTCAAAGGAGCCTGTCTCTCAAGGTTTCAAGGCCGGGGAATACGATCTTATCATTGCGTCAAATGTGAGTAGCTTTCCATAACCGTTTCTATCTGTGTGGGTTACTCACGCAAGAAAAATGCTGTCTCGATAGGTCCTCCACGCGACACCCGTCCTGCATGAAACGCTATGCAATGTTCGAACGCTCTTGAGTAGTCAGGGCCGGTTATTCTTACAAGAGCTGTCTCCAGGTTGGTCTATTTATTTATTTCCCATATTTCTCAAGGATAGAGAATTCTAATATAGTCGTTTAGTAACAAGCAGTATGGTGTATATAATGGGCCTGTTCGTTGGTTGGTGGCTGGGAGAAGCCGATGGCCGCACCGAAGCCCCATATTTACCTGCTGAAGCATGGGACGAGAAGCTCCGCGCCGCGGGCTTCAATGGGTGTGAGGCAGTGACATTTGATAATGATCGTCCGTTCCATGTGAATGCGAATATTATCTCGAGACCGGCAGTGGACTTTGAGTCTCAGGCAGATATCACCCTGCTCTCGGGTCCATTTAGAGTCCACCCACTAGCTGTGGAAGTCGAAGAACTACTGCAAGAACAGGGATATCGCACCAAACATCACCAATGGGGCAACGATGGAGAGTTACTTCCTGAGCAGGATCTAATCTCTTTCGTCGATCTCGACCGCCCCCTTCTTAATAACCCAGGAGACGCGGACTGGGATCACTTCATCAAAGCCATCGAAACGCTGCAACAAACCGTGGTTTTGTGGCTCACGAACCCGGCCCAAGTCAATTCAAAGGACCCTCATGCTGCCATGATCTTAGGAATGGCCCGAACCATTCGATCTGAACTGGCCATGCCATTGGCAACTATGGAGATGGAGGATTGGAACCTCCCGGGAGCGGCCAAGGCAGTGTTGAATGTCATGAAGAAGGTTCAGCAAGGCAAGGACGACATGACTGGCAATCTTGATTCGGACCTGGAATACGCCTGGGTGGATGGGGAGGTGCACGTTGGACGTTTCCACTGGTACACTGTACCGAACGCCCTACGAAACACTGCGCCATCGCCACCAGATACCAAGGCACTCTTAATACAAAAGCGAGGGCTATTACAATCCCTGTATTGGTCCGGTCAACCTCTTCCAACCCTCGCAGACGATGATGTGCAGATTTCTGTCAAGGCTGTCGGTCTTAATTTCACCGACGTGCTCATTGCCATGGGTCTGGTACATGGTGTCGACGCCCTTGGTAACGGCTTTGACACGTTTGGATTGGAAGGTGCCGGGTACGTTAGCAAGATCGGAGCTAACATTGACCACGTCCAAGTCGGGGATCGCGTCGTGATTCTTGGAACCAGCTCTACTGGCCTGGCGACGCAGGTGCAAAGGCCTGGTCGTTTTACGTTGCGCATTCCCAACAGGCTCAGCTTCGAAGATGCTGCCACTATGCCATCCGTGTATGTTACGGTGCTCCTGGGCTTGGTAGACAAGGCACAGCTGGAGAAGGGTCAGTCCATCCTGATCCACGCGGCAGCAGGGGGTATAGGAATAGCGGCTATCCATGTTGCTCGCTGGATCGGAGCTGAAATCTACTGTACTGTGGGATCGACGGAGAAGGCAGAGTTCCTTATGCGCGAATTCAGGATCCCGCGCGATCACATCTTCCACTCGCGAGACACCAGCTTCTATGACGATCTCATGGTTGCCACAGACGGTGCTGGTGTGGACTGTGTACTGAACTCGGTTTCAGGTGAACTTTTACACGCGACCTGGGAGTGCGTTGCCGCAAATGGATGTATGGTAGAGATTGGTAAGCGTGACATGATCGGCCGCGCCCAACTTGCTCTAGACAAATTTGAGGATAACAGGACGTTCTTCGGGATCGATGTTTCCCGGCATGTTGGGCTGCGAAGGGCGACGGGTGGCCGACTAATGGAACTGATGCTTGATCTATACATCAAAGGTCACATCAAGCCAATCCATCCAGCAACCGTCTTTGATGCGACGGAAGTCGAAGATGCCTTCAGATACATGCAACAAGGCACACATACTGGCAAAATTGTGGTCAGGTTCCCTGAAAATGAAGAAAGCCTCCCGTGGACCCCAGCTATTCCTCAACCAAAATTCTGTGGCGATCGATCCTATCTGCTTGTTGGCGGCATGGGAGGACTTGGACGATCAATTGCCACGTGGATGGCCACTCATGGTGCCAAGAACATCATTTTCCTCTCTCGATCCGCGGGTAAAGGAGAAGACGATCCTGCCTTCATTGAAGAGTTGGGGTTGATGGGCTGTAATGTGCAAGCATTTGCCGGCGACGTGGCCGATGAAATTTTGGTAAACCAAATAGTAGCCACGGCCGCCTTGCCAATCGCTGGAGTGATGCAAATGGCAATGATCCTGCGCGACATTGGTATCCTCGATATGGACTTGGAAACTTACCAAGCAGTCATCCGACCAAGAGTGCAAGGTACCTGGAATCTGCACAATGCACTGTTAAATCAGCCCCTGGACTTTTTTGTCCTATTCTCGTCCGTCTGTGGAATGGTTGGATATTATGGTCAAGCAAATTATGCTGCATCAAACTCTTTTATGGACGCCTTTGTTCAGTATCGCCATGACCGTGGTTTGGCGGCATCAGTTCTGGATATAGGAGCAGTGGACGATGTGGGATACATCAGTCGCACCCCGGCCGCCAAGGATACGATGCTAGCCATGTCGGGTCGCCTCATCTCAGAAAATGATTTTCTGGATGGCTTGCATCTTACCATTTCTCGATCAGCTGCGCGGTCTGTTATGCCTAGGAGTCTTGTAGGCACGAAGGGCGTCCAGTTTCACAATCCAAGCCAGATTACACAAGCCCTGGAATGTCGGCTACCAATCATGGACCCGCAGAATAACATGATATGGAAACGAGACCCTCGAATGGCTATATACCGCAACATTGAAACAGTAGCAACAGACGGCGCTGCAACCACAAGTGGCATGGCTCCATTCCTCGCAATAATGGCTGAGAGTCCAGGCAAGTTAGAGCAACCGGACGCAATTGACTTCCTTGCTGGCCAAGTCCGGGATCGCGTGGCAAAATTTCTTATGCGAAGAGAAGATGAGGAGCCATTAGATATAGGTTTAACGCTAGCCGCAGCAGGAGTAGACTCGTTGGTGGCCATAGAATTGAGGAACTGGTGGAAGCAGAACCTGGGCGTTGATGTATCGGTATTAGAGCTCATGAATGGGGGGAGCATCCAGCGATTAGGGGAACTGGCGGCCAAGCGACTTCTCGGACGATTCACCAAGGTGTGAGGCATTGATTAGAGAACGGTCGTTTGTAGTTCCAATACAACCACATCCGACGCTACGTACCTTGATTCTCTAATATGTTTAGTCCCAACGTTGGTCCCAACTCCCTATATAATAGTCATCCCAATGGCGGCAACAGTAACTTTATCTGTCTCTTTGGATATACTCTCAACGGTTAGAGAGAAAATAAAATCAAGCAACAATGCTGTCTCGGCTTGCACCGTTCACTCGTATCGACCTCCCATTCCGCACCATAGAAGGGGTCCCCCTTGAGGCCACTGTTCTGATTCCAAAGATCATATTGGATTCGCCTGGAGGGTATGGGAAGAAACACCCAGTGATGGTTCGTTGGCATGGTGGCGGCTTCATCGTTGGGCACCGAATGTACGAGCCCTGGTTCGCGCAGTGGTTACTAGACTTGGCCCTCGATCACGAAGCCATCATCATCACCCCAGACTACCGACTGCTGCCAGAGTCAAATGGAGCCGACATACTCAGCGACGTGGCGCACTTTTGGAGATGGATACGGACTCTTCCGCGGTACATGGAACACAATTCCCTACCGCGACTGGATCTCAGCAATATTTTGTGCTGCGGCGAAAGCTCTGGTGGCTTCATCTCGGTTTACTGTGCCTTCCATCTGGACTCCATGCTGCAGCAACCGGGCGATCTACTGAGCTCCGATAGTAAGGAAAAGCCAGAGCAAAATGTGCAGATCAAGGCGGTTATATCTATTTCTGCTCCGTTGGATGCCACAGCTCCGGAATACAAGATCCCCCGACCACGGGTTTTCATGGGTAGAAGCCCTCCACCGCCGCGGGAGGCTTTGGGGAAGATCCGCGCGTACATCAAGGGAATGCCTCGAGGAAGCATCCGGACGGGATGCGAGCCCACCTCTGATATGTGGGAACTGTTATTGTGCATTGCACAGCAAGCACATTTGCCTCGCTTGCTTGGGGTAGGAGCTGGAGGAGGCAAACCAATTTCCGAAGGCATCATCGAAGCGCTAGACAAGGGTGGTCACAAGATGGCACCCATATGGGTTGTACATGGAATAAACGACACCATGGTATGGCTAGCTTTCCAAGTCAAATTCCGGTATATCCATTGAGGAAATAAGCTAACAATATCCCATGACAGTGTCCATCTGTTTGTTCATCTAATTTTGCCCGTCGCCTCATGGACGCACAGCCCGACGTGCCGGTTCATCAGAGTCTTTGCGCTGGCGAGCACCTCTTTGATGTGAACACCGGAATAGATGCCGATTGGGTTCAAGATGGGGTTCAGTTTCTCAAGAAACATTGGCCCCTCATTGTGAAAAGTGAAGAGTAGGCAGGACAGTACTATGTCCAGCTCGAAGTGACAGGACGGTCGTTATTTAGTGTACCCGATTAGGCTAGCATGCATACCTATTTTAGGGTTAGCGTCCACTCATAAAAGGAACTCGACGATGGACCCCTGCTTAGTCATTCCTCCCCGTACTCGACTCCGTCGTCATCACCGTTGCTTCCGTCGACCTCCAACAGCGGATACATCAGCCTTGTCGGCCCACTTCTTCTATCTCGCTCGTCGCAGTCGCTCTACACTCGCTTCCTCTGCTGGCTCCCTATTATGTGCCTCGCCGGCGGCTGCTCCTCCCCCTGTGTGCTGTGAGAAGCAATGGATCTCTCCCGACAGGAGTATCCAGCCTTGCTGGTATGACCAACCCCCCAGTTTCCCGGGCCCCTCCGCTTCCCCCAACTCCAATCCTGTCAATTGCTCTGGTCTTATGATATTCACTTATTATTTTCTTTAGGGCTCTTTACAACCCAGTCAGGCCGCGTCTGTGCTAGCTGATCGCATTCGCGTCATCAACAAGGTGAATTCGGATATCGCAGATTGGCTGCAGGTAAGTCTCTTGGTGTGGTGTGTCACCAATTGAGATTGCGTCGGTCTAACTTTCAATGTTTTTAATGATAGGAACGTCGCCGCGTCGAAGAAGCCTATGCGCAAGGGCTGCGGAAGCTCTCACATCGACCCCAATTGGACAATGCAGCTGCCTTAGGGTAAGGCTGACTATTCCTGCTTGTGTTCTCTTTCCCCGGAAACACCAGTTGCATATCACAAGAAATAGTGAGGCTGATTACGGTTGTTGAATTCTACAGGATTTTCCAAATACCATGGCAGCGCATCGTGAATTCGGTCGAGACCGTAGCTGTCTCGCACGAAACTTTCGCGCAAAAGATCGACGAGGATGTTGAACGCCCGTTGAGAGAGTACAGCACTAAAAACAAGGAGCTCGCGTCGATGCCCGGAGTTCAAAGTGATCTTACAGCCTTGGCAAAGAACTTCGAAAACTCGCAGAAAAAAGTGGAAAAGGCTAAGGAAAAGGGCCCAAAAGGCGCCGACAGATTAGCCAACGCCGTAAGCGCCTCCCACGAAGTAAGCCAGCAATGGGAATCGAGGGCGCCATTTGTTTTCGAGCAGCTCCAGGCAGCGGATGAGGGTCGACTCAATCACCTTCGAGATGTTTTAACTCAGCTTGAAACGCATGAAACTGATCAGGTTGAGCGCTGTCGACAGGCAGCAGAAAGTTGCCTGAACGTTCTACTCAATGTGGAAACCGCGGATGAAATCAAAACATTTGCCGCGAAGATAAATGGGGGGCGACCAGTTGCGCCAATTGCGCCGCCTCGACAGCAACAAGCGTCACCTATTCCGGTAACCTCATCTACGCCTGAGCCGCCTCTTCCACCCCCACCACGCATCCAGGACGATACTGCTAGCAATCGCTCTACGGGTTCGGGTCGCACCAAACCGCCGCCGCCGCCTGGTAAGTTCCTATGCGTCGATTCCCATCTTTCTGTCCGTGCAAAGCGAATTATACTAACTACTACTTTAGTTCCTGAACCCCGACATGGCACAGCCTTTGGTGGTCTTAGACGGCTAGGTACAGTCATGAACCGAAGGAAAAGTGTTGCTCTTCCGTCCGGCGGCGCTTCTGAGAGAAAATACCGCAGTCCATTCTCTTTCAAAAGGGGAGAGAACCGAGAGATGCAGATTCCTGAAGACCCTCGACCTGAGCGACCGGACACCGCTGTCACCTCGCAAGGAAGCTACATTGAAGCTACACGTCTTCCAAGCGAGTCCAACGAGAGGGATGGTCGTGACGGTTTATCATCTAGCCCACCGCCCCAATCTCCGCCTGAAGTGGTGAATGGGTTTGGATCCCAACAGATCTCCGGTCCAGCAGCTCTCACTGGCACGAGCGGAAATGAAGTAGGTTGCTCCCATGGCTGTTTCCAGTGTTTAAATGTCTAATTCCTTGTCTTAGCCACGCGTGGACTCTGAGGGTTACACTCAACGACCGCAGGCTATTGATGAGATCACACAGGCTCAGCGAGAGGCATCCGGGTAGGTTCAACTGGATTTTTAAATGCCGAAAAATAAAAACAGTGTTAATGAATTTGCAGACTAGAGGAGCTTGGCTTGAACCTCACCATTAGGGATCAGCCAATTCCTGAAGACGAAAGTCAAGCTAAGCAAGCAATGGACGACATGGCTAATCAACTGAGGCTGGTAAGTGTGTTCGAAACTCACTGTTTCGTCGTTAACCCTTATATAGCAAGCACAGCATAGCGGGATAAGGCGAAACGCAGCTACCATACGTGGACGACGCGATGTTCGTAATACTGTCTTTGTCCCTAACACACCGCCACAAATGAATACTGTTCCTGGTCTGGGCGCGACCCAGGACGCCTCCGAGCCTACTTCTCCAGCATCGCCGGGAAAGCATGTGGCTTCGCTTAGCAACGCTACAGACGAGCATGCGATGTCGGACACAACTTCAATACGCTCATCACACACTTTGCATAGCATTTCAGGCCCAGTTGCACACCCCGAACTCCATGATCCTGGGTTGAACGCATCCATAATAGAGACAGTGAACGCTTGGTTCTCGGAAGGCGCTGTAACCAAATCATTTGTTGTGGGCGAACTTGCTCTGGCGTTCAATACTTCTCCGGAACTTTCATCAGAGAATATTCGAGTGCGTCTCAATAACTTCCCGGTTCTAGAGAAGGTGGCCGCAAACCCGAATTTCATCCGTGAGGTAAAGGATCAGGAGCAGTCGGATGACAAGAGGGGTGAGTACGACATTGCGCTTGCCAACATCTCACGTCCGGCCCCGACACTTGCGTTCAAATACCAGGTCCACATTAACCCAGAAGATACATCGGCCTTCTGTCCAGTCATTTTCAAACCCGCGTGGAATCTGGAGGAATTCCAAGCTAGTGTGATCATCTTTTACTCCCTGAACCCTGCGTTCGCATCCTCTGTGTCGCGAGAATCGATCACGCTAACGAATTTGGTTCTTACCGTCAATTTGGACACCTCTCCACAGGAAGACCGAGAGGTTGCTCACGCTACCAGTGCTGTCATGTATCCTAACACTGGAGCGGCCTTTCGACGCAAGCAGTCTGCAGTGATTTGGAAAATCCCTGAATTCGAGGTAAACAGTGGGTCCGATGGCAAGCTACTAGTTCGCTTCTCAACAGCAAATAGCTGGCCGCAGAAAGGAAAGGTTGAGGCGAAGTTCGAAGTTCGCACGCCTGATGCCGGGTCGCGCCTCGGGATCAGTGCAGCTTCTAGGCCTGGGGGACCCGACCCTTTTGCCGACGAGGACATTTCCCCGGTTTCATGGAACGATGTTCCGACGACGCGGAAGCTGGCTGTCGGGAAATACGTTTCTTCCTAGGTCATGACATCCAGGGCGAATCCTAGTTCTCTGCGCCGGTTTTCTTTTAGCGGATCAGACTCAACGGCCGATTGATGAACTGTATCAAGAATACCGCAAAAGCCGCATGATCATTAGCTGATTTTTTGTTCTACTACGTACCGGCACAATGGTTTCATTGGTGATATCGGCTTATGTACACATATTGCGATTTTCGCAGTACATATAAACACCAGTTCTTGTACGAACACTCTAAATGCCCCTGCACTGAGCCCTTTCTCTCGCTTGCTTTCTTTTCTGTTTTCGCTGTACCTCCTTCATATATTGTTTCCTGATACAATGTCCATTCATATTCATCTACATGCCATGGCATCTCCTTGCTCTGTTTCTGTTGTCCTTTTTGGCTTTGTCTATAATATTTTTGTGTTTTTCTGGCAGCATACAGTAAGTTTTGTGGATATTTGAATGGTCTGTAAATAGCCTGTTGTGGTTCATTTCCCTTGGCATTATTGTCCTGTGCAGTATATCCCTGGAACCCATTATATTTAGTCCCAATGTTAACTTCCTAAAGTATGCCGCTCAACGAGAACAGTCGATTCCGCTTGTTACTGATAGTATTTTCACGTTCATCTTGGAAGAATCTTCTTGAGCATGAAGTACTTCGAATAAAACGGGCTTCATATGCCGGGATATCATTTCGAAAACCAAAGTCGATCATCAGTAGCCTAACAAGTAAAGAATTACATATTGACAAAAGAGAAGTACAAGCACAGTATATAAATTGAGAGGGAACAAAAGAAATTAAATTCTCGCGGCCCTCGTTGTCTTATCGTAGAAATCCAATGTCATCGCAGCGAGGAAACAGGGTATATCTTTCCTCTCCTCGACCCAGAACTTGATTAGATGTTTAATCTCCATGGCGAAAAGACTGTTTGGCCCGCCAGAGATCTTCATTGTGCCGTTTTCTCCATCAAAGATGATGGAGTTTTCCTCGCCGTTGCCCATGCTTCCTGGCCCGCGCGCGTCTGGGTCGGCATTGCTGTCGCCGTGTCTGTAGGCAGAGGAGAGGTGGAACATAGACGTGACACGGACTCGGCCATTCGGAAGGAAGTCAAGTTTGAATCCTAATAAAGAGGCGACGGCCTCACGGAACTCGGAGGACTTGGCAGTCCAAATTTCTTTAAGGCGGCGCATGCGCTTTTCCTTCTCTGCGACTACGCGTTCCATGTCTTGGACCTCGATCTTCATGCTTTCGAGGGTGGTGATGGGGACGAATTTCACGTCCTGGTTTCGGCCGTGGAGTTGAGCCATAAGGTCCCGGTTTTCGTTCTTTAGGGTGGTGATGGTCGAGAGTTTGAGGTTCTCGGCCTGGGCAGTAGGGTTATCTCGGAGTTCAAGGACGCGAGTTCGTGATTTTGCTTTCAGAGATCTGAGTTGAGATTTGGTGGCATCAAATTCCTTTCGCAAAAGTGCCATGCCCTGCTCGGATTTGGAAAGGGCGTCTTGCAACTTTCTATTCTTTCGAGATAAAACAGAAAGGCGCTCGGTTTCTGCATCACTTTCTGCAGGTGAAAGAGGACGTTTCATTCCCCTAGGTTGCGTATTGTCTTGCTGTGAAATTTCGCGTTTGGATAGCTCTTCGTGAGCGTTGGCTAGTTCCTGGCGATATTCGTCAATCATCTTCTCGAGATGGGCGATTTGTTCGGCCTTCTGTGCATCAAATTGGCCCTGTTCTGCGTTCATTGTTTCTTCCTCGGTGTCAAATGTTTTCAGCTGGGCGCGGAGATATTCCACTTCCTTCTGCGCAAGTGCTCGCTGTCGCTCAAGTCGGGCTTTGACACGGCTGTCCACCATGGATCCCCCGGTTGTTGTTCCAGCAGCACGAAGCTTCTCCACCTCTTGTTTCAAGTTGGATCGTTCAGTTTCCAGGCTTCTGATTAATTCATCCTTCTCTAGGAATTGTGCTTCAACGCTTCCAAGCTTGTCAATTGCACTAGCTTTCTCGAGCTGCTCCTTCAACAACGCCTTTACGACAGCCTCCGGTGAGTCATATTCCGGGGATTGATCGTTATCTTGTAACAGGCTAGACCATGACTGCCGCTCGTCTTCGAGTACTTGTTTCTGAATCTGAAGCGTCCCGAGTTCAGCCTCAACGCCTTTCATGAGCTGTAGCTGGTTCTCCAATGACTTCTTTTGCTCTTCAACCACTTCAACATTCCGTTGCACCTTTCGTAGGTGCCGCAGCTCTGCGTTTTGCTCCCTATTTGTAGTTTCCAGATTTCTGATATGGTTGACTTGGTCGGAAAGCTCCCTCTTCAGTACAACTAGCGAATCTGCATCACTTCCTTCCGCCTTCAGTCGAATATTCTCCGCTTCCAGATCAGCGATCTCTGACTCGCGCTCACGGAGCCTATCTTGTGATGTCTGTGCCTCGCCCTTTGCAGTTTCAATGTCTCGATGCAGCTCCTCCAGGGTTTTCTGTAGTGATGACCGAATTGTTTCTAATTCATTGATTTGGTACTTTGACTGTCTTTCCTGATCGAGTGATTGTTGTTGGATGTCTGCGAATTCCTCCTTCAAAGACTGGTTCTGATCCTGAAGACTGCGAACCTTCCGCTCGAGGTCGACTTTCGCGTTGAGCCCATCTTCTTGCGCTTCTCTCAACTCCCTGGCGAGGGATTCGGCTTTGTGATTGGCGCGATTGGTAGAAGATTCAGCGGTCTGAAGAGATATGTTAAAAACGGGTGTCAAAAATTAGCAAGCCATCAAATTGACTCACTTGCGCTTTTCGGAAATCCGCGTCTGCTCTTGATTGGAGTTCTCGGAACTCTTTCTCGTGACGGAGAACCATCAACTCGCGTTCCTGTTTTGAATTCTCCAACTCATATTTCAGGGTATTAACCTGCACTCGTAATTCGTCTCTCTCTGGATCTATACAAAACCAATCAACTTGGCCCAACGCGCCATCCGCAAAACAATGTTTAACGTACCAGGTTTCGGAGGACCAGAGGAACGGAAGGACTGTCGCAAAACGCTCGGGGCCGGTGGTATAGACAAGGGAGACGTGTCTCTAATGGGCGATCCCATCGAAGGGTTTGGGCTTCCGTGCGAATTCATCTAAACTAATTAGCCTCCCAACCGTAAAAGTCGAGCCTTGCGGTTGATGTAACATACAACTGCGAATTGAGAGCCAAGGAGTTGCGCAGCAATCCAACGACTCTGCTAATCATAAATATTCGCGTAACATTTGAGAAGGAAGAATGTTTCCGGGCGATCTCAAAAAGCCGACAAAGGTTTCAGGCGACAAATGAGGAGGCATCGCATGAGTGAATGAGCAACTTCATTGTTTGGACAAAGACTCCGGTTCAGTACGCGCTGAGTCATCAAGCCACCGCCCGCAAGAGCTTGCATTCCCAAATCGGACTAGCGTCAAAATTTTGAAATAATTTCGAATTTTGTTCTACGCAGTCGGGTTGGTTCCTTCTCCCAACGACTACGTCCTCTTGCGCCAACCCCGTTCACCCCTCCAGATTTACGATTCGGCTTATCAAGCGCCAAAAATAGTGACAATGGCAAAGGACAAGTCTGAGAAGAAGGACAAGCTCGAGAAGAAGGAGAAGAGATCGGAGAAGGACGGCGTTCACAAGAGCAAGAAGGACAAGAAGGAAAAGAAGGACAAGACTGCTCTTGCTGATGCAGTATTGAAGGGAATTGAGTCGGAGTCTCCCTCCACGGCTCCCGCCAACGGCGTTGTTTCCACGGACGATGTTGAAGCTCGTCCCGTCGGTGCTCTCGTGCCTTTCGCGAAGCCGTTATTAGAAGAGAAGGCGGCCAAGAAGGCCCTCAAGAGTGTGAAGAAGGGTAAGCTTCCTAATCCCGATGCATTGCCTTACTCTATTCCCCACCTCAAAGATATTCCGTTGCCACGAATCTATCTCAACTCCCGATCCTACCCTGAACCTGCAATGTGCTAAACTGTAGCCTCCACAGCCGCCGTCAACAAATGTCTCAAACGAGGTGTCAAGGAAGTTGTCAAGGCGCTTAGAAAGTCGCCTATTCCCGCACCCAACGAAACTATCTCTATTCCTAACGGAGTCGTAATCCTTGCCGCAGACATCTCACCAATGGACGTCATCTCGCACATCCCCGTTCTCTGCGAGGACCATGGAATCCCATACGTCTTCGTCACATCCCGAGCGGAACTCGGTAACGCTGCTGCGACGAAGCGCCCCACAAGTGTCACGATGGTTGTGCCCAAGTCCGCGGCAAAGGGCAAGAAGAAGGATGCCGATGAGGACGATGAGGATTTCAGCAAGGTGTTCGAGGAACTGGCCAAGCTCGCCCAGAAGGAGCTCACGCAGGTGAACCTATAAATGTCAGCTGGACGCCTGACTTGAACCACCTTTCCTATTTCTTCATTCTGCTATTCTTAATTATACGGCTTATTTATGCGTCTTGCCAATTTCCACGACTGTACAGTTCCGTTTTGTTTGACAAGACAGCGCATGTCTTTGGGGTCTGGCCTTTGGACGTGTTCATCAGGGTTGATCATTTATGACTATTGCAAAATCCGGCGTTCTTAATTGGTGTACGAAAAGGCAGGAGGTATTAAAATAACACGGCATGATGCTGATTATGGATTCCTATCGTAAACTGACAATTGATTCTGTGGATTGCCCATTGTTTATGGTTACACAGTGTAGAGAAGGCCAGACGGATGGAGTACCCGTGACTAAACGATTCAATCCACAGTTGGCAAGGTTTACTAGGTGCTATTTCTGGAGACGGAGAAGATTCAACCGTTAGCCAATCCGAGGCTGTTTTGATTCATATCATTTCATCTAATATACATAGCACGGCTCGTCAAGAACAATTACTTATTTTTGGTCGTTATATCAGGCACGCTGGTCATTACTCAAAGCCTGGTACCAATTCTGATCACCGGTATTCTTCTGAGCCGGCGCAGCAGCAGCAGCAACAGTCTCAGCCTCCCGTCGCTGGAACTTCTGCTCGGCCAAGCGGCCTGGGTCCTGATCAGAACCGATCTCAGAGTTGAAGCTAGCGTTGTACTTCGGGTCGTCGGGGAATTCACTACCCTGACCAGCAGCGGCAGATGAGTAGTCCTGCTGCTTCTTCGCAGCAGTCGCGCTTCGAGTCGAATATCCACTTCCGCTAGCGGGAGCCTGTGTCTTAGACTGGGATTGGGACTTGCCGAGCTTCTCAGAAGCCGGGTACTCGTTCTTGTTGATTCCTAGGTCCTTCTTTGCGGCCGTTGGTCCACCAACGTATCCGGATCCGTGGGCGCCAGGGTAGTCCCCCTGGCCTCCGAGGGCTTCGGGGTATTTCTGCTGGCCGTAAGGTTCAGCACGGTCTCGGGCGTCGCTTGCTGAGGGAAGCTTTGTGGCTGCGGATGTGTCGGTTGTGTTTGTTGTGGTGTTTTGGCTGGTTGCACCTAAGGGTGCGGCGCCGCGATTCTCGTTGAATGCGCCGCCGCCGCTCACGGACTCGGCGGCAAGAGAGTCCTTAAGAACAGGTCCGGAGGGCTCGTTGATGGGGCGGTCGGACCTGGGGTCGTTGGTGACCTTGACGCCTCTCTGGCCAGAAGGGATAGGGTTTCCTTGGAGATCCATTGTGATTTATAATGTCTAGCGTTTGCTGTCACGTAGAAAAAGGTGGAAGGAGGTGTAATGCAATGACTCGAGAGCTTTAGAATATTGATGCTTAGAAGATTAGGCTTGCAATGGGAGAGCTATATAGCATTGCTCGCTTGATCAGTACACCATTGTGATGTCATTCTGACGGGCGGACTAGGGCTATTCATGGTCAACGAACCACAGGTACGTCAACGATGAATGACCCTGGTAGAGCCTTCGAGACCGCTCCAACTGCAGTTAGTGACGCATTCTGGTCAGAAAATCACCCAAAACCTGTGGGTATTGCTTCATGCTGAATGGCAGGCTTTTGATGCAATGCTGGGGCGATATGAACATATTTGACGTCACCTTGCAACACTCAACAAACCAAACCCCGGGCTGTTGAGGGGCTTGTTGGACAGGGACATTGGCATGAATTCCATATTAAAACACTGTACATCATGTAATTTGTCACCGTTGTTGTGTATACTTCTAGTCTGCTGGTTTTTTATATTCGCTGCGGGCACCGACACACCAAAGTATACTTACTTGGCATTTGAGTGTAACTAGGAGAGAGAGCACTAGTTTCACTGGAATATTATCACAAGACTTAGGCAATAAATCCAAACGGAACTCGAATCATACCTATTCAAATCATATCTATCACACAAGCATCGTCAACTTCTTGGTCCGCCTGGACCCTAAGTGGGAAATATGAGAAACATTACGCAGTTGGGCTAGACTTAGACTAAACAACAGAAAGTGCACATCACCAACAAATAGTAGATAGTTTACGAAGAAAACATAATGCGAATATGGCTTCAAATTAAATCGTATCACATTGCTATGTTACATGCATCATGTATATGAATTACCGGGCACGAGCATCCTTGGGGAAGTCCCCTCGCCCAACATGCTCTGTTGGCTCTGTTAGTCGGTGCGTCTCTGATCCATCTTCGCGGGCACTGCTTGATGCTGTGGCAGGGCCTCTTAGGGCACTGTCCTGGTCGCCAGAGATCGGGCCCTCGATGCCTCCGGAGCCGACGTTGACAGCGCGCTGATCGGCAGAGTTCCAATCACTAGCGGTTGGAGGCTGTTCTGGCAGAGGCAGGTTGGCCTTGGTGTTCTCAATCTTTGACTGCATCACCATTAGCTTAGGTTCAAGGCCAAGTTCAGGTAAAGTCATACCTTCACGTTGCTCTCGGACATATTGGTGGTAACGAAACGTTTCGTTTGAATATGATATGGTATGTACAAAGGATAAGTAATTTGAATTCGTCTTAGGTAAAGTCGTTATTGAGTTGTGTGTTGAAGATAAGGATCGGATGTGAAGTAGTCGACTCAATCTTATATGGTGAGAACAGGTCTGGCACTCCATGGCGTGAATCACCATGACGTTATGATAGTCTAGAGAACCATGTCGCGGACAAGGCAGTGGTGGAACCCAGCATCCAACATACGTAAATCATTCGAAGAGAGCGGAATATTCTCTACCATAAATTACTAACCGTAGGGTTCAAATGACTGCAACCTGGCGCACTCCAGGGCGATGTTCCAGAAGCTTGTTGGGATACGTCATGCAGCGTAACTGGACTGGTAGCTTCGGGGTTTTATGGTTTATCATCATTTTTGACAGCGGAGGTTAGGTCTCGTGTGAAGTTACCAAATCGGTGCTCTGGTCCTAGATTAGTTGTCTAGGTCGATTGTCTCTCAACATAGTTTGTTCCTCAAACTCGTTGTAGCACAAGTGAAGTATATCATGCAAATTGACTTGTGTACATATGGCGCAAAGTACATTGTTGCCAGGAAATTATTGTACCTTGATAGAGAATAGATCGTCCAATCATATGGAAGCGATATGTCTTCTTCATTCTGATGAAGCTTTCAAACCTCGAAACAAGTCCTCAAGTGTAGATGGTTAAGCTTCCGCATCGCATAAAGATACAATTCCACACCGCCTTTAAATCTGAAGCGGCAGAATTTGACTATTCCCCGCTGAACAATTTCTTGTTATAGCTGACTTAGACGATTTTCTACTGTTGCTTTGGCATTTTTTTCTTACTGCGACGTTTTATCCGCCCTATAATTTGCCATCATGCCTAGGGATCCACTGGTTGGTCTGGTTGGGAAGGTCTGTTTGTTCCCTATCTTCCAAAGCCACCCCCGCTAATTGAGCTGAGGGCTATAGCCATCTAGTGGAAAGTCAACAACATTGAATAGCTTGACGGATGCTTCCTCGAAAGTCGGTATGTTGCCATTATGCCTTGGATTTTGTTATGTCCCTATATTAATTGGATTCTCGTTCAATAGGAAACTTCCCGTGAGTACTACATGGCGATCGATTCCTCGTTCCTGCGCGGCGCATTTGCGACAGCAGACATTCCCGCCTTTGCCTCAAGCAGTTCTAATTCTCCGATGATAAGATTCACTACTATTGATCCGCAGCGCGCAATTGGCTATCTCCAAATCGACTGTGCCTGTCAGCGATTCGGCGTCTCAGATAAATGCAAACCCAACTATGGTGGCTGCTTGGAAGGGAAACGCTCCGTTCCTATTGAGCTTCTAGACGTTGCTGGTCTAGTCCCGGGGGCACACCAAGGTCGTGGTTTGGGAAATAAGTTCTTGGATGACCTGCGTCAAGCAGATGCCTTGATCCACGTCGTGGATGTTAGTGGAACGACGGATGCAGAAGGTTCGGCTCCACGAATTCAAATGACTGCGCCAGCTCTGTATCGGTCGACTCGGAGTTGCTGACAAGTTGGTCTATTAAGGGAAGGCTACACGCGGTTATGATCCGTCACAAGATATCGAATGGCTGAGGTCAGAAATCGTACGGTGGGTGTTGGGAAATTTGATGCAAAAATGGTATGTGTCCCCTTAGCATTACGTACGTGCAGAACTTAGTACTAATGTACTTAGGGGCTCTATTAAGCGAAGACACACATCGATCAGTGAGTGTCCAATGTTCTGGTTATATTCAGCTGACTGACTTCAGAGCAGAGGCAACTGCTGTGGAGACGTTACAAATTCAATTCTCAGGGTACGGAAGCACGCCGCAAACCGTTGCACGATGTCTGGACCGCTTAGCATTGAAAGAACCACTCGAAGCTTGGTCAGATGAAACTGTAGAAAAAGTCGTACAAACCTTCATCGATGAGAAGTTTCCCACTGTGTTTGCTCTCAATAAGATCGACCACCCTGATGCGGATAAGGTGGGTTTATTCTTGATCTATTCTCGTTATCCTGAATCAGTTCTGACCCAATTATCAAAAGAATATCAGCAAGATCGCGAAGATGCAGGATCCGCGGAGCATTGTCCTCTGTTCTGCCATATCCGAGGTTTTCCTTCGAAGACTTGCCAATCAAAACTATATCAAATATCTAGAAGGAAGCGAATTCGTAGATACAAGAGAGGACCTTATTGCGGATGGGGACCCGGATGGAGGAGGTCTCAGGGAAATGGACGAGAAGTTGCAAACGTATGTAACCCCGTTTTCTGTACCAAAGCCTCCACTGACGTAAAATAAGCCGCGTGGAAAACTTAAAGGACATGGTCCTCTATCGCTTTGGCTCAACTGGTGTCGTCCAATGTCTTTCACGGGCTGCTGAGATCCTTGGACTGGTACCGGTTTTCCCTGTGCGGAATCTACATACTTTCTCATCTGGGGCTGGCACTGCTGCATTCCGGGATTGCGTCCTGGTTAAAAAGTGAGTATCTCGGATTTTTCAAATTATTTCATCGCTAACTTCTTGACCAGAAATAGCACAGTTGGTGACGTTGCACGTAAAGTTATGGGTGATGTGCCTATAAATTATATAGAAGGCGTTGGAGGCGTCCGGGTGTCGGAGGATGAGATCGTAGCAGTCGGGAAACACGATGTAAGTGATTTGACTCCTCTGGTCTTGATTTGGTGACTAACTTTCGTTTCCTCTCATTATAGGTACTCTCATTTAAACCTGGACGGTAGATATATGACTACTGTGATATTAATTGATTGATGCATCGATGCCTACTAGAATTCTAGAAACATTATACCAAAGGCCATTTCACGAGCACCTCAATTCGATACTATCGTTTGAACATGTGCCAAATAGACTTTTCACCACATAAATTCGCTCAAATATACAAGTATACACAGGATTGAACGTTCTGCGACTACGAACATTTCCAATTTGAACGTGGTGCGGAACTCAGTCACACCCCCTTCTGTAACAGCGCAGTCAGAAGATCAGTACATCGGTAACTGAAAGACATGGCACAAACTTACTCCTGCTCTCTCATCATTCATCCCAATAACAGGCTCAGGCGCCTTGGGATGGTCCTTCTTGGCCTTCTTCGCATTCTTCCGTCCCCCGGTCTCTGTTGCTGCGCCAGACTGGCCGCTGCTCTCTGACCCAAAATTCTGCTCTCTATCCTTCATTGTCCGACTGGCCCCTATCGTTTGCGGGTCTGTCTTGTCGTTTTCCTTCTCCACCCGATGAGTTGTATGGTTTTTCCCTGAAGAACCTTCCCAGTCTTTCGTTACACCGCTGTTGGGGCGGGCCTGCATGCCCGCAGTACGGAGGCCAGGCCATGGGCATACTGATAAGAAGAGAGGCCGCGAGCCATGAAGATAGCTATTTGAAGCTGAAGAAAGGATGCGAGCGTTGCGAGCTACAGGCATATTGGTCGATAAGCTAGGTAATATTGTTTCGGGGTTTGCTGTGAAAGACAAATAAAATATTACTGGAGTATGAAAATACTTATAATGGCTTATTTAAACCTCTTTACATCTGTTTTAATTGAAACGTAGCCGGTCAGTTGAATGTGACATCAACATGATGCCTGCTGTCATTGTCCTGTAATGGAAAGGATGTATAGGGCTTAGGGCTGGGTTTGTTATCGATAAGGAATCCTGGAGCTTGGATCCCGAGGCCCATGTTGCAGGTGGCATCACCACAGTTCAGTTCTCAAATGAGCAATCTTTTATCACCTTGGCGGATGCAAGGTATATAAACTCTCAGTGGGATATATATGACATCATGAAGCGAGAGTCATTACCCATAGAAGCTCTAATACCCTTCGCCCGGCTCTACAACATCTCTCTTCGTGGGGTTACTTTCCGGAAGTTAAGAGCGGAAGATGGTACAGACAAGGGCGGCGCGGTTGTTGCAACGGAGGACAAGCCCTTTGAGAGCAACGAATCATCAGACCATGATGTCCTTGTCAAAGTACCATCTGATCTGATTCTTTCGCTCGAGATGGTTCAAGAGCGGTGCAAATATGATCAACATCTTCGTGAGGTGATGGAAGCTGTTGGGGATTTCGCCAAAGTACGTCCGCTTCCTTCTTTGTATCTACACCTACTGGTCCAGAATCTACGTTCAAAGCTTAGAACTTGCGGCTGATATGTGTAGACAGCTAGAGGTGCGGTATTACTCTTCTTACTAATCCAAATTTCGCATTCATCTCCAGACCTCGCCGGGGAGAAACAAAGGATCGGTGCGTCTAGCGCTTGGACAGAATACGTAAAGTTTCTACCTTCGTTGTTACCGCTGCCAACATTCTGGACGATGGAGGAACTAGAACTGTTGCGTGGGACGTCCGTGAGGATGGCCTACGAAGCAAAGGTCCTCTCCCTGGAGAAAGAATTTGACCACCTTCGCGATAGCACAGAGAACATCGAATGGTGTCGAGATCTCTGGTGGGACAATGATACTGTCACAGCTGAAGATTGGAAATACCTCGACGCGGCCTTTCGGTCACGTATGGTAGACCTGCCCGGATATGGACATGCAATGGTTCCATGCATTGATATGGCCAACCATGCGGCGGAATCTACAGTAAATGCGCTGTATGAACAGGACGATGATGGAAATGCTATACTCCAGCTACGCTCGGGGAAGGAGTTGCGCTCGGACGAGGAGGTCACTATCTCGTAAGTTCTCGCTACGCCAATCTAAATCGCCTGAAGAACTGTAGTTAATCATGGCGGGCGCAAAGGTATGGCCAGGATAAAGCGGCATCCGAGATGGTTTTCTCATATGGTTTCCTGGACTCGGAGAGAGATGATGCGAAACAAATATTCTTGGACTTGGATATTCCCGATGACGATCCGTTAAGAATGGCTAAAATGGCCTTTTGCAAGGAGTTGCCGGGACTGCGTATACTTTCGAAGCCCCCGGTTTTGGGGGAGGCCGAGACAGATTGGGAGAGTCCGATAGTGTGGTGGGCCTGCGTTAATGAAGAAGACGGGCTCGATTTTGCTGTGTTGCAGAATAACGACGGTTCGAAAGAACTGACGATGACATGGAAGGCTCAGGAGGTGAAAACTCCTGATCATCTTCAGGATCTTCTAGCTGCCGACCCGGCATGGGATATCTTCCAACTCCGTGCGGTCGTACTCGTCCTCGAACGGATAGAAACCCAGTTCTTCATGCTGCAGACAACAGAGCGGATGGTTTCAGATATCCGACAAAGCGAGGACATGCTTTCTATTTTCCGACCGGATGTGTTCAATACTGTCACCAAATTACGTGAATTGGAGGGGAAGTTACTGGTGTCAGCAATCAAAGATTTGGAGAAAAAGGTGCGTGCTTCGTTTGTCGTTTTACCCTCTGGGTACTAACCCTGGCTGTCTTTCTAGAGAGATGCTTTAATGGCGAGCGAATCGGTTAGCACATATCTTGCTCAACAACAACCACCTGCGGAAACTGAAGACGACTTTTCATAATCTGCTTCGTCTCGGTACCACGTGGCTTCTGATATACATCGTCGTCGAATTAATGCAAATATAATTATGAATTTATGGACACATAGCAATCGCGTTAGTATTTCTCTCTTTCGCGACCTGCCTGAACATCGAGGTCCCCACGGATCAACTGATGACGTAGTGATCTTCGTATGCCAGTTATCCCTAGACTGTGCATTGTTATTATTATAGGCTGGAAGTCGCATGCAGACTCAGATCACAAGGGTTCATGATTCTGATTGATCCCGCCTAAAGGCTGGAACGCGTTTGGAACTCGTCAGCGAGTCAGCGGCTCGCGGTTTAGCACAGTAGGGCGGCGGAGAAATCCGGGGAACCACACTGACGGAACTCAGGGGTCTCGATTCGCGAATCCACAGCCCTGCTGATCCGGAAAGGTTGGTACGGGAAACTCTCGGGTTTCCCTCTGCTGTCGCTTGGGGAATGGGGAGCAGTTGTTGTGGGGAATTCGATGTTAACCATCCGGACCGCGAACTATCCAAGCACCTCCCAAGGTTGAAGAAGTCCAATTTTGCGACGATCGGCAAGGTGATCGATCACTTGTCCATGGTTGGCGGAATAAACACACACGACTCCATCCAGCCGCTCAATCCGGACTCTGGAGCCCACCACTGCAGTTTCTCGGCCAAGACTCGGGGATTTCATGGAGGGAGGTTTCCAATTCGGGCATGACGAGAACCCCCCGGGCAGTAACCTGCCAACATCAATACACAGCAGTGACAGCACCCGCTTCCATCCCTTGAATAATGAATATTATGGTTTGATTTCTGTGGCGCCGTGCCTTGATCCATTTAGATCCAGCCCACTGCCAAATTCCAGCCGGTCTCGATCGGATCACGCAAGCGGGATTGGATCCCCGCGCTTCTCCTCAAGAGTTCTCCAGATATGAACGACCAGGGAGGCCAGTGGCAAGTCCAACATTAGCATTCACTGCTACAATATGGGCACAGGACGCGGATACCGGCATATGCCGTTATGTATCTAACGATAGTTCAACCTTGATTAATGCTCATTCCGGGGGAAAGGAAACTAACTACAACGGGAACTTGGGCACTCTATTTCAACCAACCTGCCCGATATATTCCTGGTCATCTAACTGGTTTGGCGGAGAATACAGAGAGCCCGACGCCGGTACCGCTTCATTCCGGTCTTCATACTATTTTTTTTTCGTCGTGCAGTCAAATGTCTAGAAATCATGAGAAGCCAGTCGAGAAAGGTCCTCGCTGCCCGAACTCAACCAGCACATGGCGTCGTAGACGAGAAGACAGGGAAAAGATTAATCCTTGAACAACACCTGCATTGCTGCCGCTTGTCTGGCACGGCTGATCGGGGAAATACGTGTACATCCAGTCCTCGACTCTTCCAGCGCCGCTGTCGGCACTTCTTGGTTGAAAGTCAGCCGCGATCTGACCCATGACCTGGAGTCGTGGGCGAACCTTACTTCAAGCTCTTTGGTTCTGCCATTTCCGGGGCATCTTGCCACTTGCAACTTCTCCACGGCCAGTCTACCATTATCCAGGTCCCAGTCCTCTGGGTATGAGCGTGCAGTGAGTTCATACATGGTAATCATCAACTGACGATCGCATGCGAAATGGCGAGGGATCGTATTACTGAACACACATAATCAGGCGCTAGTAATTAATAATGCAGTGAGAGTTTGAAAGTCGGCTAGGCACACGAATGCCCTGTAAAATATACGCTCTTATTGGTCCCACGAGCCAATTTTGCCTCCACATGGCAATCCCCCCCGCCGTCACCCGCACTTCTTCGTGGTATTACAATATTACTCGATACGGGGGGCCGATCCCTCCGTTCTTCAACGCTGTGAGCCTGCGACCCTCGCTCGGCTTTCGTCTCCCCATGTTCTGCGCCTCTTCTTCTCTGCATCATCTTCTCACTCTCCACTCCCCCGCCAATATCGAACACCACTCTCCCCTCTACTCCTGCAATCTCCTGCAATCTCGACATTCGTATGCGTGTCTCCCTATTCGTCACCCCTGACCGATACTCGCGTTCCTCGATTTATCGTCGATAGCTTGAAAGTCGGCTCATACACCAAATCAGTGTCATATTCACCCCGGGTCGGCGCCAGGCGCGCCCAACGCAGACACAATGCCAGGAATTCTTCCTATGAAAGTTATTAAAGTCGGCAATAACACGCAAAGCCGTATCGCCCAAGCGTGTGACCGATGTCGAAGCAAAAAGATCCGTTGCGACGGTGTCCGCCCATGCTGTACTCAGTGCGCCAATGTCGGCTTCGAGTGCAAAACCAGCGATAAACTTAGCCGACGAGCTTTTCCTCGTGGATACACCGAGTCGCTGGAAGAGCGGGTGCGGGCTTTAGAAACTGAAGTTAAGGATCTCAAGGATCTGTTGGATGAGAAGGATGAGAAGATTGATGTGCTCTCTCGGATACACTCCTTTACTTCGCCTTCGCAGCAGAAAGCTGCTTCCTCTGCTTCTCCACCGTCTCAGTTGGCTAGATCGACAGCCCCCGCCTCTAACGATGACGCTGTTCACGTTCCAGAGTCAGTGCCGTCGAGTGATTCAAATGAGGTTGAGAATTCTGGAGTATCGAACACCCGTGGATTCACTGGTATTTCCCCTTTGCCACTATATTCATACACCATAGCGTGTCGACAAACTTGAATTATCCAAACTAACAGTATCCAGATGTTTTCACCACCAAGTTAGCCGAGCAAGGCCGGTTAGCAACCGAAACTTCCACGAAGGCTTTGACTGCGTCTCCAGCACCCATTTTCAATTCTCGTTGCGACCAGTCTCTGAAAACGGCCCCTCGTCTTGTATCAGATCAACTTATCAATATCTTCTTCCAAGAATGGGCTCCGCTTTATCCAGTTGTCCACCGGCCTACCATTCTCAAGGCATACGAGCAATACCTTTCCAACTCGGAGACATTCCAGGGAAATAAACACGAGGTTGCCCAGCTGAATTTGATCTTTGCCGTTGCCGCTCTTTCCGCTACTGTAGGTTTGATATCCTTCGGTGTACCAGACTCAATGCTAATATTTGTAATAGTCGAGAACAAACCAAGATCCCACCCTATTTGAGGAGAATTGGTCGCCGGTCCTTGAGTCACTATCTGGCGATGTTTCCATTTCGACATTACAGTGCTATGTGCTTGCTCAAATGTACTGCTTAACAAAGGGCGACTACTCGACTGTCTTGCGTTATCGTAGTTTCGCTGTTGGTCTTTGTCACCAGTTGAAACTCCAAAAAAGTCAGAAGCGCTTTTCGTCCAACGCTCTTCTTGCTGAAACTAGGAAGAAAGTATTTTGGTGCCAATATGTTTTGGATCGGTACGAATTGAACTTCCACATTTGTTCGAGACCATCTCGCTAATTTATTCCAGCCTTTGCGCGACTCTAACTGGCCTCTCTGTCCTTCTTCGCGAGGAACACATCCAAACCGAATACCCCGAAGATATTGACGATGAGAACGTGACGGAAGCCGGGTTTCTACCCACTTTACCAGGGGAGTCGACGCGTATCTCTAGTGCCCTCGCCCTGTTCTCTGCCTCTCGAGTCTTAAATAGCACGTTGGACTCTATTTACCCGTCGGATGGCGGCTACGAAATTCCGCTGTCGAAGATGCGCTCAACTTCAGAACAACTGGAGGAATGGGTAAAGGGTCTTCCTGCCCATCTCCGTTTGGAGTTTTCGCAAGACAAGCCCAGCACCAACGTCATTAGCAGCCGATCACCACTGTTGGTAAGTGCATAATTTTTAAAATACCCGCAATTCCAATCTTTACTAACATGTCGGAAGTCTTTGGTATATTACTTCATTCGCTCTCTCATTCACCGCCCTGCTGTCTGTTTCGGTGAGGATCATATTCGCTCCTCGTCCGCACTTGCGCTTGCGGATTCCGGCAAGCACATCGTTCAGGTCCTGGAGCTACTTGACGAGCGGCGACTCAGTCTCTCCGTGAGCATTAACCGAAGAGAACTCATCAGCGCTTCAGGTATCGGGCTTCTGTGGCAAAACATTGGCTTGAAGCGGGACAGCAAACTTGTTAAAGAAAGTCAGAAGGTGCTCACCACGGTCATCGATCAACTTGAGGCCGAGTCTTCTGCGGCTGCCGCCGAATTTAGCGCTATGGCCACTGTCTTGGTTTCACTAGACAACAAACGCTCATCGGCCATGCAATCGCAGTCGATGAGTCCTCCGATGCAGAAACCACTGAAATCCCCGAAGAAACAGCTTGAGGCATGGAAAGCACGTTTGACGGGGAACCCAAGCCCGAACAACAACTCTCAGCAGAAGTCGGGGTCTGTATCTCGCAGAAACACTATCTCCGGTTCTAGTCCTGGATTTGTCGAGCGTCAACTACGATCCCCCAGCTGGGCAAGCCTCCCAACGGATAACATTCAACAACAAACTCCAATGGGCAAGGACTTATATAATTCTGCGCTGGGTTATGACACCAATCCTCCCATGTCCTGCTCCGTCGTCCCTACAGATGCACCAACGGGAAATATGTCGATGTCGGATTGGGAATTTGTGGTGAGCGACATGGACCAGGGGTTCTCTAACATCTTTACCGGAATCTACGGTGGCAAGGAATGCGGAGAAGACCCTGGCCCATTCGCATCTCTGACTGCTGAATACATGCACAAGCAGGGCCAGGGCATGGCGCCGTTGTCAACATCCAGCGGTGAAATGCAAGGTCTGTCGCCTGAAGCATGGTCTGCCACCAGCAGTAGCGATTTGCCGCACCCTCAAGAGCTCGCAACCCGGAGCGTATATTCCGACGAAAGCCTAGGGAGCAGAGACGATACTTTGCTTCCGAACCTGCCATTCGCTCTGGAAGAACGAAATGGTAGCATCCTGGATCCATTGCAGGGCGTCGTTATTCCTCCCGGTGATAATGAAATTGATGAATTCGGCCTAGTCAACGGCTGGGATCGACGGCTGGCCGTCTAATCTTTTTATGTTTGCTCTGCTTTGGTTCATGTCTTGTGTTTCCTCGGTATATATATGGAGTTTATTCCCGCGTTAGTCATTTTGTCAAGCGATGATTTGTTTTTCTGTTTTTCTATTTAGTTTTTGTTCTGGCTTATGATACCTGGGTGATAGGAGTCAATCAGTCGTCTGTCTATTGTTACCAGGTTTGACACGTGAATATTCCACGCACAGCTCAATACTGTATTTCTTGGTGTATAGTGAATATGTGAGCTAGTATATATAATTTATGACGACTGTACCTTATATACTTACCCATCCGAATCGCTCTATATAATATAAACAACCACGAACACGAAACCACGCACGCCATGCTATGCATAACCCCACAACCACCCCTGGACCCCACTTCTGTCAACCATCCCATATGCATACTTAGTATGATGCTACACCGGGTACATCCGGGAGAACAGACACCATATCTCTCTCGAACCGAGCGCGTATCTGCACAATGTCGTCATCTCCTCCTCCCCAGACTGGGATTCACGTCAAGGTTGTATCTCAAGAAGTCTATTCTCGTGGCGATTCCCGTAGGCAGAGAAGATCTTCGCCCTGGGTACGGGGTAAGGTACCGGGTTGATCCGAGATCCCCAGAGCCGTGCGGGGGGTTAACGATGTTGACAGCTGTTGACAGCTGTTGACATCTGATCCTGTATCCATCCTGGGGACGAGAGTTATTTTGGATCGTCCTTCGGGTGGTAGATATGGTGTCCATGACAGTTGGCAGTGGTGCCAGTGGCCGTTTGATCGTCAGGCCAGGAACTTGAGGCCGAGGGTATATTTTGCTTATCGGGATCGATTAAGCAGGGATCTATATCTGAAAGACAGGGATTAGTTATCTAGTTTTAACTCTAGTGAACGGATGATGTCAGATCAATATTTGGGGTTGTCGTTCTATTGTAAGTGAGCTCTGTGAGTTTTTTGCTACAGAGGCTGAAAACAGAAGTATATAACTATTTATATCTGCCCTAGAAATAAGGTATACAAGACGGCAGTGTAACTACGCTTAAACTGGAAATCGGCAAATGATATCAAATGATATTCACCAGCAATTCCAAGTCCAGGCACTCCGTGATCCGATGGAAGGGCCCGGATGTTCGCCGTTTGTCATATTGGGGAACCCGGAGGACGCTGCTCCGCCACAGTCGGATCTCTCTACACCGTACGGGTCATTGTGGCCCCCCGTGACGGTGCAGAGTTTGGTGCATTCGTTGCCTTTGTTAGTAATGCTGCGGCTAGTGGAGGGGAGCAAAACAAATGAATGCATGTCCTTCATGTTCTGGCTGCGGCTATTGACATTGGACAGCCATAGTAGAAACCGGACGGGATGGTCATTGTCCGCGGGAGCACAGCTCGATACTATTCCCGGGCTGTCGCGGGGAGATATGGATTCGTTCATTTTAGTAGATTATAGTGTCGGGTTTTGACTATTGCCTATAGTTTGCATCTCAAGGCCAGCGGATGGTTGAACAGCTGCTGCTCATCTATATCAGTCTTCTTCCGGCGGGGCAACTGTGCCTCAGGCAGGACGAGGGGTCGAGAGCTTCAACGACCTCACATCCGCCATTCTGCCGTGTCATCAAGAGCATAATCACAGTCGCAGCCTTACTCAGGCTGACAAAGGTCCAAGTCCAGCTGGACCAGGAACATTTACCCGTCGGGAATCCCTAGTTGAGTAAGTGAGGCCTCTGCTGCTCTGTTGGTGCCCGGTGAACACCACAGTTGCAGGCTTGACCCACCACGACATCACCGTCCCCACCTGCCATTTTGATCCTCTCGAGTTCAACCCCTCCATCGCCATCCGCCTTTTCCTGTATGAATCCCCCCCATCTCCTTCTCCCTTCCCATTCTTTCTTTTCCCATCCCTCTCTTCTTTTTTCTCACCCTGCTCTTGCTTCATTGACACCCTATCCATAGATCTAGTCAAGGCAGGTTTGTTTGATCCTCGAAAAAAGTACCGCTCTCCTTCCTCAACATCTCAACAGAGCTCTCTAACCAGATCTTCTCGCCCTCAACAGATAACCGCCATCATGGGTTACACCGATCTAGACCAATTGGCCATCAACACCATCCGTCTTCTCGCGGTATGTCTTTGATTGTTCTCCTTTCTCTTTGCTTCTCATCTCGTTCACTGTCTACCCCGCTCTTTGGTCTTCCAACGCGCCTTCGGTGTTTGTAGAGCTCGAGGTCGCGGAAATGAGACTCCGATTTGTCCTACAGCCGATAAACCCAATCCAGCGAGCTTCAGGCGAGCTTTGGAAGGACTTTCGGAACTGCTATCTCATTTTTTGTGGCCCGAGCTGCGGCCGTAGAGGGATGCGCTTTTATTGCTTCGTTGTACAATTGTTGCGATTTTTTACTAATAACATTCCAGGTCGATGCCACCGCTAAGGCGAACTCCGGCCACCCCGGTGCCCCAATGGGCATGGCCCCCGTGTCCCACGTTCTCTTCAACAAGTTCATGAAGTTCAACCCCAAGAACCCCGACTGGGCCAACCGTGATCGCTTTGTCCTCTCGTAAGAAGCCCGCGTGTCCAAGCCAGCAAGATCTCTGCTAATCGGTTTGCTACAGTAACGGCCACGGCTGCATGCTCCAATATGCTCTCCTTCACCTTTTCGGATACGCTGTGTCCTTGGATGACATCAAGGCTTTCCGTGTAAGCTTTACCTTGCCTATAGCGGCTTAACTATTGGCTAATCAAAGCTGTTCTAGCAACTCGACAGCATCACTCCCGGTCACCCCGAGGCTCACGACACCCCCGGCATTGAGGTGACCACTGGTCCCCTCGGTCAGGGTTTCGCCAACGCTGTTGGTCTGGCCATTGCCCAGGCTCACAGCGGTGGTGTGTTCAACAAGCCCGGCTACAACCTCTTCGACAACTACACATATGTCTACTTCGGTGATGGCTGTGCTATGGAGGGTATTGCCAGCGAGGCCGCCTCCACGGCTGGTCACTTGAAGCTCGGTAACCTGATTGGTATCTACGATGACAACCACATTTCCATTGGTGAGTCGGCCGCTGTTCTTGTAGTCGTTGACAAAGAAGTGCTTTTGCTAATTTGGTATTCTTATAGATGGTGACACCAAGTGCGCTTTCACTGAGGACGTCAGTAAGCGCTTTGAGGCCTACGGCTGGCACGTCGTTTGGGTCAAGGACGGTGACCGAGACCTTGAGGGCATCGAGGCTGCCATCAAGGAGGCCCAGTCCGTCAAGGACAAGCCCACTATGATCCGCCTGACCACCACCATTGGTTTCGGCTCCAAGCTTCAGGGCACTGGTGGTGTCCACGGTAACCCCCTCAAGGCCGACGACATTGAGGGCGTTAAGCAGCTCTTCGGTTTCGACCCTTCCCAGAGCTTTGTTGTTCCCCAGAAGGTCTATGACCTCTACCACAAGCACGCTGATGAGGGTGCTGCTCAGGAGCAGGAGTGGAACCAGCTCCTCCAAAAGTATGCCAGTGAATTCCCCCAGGAGCACTCTGACCTCACCCGCCGTCTCTCCGGCAAGCTTCCTGAGGGCTGGGAGAAGTCCCTCCCCGTCTACAAGCCTTCCGACCCCGCCATTGCCTCTCGTAAGCTCTCCGAGGCTGTCCTCGAGAAGATCTACTCGGTCATCCCCGAGCTTCTGTCTGGCTCCGCCGATCTGACTGGCTCCAACAACACCCGCTGGAAGGCTGCTGTTGACTTCCAGCCTCCTGAGTATGGAATTGGTGAATGGTCTGGCCGTTATCTCCGCTACGGTGTCCGTGAGCACGCCATGGCTGCTATCATGAACGGTCTCGCTGCCTATGGTACCGTCATCCCTGCTTCTGGTACCTTCTTGAACTTCGTCTCTTACGCTGCCGGTGCCGTCCGTCTCTCTGCCCTCTCTCGCGTTCGTGTCATTCACGTCGCTACCCACGACTCCATCGGTCTGGGTGAGGATGGCCCTACCCACCAGCCTATTGAGACCCTGGCTCACTTCCGTGCTCTCCCCAACTGCATGGTCTGGCGCCCTGCAGATGGTAACGAGACCAGTGCTGCTTACTACTCTGCCCTGACTGCTAAGCACACACCCTCCATCTTGGCTCTCACTCGCCAGAACCTGCCCCAGCTCGAGCACTCCAGCATTGAGGCTGCTCTTAAGGGTGCTTACCCCGTTCTTGAGGCTCCTAACGCCACTGTCACCATCATCTCCACTGGTTCCGAAGTCAGCATCTGTCTCGACGCTGCTACTTACCTGCAGAAGAACCACGGCGTTGTTGCTCGCGTTGTCTCCGTGCCCTGCTTCGAGGTCTTCGATGCTCAGGACAAGGAGTACAAGCTCAAGGTTCTCCCCGACGGTATCCCCGTCCTCTCCGTCGAGGTTTGCTCTACCATGGGCTGGGAGCGCTACTCTCACGAGCAGTTCGGCCTGAACCGCTTCGGTGCCTCTGGACCTTACAAGGAGGTCTACGCTGTAAGTCCAACCTAATCGGGATAACACCTTTGAATATTTTCATGTACTGACTTTTTTCTCCTTAGAAATTCGAGTTCACTCCTGAGGGCGTCAGCAAGCGCGCTCTTGCCACCATTGACTTCTACAAGGGTGTCCCCGTCCGGTCGCCCATCAACCGTGCCTTCCAGCAGATTCTGTAGACGTCTTGTTTCTAGCGTCATGAATCCCGTTTTCTTTTTGTCGTTGTTTTTTTTCTTTTTCCGGCTACGAGTTTTTACATGGGTTATGGGATGGGAAAACTGCCATACGGAGAGAAACCCCGAGTGGTGGCACCCTTGGTTTAATGTACTACGAATTTCCTTTTGAGAAGAGTGAAAAGCCGCCATTGAATTTCATTCATGGTTAGGCAATTTCTGGTAGATTTAGAGAGATCTGCTTAAAAATGATTACCATTTCAATCCTTTCAGATTGTTATGTTTTTGTAGATATCCTGTTAAGTACAAAACACCTTTTTCCACTCTAGAATGGAATATGTACGTCTGCATCAAGTACAAGTTAACCGTAGCACCAAATGTGGTGGTGTAGCTTCGGAGGGTTCCTTTGGTTATATTCATCATAGATCATTATCGACCCCATGTCCGCAAAATCTGCACGCATTGAAATAGAGATAGGCATTCACAGGTAGAGGAAATTCAATTGGTATTCTTTTTAAACAAAGCAGAAGAAAAGAAAAAAGGTCCTTATCTTCAGCTGAATCTAAGCGTCCAAAGCCTTGCGAGCAAAGTTGGGAAGCACGAAGCTAGCGCGGTGGATGTCCTGGTTATAGTAGCGGCACAGACGCTCCTCCTCCTCGCGAGACCAGGAGCGGATGGGCTCCTTGAGGTTGCGAGAGCCATCCTTGCAGCAGACCATGAAGCCGATCTGGCCGGAGGGGTAGGTGGGGATGGTGGTGTAGGCGTATTCGGCGGCGGGGAAGACCTCCTTGCAGGACTTCTTGAGGTTTGCGATCAGAGGAAGGTGAAGCCATTGGTTCTCGGCTGTAATGGATAAATAACGAACCCAAACCGATCCCGTAAAGCGGGTGGTTTGAGACGTGATTCGGTTAGCCTGGGTACTTTATATCCAAAGGACTATAGAAGAGATAAATATATAGGAAGCGGGCGAAAGAGTGTGAGAAGGGAAGAAACGTGGGCAGGAAGGTTAATATAACTATAAGGAGACGAGAAATCAAGAAGATATTAAAGAGGTAGAGGAGGCAGAGAAAAAAGAAAGGCGACGAACAACCTTGGGTGGTGATGACACCTCCATCACGCAGGGCGTCTCTGAGAAGCTCAAAGTAGGGCTTCTGGAAGAGGCTCTCAGCGGGACCCTCGGGGTCGGAGCTGTCGGTAATGATAACATCGAACTCGTTCTGGCGCTGCTTCAGGAACTCGAATCCATCACCAATGTGGACCTTGACGTTGGGGTGCTGGAAGCCGATGCTCATGCCGGGGAGGTACTTCTTGGAGACACGGATGACAGCCTAGATAATCAAAAACCCGTAAGCCTGGTGACCAATTGCAAACATAAATGAGGCCGTGGGCCCGTCAGGTCGGTTTTCGTTACCTCATCAATGTCACACAGAATAGCTTCCTCCACGGTCTCGTGCTTGACGACCTCACGGAGGACACCACCGTCACCGCCGCCAATGACGAGAACCTTCTTAGGGTTAGGGTGGGCGTTCATGGCGAGGTGGGTGATCATCTCCTGGTAGCTAGATGCGACACCATCAGTCTCTCGGTGTGGATATCGTTTGCGTGGGGAAGAGATCATACGAGAACTCGTCACGCTCGGTGCATTGAATGACGTTGTCAAGGACAAGAACGGTGCCGTAGTCGCTGCTCTCGAAAACGAGGACGTCCTGGTATTTGGACTCCTCGTGGTGGAGGATCTGGTTCACCTTGAGGTTCATGGCCTGGCCGGGCCACATCTCGGACTGCTCGGAGAACCAGCCATCTGTATCGGAAATGAGGTTAGTTCAAGGATGTAAATTTAATCAAGATGCGATTGGTGATTATGCTCAACACCCAAGCAAGACAATGAGCGGGAATTGAAAAATCCATGATAGCCGTCGTCCTAGAGACTCACGGCGGGGTAGGGTTGGGTAGAGGTGGGAATCTACATACCCTTGATGGTGGGGTGAGTGATCTCGCTCATTGTGATGGAGGTTAAAGACCGGAGAGGGCGAAGATAAGAGGAGAGAATGACAGGGCGGCGCGAAGAAATAGAACGGAGTGACAGAAAGGTAGCTGAAGATGAGGAAAAGCGAGAGAAGAACGAGACTGGAAGAGTTGAGCGCATGCAGATTCATTCAGAGTGGGGGGAACGAGAAAATGGATGTGTATTTTATCGGGCGTCACAGTTGGGTATTTAAGTTACAGAGTTTTCCCAGCGCAGCATTGGGTGGGTTTCTCCTTTCTACCCAGTGAGACCATATCAATTCAGGCTTACCTTCTTCGATTTGGATGAATAGGACATCAATTGGTAAGTAGCAATTAGCATCCTCTATTGGTAGTTAGCAAGATGTCATTCTGTTCATCCGATCCCTCGTTTTCCTTGCCTTGCACTTATGATTGAGTGTAAATACCAAAACCCGTTTCTATCTCGTCCGAAAGAGGAAGGACTCGCGCCGAGAACTCCTCCATATTCGTTGACCAAGCTTGAATCAGTCATAGTTTTGAGGAGTTATATTTGGGTACTCCATTGGAATGCGATTCTAAAGTTGACGGAGTAATCAAACCACTACGAAACTCCACTCCAATTTAAAGTCGCCGCTCAATACACCTTCGCAAAATAGACTCAGACAAATGAAATTGCAATTCGTTCGATTGCTTCTAGTTACTGTACAGTGCAATCATAATCACAACTGCTTGCTCTGTATACCTCCTACATAAGCAACGGTGTATCGCCATCAACCATTCTTTTCAACCAAGCGAAACATTTACTCGTCACCACCCTCGAGAAGACGGCCGGGCTTGGAGTTCAGGTACTCGTTGCTATATCGTAGAAACGAAAGTTAGCCAAGTGGCTCTTCTATTATAGCGTGCTCCACATAAAATAGTTTCCAGGGTGCGTGGAATCTCAAGGTTATGCGTACCGCTCAATAGCCCAGTTCATGACAGCGTAGGCAGCAACGAAGGGAGGAATAACGTAGAGAGCCTGGTATCTGAAACGGCGGAAGGTGTTGAAAATGGCGGCGTGACCAGCACCGGCAAGGGGACGCTGACGGTTGGGAGAGACGGAGTAGGTTGTGATGCGCTGGGGGGTTGAGCAACCTAGAATCATCTGAATTAGTATACACGTTTTCCACTGCTCTGGTCATTCGGATGTGATCCAGAAGCAACTTGAGTCGACAGAAGCGCTATAATAGGGCCATTGGCTGGAATTGCCTGCGCTTGTCCCTATAGCGAGGTGGTCGCATTCGTTGCGTAGGGGTCTGTGATAGAAGAGACATACCCATGTCACCCCAGTTGCCCATGTAGCTATAACACACCACAGTCAGTATTTCAGCAATATAAATGCGCAGTTCGAGAGCAAAAAATTCATCCGAGATAGTAATAAGGGTAGTATCCCAGTGGGACGATGTCGTGGTAATCACCCGAGCACCCCGGGGTATCCCTCGAGTAGGCACCGAAAGAGATGTGGAAAAACTCACACGCCATTCTTAGGATCCAAGTGACCACCCATTGTGAATGTAAGAAGCGAAACGAAGGATTTCCGGAGACGCGACGTAGAGAAAAGGACGAGATATGACGGTGAGGAGGAAGAATCGACGTTCGTTTCGGTCTCGGGCCAAAACGGCGGAAGTTGAGGGAGGTCGCGCTAGTCCGGATTTGGACAGGCTCGAAAAGCCCGCCCGCAACATCATCAGAAAGCTCTCATCCAGCTCTTCAAGTCAAACAACTCCACGCCGGCCCTCCACAACTCATAATCATGGCGGCTAACGGTCTCTACAACATTCAGCGCCTGGCTGTCCCATTAGCGGTGGGCGCCATGGCCGTCAACGCTTCCCTGTACGATGTCAAGGGTGGAACTCGAGCCGTCATCTTCGACAGGTTGTCTGGTGTGCAGGAGAAGGTCGTCAACGAAGGCACGCATTTCTTGGTTCCCTGGTTGCAGAGAGCTATTATCTACGATGTTCGCACCAAGCCTCGTAACATCTCCACCACCACCGGAAGTAAGGATTTGCAGATGGTCAGCTTGACTCTGCGAGTCCTGCACCGTCCGGAGGTCCCGAAGCTGCCAGCCATCTACCAGGTTCGTCCATATCCATCGCGACCGTTCTTTTCCTTGACTAACCATCCTTTTTCTCTGTGTATTTAGTCTTATGGTACCGACTACGATGAACGTGTCCTGCCTTCTATCGGAAACGAAGTCCTCAAATCCATTGTCGCCCAGTTCGACGCAGCCGAACTCATCACCCAGCGTGAGGCTGTCTCAAACCGTATCCGTACAGACCTGTTGAAGCGAGCTTCGCAATTCAACATCGCCCTTGAGGATGTCTCCATCACCCACATGACCTTCGGAAAGGAGTTCACGCGCGCCGTCGAACAGAAACAGATCGCGCAACAGGATGCCGAGCGAGCCCGCTTCATCGTCGAGAAGGCCGAGCAGGAGCGCCAGGCCAACGTCATCCGCGCTGAGGGTGAAGCCGGGAGTGCCGACATCATCAGCAAGGCCGTCGCCAAGGCTGGAAACGGTCTGATCGAAATCCGTCGTATCGAAGCCAGCAAGGACATTGCGAACACCCTCGCCAGCAACCCGAATGTCACATATTTGCCGGGAGGTGAAAGCAAGGAGGGCGGAAAGAGCACAAGTCTTCTCCTGGGGCTTAGGAGTTAAAGGGGTGCGCGAGTTTGAATAAAACTGATCTCATATGTATTTTTTTATGCGACTAATTGTGATTTTTACCCTATCTTGGTTGGAGCTGGGCGTGCATGGCACCATGGCGAATCGTTGCAGCTGGCTGGTGTTCCTTCCTCTCTATGAAATGTAGCAATAGCATACCACCTTTCCTCTCTACAACGAAAATCCCAAACTAATTCCCTGCTGTCCCCGTTCTTGATCCGGCTCTACGGTAACTCCATGACTCGACATCCAAACTATGGAATGGGCTAATTTAAGTCCAAATTGTCGCTCGCTTCTGTTCACTACCAATAGCCGGAGCGTACACCAGTGTATACACACTAAGCAATTGTCAGCATCCGCGTCCCACGGGTAGCTACTAAACGCTATGGAAAATGAAGGAAGGGGGCCAAGGACAGGTTGAGGTGGATGTGAGGGAGTTGCCGCTGGATCAGGGGAGGCTTGTAGTTATTATTTCGGGTGAGAGAATTGCAGGGCTAAAGGGCCAGGATGGGTGGGATGCGTTGCAAAAGGCTGAGGACAATCCAGCCGCGAAGGATACCTGGGTGCAGGTTTCGCCTTGGGATGAGGAGGTTGAGAGCAGCAGCGTGGGAGCTGGGGAGACGCTGTACTTGGAGAAGATAGTGAGCCGGTAGATACCACTTCGCTGGGTTCGTATCATAGTACATAGGCCCAGGCCTCATTATACATCCTATATATAGATATATAGATATGCTTATTATCACAGCCTCCGATAAACATGGATCTGGAACCTCATATCCTCCAATCCAGCGCCCTCTCCAACATCATACCACAACCTAGCCGCATCTCTCCTCCACCATCTCGAATCCTGCGAGTACACCCTTTCCCAGCTCCCCTTCGTAACAGAAAGCAGCGCATGATCAAGCAGGAACTTCATCGGATATTGCCGCTCCTGAGCTCCTGCGCTGCCTCCCTTACCGAGTTTCAGAGTCGAGTAACTGCCGGGGCTGTCGACAACTAACAGGAGCGTGCCCGGCTGTAGGAGGTCGGTGGTTCTGAGAAGGAACGCTGTCGCTTTGGGCATGGATGTTGAGAAGAGTTCGTTTAGCGTGAACATTAGGGTGACCATGTTGGTGTGGGTGGATGAAGATGGTTGAGTGGAGTGGAATAGCGAGGCTAGCTCTGCGTCCGATAATGATAGTACGTCAAGGCGTTTGAAGTCGACATTTAAAATACTGTCAGTTGTTGTATCTTGTTGTTGGCCGTTTGCAAGAAGAGGGGAGGGATGTGACTTTGAGCCTGGGACTGAGGGTGATAGGATGGTGGAGGATAAGCGTCTCACAACAGCAGACCAGTCGGCAATGTCGACGGCTGTTATTGAAAGACTAGAAGACGAGGTAGGTGGCGTTTGTAACTGTTCGGATTTTCTTGTGGACTCATCCCCTTGGCCGCCGTGCTTGTCACTTAGAGAAACGGCTTCAAAGGCATCTGACAGTCCCTTCTGGGACCCAAGTATAGTCCCTTCATCCATCAAATCCCTCCACGCCGCTGAAAGCGCAACAATCTCTGCGCCTGCACCACCACCAATACAGACCACATGAGCTGGGTGAAGCGCAGAGCCCTTGCCAGAATTCCTAGCTTCATCCTCCATCAAAACCTTGAACATAGACTTAAACAGCCCCGCATAGCCCAACGCTCTCGCCGCACTCCATCTCAAGGCATAAGCCCTAAGCAACCCTTCATCAGCATCCGCAAAAGCAGAATCAAAGTCCCGATTATACAGGTGCGATTTGATGGTCTGGATAAGGGTCTTGATGTCCAGAGGCTCCTCTGCAGCAGGATCTTGGGATTCTGAAGATGAATGTGGCGATGAGAGCAGAGCGGACTTGAATACATTCAGGAGAATCTGTTGCAGAGTTATCGGAATTGAGTCAGATATGTCAATCTGATTTTTTTCGTTTTGATTTTCAGCGCCGGAGTCATTCTGCTGTCTCTGCGGTCGATTTTGGTCTTGAACTTGGCGGCGAGGAAGAGGTTTCTTGTCTGGTCTCTTGCTATCGTCCTTTGTGGGTTTGCGGCTGCTGTTTGATTTTTGTGGTGCCATTTCTTGTATTTATTTATATATTTTGTTGGAATTTGGCCATGTATATGGTGGAGGAATTTGGCCAAACTGTTATATGTCTGTAATCGGCCAAGGACAGTCAACCCGTTATATATAAGGCGAAATATAATAGACAACTTATTGGAATGATCTACGCTTGCGCAGATCAGGAGAGAAAAGGATAAAGAAAGTGAATCGAGACCAATCCGATACTGTATAGATCAAATGATGCTATCTGCATCAATGAATTATTTTTAATAGCGGAGGGGCGAGGAAAAGAAGAAAGCAGTGAGTGCATTGGGCGGGAATCGAACCAGAGCCGTTACTGCTGGTATATAAGACAGAAAACGGAGAAGCATTGGTGACGGGTGTGTGGGCCTAGCTCAGAATCCATTTCTTGCCTTTTACCAGAGATGGCCGTGGGCCACGCAAAATACCCTACTCTTCAATCTTTGGAATACTCCTATCGACATAGTCGTCGATTTTTTTTTGTTTTTGCTTGTGAAGTTGGATAACAAGGTCTTTCCTCATCCGGCACTCGGTTTTTCCTGGTCCTTTTATACCTTTGTTTGCTTTGCTATTGAGGACGGAGGGCTGTGTGCATTGGATTTAGTGAGTGCCGATAAACCGAGTCGGCGAGAACACAATCTCCCTCAGCTTCCACCGAGCTCATCGGCTACGTTGACTTGGGTTTGTGGTAATTACTACTTATGCACTTCATTCAAGACAGAATGTAGAATTTATTGTCTTGTAAATGGCCCATGGCCAATCCTAACTTCAAGCTAACTAATTCACCTCCAAGCGGGCCAGGAAAAGACACCAGGTTCCGATGCAGTCACTGCCGATAAAAAACCGGCTCGAGAAGGTTGCAAATGAGAGTAGAGAAGGATGATTAAACAAAGGATTGTAGGAAGAAAAATGAGCTCAAACAGATAGAAACAACATTTGTAACAGATGGTTTATCACATAGTGCAACCGGCCATAGAGAGAGACAAGAACAATGAAGAAGTATCATACCCTTACGCTTGAAATAACATACCAAGAAAAGAGATTCGTCAGGTATCCCAACAACAGAAGGTGGACCGATTGGAAAAGAAAATAAAAAAAGAAAAGAAAGAAAAGAGCGAGAGGGAAAGTAGAGCAAAGAAGAGAGAAGTAACATGGAGAAAGTAGTAGGGTTCGAGGTATGGCACCATCAGGGCCATGTCGAAAAGAAATCATAATCGGGATACTATGTACAGATGTCGATTGTTTTCCGAAACAGCATTTCATCGTGACCGCGGCTAATTTTGAACAGTTGGTTCATTCTGCTTTTCTTTGTCCTTCATTCTCCAGAAATGCATCAGGCGGCTGATTCGACGGCCCTTTTTCTTAGCCTTCTCAGGCTCGTCGCCTGGTGGCTTCTCCTCGTGACTCAGTTTGCTCCTTTCGGCGTGCGGGCCGACGACAAGCTTAGAGAGACTCGCAAGGCTCGATCTCTTGGAGCTAGGTTGACTGGAGCGACGATGAACGGCAGCAGAGAACGATGCTGCCCGTTCTGTCGACATGCGAGGGCGAGGGAAAAACGTTGCAGAAAAGCGATTGAACGTATTCGTCATCGTAGATGCGCTACTAGTTAGTGAAGGCACATCTTCCACAGACGCATGGGGGAATGGATCGAGTGTTGACGATGTGGTGATTGAGCGCGGAGGCTCCGACGAGACAGTAAAGTCAGGTGATGGAAAGGATGAATTTGGTAGGGAGCAACCCCCATGGAGGGAGAATGGAGGAATCGCGGAAAGTTCAGTGGGTGAGGTCACGGGCCGATGGTCGGCAGGTAAGAATCGAGGAGAGATCTCAGGACTAGGAGGGACGGGTATCCTGCTTTGCCATTCCTCGTGTCTGAATGCTTCGATCGGCGTTTTCGGGCGTAGAGAAAACGACGTTGATGACTTCTGAGTTTGACCTGTGTAGAAACGTTGCTCGGCGGGCCTGGAGAGTTCTTGACAAGCCGGAGATGCACCAGGAGCGGGTGTTGCGTCGTGTGCAGCAGCTTTCTGGATCCCAAAACCGGCACTGTCTTCGCCAACAGGCACATCAGCGGGTTGCCGGGTCAAAGTATCAGAGCTCTCCACGCTGTCTTCTGACTGGTTATCCTTGGGTTCTGTACGAGTGGCTTGATCTTGCGGGTGTTCATCGTTGTCGTTACCAGATTCACTAGTGGCTGCAAGGAAAGCATCTTCTTCTTCTTCATAGAAGACGTCTGGATTCTCCAGGGATGAGGTAGTTGGGAATCGGTGGCTTCCAAGGAATGCGCGATCAAACGGAGGCATTTCTGGAGCACTTTCAGCTCGTCGATGGTACCGCATCTCTGGGCCAATAAACTCCCCCCTTCGCCCACCGCTATACATTCGCTTGGTTGCTGCTGAGAAGCCACTTTCCGGAGCATTACTGGTACGCATATCAGGGGTATTAAATGGCCCTAAAGCTGCGTCCAAGTCAATCACAGGACTTGCAGTAGTATTGGGGGCGGTGGTTTGCTCGTAAAAGCTCCTTGGTTTCCATGCATCCTCCAAAGATGCCCATGACTCAACCTCGTCAGAATCGTGTTGGGCCTCTGGATGCGTGGGGTTGGTGGGTGTCCGAATAACGACAATATTATCGTCATCAAATTCCACATCTAAGCCGGAACCGAAATCTGAGTTTGTTCTAGTGAGCGCAGGAGGGCGAACAGGCTTGGACTTCTTCTCTGAGTTGTCCTTCGAGTCATGGGTTTTCCCTTTATTCCTAATCAAAAGGGAACCAGCCCAAGACCGAACCTTCTTCTGCCTCTTCTTGGCCTTGGTCTTTCTTTTCGAAACGGAAGGCGGGGAACTCGATAGCTCATCGATGTCGTCTCCACTCATATCGGAATCATCATCAGAAGACTGCCTAGGTTCAGTCCCGTCATCCTCAATGTGGCTCTTCCTCATGGCTGTAGTGAGGAGGCCAGAGGACATGCTTTTGTGAGAACGGGAATGCCCTGCCGCAGAGTTCGGTCGTTTTGTAGGCGATGAGCTATCTGTAATGCCGTTTCCAGTCAATTCGAGCATCAAAGACGCATCTGCGGTCCTTGGCCTAGGTCTGGGTTTTTGGGGGCCAGATGGAGAATCAGCTTTGGGAAAAGGCATCACGGTTTCGCTCTTTCTAGCAGAGACGACCGGCCGTACTGCATCCTCTGTTTCAGGAACATCGGGCAGGACTTCGGTGGAAAGGAGCGGATTCGAAGGTCGCCGCTCAGTCGACTTTGGAGAACTTGAGCATACCCCATCTACCACTATTTGCGGCGAGGCTGGGGGAGTGAGTCGAGGAAGGGTTGTCGCTGAATGTGACATGGGTCGAGTCGGGTCATGAGAATGCCTACGCTCTCGTATTAAATCCGCTGGCGTAGATGGTGCGCTCTCGGTAGAAGATTTCAAGTCAAGGGCATTGGAAATGGCCGTCAAATCAACGCTTGAAATAGCCGCTGAGCGCCTGTGAGCGTGTCGGCGGCGGTTCCCTCCACCGAAACCAGGTCCAGGCGGGGGTAACTTTGCAGGTGCCGTCGAAGCCTCTTCGTTCGTCTGGCCAGCAGTGGCATCTCCAGGTGTAACCATCTGTTCACCACCAACAAACTCACTGTATCGCCGACGATGTCCACTCATTCGATTCGTGGAAGGGGCTGGCGCAGGCGCCGGCGCCTGGTTCGATCCCGACGATCCCGGGTTGAACGAGAATGAGGGAAGGGCAGGCCGGTCGTTTGTCATGGTCACTGAATCTGGATTGTGTGTGTCATCTGGATCTTGTGCCGGAAAAACGAATGGTGGATTAGGGAGAGGTGTAGACATGGTTTGATTACGCCGGTGTAGGTTAGGGGTTAGATCAGCCGAATCGAAGTAATGGGGCAGCGATGAGGCGGGCTGGGGTTGCAGAGGTAGAGAAATCGACGCCATTATTCAAGGTAGTTGTACCAAAACACTCAAACAGCGCCAACCTCGAGGTGCCGATTTCCAGATCAATCGGGATCTGTTGGCAGGTAGTGATACCTGGTGGTTGGTAGTGATCCAAACGTAGGACCTCCAGACCAACGTGACTTCCCCTCCAGTGACTGGAAAGCCCAAGTTCGTCTGGAGGTCTTTAAATCCGCAGAGATAACATCGGTTTCCCTTAAACCAAGTACGGGTGCTCTAGGGTAAACACCGACCGCAACCCCGAGAATGAGAACGGCAAAATTCTCTAGATCCGAGGGGAGAAGCGAAAAGAAGCGAAAAACGGTACCGCCGGTTGTTCCGCTAATTCGAGTAAACCTATCGAGTCATACGGCGAATAGGGCGAGGGCGAGAGAGAATGTATTGAAAATTGACAAGCAGGTGCGAATCTCAAGCAGGGACGATATTAAGGAGTGGACGGCCACGGAACGGGCCACGACGGCGAAGAATATAGACTGGGCGGATGTGTCGAAAACGGAGGCTAATAAAGAAAGCGAAAGAAGCGAAGCAAAATCGAAGAAAAGGAAGGAGAGAAAGGGAGGAGAGGAAGAGGGGAGGATGGAGGATGAGGTTGAAGGAAGGAGAGGAAAGGCTCAATCGAGGTGTTAGAGGAGCAGAAGAATGGAGGTAGTGGAGTGCCTGAGGCCGTGTACTCTCGTGGTTTCCCTCCGTTTACACTAGGTTTACAGCACGGGAGCAACCATCGTATGGGCAACATGACTGATTGGCTCTCGCTCATACGCCCCAGTACAAGCGGTATCATCAGCTCTATTTCGATCGGCCCTCCGCCAGTCAGAGCCGCCGGGAAATGACGATAAATGAACTATCCAGGATGGGTCCTTGTACCGGCTTGTACCGCGCCTGGCTTGGCCTTGTTATCGCCATCGTCCATGTTTAAAGTCTGCTGCTAAGCACTAGTTTGTATTTGTTTACGGGGAACGTGAATTGAACAGCTGAACTTCCTTCACCACCCCAGAGGACATGGAGGGTATACCGCGAGATATTATTGAGCCACACTTCCCGCCTCTCTTGGCCTGGACCTGCCTGTGGTGTTTGGAAACAGTATGGAGTATGGACGTCATGACTATGGGGACTCGCCACCACATCGAGGTTGGAGAGGATAATACAATGTGATATGGAGCATGGACTTGAAGGACTTCGGTTCCGGATTTGGGTATTGATTATTGAACAATGGGGGATTCAAGACATGGATGTTACCTGTCCAATGGGGGCGGCTTATCGAAATAACAGAACCGTACCTAGCAGGGATAGCAAGACTTGACGAGCGAGCCAAGCCAGCCTGGTGTGAAGACTTGCATGACAGTTCGCCCACAGTGGCTCCCACGGCGGCCAATTTGAGATTGTGACTGCGGATGGTTAGCTGTTTTGGCTCTCGGTTGACTTCCATTGTCTTTGAATCCGGAGAAAAACGCCAGGCATCAGCACACTCAGCGGGCGTACCTGAGACGCAGGCCAATCATGCCCTCCAGCAGCGGAGTCGAAATCTCGCTTGGTCCGGTGGAGAAGAGACCGCCCCACCTTTAATTTCTTAGCGCTGAGGTGAACTCTCCACCCTGGCAATCTCTCTGATGACGCCCCGCTCGCAAAAGCAACAGCCAGCATGGCTTCATCTGCTTGATCGGCAGGAGTCAACGCCATGATGGGCGCTCAAGCTGACGTTGGTGCAGACGAAGAAAGGAGAGGACTAAATCCGGAGAAGTAGAGATCATCCAATCCTCACGTTGAAACAGATATTAATAGTTGTAACTTGTGTCAAAGACCCAAAGAGTACCTGTGCTTGTGGGGTGACTCGGGGAGGGTGTATCATGGCTGACGATGGGGCCTCCCTTTGTTCTCCATCCGTCGGTACGTACGTATTACTATTATTGAATATTGATGGCCCTTCGATTTGACTTGACTTCAATAATCAATACGAATTCATCAGGCTTGGAGGTCCGAAGCCTTCGGACCCGGTCGGTGCGACCTGCCCACGTGATTATGACTTTGAGCAATCAATTGATCGAATTGAGGGCAATCTCAGCCACCTCCTCGCAGCCTTCGTTCAAGTCCGAGTCAAGCCTCTCACACTCTCGTCTGACCCGTCGCAAATGGAACCTTTTCCCGGCCAAGGGACTGCACCTGGACGGCTGGGACCTATCTTCGGGCTTTACTTCTGGCGCTGTCATTCACAACTGACAGTTGGCACCGGCTTGCAGTTTTGAAAGCGCCCGGGCCAAACTAAATTGACCCTGCGAGATCACGAATCGCCCTTCTACAAATCTATTGGCTACTTGATCATGCAGGCCATATCAGTGCGTTTCAACGTTATTATGCAGTGGCGATTGCGGCCGCAAGTGACTGCAATCCTCCGGATAAAACTCCATCCAATTGATTATCGGTAGCGGTTCATGGTGGAGTGAATATCGCAGGATTCGACTCGGGGGGCTTATCTCACGAACGACAGCATGATGGCCAAAAAGCTTGGACTGGATAATGGCACCCGCCAAACCCCTGGGGCTTGATACTTTGTCTCCTGGAGGCTGACCGCTTGACAGGAGAGAGCTGAGTCTCCCTTGCGGCCTTGCCAGGCCGTGATTATGGAGATAGGCGCTGCATCCGATCCCTGCCAAGCTTAGTGTCACTTCCTTCCAGCAACCATCCGAGATACCGAAATGACCTTGGCTGGGCGATCCAGCTATTGCCTTTTTCGGATTAACAACTTGCAACTTCGAAGCACATGCGTTTTACTTGAGAACCCTCCAGGCTCTTGTCTGCGCGACTTGATCTGCTGCAGGCACAGAAAAAATCTCTTTGTCCAATTGGTTGAATATGTTGTGACACATCTCGCTGACCTGGCACTGTTAATGTGGTGATCATGTTATAAACAATTCCCTCGTGATCTAACGACACCAGAGTCCGCAGTGCTCGGGCGGGACCCGGTCAGGATTGCAAGTGGCCAGTTATCAACACCTATTCCTCGTACTACTGCTCAACCCTAACCGTTCTCTGCCCTATTGAGAATCAGACCGGCCTGAAAATTCTTTACATCCGTCATCATCGTCAAATGCACGCTGCAAGGGGACTGAGTCAGTCCCATGTCGGACAAGATTTATTCATCATAGATCTTGCGCTATTCACCCCCTTTCCCCCCTCAGCAGCCACCGCAAGTCAACTCCGTCCTTTGCCACCCCTGCCCCCGCGCAAGAACAGCACACAGTCAGTCTCCCTGCAGTGTAATACTAATTATAACCGTAAAACCCGGACCTTATTCAACGCCCTTGCTTCTCCCGTGCGGCCTGCGGAGAAAATATTGACTTACCGTACTTCGTACGCTGTAATCCGACAGGTATTCGCGAACCATGGTTCAGCTCCCAACGGGAATAATCAAGTTCCAGAAGACTCGACGAACTGGCTCAGATCAATCCCCACCAGGACGTGTCGAGTCAACCATTCAAAACTCGCGCCCTGCGTTCTCTGGCCTCTCTCCTTCAGATCATGATGTCAGATACCATCGAGCTAAGCAGTTTGTGGTTCGGCGCTACCGAGGACCTCAGACCGGAGACGTTAACATCTCAACCATGGTTTGAGGGGCGCTTGTCTCACCATCAAAGTTCGTTGCCCTACCACCACTTACTTGGCTTGAGTGAAACAGTGGTTCATTTCAATCCCGAATATTGACAAGGGTATCTGCTGGAGTGCTTCCTGAGGGGAATCGCCAATCTTTCAGGCCTCCCCTTGTGTCGTATTAAGGTGCTGGCAGCTCCTGCTCATTCGTTGAACGCTTTCAGCCCTACCGGCGGCCTTACAGTTGTAGGTGACTCAGGGTTTGAGACCTCACCTGGTTCAGCTGAGACATCAGTCAAGGTTGCACGTGTTGGAAACGTTAACTGAGATTAACCGATGGCTTTCAGGCACTCGTTGAGTTTACCTGGTACTAGGCCTAGCATGGCCTATCGACTACAATATCCGCTGGGAAGTTCTAGGTTACATTGTTTATTCAAAGTACTGATACGAAGTCCAGCTACCTACGTAGTTATGCTATATATGGCCTATAACATCAGACGAGCCCCTACCTTCACTCCAGGCTCCCTATGACTATGCACATAAAGTGGAATCAATATCCCTCCCAGTCAACGAGATCTGAAATAGTAATCATACAATGGCTCAAAACGCAAGCAAGAAAACAAAAAAGAACATAAAGCAAAAACGAAGAAAAAAACGTGGAAATGGCGTACCTCGAGTCCTGAACCAATCTTAATCCTTCGGAAAGATCACAGGGCTCAAATTGAAGCCTTCTAGCCCGATAAAGGCGCATCACAAGTAATTGTGCAGTAGCCCTGAGAGTACTGCATGGCTCGCCGTTTAATTTTCACGGGCGCCAGGAGAGATAGCGATGATGACAGCCAGCGCTGCTACAATCAAAGCACCAGCTACAAAGGCTATAAGGGCGATACTGCCGCGACTGGCCGGGAACTTGCCTCGGATAATCCAGTATTGGCTCTCAAAGTAGCGATGGAAACCAACCAAGAGAATGAGTATCGCGACCCCAAGGAACGTTGTGCCTAGCGGCTTTCCTAAACTGCGAAGCCGCTCAGAGGTGTCTGATATCCTTATGATTGCGGGACCATCGTAGTCAGATGGTAGCAGTGAAGATACACTGTCGGATGCAATCTCTATACTGTCTTGGGTTTGCGTTGAAGTATTACTCAGGCGAAAGAGTTGTGTCACTGCGATCCCAATGGACGCAAATGCTAGCGAAGTTCGCAGCCACGCGAGAAATGTTCGTTCTACAAAAAGAAGTCCACTGTTAACACGTCCGGGCGTCACGGGAATGGGATGGGCAGGGAAAGTCAAATGGACAGTCTCGAAAAAAGCTCGACGCACCTAAAGCAAGATGATCGCGAGCAACGCTCCCCTTATTCTCCAGCTCTAAACTACCATATCTGTCCGCGATCCGAGAGTACCAGGGCGCTTTGGGTTCATCGGAACCCGCCAGCCCCGAGTTTCGTCGGCTTTGAGCCCTGGAGCCCTGACCTGTCGAAAATTTACCATGCCCCGCATCCGGGCCTCTCAGGACATTCTCGGTCGAGTTATACCGTCGCCGTTGCGAGCTGTCGTGGCTCACTATCGGGGTTACTTCGTTGGCATGCGGCTGCGGGGGTTCCTGGCGAGGCATGGTCGCCTGATGCGGTGAATCAGAATATGTTGGTTCGTGCAGAGGTGGATGGAGGGATGAAGATCGCTGCGTGGGAGGGTAAGCACCGACCTCCCTCGTGTGTTGTGTATTGAGATCAGACTGGTCCATGATGGCGTGCTCGCGGGAGAACAGGGGTTTCCACCGCTGAGGCGCAGAGTTATGAGAGAAAAGGTGGGTAGCGGATGAGGTTCCCCAGCTTTCTCGGTGGAGTTTTGACCGAGAAAGTTGCTAAGACCTGTAGATTGCATTCATCCTCAAGGGAGATTATTCTGAGTAGCAGAAATGAAAAGAGAGGCGCGCAACCTCAGACTGAGTATTTAGGACGTAGAAGTGCTCCCTGGCTTTGGATGAACTCCTCGGCGGGCCCTTCAATGTTCTTCCTTCAGCCAGCGATAATCACGCGCCGCTACTTTGCTTGTGACCAACTACTTTAGGCTTAGTTCCTCGGCTGAGATCGACCCGTTTCTGCCAGGGCGGGTTGCTGCTAGGAAGGCGGTCAATCTGCCCCGTCTGTTTTGAAGGCTTGTTCCTCAGGTGACCCCATGAGTGATCAACAAAGCGACCAAAGCCACTCTTAGTCTTGGTCGATTGAACAACAACCACAGATGAATCAGGGAGATCAGTGTTGTGTCTCTCCTGGAGAAGATGACGACATCTCACGCTGCGGCCTTTTCCCAAGGCTGATGCGTCTCTGTGGTAGCGGTCAACATAGAAAAACTCAAATGCGCCGCCCGTAATGCATCCCTGCCACCCCGCGGACGTGTTTATTTATACTCCTCTTACGTTTGTAGCCGCGATTTTGACGAAGACGCTGAGCATTCTATCTGATGATTTAGCCTGACTTGATGCCGGTGTTTGAAGGCGGGGTAAGTATGATACAGCTATGCACTCGATACGGTGAAGGTACCTAGGCAAACCTGCGAACGGGACAGTACAGGGCAACATAGCCGAGGACACCAATGTGACCATTATGAACAATCGGTCGTCAATTCCCCCACTGTTAGCTAACTTAGCTGGGGTGAATTACCCCCACCGCTAAAGATTGCAGGCTGGGACCCCGCATCCACCGAAACACCACTTCCACGACAAAGCTCTTGCAGCACCTGCAGCTTGGCCATGACTGGGACCTCACATGGTTTGAAGCGAGCTATCCAGGCAGTGCTCCCATGTGCCAGCAAAAGAAGAAGTAGAAGAAGTGGTGACTATATTGCGCCCTGGCGGCCCGGTACTATGCGGAGAAGCCCCAGGGAGTTTGGTTTCTCAGTACGACCGCGGGAACTGATGTCTCGAAGGGCTCTAACAGAAGCTTTTGGAAACAACCTAATAAACAGAAGCTACATAGAATTACCACCCTCCGTTCGATCACCATGAGTCTAGAATAAACTGTCATTCCGAGGTATCCAAATATTAATTATCCTAATATTATTGGCCCTGCTTCTCGACTAGCGACTTGAATCCTTGAAGCAAATCGTTCTTCAAGTCTTCCCAGTTTTCTAACCCAACACTAACCCTCAATAACTTTCTATCCACCCGAGAATCCGACAACGCGCGCCACTCGATGAGGGATTCAACACCACCCAGGCTTGTTGCATGCTGAAACAAAGCCAGTTTGCTTGGTAAAACCCGAGCTAAATCTTCACTCTGCAAGACAATCGAGAAAACTGGGCCAAAGCCATTGGGCATCTGCTCCAGTAGCCAAGGCTCGTCCTGAAGACTGGCATGATGAATGTTCTGCAGAACCGTCCGCACAAGGTGTTCCTCGCTGTTGGGCCCCGGTGTAGCTGCAGATAGAGCCTTGTTTAACCACCCAACCAACTTTCCTGAGCTCTCGCTTGCTCGCTGCACTCGAACATCCAAGGTCCGTAGGCTACGGAGAGCAAGCCAACTCTCCATGTTACCCATAACATTCCCCAGGGCCAACCGGTCCTCTATAAGCTTCTTCTGCCAGTCTCTGCGCTTCACCGCAAGCACTCCACATAGAAGATCACTGTGACCGCCGAAGTACTTAGATCCTGAGTGCATCACAATGTCTGCACCCCACAGGAAGGGGTCCTGCAACGACGGAGGCGCAAATGTGCTATCGACAATAAGATACGCTCCTCTTGAATGAGCCTTTTCCGCGAACTCCTTGATGCTGAATGCAGTCCCCAGGGGATTCACCGGGGTTTCGAGGATGACCACATCGCCTTCTCCTAGGCTTTCTGCTGAACAGTCCAGAGGAAGCTTTTCCAGACCTGAAAGACGGGATATAACTGAAATGACCTCGTGGGTGCCATGGTACCCCTCTCCCACAGAGACGTGTCGAGGGTTTAATAAAATGAGTGCGGCATGCAGCGCAGCTAGTCCAGTCGTGTAGCTCACGGCATGGCCTTTTAGCAGCGACGAAAGCACAGCTTCGAATCGCGTGGCATTGGGCGCGAATTCTCGGGAATATACGTAGTTCTTTCCGTCAAACTCTTCCTGTAACATTGTCAATACAGAACTCTCTGCTGGACAGAAGTTCGACACGCACCACGGGGTCTTCAGATGGAATCAGGTTCTCAGGCTCTTTGGGGAATCTGAAAGTTGTAGATAAGTGGATTGGGGGCGCCACGTCCGTGACCAAGTTTAAGTAGTCGTCGGCATGCAGGGCGTTTGTCGAGGGGTGGTGAATATTTGATGGTGCCATTTTCGAGCACTAGGATGAAGAGTAGAGTTACTTCTAAATTGGAGTGGTTAAAGACTTTTTGAGTTGAACTTTCTACGTTGTACTTTATTTATACGCCTTCTAGACTGAGCTTAGGCCGTTCAACCGTGGAACGCTCGTGGGATTTCTTCAGTCAGCCCCACTCCTCGCAACTTCCCAAAATGGAACTCGACATCAATCGAGCGCCCACGTCAACTGGGTATACATTACATCAATTTAATGAATTCAAGATTACATGTCGGGCATGTAGCTATGGTATAAAGCCGGACTACTGAACGACATCGCCGCACTAGCAGTGGGATCATTAAAGCCAAGCCACTGCATCATCAACATCTGCGTCGCATCAATGGAACCCGGATCAAATCCAGAGTCGCCCCAGACGGGTACTTCCGTCCAAGGCAGCGAAGTGTGTTGCTGCTCTGGGGGTGGTTGCAACTTGGCGGATATATGAGCGTACAGCGCCCTTGAGGCACGATGGAATTTTCCAAAAAGGTCTTCCGAAGAAGTCTCCCCTGCCTCAATCGCGGCTCCTTTTATTCTTTCCGAAATCAAATCCACCACAGTGAGCACGTCAACTGTATTACGAACTTCGTCACGGTGGTCCGCGGGGAGTGATAGTCTTATTAATACGGCGGTACACCGTACCGACTGTGCCCAAAAATGGAAAGGGAAACCGGCCCATTGCAAGGAAGTAAATCTGGAAAAATTATCAAAAAAGGATCGTATAGCCTGTAGGGTGTGGTAGTGGCAATCTCGCTCATCGAGGGTGGATGATATGTTGAATGAAGGGGTGTATTCGACATCCGCACTGACTGGGTGGATGGTTTCGTATATGCTAAGGGAGGTGTAATAGAGTTGTGACAGAAGTATTTCTGTATAGACCACCTGTTAGGAGGGCTTGATCAACACATTGCTGGGAATAATCCAGTGACGAGAACTTGCCATTAGACTTGAGATGCGGTGGTATCAAAGCCGCTATTTCATGTATCTTCCTTTGCACGGCCTCAAGATACCACCTATTTAGCAAAGGCTCTGTTGAGTTGCCGGGCGTCAAGTTCGCGATTGTCTGGTAGCGCCCCAATTGTCGCTGGTCCTTTTCCTCGCTGACTTGTTGAGCAAGAGCCTGGAGGCGTACCTGCAGGCAAAACAGTACGTCGGTTACACACTCCTTGGTTCTGCCTAAAGTGTCGAGGTACTCCTCCATCTGAGGTGTCCAACGCATAGGTTCCATTCGACGATAATGAGATGCCGTCCTGAAACACAGCGTCAAAGCAAAAAAAATTAGTGTTATGCTAGAGCATGATTGGAAGAGCAAAAACGCACAAAGAACTCAAAAAGAAACATCCCAATATAGCCCTCTTGTTCTCTAGTTTTTCCTGGGCTGTCTCCTCTGGGTTTCTCGAACGACGAGGGCCTAGGCCCGCGCTCATTACTTCGCCGGGGAAAAGATATGATCCAATGGGTCCTGATGTATCCACACGAAGATCGTACGCTACCGCCATTGCTATTTGCGTTAGACGAGAAGGACTCGAGGTGGTCACATTATTGATAAAGGTATCATAACCCCAACAGAGATATGTCAATACGCAGAGTAGCAAATCCAAGCTCGTGTCAATGCCTCCCCATGTTTTTTGGGTAATAATACTTTTCAACTCGTTCCCACGTACCCGTTTCTCCTGGACCGATGGCGAGGTGACAGCCATAATGGCTTGAAATAAAAGCGGCTTCTCCTCGTCGAGTTTCTGTGCACTCAAATCTGGTGGCAGATCCACGAACGCAAGAAACGGCAGCATCCGTTCCCGGAAGATAGAAAGACGTGATAGTTCTTGATCGGGAGATAACTTCCAATCACTTGAAGTGGTTGGCGTCCGGTCAGATATCGACAGTTCCCTCGTTTCATATAGTGGTTCTGTGCCCTGCTGTCTCTCCTGAAGAACATCGCGCAAGGCAGAGGGCGAAGCAGAACCCTCAACGACTTCATTTAAAAGCGTGTTGAGACTGTCAACCTTGGCCTTGAGGCTTGCGATTGTTGCAGCCGCATCGGAAGGCTTCTGAGTAGCTCGCTTGCGAAGCGACTCTGCCGAGGAGCATTCCTTCTTGAGTCGAATACATCTTTCGCAGCTATCAGCGTTGTCGTGTCTAACGCACTTGGACTTGTTCTTGAAGCAGGGTAAACACGCTTGCCCGTATTGACTGGCAGTTCTTTTCTTCCCCACCCTAGAAGTGGAGCCTGATTGATAGGGATTTCGAGTAGACATAATCCCTGCAGGTTGTTTATGGAGGGAAGTGGGTGAGAAAAACTGCCGGATATCGACAAGCTATACAGCTCATCAGGATAAAGCCATTGAATGAAACCGACCAAGGATTCAAGGGCGCAACGCCTCGGGAACGAAGACAGGTCTCCTGTTCAGGTCCGGCATGACCTGGAGGCTGAGGCTGGACGGGCATAGGCTAGACTCGCCCCAGCAATGAACAAGGGAGTCACATGACCAGATAGCGCGCAGTTTTAACGTCCAGCCGAGGACTTTTGACATTGGAGGTCGTTGCTTTGTGGGCGATGGAAATAGTGGCGCTGTGTTTGTTGTCACTAACCAACCGTTGAGTCACTGACAGACAACCCATCTTTTACCAGCAAGAACGGAATGCCCTGAGATCCAGTGTTTTCCGGACCCCAAACCCGATTCTGGCGCCCTGGCCTTCAGGCGGGGCTCGGGAACTGGACCGATGACTGACCAAAGGCCCCCATTCCATTTGGAGAAGTTCGGCGACGAGTCGGTTTTCTCTACCAATGGCAAAGGAACGATTAAAAGCATCCAAATCATGCCTAAGTGGTGACATCCAGGGCTATATGACTCCCCGCATCGCCTTACCTTTAAGAAGACCAGACGCGAATAGTTTCAACCTCGTACATCTTGAAACTCAAATATTCGTGTAGAGGTCAAGCTACATAAAACAGATCTCGGCTAGAAATGTACCTGCGAGCAGTCCACGCAGAGGGGCAAATCGCCATCCTCCACCAACTCATCCGCGACAACCCACTAGGAATTGTCACAACAGCTATCCGGTCGCCTTCATACCCACTTCTCCAAAGCAGCCATATTCCATTCATACTAGATGTTCCAGAGACGAAAGATGGTAGTCTCTCGAACGGAATACTACGCGGTCATATGGCAAAGCAGAATCCGCAGGCAAAAGCGCTGATGGAGGCATTGGCGGCGCAACAAGAGCAAGGCAACACAAGTCTCGAGCTACCAGACGAGGTCCTGATACTCTTTAACGGCCCACATCACCACTATGTGACCCCAAAATTTTATACCGAGACCAAGCCCGCAACTGGCAAGGTCGTTCCCACCTGGAACTATGCCGCTGCGCAGGCATATGGGAAAATCCGGATATACTGTGACTCCAAGTCTGAGGAAACGTCGAACTATTTACAGAAGCAAGTTGAGGAACTATCGAACCAGTCGGAAACGTCAATTATGGGATATGCTTCGCCGTGGAAGGTGTCTGATGCGCCGGTTAACTACGTCGACCTTCTAAAGAAGAACATTATCGGCATCGAGATTACGATCGACCGCCTACAGGGGAAGTTTAAGATGAGCCAGGAAATGGGCCAGGGTGATCAGGAGGGCGTCATCAATGGGTTCGAGAAACTGGGCACTGAAACCGGGAAGGGGATTGCGGATATGGTGAAGCTGAGGGCAGAAATGAAGGATCGGAAGAAGTGAGGATTTAGAAGTTGATCCCACTATTTTGTGTCACTACGGCATATTAGCGCATAAAGACGAAGGCCATGATATCCCAATACATTTATAATATCCATGACATGGACTACTTTGTATCCAGCTTGGTAAATTGTAATAGAAATTTCAAGACCTTGAAGCCTTCGATGGCTCTCCTACTATATAAGGACGCTAACCGCTTCGGGGATCCACCGTGGTCCCCGTCTGATTTGACATCATTCCGATAGCATTAACAGCTTCTTTCAACTTACAACAAAAAACAACTCAACTCTCAACATGGCCGAAGATCAAAAAACATCCGCGAAGCCGAAGATCGATCTCTCGCAAAAGCTATCAGAGCTGCGTGCAGCAAGAACAAAGTCCCAATCCTCAAGAGATCCAACCCCCGTCACCCCTCCCCTCCCGAACCCGCCAGACCTATCCTCCCACGAACACTTTGTCCCCGTTCGTCGAATCCTTTCTAAAAATGATCATGAAACATTCCTCTCCTCGCCAACCTACACCCTTGTTCTCGCCTTCATCTTCGGTCTTTCAGACTCGGTGCGGGGCCGCGCAGCACCAGACACCGAAGCCAATCTCCCCGCCAACATCTCCAAAATTCTCTCGGTAATAAACAATATCGACAAGCTCGTCGAAAAGCACCCAGGTATCGACCAGGGTGGCTCTCGGTTCGGGAACCCTGCCTTCCGCGACCTGTTTGACGACGTCGCCACCCAGAGCACAGCATGGCATCGAGACATTCTCGGAATACAAAACGAGTCTGCTATTGACGAGATATCCACATACCTGATTCACTCGCTGGGATCGCGGGACAGACTGGACTATGGCTCGGGGCACGAACTGAATTTCATGATGTGGCTTCTCTGTCTGCGACAGCACAGCCTGTTCTCAAAGCCGGACTTTGAGTCGATCGTGTTCCGTGTCTATGTTCGGTATATGCGTCTTATGCGCGATGTTCAGTCGACATATTATCTTGAACCCGCCGGGTCCCACGGTGTCTGGGGATTGGATGATTACCACTTCTTGCCGTTTTTGTTTGGCGCGGCGCAGCTCGTTGGACATCCATATGTCACGCCGCTGGCGATTCATAACACCGCTATTCTTGATGAAGAGGGGGATCGGTATCTCTATCTCGACCAGGTGCGATGGGTGGATAGCGTCAAAACAGTAAAAGGTCTTCGGTGGCATAGTCCTATGCTGGATGATATCTCGGGCGCGAAGAACTGGACTAAGATTGAGAGCGGCATGAAGAAAATGTTCATCAAGGAAGTCATGGGGAAACTTCCTATCATGCAGCACTTCTTGTTTGGCAGTTTATTACCTGCTGAACCTGGTATGGGCGAACTCCCAGCTGGAGAAGAGGAAAGCGAACATACGCACGAGCATGGAGACGGGCATGCCCACGACCACAGTCAGCATTCAGATTGGTTTGGCGATTGCTGTGGAATCAAGGTACCGAGTACTATAGCCGCTGGGGCTGAGATGCGAAAAAGGATGGGTGGGAGCTCGAACCTACGCCCGATTCCTTTTGATTAGGCGGCTTACTACTAAGTACATTTATGTGAAATGTTGAAATGAAACTACATATACAGATCTTAGAATGCTAAATGAATGATATAGATTTAATTATTTTGGACTCGCCCGGGAACAGTTTATGATTCCAGCAATCCCATTAAACCACAAATACCAAAATACCCAATTATAGAGAAAAGACGCTCAGAACAGAACCCAGCAAAAGCCCTCATTGCCACTCATCTATACTAACCTCCATCGCCCAAACATTAACATTACTCCTCAGCCTATCCCTGAGTATCTCTCTCGCCTCCTCAAGCACCATCTTTATGTCCGTCGACTGTTTCATGCCAATTTCAAAAACGAAACCCTTCCCACAATCCTCATCATCCGGCTTCTCGGTATAAATCGTCGCCTTGGCATTCTCCATTTCCGCAAGCGCAACTCTATACCTGAAAATCAACGAGTCACACTCCTCCTCAAGAGGGATAACCACGTACCACGTGAAATCATCCGTGTAAAAGCGCTTAGGCGGTTTCTTGTACGGCTTCGGGGTGTCCAGCTCCTCTAGTTGTTTCTGTGAGAGTCTGCGCCCGTTAGTCGCCGTGGGCTTGTATCTCAAATGTGAACAAGCGGAGCACTGATAGCATCGCAGTCCGGTTTGGAGTTCTGTGTTGAAAGGGTGGCCCGCTGTTGGACAGTCTGAGCCTGTGCTGCAGAGTGTACAGGTTGCGCACTCGTATTTTGCTTGTTGCCCTGGGACCCATGTGGATTCTGGGGCTTGACGGTGGGTCGTGTTTAGTATGGTGGTTTCACTGGCTTCTTCTTCTGCTTCGTCGTTTGAATCTTGGTCTGACATTATCTGGTCGTCCTCCATTTGGCCAGTTTGATAAGCTCCCTCGGTCGACTCGATTGGATCCATGTTAATGCTTGAAGGTAAAGAGGGTTTGATGGAAACAAAAGATGTGGTACACTGGCTCCTATACTACGGGGTACTACTTATACTCTGCGAGTGTGCTCAATGGCTTTGTTCTCGATAAGTGAATGTTCAAGTGGGTTGAACTCATGGGCTTTGTTTTCATTAAAGTGAGTTTGTGTAGATTGGCGGGGGTTTATGAAGCTGTTAGGGAAGCATATGAATATACAGGGCTACAATTGGCGGTATAAGTATATAGAAGTGAATATACCCAATAGTGAGTCTAGTTTAAGTTCCCCAATCATTAATACTCGACTACGAACCTCTATACAACCGTGCTACAACCAGAATCCTAGGTAATATAGGTATAGCCCATAGGTTTCAGACCAAGCCACAAAATACATCATGGGCTCAAATCTATAATTCGCCCTCTATAAGCATATTAAACCCACAATAGAAATCCTGTTCAGTTCAAGATGAAATCCATCCTCTACCCAGCAAGTATATGTCACGTGATTCCCATAAAGCAGCACCGCCGCCACTCCCATTCTGTCAAATCACCTCCGTCTCCCAACCAGACCATACCTACAAAAGTCAACCCTCAAGACCCCATAGACCTCAAATACCGGCGCATCACCCATTTAAAATGGATGAATACTCAGCCGGCGGCGGCGGGAAGCTCAAACTCAAAGGCGCCAAAGTTAGCGACGGCCGGGTCAAAAAGAAGAAGAGTAGCAAGAAGAGCTCTTCCGCCACTACCGCTGCTGGCGCGGGCGGAGCCGAGAAGGAAAGAGAGAAGAGCAGCGAAGCTGCAGCTGCTGGGGAGGAGGGATCCTCTACTACTACTACTGGTGCTTTACCGGGTGAAGAAGGGGAGGAGGGTAATGGATCCTCGACCCCACAGTCGCAGTCGCATGCGCCTGCGAAGACGGAAGCTGAGAAGAGGCATGAGGAGATGAGGAGGAAGCGGGTATGTTGCACTCACTCTACTTTTGCCCCAAATCTGCATTTCGGTTTGTCCTTCTTTTTGGATGTGAGATTGGATTCGAGGATGTACTTTTGTTTATTTTGTTTATTTTTTTTATTTTTTACAATTCCCGTGTCCTGTTCCTTCGTTTGTTTCTAGTGTCAGGTCATGTCTGGGCTATTCTCCAATCTTCAGTTTTCCGGGTATGGCGACATACATTCATGCTGATACACCGATAGGCATTAGAGCGACTGAAGCGCGACGGTATCAAGACCCATAAGGAGCGGGTCGAGGAACTGAATAAGTACTTGAGCAGATTGAGCGAGCACCACGATATGTATGTTCCTACTGCTTCTGTTTTCTCGAATGGCATGATGCTAAGTGTTCACGTACAGGCCCAAGATTGGACCCGGCTAAAGCCAACCAACGATCTCACGCTCAACTGTATTATTTGCGTTTCAGCTTTAACTTCGAATTCAACTTCAGCTTAGCTGGCTGTGCCATTTGGGAAATGGGAGTGGTCCCCAGTCCCTGTTTGAGCTTTGGCCTGCTAGGATGGCCCCGGCTACGTTCTGCACGCTTACTGGTTCCGAACACACACCATGCACGACGTCTACGTTGTTCCTAGAATATGGAAAGATGATGGGTTCAAAAGTATGCATATGTACCTATACCCGCTTGGCTATGTGACACGCCAATGGACACGATGATAGTCCAAAAATGGGACCAAGATTCTGCTCCAAGTGGATGGATGAAAAAGATCTTGCCATCAAGTAGCCATCAACTGAAACGTCAATGACTATCGCAGTCCCAAGACTATGCAAGAAAGGAAACAAAAGAAGTCAACTCCACAGTAGTCTAACGCCACGCGTATGATGCGGAAAATAGGAAGATAGAGAAATAGATGCCCCAACCCAGAAGTGAAGATGCTCAACGACGACAAATAGGAAGCAGAATCATAAAAAAAAATAAAAAAAAATCCACATCTAACGGAGAATGTTGCATATCTGTAGCCGTAGCCGCCGACATATCCGAAATCGCTCAAGAGGAGAATGGGATCGAAAACGGATCGCAGGTCGATAGATGGTGGAAATGAAAGGAGGTGTGATGAGAGGTGACCCCCTATTTATACCCCCTTAATGACTTGAGTCCGCTCATTGTTGAGTTTATCGGCATTCCGGGCGTGGGATTCCTTCTTGCAGTCCTCGAGACCGGTGCACGAGTGAGCTTCCAGCATCCGGTGTTTGGAGCAGAAGTGGCCGTTGCAGAAACTGCAGTCGCCGACGATGCGTTGGGCAGCTTCCTTGCACTCCTTGAAATTGCAACGAGGCTTGCGCGGAGCCATGCTGGGTGGTTGTGGCGAGAAGAGGCCGAAGAAGGAAGGGTGCGGATAAGGAGGCGACGCCGAAGTCGGGACTCGGTGCGGAGACGACGCTGTCGCTTGTTGGGGCGGTTGGTGAAGGTTTTGAGCAGAGTTATGTGGAAGGAAAACCGCTCAACGATGCTGCAAATGAGCGAGGTAGCGGATAGAAGGGACCGAAATGTCGAGGAACTGAGGGTGACGTGGTAGTAAGAGTAGAAGGTCGGTCACAAGAGCGAGCTGGGAGAGGTGAGAGAGATAAGGAGGGCAGATAAGGATGGGGGCGCTATGAAGGGTGAGGAGGGAGGATGGCGGAATATATAAGGAGGGAAAGTGGACTAGGTTCTGGAACCGGGACGCAAACCGAGAATCACGAATGGACAAAGGGTGGAAAAGGAAACGGAGCGAGGCAGCGCAGCGGCGACAGCAGCGCAAAGTCAATTTATACGGAATCGCCTCATGGATGCCCGGCTGAGTCAAGGCGATCGCCGCAGTCGGGTCACTGTTGCAGTCGACATTATTAGCCGCTGTTCAAACCGCCTACTCTGGAACTACTAGTCAACCACGCCTGGTGGAGCACTGGAAGCTTCCAGGACTCGCCTGAACGCTTCATCTCGCGGTACTGAAATATTCGCTGCTTTATTAATCACCGACCCAGACTCTCGCCTTCCGGATTCGATTAGCAGAGCAGTTGTAACAATGATGGCAACCGTGGAAGGCAGACTCTTTCATCTTACTAAGTTACGCCCCGAGTTCTTTCACTGACCGACAGAGTTACTAGTAGCGAGTTAGTGGTGGTGGTGGTGGTGCCTTAGTATACCTCGAGTCGTGGTCCATACGTGTCTTATCCACGCACTTTATGGCGTCATGCTGCCACCACGACTTCTGACTGAATGATGTCGCAAGTCATGAAGTGACGCTATCACAAGGACCCGGAGCGCATACGGAGAAATTGGATGGGCCAGGTTGCGTGTTTGCGGTTGCCATCTGGACAGAATTCGCAGCCCAACCGCCGCAATGCACCAACCCTGCGACTACTTCTCTACTAGTCGCGCAAGAGTATCCCTAGTAATGCAATCCAGGTACTCAGGTCGCACTGCAGCCAAGCCAATGTCTGTGCAATGCGCACCTGGCTTAACCCTCCCCGCAATAGTTAACTCAAAGCCTTGAGCCAACCCAGTTCCCATATGAAAATGGGATTATTGAGAGAAACGGGTGACTTGGGCGCAGGCTATCAAATCTTAATCTCCTGGCCGGGGGGAGGGAGTCACATGAGGCCCGTTGGTCGCGAACTGCGGAATCCATTCCCAAGCGCCGTCAGCTGAGTGAGTTCGAGACTCGAGGGTCATGTACTCGTGAAGCGTCACATTGGCGTCCTAAGCTCAGCTGTACAGTACCTTTTTCCCATTGTGGTGCCGAGTACAAGGAGCACCGGATGGGAGACGGAGGTCGCACACCACGTCCAACGCACAGCATGCAGATCGGCCCATCTGTCGTCTGTGCTGGCTGCAGAACTCTTGACTAGTACTACGTAGCTGAGCCAGATCCCGTTTCCCAGCAATAGCATTTTTTGCGGCCTTGATTAGGGCGTTCTACACCGTATCATTCCAGGCCTCCAACTCCAATTTCGTCGGCGAGATCGGCTAGCGATCGAGAAGTGTCGGATGTACTTCGGAATTCGTAGTTCATACTGCGTGCTGCCATCAGGAACGGAAAGACTAGACGAACCCTGGTAGAAATTTTCTAGTCGACCTCCAATTCTCAACACGCAGCATTACTTATTTGGAGACAATGAGCAATTCTTCAGAGGTTATCAACTTGGACACGGCACTAGACCGAACCGGGTAATCCCGATTTTTGGCATTGCTGCACCCTTTGCACCACTCAGTCACGTCCACCTTGCAGTCCTCTGGCGATCGACTCCCTTCCTGCACCATCTCCACATCCCCGCCGAGGTACGCAGAAGCCAGGTTCTGTTTAAATTCACAATGGCCAACCAAGGCGTCGAGAAGGGTGACTCGTACAAGAGTGGTTCAGTCTCCAAGGGCCAATGAGAGCTGCCGAGCCTGCGAGTCCCACGGTCTGAGAGATGAGTCTCAGGGTGAATAACTTCTCGACTATGGACTCCACGTTTTAATATCTACGGCGACTTCTGAGCGGTTAACTGACTGACAACTCATGGGCAAGGTACGGTAGCAGTCGTTGGGTCTGAATTTGGGGAAACGTTAACTGTACCACTACCACTACCACTACCACTCAGACTCTGGAACTCCCTGCAACTCCTCCTTGCAGCGGACGATTTCCAGCAACAAGCTTGGTTTCCCAACTTGCTGAGGCCCTTGGCAATTTGCAAGATGGCTAGATCCATTCAACTCTCCGTGATTCGAGCGACGTCTTGGGCATATTGGTGGACCCTCATTTGATCGTATAATGCGAAGGCAAGAAATGGGGGGCAAATATCGGATACTTGGGGTATGAAGAGGAAATTAGCATATACGAAAAAGTTATATAAAACCAAGACCTTGTACGATGGTTGTCGTTTATTTTTCTAAAAGTAGAGGATAAAAGTGGAACATTATCTCTAAGTCGAGGCGTAGCGCCGCGTCTTTGGGCTCGACCAACTTTATACCAACTACACCATCAATTGGACGGCGAATCTCAAACCACAGTGAATAGGCACCTCGGCAACGAATTGGAATTAAAATAAATAACCCCGGCCTCAGAACATATGGGGACTAGGTAGCCAATCGCAATATTCGTAAGATTACTGCACACTGACCAACATGAGTTTCAAATTTCTTTCATTTCCCCCCTAATCAGATACCTAGGTAATTTCCGCGCCAAATATAGAAATTCAAACAACACGCACGCATTGACGTTAGAGAATAAAATGAAAACGCCTTTTCCCGTCTCAGGATACACCAGGTCATAAGATAAAACGAAATGAACATCAAAAGAGAAGCAAACGCGTTGCTTCTCATACTCCGAGCTCCTCCTTACCCGCCTCTGGGTCCAGGTAGTTTTCTCTCTCTGCCGCTTCGTATTCTCCAACGAGATCCATCACCACTGCTCGGGCTTCGTCGAATTCGTCGAGGCCGTCTTGGAATGGAGCTTCTTTCTTATATTGTTCTAAGAAAGCGTTTCGTTTTCGTAGGCGGTCATATTGTTGGACGATTCGTTTGAACAACGTAGCAACCGATGTGTGGTTCGCTAGCATTAGACCACTGACACGATGTGTGTTCTGGATGTATGGCGATTTCTTAGTAAGAGCAACCTGGATGCTAGCGGGGCCCCAGGGGATGAACGACGCCAGACGTCGCTCACGGATACGTAGTAGCGATTTGTGCACATCTGTTGGGTCCGCCTCTCCCTGGATGATGTTGAGGATACTGATGTAGCAGCTGGACTTGCTAGGGTTGATCGAGACCATCCGGTTCTTGGGCTGTAAAAGACGACGCATGACATCTAGGACTGTTGTTTTCCGGACCGTCTTGGCTTGGTCGATATTATCTCCTGTGAAAGGTGTGTATGAGGTAAGGAGGAAGTGGCTGCGTGGCGTGGGAATTAGAGAGGCTATGATCCCGACAAGGTCATTATGCATATAGCCCGGGTATCGAAGGGGGGTTGTAGAAGCGGACATAACAGTAGATACCTAAATTGTTAGCATGCGCCTTCAACGGCTACCTATCGGACTGAACATACGAGTTGGTTGGTTTGCTGAAACGAGGGTTCTTGCACGTGCAGTCTGTCGGCGACGATTCGTGAGAGGGCAGCATTATCCAAGACAACCTGAGAAGCAATTTAGCGTATGTAGCAATCGCCAGATAGTGCAGTCTTACAACAGAGTCAGCATTCTGCGTCAGTCGTCGCATGGCGAGAAGACTATTATACGGGTTGACCACGACATCTGCAGCCTGTGTATCGGGGAAAACGGAGTATGTTTGGATCAATTTCTTTGGGAATCGGTCGTTCATGCGCTCCAGGATGAAGCTTCCCAGTCCAGAACCAGTTCCTCCTGCGATCGAGTGTAGAAACATGAAACCCTATTTCAACGTCAACTTAACTTCCCTGTGTTTCGGATTGATAGCTCCGTTGTATTCCCACTGCGGCGCCATACCTCTAGAGAGTCACTCCCATCCGCTTCCCGATCAATCATGTCGAAAACCTCCTCCTGGACGACCTCCCCAGCGGCATATCCAGCACCCCAGTTATTTCCAGCACCAATACCCTGCTGTCCGATAAAGAAGTTTTCCGGGTTGTAGATGTTCTTGTATGGGCCAGATTGAATGCCATGCAAAACCTATCAAAAACGTTTCAGCTCGTTGTCCGCAAAGCTCCTCCGCATATGGGCATCCTACCCTCGGTTCTAAGTCCAGTAAGATCGCTCGGGGAATGTATCGTGTATCATCACTCTAGAAAACAACCCATTAGTGACTGCTCCAGAAGGCTCCCAATTCAGTGACACCGCGGTCTACACACCTGGTAGAAGAACACATCCTTGCGATCACCGCCTTCTGTCGCAAACTCCTCCAGATTTCCATCTTGACTTATCCCGTGCTCCAGGCATAGCTGTTGCCAGAATTGACTCCCCACTGCAAAAGTCTCCGTCAGTATAACGCCGGTAGATGGGGTGTAATAGACTAGATTGTCGGCTGGGGCGAGAGGGGTCTCGAGTTGGTTGCTCTAGGTCGTGGGTTTCGTACCGTTGTTGCCGCACTGGCCGGCTTGAAGTGTGATGATCTCCCTGTAAAAATGTTAAAAACAACTCGAGACAAATCCACAGTAAAATGAAGATTTAAAGCAAAAGCTAGAATGGCATACCTGGGCATCTTTTTTCCTGTTTAACCCGGAGAAGTCGAGGTGATAATCTACGCGTAGCGCGTTCCTTGGGGGAGTTTGATCGGAGTGGGGCCTCAGACCGCAAGTGACGCAGGAAGTGAAGACGTACCGCCATGACTCGATCAACATGAATGGATTATAACTGCATGGATTGGTTTACTTCAACGTCAGAGTCAATAATTACTGCTTTTTCATAAATCGAGACTCAATTATAATAGCCAACCTGATATTCATAACAACTTTGTCGCTGGTAACGCTCCTCATCTGTTTCGCCCATAGATAAATAATATGCTCTCATCAAGTCATCAGTGCGATTCTTTGGAGATTTCCACATTCCTTAGATTGAGACCGATAATCTCTTCAATAACATATCTCAAATACGTCGTAATATGAACTCGTAGATTGCTAAAGCATGACCCTAGAAACCAGCTTTGCATGCCGTCACAAGCATACCGGCACCAGAAACAACGCCGTCGACTATCTTCACACGGCTACCTTGCTTTCGACCGTATGCCTTGATACAGCCCTCTCGAACCGCTTCCTCCATGCCGGCCATACCAGCGCATCCTAGGCAGATAGCACTAACAGGGCGTGGGTTTACTTTGATCAGCCGCTCGGTGGCCTCGATAATCCTTCGTCGTACTTCTTCAGGTTGGGTGGTATGGAGCTCGACGGCCGTGAGCCCAGTTGTTTCCACACCAGTGAACCTATTAGAGGGGGTTTTATCACCGGAGTTGACGAGCATGTCCGAAACAGCATTGGTGAGCTCAGCCTTCCAACTACTCCCAGTAGTGACAATACCAAATGTGTCCTTAGCTTGCGATTTGCCAAACCCTCCATCCCATGTGAGTTGGAAAGAGCTGACCAGTGATAGCGAAGCCACGATGCTTCCTTCAAAGATACCCGTCACGTACTTCTTTTTGGTACTTGCGGTTGGCCCGAGCTCCAATAAAGCTGCATCTTCTAGCTTATCGATGGCCTCTCTGAGCATTCCAACGAGGGGGTGGGCTGAATAGCATGCGACGAGAAAAGCATCGTACTTTGGGACCAACGGTTCCACAAATGGCCTGCAGTGGAGGGCTGATAGGACTGAGTCTTCGCCCGAGTTTATGCTAGAGATGCCGTGGATGACTCGCCCATCGGGAAGTGTAACAGATTCAGACTGTGGAGCTGTGAAGTAGTCGAACTGGACGTCGGTGTACCCGAGGTTTTCCAAGATGGGGACCAGGGCACTTGTCATATGAGTAGAGGTGTTGGGGTTGATGACCAAGATTGAGAATCGTGGACCACTCACTGTCGCCATGGTTGATGTTGGATACGGACGTTCGTATCGCCTTCGGCCATGGACAGTTTGGTGGCGGGGTTGAGAAGCTAAGAGCAGTGAATGGGGAGCTTTGGAGTTGTGCAGAAATGCTGGGGATTCGCCGCTTCTCGAGCAATTGGGCCCGCATTCTGCTAAGCACCAACTACCTGGCGGGAGGCAATCCTTTCGTTGAATTCATTTGGTCCCAGACGAGTATAGAAGGCTTTACAGTGGCCAGAAAGCAAATATACACAGAGCATAATATATTGCCAATACGAGTTTCTTTGCCCAAATACGACGGGAATGACGCGACCAGGTGTGGGGTCGTGATGCTTGATAATCCGGCCGTTCATCTCCAGCTCTCTGCCGAGTTCCGTGGATAAATATTAATTATTTTGCTTCAGCTGTGTCTGTAACCCGTTTGAAAGGTCCAGATAGATTTATCTGCGACTCGGCAATACCCAGGTAAGCCATACTGGTTATGTACCTGCACCCCTGCTAACATGCACCTCTTACCCCGCAGCTATCTATATCGAGACAGCAATATGCCCCTCATCGCTCAGAACCCAGTCCCAAGGACAATCCTTGGGTTAATGACCTACGGTACAGACGAGTCAGCAGGCGCTCGTATCACATCGTTGGATGAGTTCAACAAGCACTTGGACTATATTCAGCAACAAGGCTTCAACGAAGTCGATACCGCACGTCTCTATATTGGCGGAGCGCAGGAAGCTTTCACGGCCCAGGCAAAATGGAAGGAGCGAGGTTTAAAACTGGCAACCAAGGTCTACCCAACAGCTCCTGGTGTCCATAAACCCGATGTTCTCCGTGAGAGATTCGAGACATCCCTTAAGGAATTGGGGACAGACCAGGTTGATATCTTCTACTTGCATGCGCCTGACCGGTCTGTTCCATTTGCCGAGACATTAGAAGCCGTTAACGAGTTGCATAAAGAGGGCAAGTTTGTGCAACTAGGGTTGAGTAATTTCACAGCGTTTGAACTCGCAGAAGTTGTCACTCTTTGCAATGAGAGGGGCTGGGTACGACCGACAATTTTCCAGGCAATGTATAACGCGATCAGTGAGTTAGCCATGACTTATAGCCCTACAGTTTAGGGTAACCTTGCAGTGTTGATTGTACTGACCTCTGACACTACAGCACGTTCAATTGAAACCGAGTTAATTCCTGCCTGCAAGCGCTACGGCATCGAAATAGTCGTTTACAATCCCCTTGCTGGTGGAATTTTCTCTGGCAAATACAAGACGAAGGATATTCCCGCAGAGGGCCGATATAGCGACAAGTCTAAGAGTGGTGCAATGTATAGGAAACGTTATTTCCGGGATGCCACCTTCGATGCCTTGGCCGTCATCGAACCCGTGGTACAGAAACATGGGCTTACACTGCCTGAGACTGCGCTGCGTTGGGTTCACCACCACTCCAAGCTCAACGTCGACGATGGCCGGGACGGAATCATCATTGGCGTGAGCAGCTTTGCCCAGTTAGAAAGCAATCTCAGAGATGTGCAAAAAGGGCCTCTTCCAGAGGAGGTTGTTGAAGCACTAGATAATGCGTGGTTAATCGCAAAACCGACAACTCCAGATTACTGGCATCTGGACCTCAAATACACATACAACACCCAGGAGGCGTTGTTCAAACCAAAGCCTAAGGTTTAGGCGCCAGGGAACATGTCAGAAATTGGATGGGAGTATCCGTACTTGTGCCAAATATATTTATTATTTTAGCCTTTGTCGTTTGATGCTAAATGCATCCTCTTCGTTCGATATATTGAAAAATTATCAGCCCTTGCCCAGCATTCTTACCTAATTTGAAAAAGAAATGAGCGTATCAGAATCTCCCTCCAAAAATACATTGGAGATACAATCTGTGCAATGAGTTCATTCGTCGTCAGCTGTTCATACACAGCCACGAAAACCAGGCAACCATTGCTTGGAACAAGCCGCAGTTTTGGGGCGCTTTTGGGTGATTTTGCTCTGTGAGGTGTCCTCTTCTCTATACAAGTGAATACGTAATAGCGACCAAGAGAATGTCTTGTCAAGCCGCAAGGGGCGAGGCGTCGGGAGGCGTCGCTGACTCGCTCGATAGTATCCTACGTCACGTGAAAGGGGGCTGATCCAACGAGCGACTAAGCCGAAACCGGCCTTGGCTATCCCGGACTTAGTAATAGATCGTCATCAGGCACCGTGGCAGTGGCAGCTGAGATTCAAGTGGCACCTGCAAGACTCCAATCTCCATATTTCCGTTCCCCAGAACTTCTTGCTTCGTTGTCCACTCCTGCAACATTCCCGCAAGCCCTCCGACCGAGTTCAGCTGCAGTGCAAATACATCTACGGATTCAATGGCGTTCTATGCTACCTAACATATCGTCCATTTTCGGCTCTCTGTTAACCTGAGAGCCCTACTATTCCCGGTGCATCCCGACTCCTCAATGTGATCTTGTTAAGATCAAAAAAAGAGTTCCTTACACCTTTCGCTCGTTTATCTTCGCTACCGCTTTAGTAAAGAGACACGAAATTACACACACGGTGGCTTCAGGCAGCGAAAAGTCTTTTGATGGCTTCGAGGGGAGAGACTCAGAACAGGCTCCCGACTCGCGCCACTCAAACGATATGGAGATGTCCATGGCTCACACAAGCATGCATGGGCCCTTCGACGGCCGGTCCCGTCAACCGCTGCTAGATAGTGAGCAGCAAGGACGAATGTCGGCCAGCAGTTTTAGGGGTGGTGACGCAGAAGGCAGGCCTATGCTTCACCATTCGAGACGGTCGACAATGCGAAGTAAAAGTCCAGAGGGCAGTGCAGATGCTCTTGCGAAACAGCAGACTCGACAAAAATATTATATCGCATCGGGGTTTTTACTGCTAAGTTTGGCGAGCTTCGTGGTTCAGACGGAGACGGCTGTGTACATTCAACATGACCTGGGGTGGGACAAACCGTATTGCATGCTGTAAGTGCTAGCTAATTTATGGTATCGCTAAATTATTGAATGTGCTAATTTATTGACTGTTAGGTACCTTACTCACGGTTCCTGGTCCCTGCTCTGGCCAGTGCAACTCCTGATACTTCGACTGCAGAAACGAGGGCTTTCGTGGGAAGCTTTCTGGCGCCGCCATGTGTATCTGCTTTGGACCACGGGTCAGATGGTGGAATCTCAGGACCTGCACCTAACATCCCGCGAAACTCACCGGTCTCCAATTCCCTACCTCCTCAAGACAACAGCATTTGTGACAAGTGCACTTACGATAGCCGGCGGTTCTTGGTATGTTGCGGTCAACCAGACCACTGCCAGTGATTTGACGGCGATTTACAACTGTTCTGCCTTCTTTGCCTATGCATTTTCGATTCCGCTTCTCAAGGAAAAGCTACGACTAGATAAGGTGTTATCCGTGGGCGTGGCTATTGTAGGGGTACTTATTGTCGCATATGGAGATGGAGACGAAGATGATGGAACAGGCAAGGACGAAGGAAGACACGGTGCTACTAGACTTGTGGGAAATCTTATTATTGGTGTCGGTAGCGTGCTTTATGGTTTGTACGAGGTGCTGTACAAGAGGTACGCCTGTCCTCCAGAGGGAACCAGTGCTGGCCGAAGCATGATCTTCGCCAATACCTACGGCAGCCTTATCGGGTTATTTACCCTACTTGTCCTTTGGATTCCACTGCCAGTTCTCCACATTCTCGGGCTGGAGACATTCCGGTGGCCGACCGGCGAGGCCGCGTGGATGCTGATAATATCAGTTATTGCCAATGCTAGTGAGTTTCCCCCATTCCACACGAGAACCCCCATACCCATCGCAACTGTTGAAGGAAGATTCCTTTACCCCGGCCCGCGTTTCCGCTATCATAGCGTTAAAATACCCGATGCAATAAACCGAGTGCTAACCGTGCGCCTTCTTTACCCGTTTGTAACAGCTTTCTCCGGGTCCTTCCTAGTTTTGATCTCTCTTACTTCACCTGTTCTCTCATCTGTCGCGGCCCTTCTCACTATTTTCCTCGTCGCAATCGTCGACTGGCTTCGAACAGGCCACCCGCTCGCGAAGTCCTCTATTGCCGGTGGTGTCTTAATTATGGTAGCGTTCTTCCTCCTAAGTTGGAGTACCTATCGGGAGATGAACGAGGAACGAAAAAAGAACATCGAGCAAGACGCCGCCTCGTCCGACACCGATGAATAAAATAGCCCACGTGTGCGACAATTTTAGATTGGGCTGGCTGAATCTTTACAATCGTTGCATATACACAATCTTTTCTTATCTACATTGGCACGGCCTTATACATCTGGTTGGGGTTTTAATTCGTCTATACGCATACCGCATACTACCGGGGACCATTTTCTATACGTACATATCATGGAGTTTTGGATAGTGTCAAGGATTGGTGTCTCGCGGGTATATGTACTATAAATTTCTCTTCTCAATACAAAATTGGATAGCGTTTATAATGAGAAAACTGACCCATATCACAAGAGTAGCGGGCGTTATGACGCATGTATGGAATATATTCTTCGCCTCGAATCGCTTCTCTATAATTGGTAGCTGCACGGCAGAACTTGATATCAAGGTACAGCCGGAGAATTGCTATTTATGTGTATATCGACAGGAAAAGGGGGAGGAGGCGGGTTTGGTGAGGTTTGGGTGAACGTATGAATCGAGGGATGGAGGGAGTTTTGAGTTTTCATTTCAGATACAAAAACAGGCGGCAATGAACATGACCAAATAAGAGCGCTTGAGAGGTACCGCGGCAATTGAAGTAACAGATAGCCTTGAGAAAACTCATTCTACCTTGGTCCGAGTTTGGCAAGAGCACGAGCACCTTGTTCTTGCCATTCTTGCTTGGAAACCCACATGTCTTCCTTGTCTGCGATCTGTTGTGGGGAGTTCGTAAGTATATGTGGTGAGCTTGGGGTATTTAAAGAAGGGACGTACCAGGTTGGCGAGAACAGCACCTCCTAGGAAGACCATGTGTCTCCGTCGAGGGGGATCTTCGATGCGAACCTTGAATTTCTGTTTGCGCCGTTGAATTAGTATGAGCTCTACAAAGGGACAGTGTTGGCGTTAGACGTACGTTCAGCCTTTCTGGGTCGCCCTTGAGGATCCGCGTCAACCACAATTGCTTCAATTCCTTCTCCAGTCGTGTTGGCAGACCGGGATACATGCTGCTTCCTCCACTGAGCACGATAGCCTTGTATAAACTAGAGCGTACATCGACATCGGTGCCCTGGATCGTGTTGAAAAGTAGTTCAGCGACACCGGGCTGGTCCACGTCCACCAGGTGCGGTTGGAAGAGACACTCTGGGGCTTCGAATCGTTCGCTGCCGACTCGGATAACACGGCCATCGGGGAGGGTGTAAGACTCTACTAGAACGGTGGTGTCTTCGGAGAGCTTTCTGTCGAGTTCTAGGTCGCAAGACACATAGGCGAGCTTCTCCTTAATCTGGCGCACCGTCTCGAAATCGGCGGTACGGTTCAGGGCGTATCCGCGGCGGAGCAGGAGGGCAATAAGGTTCCGAGTGACATCGCGGCCTGCTACGTCCAGTCGGCGAATATGGTGGTTTAGAACGGTAGACTCATAGACGGGGATGATGTGGGTGACACCGTCGCCGGAGTCCACGACAACTCCGCTACTGAGGCCTGAACAAAATCAGCGGCAAGTTTATAAGCTATGCTCGTCTCTGTACTTACCCTGAGCGTATAGTGCAAGAACCGCCTGGATTGCGACATATACTCCTCCAAAGTTATACTGCTCCAACATGACCTCAGCCATCTGTTCGCGGTTCTTCAGTGGGTTCATGGGCGGTTCGGTGAGTAGGATCTTGCGGCCGGTGGGATCGATCTTCATCTTATCGTAGAATGTGTAGTTCCATAGATGTTGCATGTCATCCCATCTCTTGACAATACCATTCTCCATCTGTATTTATCGCAATATGAATCAGCCCGAGACCGTTGGAAATCCGGGGAGCGGGGACTCGCGACCATAAGTGGGTATGGCGCATGAGTGAACTGGAAATAGACATACGGGATAGGTAATCTGGAGCATTGATCTGGCAGCGGCGGCTTCATCTCCGCACATGATATCCTTGACAACAATGTCGCCAGACTGTTCCTCCGTTCGCAAGATGGGCCGCCCCACTATCGAAGGGAACTGGTGCTCGGGGAAGTTCTGTTAAGGGAAGCATGAGAGTTAATCGGAAGCTCTGAAATAGAGTAAAAAGTAAGCCGGAGGTTCGGGGCACATACCTGTGCAGCATATCCGACCTTGAGAAAACCCGTTCCTCCGTCGAGCACTGGCGAGTTGTTGTTAGCGACGCTACCTTGGGACAGGCATACATCGCAGCAATAACAGGGAACAAAGCTTACCAATGGGCATCTCCGCCATGATGGAAGTAGAAGAGTGCTAGCTCAAATAAAATTTAATTAATTCCTTAGTGAAAAACAAAAGAGAATCATGGATATGGGGTCCAGCCGTGGGGAGAGCTGGTGATTATGAGGGGAAGCGAGCAGGAGTAAGTTGGCGGTGCCGCAAGCCGCTGTTGCTGACTGACGACGTTGCCTGCCTTACCGCCTAAGGCACTCAACGTCCAAGGCAGCCTGAATTCATTCATTTACAATATTCGTTGGAATAATCAGATACACTAGATAATCTAATCTGCAATAAATCGATCTCGTCCGCTGTTATGACGACCCTGTCCTGTATTTTTGGTTCTCGACCGAGACCGGGGATCGCCTTATCAATGTCCATAATGAGTCGGAGACCTAGGTAGCTAAGGTACACTTCCAGCTCCAACAACACCCGACCTCCCTGCTCAATTGACAGTGAACCAACTGTAACCAACAATTCAATTTGGATTGAACACAATGACTCGAATTGGTTGGGTGGGTCTCACTGAATTATTCTGGAACAAAAGTCCATGCAACCAATACTAACCCCCCGATGAACAGTATGGCTTGGGCTCTATGGGCCTTGCAATGGCCACCAACCTCCAGAAGCATCTGGCAACAAAGAATACTCTAAACAGTCTCCTCTACTCAAATCGGACTTTGTATCGTGGTGATCCCCTCAAAGCACTTGGTGCCACCCCCGAGACAAACTTCTCGAAGCTTGTCGCTCAGTGTGGGATCATTTTTACAATGGTAATTACCACCCTCCTACCTAGATGCCAAATACTGCCGGTTGTAAATACTGACAGCGAAAGGTCTCCAACGACGCTGTCCTGCAAAGTCTCGTCTCAAGTGTTACTGAATCAAACCAGTCGCTAAAAGACAAGATCTTTGTCGACTGCTCAACCGTCCACCCCGAGACGGTGGGACTAACAGTCGCAAAACTGAAAGAGAAGCAAGCCGATTTCCTAGCCGCGCCAGTATTCGGCGGTAATCCCATTGCTGTCGATGGGAAGCTCGTCTTTGCCTTTGGTGGACCGAAACGTGCATCGGATCTTGTCAAGCCACTGATCCAGGACGTCATGGGTCGCAAGGTAATCGATTGCGGAGAGGACGCGACAAAGTCTTCTATGCTGAAGATTGCGGGGTGAGACTTCTCATGTACTAGGTGTTGAAGCAAACCGCTAATGCCATTACTTATCTCTATTGAACAGTAATATTATAACTATCAACTTGATGGAAGCCGTCGGCGAAGCCCAAGTCTTCGCTGAACGCACAGGTCTTGGAACGGGTGCAATGGAGGAACTAATTGGGGAAGCCTTCGGGCCTGTTGCAGGGGGTTATTCGAAGCGGTATTTACGTCTCTTAATATACCCTGCGATTAGAGATATACCAAGTACTGACACACACCCAGTTTAACAACCGGCGCATATGCACCACCTCTTGACTCTCGTCCTGGATTTGGCGTCTCCTTAGCAATTAAGGATGCAAAACATGCATTCACTGTTGCGAAGGAGAACAATGTTGAACTCCCTGCGTTGCAGGTTGCTACTGACAACATGGTTGCTGCTCGGGAGTATGGCGGGGAATGTTTAGATAGTAGTTCCATGTACGGAGTCTTGCGACAGAAGGCGGGGATGGAGTTCTGGAATGAGAAGAGCCGAAAAGGTTAAGCAACTCCTAGATGAAGATGGAAAGTTTAACATGTATTAGATCTGATTAGGACCTCTGTGTGATATATGTAACGTTTATATATTATATATATATTCTCAAAAACAGTAGCCAAGGCAGCAAGACCATAGAACGTGATACTGGTAAGAAAAATCCTCTAAAGTTACATTGTCGAAAGTAACTTTTATTAATTTCTCCATTGATGGTATCCAGTACCACTTATATAAGCCGTGTGAGAGAAAGATACAGTGTTCGAACGCCTCGAATGGAATACCCAACCCATTGCCTTTGCTCAACATATGCAAATTCCAACTATACTAGTTGGCGTCTTGTTCAGAGTCGATCGAGGGATAATGGGATAATAAAAAAGAGCCAAAATTCTCCGTAGAGTGTAAATACAGGTAGAAACAAGAGCTAAATCATGGCGCGGGTTTGATCTTTGTAGTTTCGACTAACCGTGGGAAGTCCTCGGCAAATGCCGGGCCTAGAGTCCAGTTATTTATATCGGAGAAATGCCTCTCGAAAACAGGATTGATGATCAATTCGTCAGTATCGCCAGCTGAGAGAAGACAGTCTGTGGCTTCATAAGGCCAATTGACGGAGAGTGTATTGGTAAATGGGATAAACCAGTTCTCAAATGGGTACTCATGGTAAGACATGACAAGACGATCGCGCATCCGCGGCCAGGGAAGATAATCAATCCATGCCGGATGTGGTGTGAGAAGTTGCGAGGGCCGCGGAGTTAGCCAGTCAGGCAAACGGTGGTAATTCTCAGCTGTGGGGTATATCTGCCACCGCATCAAGAGAAACATACCATAAAGCACCGCGAGCTGTTCAGGAAGTGAGGAGATATCTGGGAATGTGCGCAGAATGTCGGTAAACACTTTGGAGAGAGGATGGGAATAAACACTCCTCTCTGGATTAAGCAACGAGGAGACACTCGGATATGCTGGCCCAACCAGCTTCTGCTTCGGTACTCCTTTCGCAGCCTCCCGTTGTCGGTTATGAAGGAAATCGAGTAGAATTGCGTCTAGCGTGCATGTCGGAGCGATATTACGAACAGGGGTCATGTAGGCTGGCAGTGGTTGGTCTGTCATGGTACCAAGTGGCGGGAGGGTATTATAAGTCGACGGGATGCCTGCTTGCGACTTGCCAACCTCTGATGGACGACGAAAACCTTCCACCTTGGGCACTTGCTGTGATGAATCGAGCAAGAAATTGAAGCCCATTCTTTCATCGCCACCAAAATCAAGTCCATGAATCAAGTTGTGCCGTTGATAATCGAATGCGAGTCGCAAAGACGGGTTATTTCCCGTGGCACTGTCGCGGCGCGAGCCTAATGTCGGTGCTGAGTGGGTGGACGATGGCGTATCCACGCTTGCAACGGATTCGGTATATGCACGGTCAACTGTCGCGGAACTGTGAGAATTTGACGGCAAAACATGGTTATCCAAAGAAGGCGAAGCCGAGGGTATAATAGGAGCTGGCGGCCTAGCCGTTGCAGGTGTTGTCGCTGGAAGATCTAGTATACAATGTTAGCAAACCTACACATATAGCCCCCAAGTAATTCTTGTGAAGTAACGCCAGATGCGAGGTAAAGTAAAACTCACTTAATGGGTCCTGCTTCCCCAGCAGCGGTTGAATGGTATCCACAATGGCCCTCAATCCTTGCCGGAGCTCCTTATTCTCAGCCAATATAGCTTCATTTTGCTTCAGCGCAGCCTGGAGATCCAGAAAAGGCTTTTGCGAGGAGAGCTCGCGAACCTGTTGCTCCAGACCATCAATATGTGTTTTCGTCCTCTCACGAATTGCCCGTTGAGCTTGGCGGTCGTTGGCCCGCTTCTTCGCAAGTTGATCGGGGGTGAGGTTGGCGACGCCGCGTGCGGAAACACTATTCAGCTTGCGTTTTCGGCCCGCAGCAGTTGTTGCAGGACTAGGGCTATTGTTGGAGTTATTATCAGCGGGGTTCGATTCTAGCGCATGCGCATCGACTGAATTGGATGCTACATCAACAGGCGTTGGCGAGTCCTCCAGCTTCACGTTTTCTGAGTCATTTGGAGCTGTCGCATTTGCCATCGGAGGGCGTTGGAGGGCGGGCAATGCGGAAGAGGACGAGACTTCGACCGCCGACGAGGACGCCACATGGGAAAGGGATGGCAGGCGTGTGGCCATTGCCTACTCGCGGCAATTATCGGATCGCAATGGCCATCCAATTTCGAAGCACGAGGGTGGAAGTTCTTCTGGAAGGTGGACGCGGATAGTCCACGGGCGGGATCTCGTTGATCAGCGCAGGAAGATTCAAGGCATTTGGGACTCTTGGTATCGATTTCTTTAATTTATCAATAAGCGAAAGACGATGGCCAGAAATGCCAGCAAAGAAAGAGTTGGATGAGTAGGAGGATAGCGTAAAGATGGAAAAAGCATGGGCTGATGAGAATGGGAGGATGACGAATTGACGATACGACTAAGGGTCGAGGTCGAGGGGGCCGGTTTCTGGTTCATTTCCGGACTCGGGTGGCTCAAGCTCAGACCTGGCTACCTATGCAGTGCCCAATGCAACCGACTGGGTCGCCCGATATGGGATCAAGATTGCATGGATATGTATTTCGTCGACTTGAATATATCGGTGGCGGAAGCTCTTGTCTCGTGCCTTTTCTTTCTTGCCAGACCGGTGCTACTCACTATAATCCGGGACCGAACAACCTCCTCGGTATCTTGATTCCGGCGTCGAGAATACCTAATTTAATAGATAACTGAAATTAGAGGACCCCAAATATAGCAGGTAATTTTATTTTAACCCAATAACTATGAGCCCAAAAGTTGTGGGAATCAGAGCCTATACAATGGCCATTGCATGGCAAAATCCGTGAAGCAATGCTGGTATACCAAGTCATACCAAAGAAACCAAAACCAAAACCGCAAGAACGAAACGAGAATTGAACAATTGGACATGCGTCGCTATTTCATATACAAGGTTAATCGTCTCCATCGTATCCTTATGCTTAAGTTGTCGCGTGTATTCCCTCTCGAGGATCGAAGAGAAAGGGAATAGACGGTCTAAGGTTCTAATCATTGAATCATATGGCCCATCTTCGAAATCTGTTCCAGTACGGCGGTTAGATTAATTTCAATTTGCACATCAAGATAGAAACTACAATTGGGCGTCAAACTTGCCTTCGTTTGTAAATAGCCTTCGACTTCAGAGCTCTTAATGCCCATCTTTCCTCCAGTCTGCCACGCCAGTGGAACCATTGGTACACGGTCCTTCACTATTACCTCGCGACCTGGCCCTTCGATTGCTCTGACTTTGTCCGGGTTGTTTGTGAGTAGGCGGATTCCATGTGGATTCGAATCGACACCCAGGCCTAGATCAGCGAGCATCGCTGTAGCCAGTCCGTAACTCCGGGCATCGGCCGGATGACGCAAAAGAAGGTTCGCCTCGACTGTATCTGACCCCAAATCTTGCAAGTTGTAGGCTTTCAATTTCTCTCCTAATCCAATCCCCCGGCCTTCTTGACGAAGGTAAATTATGACGCCCCCTGAAACATTTGATGGTACAGACCGAGATTGCTGGGATGCAATCTCATTCAGAGTCTCCATTGGTAACGACATCAGTCTAGCTGCCTCGTCAAGTTGTTCTCCACAATCACAGCGAGCGGACCAAGCCGTTTCCCCGGTGTAGCACTCTGAATGAATGCGTACTAATGGAGCATCATTCAGTTGCTCGTGCATTAGGTCTGCGTCATGTACGGCACCACCGTCGGCTTCATTACTTGGTTCACCAGAGTTTCCTTCCTTGGCCGCATCATGCCAACTGCTCACACGACCAGGATGCAGTTTACCGACATAAGCACCACGGATCATCCGATCCATTTCCGTCTCATCGGGTCTCACTTTGTCCAGACTTCGACTTCGAATAGTATTTCCAAAGACAATTGCAAGATGTTCTTTGCTGTCTAGGTCGTTATGATATAAATGTAAGAACATTTCAGCACCGTTTGTTGTTGGAATACGCGCGCGGACGATGCACTCGACATCGGGTAGGCGGGGAAGGAGCTTCGGAGGTCTGGCATGAGAGACTGTCTGCGGAGTAGCTTCTTGAAGCAATCGTTCCTTGTTCAGTGTGCCTCCAGGAGTGGCCGGTGGTGTGAAGGAAGGGGAAAGGAGGGAGGCAGGCACTGCAGGTGTCATGTCGCCGGGTGTGCTGCCGATAACACCCGAGTCGTTCGTTGTATCGCGTTGTATAAAGCCATTTGATTGACCGCCCAGAGACGACGTCTGCCCTGAATTGAGAGATATTTGTTCAATCGGTTGTGTGGGAGCGGCGGCCTTTGCGCCGAACGTTGGCGAGGCGTGAGACGGTAAATTCGCCATCGCGATATGAGGGGTATGGGGTGATATACAATGGATTTCCAATCCGAATACCGATCAGTCGTATCTTAGTCCGAATTCTAATGGAAAAAATATGTAAGAAATCAAGTTATGAGCATCAGAAAGAGAAGCCTGCGCTATCAGCTTTCATTCACTGGTCATAACGCTTCATTCACTGCCAGGCCGCCTTCGGACCGCATGTGGATTTGGAGCCTCGGAAGCAGCGGCGGATTTGGCGGGGGACGCGCTGAGTCATCACTAGTCTCGATGACAACAGCTTAAGTAAATCCACAGTCAGCCAAGAGAAAGCATCTAGCATCTTCCATTGCGGAAATGCGTAGTAGCAAACTAGAATTCGCCATAATAGGCAATTGCATTAAGCCATACGCTGTAAACGCCTCCCAAACCAAACCAACCAATCAGATCAACTAATGCTGCAAAAATAAAATGGACTTCGAAAGGATATCGGTATATAGCTTCCCAGGCAGCCCAATCTATATCTTACTTGCCGGCTATATCGAGGACAAACCGTCGGTCCACCTCCATCTCCTTATCGTCCTCTTCACCTTCGAACTTGAGGCGATAGGTGTCCTTTTTGGAGCCCATGACCTCTGCACGGTAAAAGGTCGTTGTATCAGGGTATCGTGCAAGAACTTGCTTTCCTACAGAAAATGATGGTAAGATCGACCCCATTCGAGGAATTGGGATCAAAGACACTGCCGTGGTCTTGTAGACAGCCCCTTGTTCACCATTTTCGTTCGGTTCCGGGTCCTGGACATCGTATCTTGATGATACATGCATCGGTCAATCTTGCACAGAAAATAAGGACTTAAAGGCTCGACCCACCTTTTCTTGCTTCCCTCACCTGTAATCCCTTTGATAATGCACTGAATGCCCTCACCTTCCACACCCTGCTTATTCTTGTTGTGTTTGAAGACAACTTCGGCACCCACAGCTAGCTGTCCGTTGCGCTCTGCAGGAGTAGCTTTGGCGCTTTCAGAGCCTTCTTCTATCTTGACCTGCACATTATCACGGACTTGCGTGCTGGACACGCTAGTGCTGCGTTGGGTGCCGTTCTTGGAGCGACTACCTTTGTCAGAGACGCCTGACGGACCTGGTGAATCAGTAGCTGACCCGTCCATATCGTTCCGCTTCTTTCGCGACTTGGTCAGAGAAGCAGCACGACTCAAGGGAGCTTCTGCCTCCGATGCCTGCCGGAGCGCAGTGAGAAGACCCAAGTTCTTGATCACGTCGCTTGGTTCATCTTGAAGAATAGCCCTCTCGTCTTCGCATAGCTTGAGCATTTGACGATAAAGACCATCAAGTTGATTATGCTGACTGAGAGTGGGTTCTGTACGTAGATATTAGTTAACTGTCCGTAAACCCATTATGGAGAACACTGTGAATCTTGCGCGGAGCTACACAAAGAAGGGATACTACTTACTTCCACCCTCTCTGCCAATTTTCTCATTCAAGGCCCCTATCTGTTCCGCCAACTCTTTCTGCTTATCATTCTTCTCTTTTGCCTTCCGTAGATCCTGAAGGATCTTATTCCACATATCAGTCTCCTCGTTCGCGGCAAGGCCATTGTCCCGGGGCATGGGGGGCCCCCGGGGACGATTCCGAGACATTTTCTTGGTATGAGGTTTGGGCACTGGAACGACCACCTTCGGCCAATGGCCTTGATTACGGTTCTCGGCAGTCGTTGAGGCCCCCTCAGGAGAGTGCTGCTTCTCAATCTCGAGAGCGGCCCATTCAAATGCGGAAATGAGCTCTCGGTTGTTGGCGCTCCGCGTACCACGAGCTGCGCCGCGTCTTAAGCTGTGCGGATGTACAACAAGTTTACCCCGGGCGGATTCAGGGTGTGGAGGGCCTTCGGCTTGCGCTTGACTGGAAACCGGACTAAGTGACCGAGGCTGTAACTGCGATTGCAACTGGGCTGCTGGGCGGCGGCTCTTCTTGGCTCGAGCGTCGTTCTGCCGGAGTTTCGGGGCCGGGGCAGAGCCCGGGGCTCTGTCAGTGTCGCCGGGCGGCTTGCGGTGATTGGCGGATCCCATCGAAACTGGAGAAATTGGTCACGGGACTATCACGGGTTCTGGAATGACGGGTGCGGTCAGCCGAATCAGGCAGGTCTCATTTGGTTTCCTGGAGTTTAAGATCGAGGGGTAGAAAAGAAAGATCATACAAAAAACCTGGCCAGAATTGTTTGTGAAAAAAAAAAACAGAGGAGTCGCTGAGAAAGGAAAAGTCATTTTGAGAAGCAGCGACACAGCAGCCAGGAATTCACTCAATAAGTTCCCAGTGGATGACCCGCTATTGAGCTCACTCCAGTTCTCTGTGTTCAACTGAAAACTAGCTCTTGGTCTTCGCCGAAATGCAGGTACCGCTTCTACGCCTCCAATGTGGTTTGTCCCTCTCTAACTTTCCTGTGCCGTCTCTCACCTCTTGGCTAATTCATTGTGTTGAACAGGAGTAAATAGCTACGACTGGGGTAGGCACCTTCCCGCATGACTTGTTTCTATATATACATTGTTCACGTTAAACTAAACCTTCACAGGCAAGGTCGGCCTTGAGTCCGCAGCAGCTAAATATGCAGCGACCACTGCAGCCCCGGATTTCTCTGTTGAACCAGAGAAGCCTTATGCTGAAGTGAGTCTTTCGGGAGTGCATTGAGATCATTACAATGCGGTAGGCACGAAACTGATCCGAGATAGCTATGGATGGGGACCCATCCGTCTCTTCCGTCGAAAGACCTCGAAACGCAGCGTACCCTGCTCGACCTAGTCCAGGATAATGTGGCTTTGATTTCGCCCGAAGTTAGTGACCGATATGGCGGCAAGATTCCCTTCCTCTTCAAGGTGCTGTCGATCCGAAAAGCTCTCAGCATCCAAGCCCATCCGAACAAGAAGCTTGCTGAAAAGCTCCATTCACGGGATCCCCGAAACTACCCAGGTAGGAAGATAGTCTCTAGCATTTCGTCCTGGTTTACTGACATTTTTGCCCCGCCTGCAGATGACAATCACAAGCCGGAGATGACCATCGCAATCACACCCTTCGAAGGCCTGTGTGGCTTCCGGCCACTAGCTGAGATTGCCCATTTCCTTAGAGCTGTTGCACCCCTCCGTGGCCTCGTCGGTGGACAGACCGCAGCCGATTTTGAGAATGTGATTAGGGGATCTGAGGACTCCGATGACTTAGAACAGACAAGGAAGAACAAAAGCGCCCTGCGAACGCTTTTTACTGCGTTAATGAACTCGTCTTCTGAGCAAATTGAAACGGCCGCGCAAGAACTTGTCACATCAGCTCAGAATTCTCCGGAGACCTTTGCGTCTCTTGTCAACGCCCCGGACACGAACCCTACCAACCCTGCGGAATTGGCATCTGTTGTCGTCCGCCTGAACGAACAGTTCCCCAACGATATTGGTCTCTTCGTCTTCCTCTTCCTCAATTTCGTCCGCCTGGACCCTGGGGAGGCTATGTTCCTCAAAGCGGATGATATCCACGCCTATATCTCTGGAGACATCATTGAGTGCATGGCTTCATCCGACAACGTTGTGCGGGCGGGCTTCTCACCCAAGTTCAAGGATGTGGATACCCTCACCGACATGCTAACATACTCATATGCACCCATTGAGGAACAGAAGCTGGAGCCTACGGATTACCCGTATGTAGTGCTGAATGCTCCGGCCTACTCAAGCGCCTCAGAATCTCTTCTTTATGACCCACCGATCGAAGAATTTAGCGTTGTCAAGACAGACCTTCGTCGCACCCGGGCAAAGGCAACATTTGATTCATTGACGGGCCCGAGTATTTTAATATGCACCGGGGGCGAAGGCAAGATTACGGTGGGCCACAAGACGGAAGAAGTCAAAGAGGGATACGTCTTCTTCGTTGGCGCAAATGCCGAATGCATCATCGAGAATACTGGGACGGGACCTGACGAGGAGAATGTTTTTACTACATTCAAAGCTTTCTGTGATCTGACAGGGAAGGAGGATATGGTCAACGGGCACTAGAAGGGCCTACAAATACAAACTATGAATATAATCCAAAACTGGTCTTGTTTGCTTTCATGGAACCCCTTGCGAAATGTTGATATGTGGGCGCAAAGTTGTTGTCCCCTTGCATTGCCGGCTCCACCGACACCGAAACCACAGCCGAGGTACTTAGACAGCGAACCATAGCTCCATCATGCCATGACCCCTCCTCTCCCTAACTAGCGTTATTTCTTGCGTTTTAAGGGTGCGGGGAAATCGGGGGATGTTTTTAGAGGCCGTTGCAGAGCTGGTGTAAAATCATCTGTTCCTGGTCCGATTCAAGGCTCTGCAAGGAAGCCGTAGTTCCCACGCGCTCAACTACCTTTCCAAGAGCTTCTCCCGTTTTATATTTAATTCCATAACCTTATCTTTCAATGGCTTCTGCTCTGACCGGAGAACCCCTCTCTCTCTGGGAAAAAGCCGATCGCTTTGCGGGCAATCTTTCGGTGCTTGGGGCTGTTTTGTATAGCGTCATCACTGGCGCTTTCCGGGGTAAAAGCGGAGCGAAACACTTTAATCAGCATGTTATACATGCTGCAATTCGCAGGGCCGTCCGCAGGCTGTCATCGCGACAACTCCAGTTCGTTTATATTTTAGTTATTTCCGGGTTTGATGAACAGCTGATTGCTAATCAATACGTGCTCCAGATCCCAGAACGCCTCGGCCATTCAAGGATACGAGACCTACGCGAAACAGCACAACATTACACCGGAAATCGTAGGCCTCAACCACGGTGCATCAGGTCTTTGGATTGGCAATAAGAACGCCAAAAACATCGTCATATATTACCACGGTTAGTCGAGACCGCGCTCTGCGCTCTCAACAATAGCCTTACCGGGCAACAAACAGACCAGAGCTAAATACAGAGAAACAAAGGTGGTGGTTTTGTGCTGCCCCCATCCCCAGGACACTTCTCCTTCCTCAGCAGTTTGATAAACGATCTCAACAAGAATGGACACGATGTCGCCATCTTCTTCCTCGCCTACACGCTTTCGCCACCAGCTGAATACCCAACGCAGCTCCGCCAATCCGTCGAAGCCCTGCGGTACATTCTCACCGAAGGTGACCGTGACCCGTCCAACGTGATTGTCGGCGGTGACTCTGCAGGTGGGAACCTGGCCCTTTCTGTTCTCTTGCACCTTACGCACCCCCATCCGGAAATCGATACTCTACCGCTGAAGGATGGCGCCGAACTTGCTGGTGTATTCGGCTTTGCGCCGTGGGTGACTTTTGCTCTGGATGGGAAGTCTGTTACCGAAAATCAGTATAAGGACGTTATTCCATCTGAAGGGTTGAAGACCTGGTCAATCGAGTATCTAGGGAAGAGAGCGGAAGGAGATGCTTGGAGTGAGCCGGCAAAGGCACCGACTGAATGGTGGGCTGGTGTGAAAGCGAAGAGTGTGCTGATTCTCTCGGGAGGAGACGAGATCCTATTCTCTGCGATTGATGATTTTGCGAAAAGGTTCAAGGTATGTTGTAATGATCCTACAGGGTTCTACATGATAACAATGCTAACGATTCGGCTCAAGACTGTCGTTCCGCAAACTACCTATGTCGTTGGGTATGAGGATACACATGTATCCCCTGTCTATAGTGGTACGGGGATGGGAGGACAGCAGGCTCGTGGGTTGAGAAATTGGCTGGGAGCTCGTCTATGAACCCCAAAGCGATGATATCAGGGACAGCCCGTATTCTTTGCCCGTGTTTGCCTATGTACGAGCCTCTCTCATTTTAACCGCCAATTATATATATACGTTCTAACAGTTAATGCCACAATCTTAGGTTTGGAACTCGACCAAGCGTATAACTGAAAAGAAAAAGCGTTTGTGTAGCCTCTATCAAGAGAGAATATAGAACCGGACAGCTCTCCGTCATATCAATTCATAAATTAAAGACACAAGGCTAAACAGATTATCTATGATGAAACCTTTGCAGAGTATTTAGCAGCAGCAGCGTCGAAAAAATCACTCTTTTCTTGGATATCGGTCAGCAGAGCGTGCGATGGCTCGGTCTCTCGAAGGCGACTGTGCAAGATTTCCGTTAGTCAAGCAACCCCCATAAAAGCTCCGGAGAGGGTGGGGATAGCATACTCTTCTAAATCCTGCGCGGGCTTCCCGGCCAACGCATTTAATACAATCGAATTCGCAATCAGCCCCGTGTCATTCGGGTATCTCTCGAGAGCAGCAGAAATCGCGGCTTCAGCCTCCGGCAGTCGGCCGAGGTGGATCTCTGCAACAGCCTGTCCGACGATAGAAAGCGACGCCGAAGTGCTGTCGGCAGAGGCGAGTTCTTCGTAAACATAAAATGCGGACTGGTATTTCTCGCCGCCCTACAAATAGAAGCCGTCAGCAAAGTTTTGATCATAGTATAGAATTGTCCCAAAAAAAAGACGCACAACTCTCAATCCAACCCACGACTCAGCAAGATTGACCAGTAGGGAATCCTGCGCCCAGCGCTTCGCAGCCTGGACCTCCTTCAAGGCAAGGTCGGATCGGTTCTGCTGGAGGTGGATCTGAACAATCAATGCCACACTGCCCAAATAGCAAAAAATGATTAGTTTGTCCCCAGAGATCCAGTCATTCAAAATAGACACTCACGCTTCCAAGCTCCCTTGATGCTTTCCCAACAAGTTTAACGCCTCCTCACTCTTCCCCGCGGCCTGCAACACTGTCCCACTAAGAGCCTGCACGGTAGCATTATCCGGGTAATTCTCTGCCAAATCCTGGGCTAATTGCAGCGCAGCATCTGCGTTTCCGGTTTCGTATTGCGCAAGGGCCTTGACGGCGCCTATATCGGGAGTTTGGTCGGCTTCGCCCTCGATGTCTGCAAGAACGTGGGCCGTGTTCCCCTGGGCTATTTGGGCGCGGAGCTGGAGAACCCGTGCTGGAAGGACGTTTTCAGGCGAGAAAGAGGATGTGTCGAAGTCTATGACGGCTTGGTATTGGCCTTGGTGGAAGGCATTGTGGATGTTGATGAGTTCTGTGAAAGGGGTGGTTAGATTCGATATAGTGGATAGATTAGAGGTAGGGAGGGAATCGAGAGCACTATTGCATACCTCCTTCTGCTGAGAATGGATCCATTGTGAGTTTGAGAGAGGAAGTCAGTGAGTGTTGTTTTCTTAATAAAGTGACGGAGCTCTTGTTTGTTCAGTTGCGGAGTGGAAAGTGGTCAAGTTGGCTTCGGTGGATAAAGGAGCAAGTGAGCCGAGGAGGAAGGTCTCCCGAACTAGCCATGGACTGTACTCACTGAGTCTAGAGGTCTCCCACGAAAAATATTTACGAGTAAGCGTTTAAATAGATAAATTGCAATCACAAATGTTCTGGTTCAAAGAAGCGCCCCAGTCGCATCTTCCATCAATCAATTTGAGTAATAGATAACCGAGTGCCGTCCAGGACACGAATAAACTAATCAATAGCTCCATAAAACGAAGATATCTTTCTCTCCAGGAGATCACACTTTCTTCAATCAGACACCAGAACATGACATATTGCCCACAATTTATATCCGACAATGCAAATGCTTCCGTGTGAGCAACCCCTAATGCTAGCCATCTCCCAGAGGAATGACACCCTGACCTCATACAATGAGTCCGGCTCGTTATGCCAATGCTAAATAACAAAAGAAAGGGAAAAAAGTGACTCTCACATAGCGATGCAGCGCAAAAAAATAGTACAGGTAAAGGTAGGAATATGGGTATCGCTCAGCAAAGATAAGGCAGTGGTAGTGCAACAAGTGAAAATGTCCATCAGAAATGCGCCTTTGGCTCGCGTTCTCGGTGCGCGAGGCAACAATGTACCCTGTTAAAGCAGAATGTTTAACTCCCAAAGCGAATGATGGAGGAGGCCAATAGATATAGTCACGCCTTTCTTTCAAAGCTCCCTATGATGTTGAATTCGCCAAACTCCAGAATGACAAACTCCAGGTAAGATAAAACAAGGAAAATGGGAAACGACAGAAAAAAAAATAAACAAATGGTAAATGGAAATGTGGGGGGACGACACATTGAGGCAGATGGTAGGATTTCGCGATATGATGATATAAGCGAGAGGAATGATATGAAACTCGGTGAAGTCGTGATGATTTGGGCCGGCCAGAGGAATGCACATCTTAGGACGCGGTTGATGTAGTGGAAATGGTTGGTGTCAAAGTTGGAGAGGTCTCTTTGCCCACTTGAGGAGTCTCAGTTCCTCTGTCCGACTGGTCATTCTTCTCCCGTTCAGTTGACGAGGTACGCTTGAAGACCGTTTGACCAATCTGACGCAGGATGCCTAATCTCTCAGCTCTGAGTTCATCGGCATTAAGGCGACGAACAGGGATCGGCTCCTCTTTCGAAACTTTGCAGAACAAAGTTGAGAAAATATACTGGTCACCACTCCCATCATATAATGGTAGATACCGGTAGCCTTGAGAGAGGCTGGTCAGCTTAGAAGTAAATGTAGCAAGTTGAACGCTGCCATTGTTCCCAGTGCTTCGACCATCCATGGAGCTCCAAACAGTCCACCGGACAAACACCAAGTCCGGATATTTGGTTTCCAGCGACAAGCGGAAGCTTTCGTTGAAGTTTGGGCTATATCCGTTTCTTTGCTCGATGCGCGTGCGTCGACGATGAGGACAGCCAATGCCAGACATGCCGTTCCGGGCAGAAGCGTTCATGCCACCTTCGCCAAACACAAAGCTCTGGCCACGATCATCCGCACTGAACATTTCGATCTCTACATATGGGTTGATGTTTCCATCCACAGGCATGTTTCGGGGTCGGGGAAGCTGCTGGGCGGATATCACATCGACCGAAAATCGAACGAGCTTCCGTTCGGTGATCCTTGTGTCTTGCTCTGGTGAAATAACACGGAGGGATTTCGGTTTTAGCACGTAGCCAGTGCGATCGCTTCCCGCAGCAAACATAGCCTGGTTCATCTGCATACCAATATCATAAGTTTGCCAGTTCAGAGCAGCCATTTGGACACCACGTCGCCAGAACTTCAGTGGATCGAAATTGGATGACCGGAGGCGAAATCCGGAGGGATACACTCGTGTGAGGTGTTTCAGGTTGTGCTTTTCGAAGAGAGCTTTGTTGTTCGGTTCTCGGCAGACACTTTCAAAAGACCGCTCTGCGAACGAATACACGTGGTTGTACGTTTGGCTCTCGGGAGAGTGGAAACTATGCCATTTGTAGCCGCGTGTGTAGATACCCAAGTCCGACAGCGGCTTGGTGATTTTGCTTTTTTGGCGCCTTTTTCTTTCTTTCCGGGCGGAGACAAGAGCCCCGTCACTGTCCTCCGTCGCACTACTGAGGCTGGTTGTAGTAAGAGACCTCCGCTCAGGAACCAAAAATGAACCGGGACCAGGACCGTCGGAAACCATTGTCGGAGGGCTTGAGAGTGAGTGGAGAGGCGGAATGAGAGAATTATCCTGCATTGAAGGGCGCATGAAGGGGGAACTCGCGCTGCGTTTACGGCCGTGCGAAATACCAGGGTTCATCATGTCTTGCCGAGTAGTCTCTTGAGGCTCATCGCACGTCTTAACCTTTATGAGAATGCGACGCTTGAGCTCTTCCGGCGACGGAAGGATAACCGAGTTTGCAAGGAGAGGCTCCAAGATCAGCTGGTCTCCAAAAGTGTCCTTCATGATTTTCACCATAGCAAGCTGTTGCTCAGGATTGCAGTGCACTTCCAAAGATATTATGAGGGGGAATTCGCTGGAGAAGAATGCATAGCGATTAATAACGGTGATGCAGTCCGCAAATAGAACACTAGTTGTCATAGTCCTCCCATGAGATACAATGGGCCGACCATCCGCGCCGTCCCAACAATCAATCTCAATGCAGCGACATCCCTGTGTGAGAGCACTAATGTATGCTTCGGTGCTTGAAGAACCGGCAACTTGCCGGCCCAGTAGGTATGTGTTGTGCGAGCTCGACACAAAATACTCGTTCAATGGCCGGTCGAATTTAGACTGCGGGGAACGAGAAGCATATACCCCGTTACGGGGAGACGCCAGAAATGACGAGAACGCATCGATACTCAAGAGACGTGGCTGATCTTCGACGGATGCCTCGACGGCGCCTTGGGTACGAGGCTTTGACTTGCGGATAAGTTTCTCAAAAACCGTTACCCAGTAAGCACGGTCGGAATCCACGTCCTCTTTTTGCACATCGCGAAGGAAAGTCAGGAATTGCCCCAAGGTCAACCCGTCACGATAATCGACAGCATTGTTCTTGAAGATTTCCCTGACATCCCTCCGCTCCCTGAGGCGTGTGACGAAGTCTTTAAATTCAGAGAAGTTGATTTTCCCTTTATTGCCAGCATCCGCCTTCAAGAAATGAGCGCGCAACATGTTTTGGGAACAATTGATGTGTAAACTTTGACAAACGCTTTCGACCGCTGCAAAGTCCAGAGCCTCGGCGTCTCCCGGTTTCATCCCGTTCGGAAATAACCTCGTCATTTCGCGCTGCCAGTGGGCTTTTAAAACCGGTTCGTTCTGGGTCGAAGCAGCCAAACCGGCCATTAACCCGATTCTGTATCGCGATATGTACTCTAAAGTCGTAGTCCAAAGCTCTAGGAGACGGTCGTTCGGCGCAATAAGGTGAATTGTTTTGACTGGTCGACCCTTGGATCGCTCGGCATCAGCAATAACAATTGTGAACCATCGGCTCTCCGCTTCTTGGGAAACCTGGTGTTCCTCTCGATAGTTGCGCGCATCCGCGCCAACGCGAATTTCCTTGACATCGTCGATATAGAATCGTTTGGCTGGGTTTGAGGGATCCCAATAGACCTTCCCAGCATCAAGGTTGAGCAGAAAACGCACCTGCTTCCTTCTCTTTCTGGTTACCTTGGTCAGGATAGTCCCACGCTGGATAGCCGAATCAATCGTAGGCGCAACGACACCCGTGTTGCGAGTAACAGCCGTGACATTGTCTTTTGGTAGGCTGGATGGTTCTGAGCCACACCAAGCACCCAAAGAATCGAGAGCATCGTTGCTGTCTTCCTCGTAACTGGATTCTAGGGCACTCTCGCGGCCATTTTGCGTTCCAGTTTTACTGTCACTGCGCCTGCGCATGATAACGGGCCCAGAGCTGCGGTCACGCTTGTCATTTTGGGAGGTTGAGGTTCGTCGAGTCAATTTGTTCGCCGCGCCTCTAGATATTCTGCGCATTAAGCCCGGGCCTTTGTTAGGGTTCGGGATAATGGTGTCCGCCGGAGAAGAGGTACTGATGGTTGCAGGGACAGCCATGGCGCTCTCCCCAAGCTCCAGGGAGGGTGAAGATGTAGGGGGAAGCGGTATATTCCGACCCCGAAGCGAGTCGGCTGCAGATAGGAAAGGAGTGCCCGAAGGGCTGGAGTCATTTGACGGGTTGGAAGAAGGTTGTAGAGAATTCGAAGTGGATGAGTATGCGGAAGTGTACGTAGGTGCTGGAGCAGGAGGGACGGATGATGGTGAGGTTAAAACGTGTTGTAGCTTGGGCCTGGGGCCTGAAGCCGCAAGTTTTAAACTTGCTGCCGTGTCGCCATGTACGGCCGAGGGTGGTGAGGTAGCTGCGTAAGTCATTGCGGCTACTGACTAGGGGCAATCCTTAGCTGCAAGCGTAAGATTCGGGCCTTCTCGTGGGTCGTGCTAGAGTTTGGAGTCACCTGGACTCTTGCAAGAACGAATAAACAGTTAGGTTGGATCCGAGTGGCCGTGTTGGGGCAGGGCGAGAGCTGATATGCAATACGGGCCGAAACAGCGAACGTGTTTGGCTGGAATGATGCAAAAGCCACGTCCTTAGCGGTATTGCTCCGTTTTTGATATCTGCATCTTGGCCTGCCTTGAACGCAATGCGGAGAGCCCTGCCTGAGAGCACTCGCAAGAGAACGGGATCCAAGTTCCTGATACCAACCGACACGGGAGCCTTTATTTTGTGTAACAATGGCTCAAGCTGAACACCGTGTCGTTCGTTTCCTCTATCACTTTACTCAATGACAGGTCCCAGTGATTTCGGTAGAACGGGGTTTGGGCACGAAAGCTCCGCAGATCCCGAACTGGTGGTTTTTATTCGCTCCTTCACGTTCTCTTCGTCTGAGCCTGCTCGTTGTTCAGCCTTCTCTGAGGGGCTGATCCTTCTAAGACGCGGGGAAAGCTGCTACACTGCAAGTATGGGAGACGTGCGGAGAGCGGCCAATTGCTGAGTGTGCTGACAAAGGAGTGAAGCAACCCACCGGGGGAAGAAATTAAAAAAAGAGGGATAGAAAAACAAGGAAATTAATAGTAAATGGAAAATAATATGCAAGTCAAATGGCTTCCGCCCTGCGCATGTGCTTGAATGTAGCAGAGCCCCTCCGCGAGTATCTCAACGACAACAGCGATTGGAGTAGAAGATCGACGTCGCCTCTAGTCGGGTGGACTCCAATGGTATGCGCAATGGAACGAGAATAGAAGCGGGACGACCAAGGATGGGCTCAGGCAATGGGAGGATAGGCAGTGCCGATGATGCAGGATTGCCTGCCAGCGCAGTGATGCAGGTGGTCTAAAGCGGAAGGCAGCGGGCAAGCTATCGGAGATTGGACCGGAGGAGATGTCGTGGGAGGTTGTAAGCGTCTAGTGCGGTTTTGACAATCTGTAGGGATTCCAATTTCATGCAGTTACGTGAAGCCGAGGGAGCTGCAACAGAAACCGCAAAATATAGAAAGGAAGTAAGGGAGGATCATGCGATGGAAGACAGACAAGGCCAGCGTTGTCCTTCGTTCGGGTATTTCGAATCGCGTGAGTTAAAGGGAGCCGAGTCGGAACATTGGGAGTCGGAGAGATATTTTAAATGAATCGCGAGGTCCTTCGGGTGACCTGCTCGCAGTCTCCCGGGATGGCTCTTGGCTAATGTCGTGTCTGACTTGGGGAGGAGGGAAGAGTCAGAGAAAGATTTTGGAAGGCTTAATTATTTCGAGAAACCGATGGATGTTTCAGTCGATTGAAAGAAAGCTGAGGTGGAGTCCTTGGTGACGTATTGTGCGGTATTGTGTTCTGAAACACAGTTAAATACGCGTATGGAGACGGTACTGGTAACGGTTCTGGCTCTGGTTGTACTGCTCGTACGACACTCCGTCGTTTCAAAAAAAGCAAGGAGAATAAGTAAGCAATCAGTTGCTGTGAAGAGTATCTCGTTTCCGGATATACTCTCGCCGAGGTCTTATGTGATGGTGATATGATCTTAGACCTTTTGTCGTGGTGGTAGTCGACAATCGTGGTGGTGGAAGAATAGCGGATTCAACCACCTGAGCTTTGTTCTTTGCAATCTGGAAGGGGAACTGAAAGGGGGAAAGGGTTGCACGATGGCGATAGCAAGAGGGGAGCAAAAGGGGGGTTGGCGCTTCTGCTATATACCCCATACTTTTTGATTATTAGGCTGAGAAAGGGATAAGGATTCGGGTCGGCATGTATGGGGTCTTCATTTTTCAACCATTTAATTATTGTGGTCTAGTTGAATATTAAACTGGGTCATTACAGGGCACGGTTGTGTAGTCATTCTTTGCCAGTTTAAGATAGCTGGTAACAGCACACTCTCATGCCAGAAATGGCGGCCTAAGCAAGAGGACTAATCATATAACTTTGTGGGAGTGATCCTTTCTTCTTGCTCACCGTTTCGAATCCTCCACCAATTGTGACTGGCTAAGGCGCTGATTCAAGTCTACCTAATTGTGACCTTGCCACTCACACCGAGGCGCAAACAGCCACTCTTGTGAGCTTGGAGGCCAGTCAAAATGAGAATGGCGCCTTGTCGCTCGTCACAACATGTGCCTATTATTTGGACAGGGCCGTATGTTTCCCCTACCACTGGGGTGATGTTCCAGATCTGCACTTTAGAATGTGTTTCAGGATGTGAAGAAGCATGTTCAACTGCCTATTTCTCGATAATAATCGTCCCTTTCTGGGTTTCTGTTGACAAAAGCCCTCCCCCCCGAGCTACTATTCGCAACATACTCCACAGATCGGGGTTAAGTTTCTCAAGGGATGAAAGGAAGATTCCCCACAGAAAATCTCTTGTTCATCATAATTCGGGGCTCGAAAGTCAAAACCTTCTCCTTTCAATCCTCCAACGATAAGAACCACTGTGTATCCTTTCAGAGCAGACCATCGAGTAAGGATATTCGGCTTGAAGAAAGAATCAAAGGTCGAGGAATGGAGAATGCGCATTACAACCAATTAGAGCCAACATTTCCCATGGCAAGGAATTAACCCTGTTACAGAATTTATTTCCAACGCACCAGTATGACGGTTCTTCCGGGGTTAGTTTAGTTTAACGATGTGGATTTACGATGGGCCCTGGCTTACAGCTGGTTGGGTTGTTCTGGTTCGATTCCGTTTCCTTCTTCCCCCTCCTTCTTGTTGGAATTGGCCGACATTTTCCCAGAGCAACCCAAACCTCTACCACCTTGGTATAGATCGCCTTGGCACTGAGCCAAGGGCCAGCGTCACGGTGCAAAACATTCTCAATTAATATTGCAGGGCTGGAAGTGGCATGGATGACACTCCAACCGATCGCCCTGGGTAATACGTCACCTGACATGCTGTGTTTTGTCAACTTGGTCGCTGTAAGGCGCTTGGTCCAAGATAGAGCCCGTTCACAAATCAAAAGCAACGAGAGACTTGGCCCCTCATGCACTTGCCCAGCTTCGTATTGGCTGTGCACATTCCGAAAGCAGGAGGAACAAAGCCGCCAGGAGTGAACAGCGTAAAAGGGGAGTTCGGGGATCAAAAAGACAGCGGTTACCGTTCTCCATCTCCGGCCACATTCTTAGCGGGTCAATTGGCTGAGACGGAAAATAATACTCATCGAGGTCACTCTGGCGGGTAGAACAAAGCAAGAAAAAAAAAAATCGACCAAGACCCCCCATGCTACTCCAATAATATCGTATTACAGTCACCGGCACTTCTGGGAGCTCTTCCCACGGGTCTTGACTGGTCCGACTCTCACCTCCCCTACAAGTTACAACAGCTTGACAACACAAGGTGGAGAAGATTTCTAATGGGTCGGATGTTGTCTCCCGGCCGTGGCAGTACTGTGGCAGTGAAGAGAAAGTGAGGCGGTGCGCAGAGGGGCCAAAGGGGCAGGGAAACGGAGTCACTGCACCTCAGTGATCGCCGTGATAATGAAGCGGTAAGGCACCTGAAACCATGATCTCTACACTAATTGGCAGATCACTGGGGGGATTTTCAGATACAATTTCTTATCTCCTCACACATGACAATAATCACGTTCGTCCACAGGGCTCAAACTGCGTCACACAATCCTAAGCACAGTCCCCGACAGCGGCAGGTCAACGATTCGCCCGGCGATCTACTCAATTGAACGTCATAGGAGTCCTTCAGCGGCTTCAGCCACCTCTGTCCACGATGTGCTCATTTGGAAGAGCAGCGGTCAAACAGCCAACGGGGTTGAAGCTCCACGGTCAAAATCACGATTTCTAATAGCGCTGGGGCTGCAAACTGATAAGGAGGGAAATAAAGAATTTAAGAATTTTTGTTCACACTGTTTCCCCCTTCTGCCCTGAACATGGCTGACCTCAATGAGCTCTCGTCGCGCCAGCAAGCTTGGCGCTCCATGTTGCAGCCGGCAAAGTGGCACATCTATGAGAGCCTGAGCTGGGTTGAGGAGCCTGGTTTATGACAGCTGCGCTAAAGACGGATAGGGAACAAAGCTGAGCTCCTGTTCCATTCAATTTGCCGCAGCTTCCTCTGGTAATGACCGCATAGTGGACGCGGAGCAACCCTAATAAAAAGCGCAGCCGAGAGACGTCAGAACGTCTATCCAATTCCGCCTTGTGTTGGCAGACTTGATCCTAACAACTATGCATACCGTGAGGGACGACCATGGCAGGGATGGCAGGACCGTATTTGGATAATCAGGATACGTATTTATCCCTGCTGCATTGCCGTGACATAGATGGTCCACCCTGCAAGCAGTGGCTGCGCTGCAGGCTGAACAATAATGTGTATACCCTTTCGTGTAGTACCTTGACATGCCCAAGGCTCTCCCGCAATCCCAGAAAAGTAAAACATGCGGACTTGATGCACGCGGCTCCACTAGTTTAGCTACAACGGAGCATTATTTATTTATTTTTTTGGTGTTTCGCGCCGGGCCAGGTTTTCCGGCTTTTTCGTTTGATGGCCGCGCGGTCAACCAAAGGCTGATTCTTCTGATTCTTCGTGGACTTGCGACTAATGATGTGGTCGTACTGGTAGGGCATTCTTAGTAGCAAACTTGCAACGAGACTGACGTCGCGGCTATGGCGGGATTCTAAATGTTATTATCGGACAATAGTGGCCGAGGCGATGCATGAATGCGACATGTCTGTGTTACATTTGCTTATGACGCAAGGGAAAGAAACGGCACTCATACCCTATTAGACTCTGCCCAGTGAGCGATATATCGGTTTGTCGTGGTGATAAGGTGAAGCAAAGCAGCCAGGCAGCAGGCGAGGTGAGGTGACAGCGGTGGGAGTGGTGTCTTTTACCTATTTCGGCTATTTACTCTTCAGTTGATTGTTTCGCGAGCTGCGACATTTTTCCACCTCGGCAGAAGTCAATGGAGTAGCGCACGAGATCCTCAATAGTGTGAGTTTCACAGCGCAGACGCTCTGAGCTGCGGGAGTTACCCCTCATGGGATGACGAGAGGGACGACTACGAGCAAACAGGTACGAGGTAACGGCGACCGGCCAAACGGCTGTGCCAGAATTAGGTTGTGGCCGTCTCGCGTGCTTCATCAACTCCACCGCTTCTCTCATCCAAGACATCGACATTATTATTCGCAATTCCAAGGTTTGAACTTGAACTGGAAGTCCGTCCGTTGGAGTCATCGATCCCCCCTCTTGTCCATGGGAAATCGCCCAGTCAGAATGCAAATGCAGGCTCCGAACAGCGGCACTGGAGCTGACAACGCATCCTGATAATCTTTGCTACCAAATGAGCGAGCCAATCTGCTGCTTTCTCATGGGCACCACGCCTCAGTTCTCTGACACGCTGCAATAACCTGTCGCCTGGCAATGCATCTGCATCTCCATTCGACGGATTGCCAGAGCCCACGGTTCTGAGCCCGTGACTCCCACTGACCACATCAAGATCCACTTGTTCGCCCCGGCAACCCCGGCGGTTTTGGGGCTGTCACTCTACTGCCCGAATACGATAATGCATCATCGAAATATGGCAGTTCATTACGGATATTAGGGCTGTTATTATCGACAACCATGGATACGGTTCTCGCTTGGACCATTCTGCCCAGCGGTGAGAAAATATCTGCGTCTTTGGAGGGACTGGGCCAACGCAGCACTCATGGGCCTCCTCGGAAGCTGTAGCCTTGAAAGTTGAACGGTCTTTGGGTCTTTCAAGGAACTCTTGCAGGCACCGCCAATCAGCCGCACATTTGCTTCTTGGAAACGCGGGCTAAGCATCCTCATTGGCTCTAATATCTGCCTCGTGGGGGATGTTCTCAAACGGGGACCCACTCTTGACAGCTTCCAGCGCGGCTTCCTCTCGCTGGCGATCTTGCATCCGAGCACTCCTGGCTACGATCAAATCCTGGCTGCGCTCATTGTGGTGAACGAGCCCCGCCATGTCATCCCTGCCGGTCTTCATCGGATTCACAAGTCCCTCCCCCTCAATTCAACACCGGAACACCCGAGTCTGATGCGACTCATCAACTTCTCTGAGGCTTTGTTGTGACTGATGAGATTGTTCCTCGCTTGCGGAATTTTACCTTGGTAATACAGGGGGGGTTATACTTTCCCCTCTTTTCCATCGGTTAGGATACCGGTGACTGAGAACAGCGGCTTCAAAGGTAGTCCACAGTTTGCTTCAATCACGCACTAGAAATAGTGACTCCATAGTCCATCCTTTCGCGTCCGTCTGCTCGCGATGGACGCAAGCGAATATGGAGTGCCTTACTTAATCAATTACCTGGAGCGAGGTGACATCATTGACTAGAGGTTGGAGCACGCACGCAACACAAACCTCTGAAGGTTCCCCACCACCCGGAGGAGAAATGGAGCCCCCGTTGAAAAGGAGGGAAAAGGGATAAGGAGACCGCCCGATAAGTTTCCGCCATAGCGGTTAATAAATTACCACCGTGTCTGGTTGCATTAGTGCAATACCAAAGCTCATCACCTGAATCTGAATCACAGACCGTTCTGTCATTTCAGCAGCCGCGTAATGACAATACGTCCTGTTGTTTCTTACAGCCCTGTCACGCAATGTTATCTGAGGCAGTTCAAGTTCCCAACTGGATGGAACGTTGCGCCTCTTGGACCAGGATCCCCGTCATGATCGCAACATTATCTTTCCTCTTGGCTCCTCCTCAAGGCTGTGCCTCTGACCGCCATGAAAGCGTGCTCCTTTAGGAAAATCCTCCTCCCTTCGCTTGGCATGCTCATTCTCAGCTTCGCTCGCTGTCTGTGCCCGTCGCCTGTGGTTTCTGGAAAACACATCCTTTGCAAGGGCTTTGTTATTTCTCGCAAGACCAGGCTGAGTTATGCGGCCTCAGCACTTTGGGGAACTAGCCCCTGGCTCCTGCAAGTGTAGCCATCAGTCACCCATGCTTCATACTGACGACAATTATTGCCGTGATCTATCCCATTCCTATACATTTGCCCCTATAATGGCCTGCCTGGTTTGACTCCCCTTCTCCCAACAAAGGTAGTGTGACGGGAAGAGCACAGATTGTTGTAGCGTCCCCTCCGATGACTCATGCTACTATATAAGTTAACGGGCAATGCAATGATTTGTTTGACGTCGCAATAGGTAGTTAACTAACTTAGTTACCCATTGCCTATCAGTCAGCAGGCCAAAACGTGGTGTGGCTTGCTCGTTAGCATTGATATCAATAGTTTACCTGTTCGAGACTGTGGCTTGCATGGATAAAAGTTGCTTTTTTCTCGTAGCCGCGTGATCGCCCATCATTACTGCATCACTTGGCCGGAGAAACCGGAAAATCCATGCTCTTCTTTTCCCCTTCTTCTTCCTGCTTCCTTCTCCAGGCTCCAGCTCACTGCTCTTTGAGATTTCCTAAACCGGCCAGAGAACACATTCACTTTCAGGGCTAAGGCCTCCTTTCACCGTGCTCGGGCCTTGACTCGGCATTCACCCATGCTGACGGCTTCCTACAATCCTTGTTAACTATCGAGTTCTCGAGCCTTTGTCGGCCGGTACTGAATACACAAACTCGGGCTATTCGGCCGTTCCAACACCCTGTGCAAGTAATGCCTCTAAGTTATATGACGCGCTGTAATTCACGCATGTGGAGATACTGTACAAGGGCTATAGCTGGTGGATTATTTGCTTGTCAGCAAATGAACGACTGTGCTGACGGCGCTTTGGAGCGACTTCTGTCACACTTGGGGTTGCAAAATTCCGGCAGACTGCTGTCGTGGCAGACCTTAGTGGCTAGCCGCTACGCCGCATTCTGGATTACGATGGAACTGAGATATGGTGCGTGGCATGACATTGAACTCATTCACCATTTGGGCTTGTTGCATGCGGCTGAGTCTCTTCCTGCCTGATTCCATCCTTTTCACATGGAATATTACTGGCAAGAGATGGGTTTCGGATGAGGCAGCTCAAATTATGGATGGCGTAAATTGGTCACATAACTTAACCCTATTATTGTGTAAGTTCAGTCCCTCAAGAACCGCTTGGGTTGGAGAACATCAAGGAGGAGGTCCCAAAAAAGGGACATCATCACAAGTGCCTCGATTTCTCCAGATGTCTCAGTTACGCAGGTATGGCCCTTCATCCGAATACAACTCTGAGAGTTCACATATTGCACTGGTAAGGATTCTTACAGGTATTATCTCTATCCACTTCCTGCCAGGCTAGCAGGTTTTACGGCCGAAGAAATTGCTGGGCAGCGTTCGAAACTTTCGCTTGTACCTACTTGGATTTCAAAATCCACTTCATCCGAGATTCCAAGGGCTGTTTTACCTTAGCCTCACGGAGTCCCCACTGCAGTAAATATAGCAATTTATGGAGTCGCTCGGCCAATCATCCGACTGGATCTGACTGCGGGCTTCTCGAATCCTTCGAGAAGATCCCACAAGACGCACTTAATTATTATGCATTAGCATAAGCAGCAGCGGCTGAGACATATGGGGGCCGGGGACACGGAAAAGCGGTTGTGTTCTCCGTACGGCCCAGCGCCATGTCAACCCACATGCTCTTGCAGTAATTTGGCCCACAAATTCTGGTGGACTGGGGCCGAACCCAAGATCCAGGATACGGAATACCAAACACACCTGTCCAATCTTCTGCGCTGTCAATGCTTATGGGACAACTGTCGTTTCCCAATGGCGCACACAGCTGTACACAGCCCCGAGCCTTTGGCTTCCTTCTCCAACGCGGGAACAGGATGCCAGAAGCAACTCGCAAATCGCGGATCGCGGCTCACCGATTATGAGCCCTCTATTGCTGCTCCGCCACGTTTGCTGTTTTGGACAGAAAGCCAAAGTAGCAATTCACCATCTAGCCTCACTACGAGCATGGCTTATGGGGCCAGGACGCAGGATTTGCACCTTTTATTCCCATGGCAGTGCATCGATGGAAAATACCTCCAACATACGGCTCAACGGCCGTTGAAACGACATGCGTTGGTACTGGTACTGAAGCTATCGAATTGCCAAATGCCAAATAATCGTTAATTACCGAACCGCCCTTGTACCATCAAAACCAGTATTCTCGCCATCGCGATTATTAGCTAGAACGGATAAGCCGGCTTTTTCCAACATCTGAAGCGATCCGTCGTCTCCGGTCCTCCAGAACCAAGTCCGGCAAGCCCGAAAACATTCTAAGTTTTTGGCATCTCTACCATGATGTTTGGCACCATATTTGGCTGTTGTACGGCTGCCGACAGCCTCCAATTCCCGTGCAAAGTCATGAAATGTATTCCGCAATTCCAGCATATGCCAATCGCTCAAAACTTGTCCAGGAATACCGCGGTATCTTCCGTTTACTAAAAAGAGTGGTCCCCAGATCTAGACCCTAGGTCTGGAGATAAAGCTGAGACACGAGGCGATCTTATGATACCGGGGTAACGATATCGTGTACTCGTAAATGTATCAACTGGACGGGATCTCGCCCTGAAAGAATGTGTAATTACGATTTACTACTTGTTATGTTCTGCTTTATATTGTTGCGTTTGGTGGTTGCGGATTTCGACAGCTGTATATTCCAAGGACCAACATCAAAACAACTTCTGGTTACCCAGAACAACAATGCAGTCAACCTGGTTTGTGGGACATAACCAGGTATCAATTGGCCCAGGTGTGCTCATGGGCAGGAGTGGAGCCACAACATCCACAGTAATGAGCGCGATCTTGTTTCACTGTCGACGGAAGCCAATTCGATTTCGAACGTATTCCTATAACTCCGTGTCGGTCCGGCCGGGAAGGGACAGGGTCGTCGGTGATTAATTATTGGCCCTCTCGCAAACGCGACGAAGCGTATTCCTTACTTGGTATGCTGCTTGTTAAGGTTTCGCTTGGTGAAACAGCATGGTAGTACCGTAGTTCAATGTCATTACTATGGCACGCAGCTCGCTTCATAAAATCAAGGGATGGTATGATTCGCTGGGGCTGAAACAAATGTAGTATGCATGTCATTGCAGGAGTGGACTGTGGGGGATTCTCCCAGTGTCTCGGAATTCTCAAATTCAATTAAAGGCCTGTCGATCGATATGGACCAAGAATAAGTGTACATAGATACGTACATAGTGAAGCTGGGAAGTAGAGGTAAACGTTGGAGGGAATCCAAGTCGAGGATGGCGGGACCTTGCATCGCACCTGCCTCGTGATCAACTCGATTTCAACCTCAACTTCTGCTTCCCCTCGATCATCTTTCCATCCCATCTACACTCTTTTCGCAGACGGCCATCGTGTTCTAGACTTTTGGATCGAGCGTCCTAACCCAGGAACCGGGTGTAATGGATCGTCTCTCGAAACCAGTGGATTCCCACTTTACCCGATCGCTCCCAAAGATCGAAGTAGGTCACTTTCGCCCGAGTTTCAGGTTGATGCTGTGGAAACTAATCCCGGTTTGCATAGCTACATGCTCATCTAAGCGGCAGCATCAGTCGCCAATGTCTTCATGAGATATGGCTTCAGAAAAAGGCGCGCGATCCAGCCTTCGACGTAGAAGACCCATGGGTGGTGATGCCACCGGGGAAGGTGGACTTTTCTCTCAACACGTAGGTTCCTCCTAATCAACATAGGAACCAGCATCTCTTCGTACTGCGTGATTTCTTAGACTGGTAGGAGGAGTAGGAGAAGAGTAAACACCAGGCTAAACCAAGGAATACAAAGTTTCTTCCAGACATTCAACCAATCTATTTACCACCTGGTCAACGACCTCGAAAGCGTCGCGTATGCCACGACCTCAGTGCTTCAGAGCTTCCTTGATGATAGTGTTCGCTATCTCGAGCTCCGCACCATTCCTCGCGATGCATCAGATTCTTCTTTCACCCGAGAGGAATATCTCTCCACCGTTCTCGATACTGTCGCCACATTCAAATCTCGGAATCCCAACCAGATATCTATATACCTCATCCTCGGCATGGACCGAGGCCAGCTTACGAACCATTCCAAACATGCCCATGAAATTGTTGATCTAGCCATCGCCAACCAAGTTCGAGGCGTTGTTGGCGTCGACGTTTGCGGGAACCCAACGAAAGGTGATATTTCACTTTGTCGAGAGGCGTTCGTTAAAGCCAAAGAACATGGTCTTGGTCTTACCGTACACTTCGCTGAGGTGCACTCTGTCGGACTTCGTGAGGAGCTGCAAACGCTACTCTCTTTTAACCCAGATCGCTTAGGCCATGTTATCCATGTCCCTGAGGATATCAAACGAGAAATTGCACGCAGACAACTGGGATTAGAACTGTGCATATCATGCAATGTCCACGCGAAAATGTTTGATGGAGGGTTCCTCGATCATCATTTTGGGTATTGGAGGCATGAGGAGTGTCCAATCATCCTTTGCGTGAGTTCCTCCTTCGCTACTATTGTTACCATGCGCTAAACCGATTTGAATAGACCGACGATGTGGGCTTTTTCTGCAGCCCTGTCTCGAATGAGTACAGCCTGGCCGCGGAGCATTTTCAACTGAACCGAACTGATGTTCTCAACATTTCCCGAAAAGCTATTAATGCAATATTTGGGGGGGAGAAAGAAAAGGAGCGTCTTAGAGAGCTTTTGGATGAATTTGGATTTGCGCATAACTAATAATGATATCTTGTTTCAACATATTTCGATTAGTTGCCTGTGTCTGGTATCATGACCTCGTGATTTCAAATTTATTATACATTGGGGAACACCATATCAGCCCTGCCAGCGGAACTTGCCCTCCTTCAAGGTTTGCACAATTCCTACACTCAACGCCTCTCTATGCACGGCCGCCAGGCTCCCAAACCTTTGCACCATTCCTCCCCGATACAACTCCGCTATCCATCGCCAATATGGAGACATCCTCGTCCAGTTGTTGGAGATTGTGTTTGCTGAGTTCTCCGTCGTACTCAGGGTTAGATTGCCCTTCATTTCAGGCGTGAGGTTAACGCTGACTTGGTCCGGAACGTTAGTCAAGTCCAGATATGCGTCCAGGAGTGGGCGACTGAAGGATTCGGCATAGCGCATGTACTCTTCCAGGGAGAGAAAGTCGTCTGTGGGGATGTCGTTTTCGCTTTTGCCGCCAACCATGAAGGCCCTAGGGTTTCGAGGTCCGTTCTCTTCGACCCATTCCTTCTCTGAAAGATAGGTCTCTTCTTCTTTGAGGAAAGCCTTATGAATTCGGCGGTGCGGCGTCTGCTTGATGTTTTCGCGCATGGCAAGCAGAGGGATGTACGGATTAACAAGACTCAGACCGCCAAGCTCGATAGGGAAGTAAAATAGACCCTCAGGAATGTCATGGACGTTGAACCGCTTTGCAATTTCTTCTCGCAGGCTATCAGTAACGCCACTGCCATTGTTATCGGGGAAAACGGAGCGTTCGATGTGACTGAGGGTAGAGATGGCCATGTCAATGTGTTCCCTACCGAAACAAACAGCTGGTGTTGCAAAGTTGTTCACAAAAAAGCGGCCGAAGTAACTGTTCCATGCCTGAATCCACGCGAAAATGCTCTTGCAGGCCGAAAGCTGACGCCGGAGCTCGGAAATGTGCTCTTCAACCTTGTCCTGATCGATGACGAAGCGGCGTTGCTGAGAGTCTAGTTTCAAAAATCCCCAGCGGATATCGCCGGATGGAAGCAAGCCCTTTCCATCGGTATCGTCGTTGTCAGAAGTCAAGACTTGCGGGACTTTCTCGCCAGCTCCATCCCAGCGTACGGTTCCAGTTTTTTCTTCATTGAACTGCAGTCCCATGACTTTGGCGAAGTCAGTCATAGATGTCCACGCTTGGACACACGTCTTCTCTTGACCCCATAACCAGAAGTCGTCGTGCAACCGGTAGAGATATGCTCCGTCCGTACTTTGGTTCACGGCATAATCCATGCAGAAAAGCACGGCTTCACCCATAGCCGTTGAGAGTGTATGGCTCATTGGGATCCCCGTCTTCCGAACCGAGGGTGCGGCATTTGGACCGTCATGGACGAATTTTACCGGCGCTTCCAGGAAAGTACGGAAGACATCTAGCCAGTCTTGAGGGACGCCAAAGTAGGAAAGAACCGTGAGCATCGTGGTGTGAGGGAGAGATGGACCAAACCACTTGAAGTCTGACCGAATAGCTGTGAATTGTCCATGCAAGGTGGTGTGGAGGATAGATTCGGTGAGGAGGAGGTGAAGAAGGGAGTGTTTTGTTTCAAGCGCGTTCTTGGGACGTGTTTCGTCGCCGCTGTCGCTATCATCGTCGTAGTTCGGCACACTCTCATCCTCCGAAGAAGGCAACTGGCTCATAAAGTAGTTTTCTTTATAAATCCGTTGTCTTTCGTCATTCACAGAATGCACCCCACGGAAGCGATCAATGCCAATGAAGTAACTCCGCCTTAATTTATCCTCCTGGGGAATATGATCGCGTGGTTTTTTCCAACCGCGCGAACCCAAGAAGGTGTCAAATGCAGACCGAAGGGCGACCGACCATTTGAGACCCAGGTAGTGGAACATGATGCTGTCCAGCAGATCGCCATCCATGAACACTCGATACTTCCCATTCAGTTGGCGACGCATTTCCACTGGAACGCCCTCATCGGGCCAGGTCCAGCTATCTAAGGAGGCAAGGCGCATGTTCAAAACGTCAACGACCTCCCGGGCCACAGCCCGATTCCGCGTAAGTTCCTTGAGGATGCCCGTTTTCTCCTTTGTCAGAAGATCGGTCTTCAAGAGTGATGCGGATACCGACGAAAGATCGTCCACAGTGAGCCAGGTTTTGCTCGCCGAGAGGCCCGTCGCGAAGGATTTGATGCTTTCACGAAGCTCTTTCAGTGCCTGCTGCGACAGCGCCGTCTGCGTGAAAAGGGAGTCCAGGTATGCGCGAATAGCGTCCTCTTGGACTTTGGACTCGCTAAACACGATACTCTCCCAAGTCTGTCTCTGCTCCTGCATCTCTGCACGTCCCACATTCTCCATACCCAAGTCCTCAGTACCCTCCTCTTCAGTGGTCGGAACTGAAACTGCACCAGAAGTCTCAAGATCCTCTAGCCATTCAGTCACAAGCGCACTATAGAATGATGCATGGTCATGTGCTCGCTCCATGTACATGATCTCCGCCTCGAGCGACGCAATCCACTCCTTCAAACTAGACTGGGACACCGAGGGGTCATACTTCCCTTGCAGGAGGAACCGGCGCATGTTCGCGTGGATTGCACGCTCAGTTCCGTCCGAAACTGGAGTTTCAAACGACTCCGCATCGACATCGAGATCCTCTTTGTCGAATGCATCGTTGGGGTGGCCCTTGAGTTTGGTGACGCCCTCCAGCAAAATATGGGCCTTGGATCGCAGGTCAGAAGCCGCGGTAGCGGATTGGATGATATTACTCCGACGTTTCTCAAATAGGACGCGCTGCTTAGAAAGTTCTTTGATTTTGGTGGTGGTAATCGAGCGAAGAGTTTGGGGAAGAGCGCTGACGGAAGCCATGTTTACGAAGGACAGGGAGATAAGACGCGCGGTTAAGAAGTTGGAGTTGGGGTATAATAAGAGTGAAGAGCGAAAGTAAAACAGATTTCGAAGGCGAGTAGGCGATTTCAGCAAAGCTGAAGGGACCAGAGAAAGTATCCAGCGATGGTTAAAGAAGGAAAGAAGAAAACTATCTGAAGTGAGCGATGCCACAGGCTTTTATGTCGCCTGGTTGAACTTCCAACGAAGCTAGCGACAAGCGAGACTTGGAAATGAGTCAAGCCTGAGTCTTAATTAAAGGAAATGGCTTTTCACAACAGGTTGAAGCGCGTAAGAAACTATATCAGGCTGTCCCGAGAAAAAATGATTTGATGAGGCTCTCCTGCGTATGACGTCACGCCTGCCCGTTTCGGTCCCCGACGAGGCATAAGTAGTAGAGCTTTGATCTGTGATGGCCTAGACTTTTGATGTGCTGTTCAAAAGCGAAGTTAAACTCTTCAAGACTGAAATCTCCGCGGCTAAAAGCGGGCTGTGATTCGAAGTCTAAGGTCTTAGACACAGCGACCTACAAACGGCGCGTAAACGGTTTGCGAACCCTAATCAAATACCAATCAATCAATACACTACCTCAAGGCCACTCCGACACAACCTAACAAATCGCCCATTACCTCTCCGGTCAGTCTACGATTTGTAAAACCCCTAATGGACAACTTTGAAGTTCTTTATTTAGCTGCTATATTTAGAGACTCTTTAACAGGGGTCTGTTTCAAGTGGAAGGAACTTAGGCTGACCCGCTACAGACACACTCCGGCGGCTACACACACGCCTGCCTAGGCTAAAGCCAGCTAAGGATATTGAACGCGTTGCAGGCAGTCCTGCTTCAAACCGTCGGGTACTTGAATGCGCTACTGGTAATGCAATTACGGTCTAATTGGATACTAAGTAGCAGTACTTGGTTAGGTACTACGTGGGTTATTGCCAGCGTGGTGGATACTTGGTAAGGTTCATTCAAAGAGGCTACTTAGGAAGGAGCAAACGACTTTCCCGTCGTCCATTGCACCTGCCCTGGGGTTTTAGGTACTATCGGGATACTTGCGGAGAAGGTGCGACCCACCTCATGCAACAGCTGCGCCTGCCGGCTAATGTGACCCAGGCATAAACACTGCAGTCCTAGTGGAGGAAGGAGCAATCCGACCAGGCCCATCGTACTTGCCCTGTAAATGACATCCCTGTCCCAATGCTCCGAGGTCGGAAGGAAAGAACCAGATGGTGAGTAGTTTTGTGGGTAGGAAATGGAAAATTTTAGCAATAATTCTTTAGGAAAGAAGTATAATCCCGGGCTGGACTACAGGCTGGGCTCCAGCTCTAGCTCCAGCTCCATGCCCATCACGCTCGCCTTTTTATTTCAATATATATGAGTGTATGGAATAAATTTGAAAGTACTAGTTCCCTGAAGAAGAAGTGGCGGTCCATGGTCCAAACTCATACGGGATACTGACCTATAAATACTTCCAGTTGGATGAGGAGGTGGGGAAATGCTGCATAAGCAGCTAGGGATTCCAATTGAGAGCTTGTAAAACAAGCCTCCAGACTCTTAAATACAGAGAATGTCGTAAGATTACATTATCATATCATCATTGCAAGGAAAACGCATCGCGATCTATACGCCAGCGGACCCCGCCTTCGCGCCCTTAAACTCTTGAGAGGTTGAGGTCCCAAACCCCACTGGCTTCCCGGTTGTGTGAATGTCTTCCTCGTCAATTTCTTGTCCCTCTGTGTCGAGGTTGGTATCGACTTCATTCCAGGTGTCGCTTGTAGCAACGATGGGGAAGAGGCGAGTGAGGACATAGTACATCACAAAGGATACAATGAAGCCGGAGATATAGTTGATATTGTAAATGTACTGGGCACCCACAGGCACCTCACGGCCAACTTCACCGGCAAATCCAACGATATTAATCATGATTCCGGATAGATAGGAAGCGTAGGCCCGCCAGGAGAAGCCGTATTGGAAGCGGTATACGGAATCCTTCTCGCCGCTATATAAATCTCCGACGATAAGGTATCCTTTGCGGACGATGTAATAATCACATATCATGACACCTGCAATGGCCGACAGGAAGATGGAATAGGCGGATAGATATGTAGTGAATTCATTGGAACCGGATACCAGGTTCCACTACCAATTACATATGTTAGCTCAAACCACTGAAAACAAGGAAATATTACATACCGGACAAATGGCCAATCCAAGGGCCGCACAAATGTAGCTACCTCGTCTGATGTTTATGTATCGAGGAAGTAAAGCGGTCATGTCCGTGCCAGCAGAGACCGAGTTGGCGGAAATATTGGTGCCCAGTTGAGCGAGAGCAAACCCAAGCCCAATAACAAAGATGCCAAAGCGCTCGGCTGAACTGGCTCCCTCAAGGAATCTTCCCAGAAGATCAAGGGGGTTCCAGATCGCGGGCCCGCCAAAAATGACAGACGATGAGGAGGATGCAATGATACCAATGAACGAAGTAACACCAAACCCAATCGGGATGGTAAACAGCTGCGCCCATAGGGCATCCTTGGGCTTCCGTGCGAATCGAGAAAAGTCTGGATCGTTCATAATCAAAGCAGCGAAGTTTCCCATGCAACTCATGAGCGCTTTTATGACGGCCCAAGCCAGCACACTTCCCTGAGCTGTATTAGGCTGATGAACAATCGGGCCAAGCCCATTGGCGCGAGAGATAGCCCATGCGAAGAAAGCAATAGCAGCAATGGGGGAGTAGATGGACTTGACGGTAAAAAGATGGCGGAGTTGATGAACTGGAAACCAAAGAGCGGGCAACGACATCAACCAGAAGAGGAAGAAACTCAGGAAGTTCATCGTGTTAACACCGGAGCTTTCGGGAATGCCATTAGGCAGATTTATGTAACTTGGCCAAATTGCCCGAATCATCAGTGTGACACATTGACCTAGAAGGATGATGTTAGATGTCAAACACTAGGATCGGAAGCCATGCTTTCTCACCTCCAATATATCCCTGCACACCATACCAAATAATAGCCATAACCGTGCGGTTCAGCACCGGCCATAGCGAGCCCCAGACCCCAAACGATGACCGGCAAACGACGGGGAAAGATATATGATAGACGGCACCAATGCGGCCGGTCAAACAGACAAAGCAGGCAGCGAGGAAGTAACCGACCCAGACGCATATCCATGATTGCCACCAGGACAAACCATCAACAATCATCGAGGAGGAAATCATCCATGTGTTCTAAGCGGCCCAATATTAGCTGTGCCGCATTGGATGTTGGGCATCGTGGTAAACTCACAATGTTCAGAGAGTCTGCGATCCAGAAAGTGATGAAGTTGTACCACCTCCATTGGCGGCGTTCGGGCTCGACTGTTGTTGACAGTTAGGTTCTCCCGCGTAGGTTTCGGGAGCATTCCGGTGTTCACCTGGTCGCAAGTCATAGTTCGTCAACATCAACTGCACATTTGTCAACCCCGGCTCTGATTCCACCTCGAGTTTCTTGATCCATCGCTTGATCTCAGGCATTTTAGCCTAGATGTGAGAGAAGGACTGGTGATGAAAAGAAACTCGTAAGAGGGCTAGTTAAGTGATGCAACAGAAGTGAAGTGCCTGATGTAATCAAAAGTGAATGGCTAAAAGAGGGTGTCATCAAGAATAATGACGCAAGAACTCAACCACGGAAGGCCCAAGTTTATTCTTGACAGCCAGATCCGGAAACGGATAGATGTTTAAGACAGGTCATTTGAAGGGCTCGGGACAATGGGGAGATATGAAATATAAAGGAAGGAGCTACAGTCTCAAAGGCCCATCACCAAATCGTCATATCATCTGGGCACACTTGGTGCATCCAACCAGCCACAGAGCTGGAGATGGAGCTATCGTGATAACGAGCCACGGGAATTGGCCCGAAGAAGAGCGTCCAAGACCGCGATCGGCCACGCCGCCTCTGGCATGGTTGGCCGTTATCACCCTCCATGAGGATGAAGTTGGTTTTCATTGCTCTAATCGGGCGACTAACAGGGCTGGTGAGCGACTGTTATCAGCGCCAGTGGACCTGGCGTCACTCCGCATTTTGAGCTCTGGCCAGTCACAGACAGTGAATGGGCCGCTTTCATGCAACGGGGCGTATCTTGTCCGTGGGTGAGTGCACTGTCCGCTGACTCGATCTGATCGAGTAAAAGATATGTTATCGACATGTGCTTCAGCGGCGTTTTGTCTGATAACCTTGATCCACTTATGGTTTGATCTTGCCCTGGATCTCGAAGCCGCGAGCTTCCCCTTTCCGTCACATGACTTTTCACGTGGGAGATCTCGACCTTCCCCCCGGCTTCGGAGTTCTTAACCTTTTCCGGAGATTAGATAGCTTACGAGAAAGATTTGGTTGTACGTAGTCTAGTAGTTAACAAGTAGAATTTATATTCCTATAATATACAGAACTACCCCTTATTCCACTTTCCAAACTTCATATAGTCGTCATACAGTGTCTTGAACATTGCCCGTCCTGAGATATCCAGCCCAGCATTCAGCGCTCGCATTGTATCACGTGACATCACGTCTAGCACCGAGTATAGCCCTGGTAAGAGGGCCGCCTTCACATCGGGATGAAGAGCACTGCGGAGAGAGCTCTGGGCATAATCCATAATCAAGTACTGTAGATATTGTCCTGCAATCTGCTTGGCCTTCTTTGTCTGGTCCGTCAGACCTTCATGCCCAGCACCCCCAGGCGTTGGACGTGAGACGGCAGAAACCGTCGGGTCACAGAGAGAAGTGAGAAGGCGAGTGAACTGTGTGGCATGCGCAGCATTCAGTTTGGAGAGCCAGTACGGTTGTTGCCCATGTCCCGTATCGGATTTGGTAGGTCGGCTACGTTTCTTGGCTCTAGCAAAGAGGCAGTGAAGTAACCGCTGCATGGCTAAAATGATTAGATGGAAACGGCCCCCCAGTTTTTGACGGTGAAGGCCCAACAGTAGACCCATTAGTCGGCACAAACGGGTATAAATCATCCCGGAAAACTCAGGATTGATATGGGGCCCTGCTTTTGAGGCGCATACAGCAATGCACGAGAGCAGGCTATCGACATTCCATTGAGAGATGCAGCGTGGGTGGCTGCGGAGGAAAACGTCTAAACACTCGGTAGCCAGGACAAATTCTTCAGGAGATTTACTGCGGTGCAGTGCATCGGTGATCTCGGTACAGACAAGGGACAACTCCTTTGCTTGATTGCTTTCCTTGTCCTCAGTGGGGGAAGCTGCTGCGACAGCTAGACCGGCAATGAGCAAATGGTATTCGGCATTTTTGCCAATGAATCCTAGTTGGCGAACTTCTCGAATAACCCGAGTCAGGGCTTCCGCGGACATAGACCGGAAGCGTTCAGTCATTGCCCGGATAAAAAGCTGTTGCTCCTCGCTATACATGTGCTGGATAGGAAGCGATTCGGCGTATTGTACAACGGGGGCGGTAGCGTTCTTTTCGGGCTTCTGTGTAGCCAAAACACGGCGCCTAATGAGTCTTCTTAAGGAAGACCCCGAGTCCACTGATTTCTCAACGTAGCTCTCGATCTTGGATAAGAATTTCTTCACTTCCCCGTGACCCATCGCTAGATCCTCAAAATCTTCTAGAGCGTCCAGGGTTTTAATCACAGTAATTGTTTCTTCCAATGGTTGCTTCTTGTAGTGATCTTTCGCCGAACGCAGATCAGCTACCACCAACCCAAACACTTTCTCGCGACTGGCGGCAAGTTCTGTGGTATCGATTGCATCTGCCAGTCGTTCCCTGTGTAGCCATAATTGGAACAGGGAGATCCGGAGAAGGAAGCATTCCATGGAGCTGCGATCAATTGACTGCAACTTGGACACTTTGCCTGATAGTTTGCGGTGCATCTTCTTGAACTGCTTGTGGCGCTCTCCCTCTGCTAGAAGAAGTAGCTTTGAAATCACTGCACGGTGGAGGAATCTAAATGCCTTCATGACCTCAAGATCAACATCCGTATCTTGGAGTGAGATTGATTTAGCAATAGTCCAAATCGGCTCCCAATTGCCAGTCAACTCCGCCGTTGACTTCGGCAAATCAGCCAATTTAGCCATCAGCGACAGGATCGCAACGGTAATGAAAGACGCTTGGTGCTGTTGTGATAGGACATTCTGCAACAAATCCAGAAGATCTCCCCTCTGGCGGCGGGTGATAAGAGGCGCTGGAATTCTTTGCATGCTCTCAATATAGAGCTTTCGGTTGGAAACGTCCACCTTCACTCGCTCGGACAGCACAGCAATCAAATCGTTCACGATGCTGGGAGCGTTCAGGAGGTATTCGTGGGATACAGTGCTAGCCCAGGATTGCAGGAAACGCGCGCCTGAAGAAAAATCCCCAAGAGATGATGAGGATGGCTGATATTGTGCCGCCGCCAAATAGAGGATGTGGGCAAACAGAGAACGTCGTACCTGAGGCTCAATTTGGGTCCAAAGGTTAGGGAGGCGAAGAAGGGTTAAGAAATACGCCAGAGATAGGACAGTTGGAGAGTCAAGGGATTTTAAACTGCCATTCCATGCTGAACCCATGGACTCGAGCGCATCTTTTTCAGTGATCGATCTCAACAGTTTGCTGACTTCTTTCATCAAGGACGAGAAATTGTCACGATTGCCGGTGCTAGGCGAGTAGTGCGTCATGATCGCAAGAACATATTTATATGCTTCAAAACATTCCAACCGCGCACTGAATATCTGCAGCAATTCATGATGTCGGCGTTTAACTGACGTTGCTGCTACACCAGCCAAGTTTATTAAGGGAATACCGAGACCGGTATCGGTTCTCTGCACATTATTCTCAATCAAACTGCGAAGCATTTTCCACAACCGCCACCCCCAGTGCAAAGACTGATCCGAAGAAAGTGCGGACGTAACTGATTCGATTGCAGACTTGAGATCATCGTTCGTCTCCGCGAGGTTCACGGGCCGTTTTCTGAATCCAGATTCAACAATCAGAAGCTGCGCGTAGGCTCCCCCGGAATGGGAAATTTTATTGTCATCGCTCCGAATCTCAGCCGCTGCTGCGTGTAATTGGGCAGAAGCAAGAGTTTGATTCAGAGGGTTGCGCATCAACTCGCTGTACGCGTCGCATAGGTCGTCATCTTCCCACACTGTAAAGAGGCTGAGATTGCTGTCGAGCATTCTTGCCTCTTCTATATCCGTCAGTTGCTGGTACCAGATTTCCATAAAAGTAGCAAGATCTCTGGCGCCCATGAACCCGCGTAACAGAGGAAGAACGATGCCACTCTTGATTATTTCATAGCTACCATCGGTAGAAGTGCCGGTTCGCCAGTGCAGCTTAATCTTGCTGAGTAAGGCTTCGAGGTACTTCTCGGAATCTGCAAGTCCGGAGTTTGGAAGAAAGATATCCGCACCCAGTTCAATAAGCAGTGCAATAAGGTTCCACTCGACCTGTGAAAGTTGGTCCTTGAGAAGACCGGTGTATGCCGCATGTGTAAGAAGCGTGTGTAATGATAGTTGCACACCTCGTTTAAGGGCTACACGAAATAGTTGCTCCAGAACTTTCACAAATTCGGGAAGAAATGCGGTTGCGCTCTCTGATTTCACATAGGAAAATGATAGCTCGGCAGCAGCAACAAACAGAGTTTCCAACCAAGCTGCTTCATCAGTTTTCCTTCGAAACGTGTCTCGAGGCACTGATCGTGACGCGATGTCAAAGAATTCTGGGATGAGGTCTGCCGCATTCCAGGAACCTTTCTTCGTAGTGTTCTCTTGGGCTTTAGTGGCACAAGACTGTGTTTGCAGCTCCACAGCACAGAGGATTGGTCGAAAAGTATCTGAAACTGGTTTGACCGAACTCCAATCAGGCTCACTAGCGGAATAGTCGATCCCTGAGCCACCTCTACTAAAGAAGGCTTCACGAGCAGGTAATACCACATGAAGAGCAATTAGGCGCTCAACTCCATTTAGTACGTGGACTTTCTCGTCCGTGTCAAGTTGAACAGCGTACACAGAATGGAGCAGCCTTAGAGCACGTTGGGCGCAATGAGAAGCAAACGATCCCTAGACAAAAGTTAGCATCCTCGTTCATATGCCTCGTTGAAAAATAATCCCGACATACATCACTGGATCCCTGGTCCGAGCTATCCTGACGATGAGACCTCCATTCCCAAACCTCCAAGAGCGCAGGGAGGACATAGAACAGATGTTGTAATTCTGTTGTTTTTCGCCCATTAGAAAAATGTGAAATCGCAAGGGATGCGAAATTGAATGATTTGCCGAGTGTGATCGCAACTGGCTGGGGGTCTCCTCTAAGAGCGTGTCTGAGGTGAGAGCGGCCGGTCTCATTAACATCGTTCGTTCGGTTGGCCAGCATGACGAAACTATACAAGCAATCCAGAAGGCGAGTAAAAGTCAAGAAACACGCATTCGGTGTCCTAGGTTGTTCATCAATGTCCATGGAATCTTTGTCATTCCCGGTTGCCCTCTTGCGCTTCGTGCCTTTCCTGCCAGATCCTTCATTCGCGCGCGAAGATTCACTTATAGTACGGCTGGATTCCGAGTCAGAAGTCGGCTGCTCGTTTATCCCATTCCCAAGGCCGATCACCACGTCGTCCGTCAGATCTGTGATCGTATAGTCGAGAATTCCAAAAAATTGATAATCCTTCAATGTCGATGCAAGTGTCTTAGGAGGAATAAGGTCGATGAGCTGCCGTAATAAAAGAAAGGATGCCGGCTCGACACGATAGTTTCTTCCAGCCTTCAGTTTCTTCAATAACCACCGCAGGACCCATTCTTCCTTCGGCGCAGCATGGATCGGGATATGAGGGGCTCGGTTGATCTCTGGATGGCTCGCGCATAACGACAAGTCTAATCCGATAATTTGGGCGGCCTCGTTGAGCTGGATTTCAGGCGGCGCCGTTCCCTTTTCGAGACGAAGGAGAGCCTCTTGCGAGGAGCGCGGACGCTATACCATCATGTTAGCACAGATTAGATACCTTCAAGAAAGTTTTCATAGTACGCACCTCCGGCAGCGAAGGCATCTTGACGGAAGCACAACGCGAACGCTCAAAAGACAAGCCGGGGACTGTGTCACTTTTGCTTCGTTCCTTTCCCCGAATCTACCGGGGACAAAGCCACATCGTCAAGCAGAGACATCCAACGATCACTGCCAGTGTTGTTTGTACTTTTGTACCTCTGCCGAAGAAAAAAAAGTGGAAAGACTGATAGCGGGCAGGACTAAGCCTAATTTTCCCGACCGCCTTCCTTCTTCTCCGGCGGAACCCAAGCTCGAAAACCGCCGCTCCCGAACCGATCTCCTTGACGTCTTGTTCCATACCGACTTATCCAATTCATTCGTTCCCGATCCTTTCTGCTGCTAATTGCACAAGGTACCTCGACCCGAACCTCAAATTGCTTGCGCATTCTAACCAGCAGACTTCTAGATCGATCACAATGGCCGACTCCAGCGACTCCCAGCCCATCGCCCGCTCGACCAAGCTCGTCAGTGAGGCCCTGCTCAACGAGAAGGTACCAAGCCCCTTCTATCCACGCCTGTCGTCATGATTCGACGACCCCGTTGGCCCACAGTATACTCAATTTTCACCCCCTGCGGGCATTCCAATCCGAGAACTGGTGGATTTTCTTGGACAACCGGCTAACACGTGCCCTTGTTTCACTCTAGTGGGATCGTGCCATCTCCTCCATGATCATTCGCTCCTCCCTGGGTCTGTCCTTCGGTGTTGTCTTTTCAGTGCTCCTGTTCAAGCGGAGAGCTTGGCCCGCTTGGGTTGGTCTGGGCTTCGGTGCCGGACGCGCTTGGGAAGAGGCCGACGGTATGTTCAGCCGAAATTGTGAACGAAGACAAACAGATTGGGCTCGCTAACATGAAGATTTAGCTTCATTCCGCCGGGGTGACTCCCCCGTGAGAGACGCTCTGCGTCGGTAAAGGGACTCGGGTATGCAGTCTGTGAATGTATGATACCTGTATAGCTGGACTGGGGACAGTGCATGGCGACAGCATGGTTCTTGATATAAAGTTTAGGAGAAATTCTAGACCTTGCTTTCTTACGCAATTTTAGGTGGTTCGTTTCTATTCCGTTCACACTACAAGATATTCGACCGTCAAGTCGAGTGTCTTGATTAGTTCACGTTGAAAGTATTTGTAAATTGTCGACAGTCAACCAACTATGTATCATTTTAAAGGCAGATACAAATCCGAGCCACGTAGAAGATCATCGTGCTCAAAACTTTGCACTCAATTGTAGCTGATCCAAGCGGAAATCGTGACGAAAATCAGCCACATGCAAATAGGTAAAAGTGGAGAGTAACAGGATACGCCTCGCTCTTTGCCAAACATAAGATGCAACATGAAAATGCGGGCCCAGAATAAACAGAAGACATGAAAAGAGAAATGACGAGTTGGATCTTTGGAACGAGTACTCAAAACATTCGCAAGAAAAACACGGCGGATAGCCGCGCATAAATCGTAGGCATGAAAATGAGAACCCGAGGGACAAGTAGGCCGGAGACAGAATATGGAAAAGGGAAATTGTACACAAACAGAAAAGCCAACAACTAACTCCAAAGTCTGATATGCAAGGGTATCAAGATCATGAATCATCCAAAGACATCCGACGTCGAGTACAATAGATACGGCAAAAGGCCTGGTGGGAATAAACCAAGGTGAAGGCTGAAACCTTATGGATTTCCGTGGGTTAAACAACCGAGGCAACTGCAGCTAGGGCCACATTGACAGTTACCGGCCTCACCAGCACAAGCACCCGGTAGGCCAATCTCATACTCATAGGTGTAATAGGCATCGGGAATCATAAGATGGTCCGCGGTAAAGGATTCAAGAGCCTGGGCTTCATGATCGTCATCCAATGTACTGCCATTGGTGCCACAACACTGTCCGGCGGGCGCCGGCGCGCTCTCAACGCTATCTTTTATATTGTTTTCGGATTCGGCGAGCGGATGGCCCATTTGCGGATCGTTGGCAGGGATCCCGTTGGATTGAGTTTCCTGGTGGCTGCTTTCATCCGCTGGGGTACCTGAGTCTTCTGCGATAATGCGTCCCATTTCCTGAACATGTTGCACGGTTACATCGTTATATGGATGATCAGGACATGCGAAGCAATTACAGTTAGGACCACAGTTGCAGCTACTGGAAGTGTCCCTAGCCTCCAGTGCGGAGTTGTGCTGAGCCGGATCGGGTGTGGTAACAGAGCCAGAATGTGGCATGGTGAGTTGTTCGAAACCAACGTCGGGGGGGTTGGCATAGTTTTTGGGCGAGATATGATGGGCGAATCCAGACATGTCGGGCTGGAAGCCATTGGTTGTCGCACCCACAGGCGAAAAATGGCCATCTACGCTTGGAAATCCTTGCCAAGTTGAGGGAGGGGCATTTTGCACGGGATAAGATGTCAGGGGAGACATAGTATATCCATTTGACATGACAGTGTTGGGTTCTGTCTTAACAACATTTGGATTCTCGCCCCGGGAATTGGAGCAGCAGGAGCCCCCAGCCCGCGTCGACATGGGGGCTTTAGGTTCCATAGGAGACTGGAAGACATCGGTGTGAAAAGTATTAGATGTAAGCCCATTACTCGAAATTCCGAGACCATTTGAGAAGTTGTTCGCGGTTGGGAAAGCGTTGGGATGCGGGAACGCTCCGTTAAGAGCGTTGTATGAATAGGCGGCGCCTGGCGCCTGTGGCGTATAAGGGCTCATGATTGGCTGGGTGCCATACTGGAGCCCCTGCTGATGAAATTCGGGTATAGAATGAAGGGCTCTGGTGACCTGTTCTGGTGCAGGTTTCACCTGTTTCTTGCTAGACTTCTGAATCTTGTTTGGACTAGGACTAGCACTGCTGCCGCTGGGGGCAGCAGTCAAATCTATGGGAAGCTGGGAGACCGCTGGAGTAGGCTTATTCTCGTCAAGCAGCATTTTATAAACTGGTCTGCATAGACAGCCCGAACCTATAAAGGATAAGGTAATCAGCTAAGACCGATCAGTCAAGTAGAACATATGCCCTTACCCTTTGGGATCGCAACCATGAAGGCGCCGAGCTTCTTACAGTTGCAACTACCTTCAACATGTGGACACTTAGACAGCGGACGTCCGGCCTTGCCAACACTAACCATAAGGCGATCGTAATGCGCGCATTTAGAAGAACGGTGGCCCCGGATGCATGGCTCACTGAATAACAGTCGCTTCATTAGCCCACTATACTTCCGACGAGTGCACACCGTAGGATGCTTACCATGACCACTTGACACCATTTTCATCGAAAGGCATGGTGAGTGTTGTCTGTCTAGTGCGAGGCGAGGGTTTCCAAAGAAACTTTGAGAGAAAAAAGATAGCCTAATGTTGTGGGGTGCTGATAGCACGCAATGCGGCAATCGGTTTACCCCACGACTAACACCAAGCCCTGAGAGAACAATGGGAAGGTCGCGAAGCGTTCGGTATTGAATATAGAAACAAAGAATCCTAGCAGTCCACTTAATATTCAATTATAAGGGCCGGGAAACGTCAATGAAATGGGCGACTAGCGTGCGACTCGGGGTGACAGATCCGGACAGAGGCGGAAGAGGATGAGGCCATCCAGACGGCGAAAGACGGAGGGGAGCTCGCAGATCAGAAAGAAGGCGGCAGATCAGACGAGTGAATGAAAGACCATGCGGGCTTGGGCTAAACCTCGTCGTACATCGAGCCATCCAACAAAAGGGCGCAAATGAAAGAGCTGCGAGCCAGCGACGCTGAAAGATGTAGTCCGGTAGGTAGCGGGGTTGGTCTCAATCAGGGTGGTCATTGAAAAAAGATACCCGCAACCGCTAATTGGCCGCCGAGGACTGTCCCTGGGTGCCTTGATGCCTGGCAGTTCCAGGCCGCATCGACCTTCCCGAACAAATTATCGGAGTCGGAGCTTCGAGCCGGCTCTCTCATAACTCATCGTCCTCGGTTTCGAGACACGGATGGCCTCGCTTGAAGCTGCTTTTTCATACTTGTTTTCGCCCACCTAGAAGCTGCTCTCCTCTGTCTCCACTCGTCTTGCAGCTGTTAATTCCCCGTTCCGCAGCCAATGACCTCCAATCACGACAGCCATGATATCCCCGAACAGCGACCCGACAGCAGGAGGGAGCCGCGCCGGGTACGGGACTTCTTTTCGGTGCCTGCTCCTGTAAAGCGCGTCTTTGATCGCTTTCCTTTGATCACGTACCCCGAGAATGACTTGCCATACCACGCCTGGTCAACGCGACGGGGAAACCAGTTATTTGTCTTCAGCGATGTCGCTGGAGCCCGTCGAGGGGCCCCTTCTTTCAACCCACAATGTCTTAAGTGGCAGGTATGCGAAGACTGGTTAGCATTTAGTGTTGTCCGGTAACTGACTTGATTCTGCCTTAATGAATAGGCCTACCTGAAATTCGTCGGAATTGACTTCGATCTCGTCCCCTCAAATAACCACGCATCCCCATCCGGCGTCCTCCCTTTCCTCCTCCCAGCTCTTCCAGTCGGTACCGGCACGCCGATTCCATCCGGTAAATTGCAGAAATGGGCCATTGAGGAGGTCCACTGTGAAGAGGAACAGCAATTGAACGTGCGCTTCGAAGTGTATTTATCGCTGCTGGACACCCGGATACGGAATGCTTGGGTAAGTCTAAGTCGCAATTCAACGAGCCGGAGACTTGACTAACATCCAGGTAGCTCTACCAACTCTACCTAAACCATAACAACTTCGAATCTGTTGCACAACGCCTCTATGTCAATCCGTCGAGTACCAATTTTGCCGTTCGATCCGTGCTAGCAGCACAGTTGCAGCAGGCTGCGCGAGATGAGCTTCTGAAGTCGTCAGCATACATTGATGCTAGTGCTTTAGAGGCCGAGGCTGCAGAAGCATTCGAAGCGCTCTCTACGTTACTCGGCGACAAAACTCACTTTTTCGACCGGCCAAATCCAGGACTGTTCGACGCTAGTGTGTTTGCTTATACGCATTTGATACTGGACCAAAAGATGGGGTGGAAATATAACAGACTGGAACAACTACTATCACAGCATGAAAATCTTGTCCGACATCGGGAAAGGCTACTAGGTTTCTTCTAGGCGAATTTCGGGCCAAGCGCGGGCGACCAGAAAACATATCAGTATCTGTACAATAACAATTTTGACCATTTAGCTTCCATACAACAAAATATAGTCCTACCACCCCGGCGCCGGCTGCCTAACAATCGACTGCATTGCTTACCACCTAGTCAACCCGCATCCTAAAGCAAAGGCCAAACCACACCGTAACACCCACCCACTTCTTCGCCCTTTCCCCCAGCCCCTCCACCATGGCCTCATCCACACTCCTCTCCCGTACTCTCTGCCCTCCCTCGTCCAGCGCCACAACCTCGAACCCAACCCGCTCTGCAGCAGCCATAACATCTTCAACCTTATGCGCATAACTTGTGGGCCTAATCTTCATCCCAGTCTTCACATCCACAAACCCAGCTTGGCTGATTGCCCCCATCTCAGCATGCATATTTGTCACAAGAAAATACCCGCCTGGTTTAATCAGCCTTGCAGCACCCTCAAAGAACTTGTCATCGGGAATATGTTCCAGCACAAGCGTAGAAATCAACCCAGATGCACCATCGCCTAACTGGGCCCGCAAAGGCTCAGATAGAGAGCCCAGACCCAATCCTGACTCAGAGGGCGCAAGTAAGTCATAAACATCTAGTGTAACCTTATCCCCATCCACAATCCCCAATTGCTCCCGAAGTGTCTCCTTAGCGACACCCAGCATGCTCGGCGACGCATCGAGTCCCATAATCCGGGCATCCTTGGGCGCTGATTTGGCCAGCTGCAGTGTATTCCGACCCGTACCGCAGCCCAGGTCTACTAATTTGAGTGATGGCTGGTGATTACCAGATTCTATTTCCGCCTTGGCCTGAGCCTGGGCTTGAACAAGGGCTAGAAACCGCGGGAGTAAACTCTTCATTTCAATTGTGTCGAGGGCTTGGAGGAAGTTTCCATCTGTATCGTAGACCTGTATTTCCGGTTTATTAGTTACTCGCCCATTGATCGTTGTTAAATGTAGAGGTTGGCAATAGTCATACCTCGGCCCACTTATCATAAGCCTCGACGGTATTGAGATATTTCACACGTTGACCATCTGATGTTGCTTCTTTGCCGTTTCGGTGGGCGAGAGCTTCCCGGATTGTCTGGGCCATGGTGGTAGTTTGCGTTGGTCCTATAGGATTTTGATGACAGATTTTGATCGCGGTGTATGTTGTGCTCCCGTCAGGATGCTGTACTTCGTTCCTCGGCTTCTCGGTCCACGAAGACGGTCTCTGTCTCGAACTGTGGCTCAATGAACCAAAGTATTTATAACTCGCTAAGTACGATACAGTATCGAGTAAATATTTCAAATCGAGTCCAGCAGAACAAATTTTTTTTCATATTGCAATAGCCGCGGCGAGCCCGTTCGTATGACTACTTTCTGCGATGTGTGGATGAGTCACAGGCACCACCGTTTTTTTACATAGTTAACTAGAATACCAAAACAGTTAAGCGAGACAGTAAAAGTGTTATTGTGGAATTAAAGTCGTAATATTTCACTTGACATTATCATTTGGGCCGTGTAGTCCGGACCGAATATAAGAAAGACGCGAGAGCATTACGGCTGGCACATGAGACATCAGAAGGAAAAGTCGCTTTGGAGATAGCCCAGGTTCGGCAAAGACGCTGGCTTGACAGAAAGAAAGGAAAATAAGGAAAGACACTTAGGTGGTGAAGTGATTGAACGGTAAAGAGTATAAAAGAATAAGGAAAATAATATAAAAGAAAAAAGGAAAGCGTAGGATAAATGGAATCCAGTATAATAAAGAAAGAGAAAGTCAATTGGTCGCCGTGCCAGCCGGGGAGAATGTAAGAAGAGGGAAAAGAAGAAGCAAAAGCATCAGGCAAGGTGAGAGCGAGACGTAGCCCCGTAATCGTACGCACACCATCGCTCAATAAAATCGTAGGCACGCATCCTTGCTCATAATTCGTTTTAATAAACCGTAGCACCAAACGGTGCCGTTTCCTTGAGATCCTCCACGAGATCCTCCACGTTGTTCAAATATCTTCCCAGAAGAGATTGTTTCTCCTCAGTCGTGCGTGTGTCGCGATTGCCCTTGGTACCGTTATGGGCCCCTGGGGCATTGGCGCTCCTGGGTACAGGTCCACCGCCCAGCTTGCTAGGGCTGCGTGGTATACCGGCGTTGGGAGCACTTGTCGAGATCAGGGCCGTCTCTGGCATCAAATAAAAGTATAGGAATTCAACCAGCTTCAGCTTGACTTCACGAGCAGTCGAGCGCTGTTTGAAGAGCGACGTCACCGTAAGAAGTCCATCCAGCTCTTCAAATGTTCGTGTGTTGGCTGGGTGGTCAAGAAGCGCAGTGACTAGCGTGAGGAGGGTCGCCGACTGGATTGCAGGGCAGTTGATTGGGTCCAAAAGATCCAGCAGCAGGTTCATGTAGATTTCACGGGCAAACAAGATCCTCGAAGGCGGATGGAGCAATAGCACGCCCTGTATTAAGTCCAGGGTGGATAGAATGAGCAGGTCGTTGGTACCACTACTGCCACGGCCAAGAAGATGTTCCAGACAGGTTACCAAGCGCATTGCCACTACAGCTGGGTCAGCTCTAAATCACGTAATAGGTTGGTTGAAAGGCTACACACCGTTCCATTGGAATCCATCTTGGAGCTTGAAGAACTCTCTGAATGCCGGGTCATCTCTCAGCTCTGACAAGGCTTTGCAGCCCGACTGTGGAGCATCAAATAATAGTGACGAACCCCGTTTGTCCGACACTGGTCGTTTCGCCCTGGACAAGCAAATCTGCGCAAGGAGCCCTTCAACCTGGCGCAACCCTTTGCGGACTTTGGTTGGCTCGTAGGAGGAGAGGTAGTCGAACGAATGCGCCAGTAATGCTTCCATCAGTACCAACGCCTGTAGGTTGTATGGGAAAATAAAGAGGTTAATCCCACAAGGGACGTTGGAGGGAAGAGAGGAGGGAGAAAGGGCGAAACACGGTCTTAACCTAGACCCTCCCTATGCCAAGCGGGCGAGGCTTATCTGGAGAAGCGGGTTGAAGAAAACAAAGGCACTGAGGATTCGAGCTAGGGAGGGGTCTTAATCGGATTTCCGGGCCTTATTGTGGATAAATAGCGACTAGGAGGTTGGTAACAGCGCATCACCATCGTCATTGCAAGCTGATCAAAGGTCGAGAAGCTCTCCACTTGTGAGGTCTCGTTCACCTTGACTGGCCCACCGCTGCCAGCACACCAAACACTCGCGCGCGTTGCCCCGGGCGACCGCCGCCTGCCCTCAGCCCAACGCAGAGGCTGGGCGCTTAGCTGCGTGAGGCTTGAGCTGAACAATAGGACCGCGAATCAAAATGGTGTCAAGAGATGTGCCCGTGGCCGGGATCTCCGCCATCCATCGTGCGTCGGGCTTTTTTGTTCCTGTCACCTGCAGTGATCACACGTCGGGAAGCGCTCAACTGCTGGGCAGTGGCAGGTTTCCTATCAAATTGCTCGTTTTGGAGGCCTGGCAATCGGCACCCCCTTTTCCCTCGCAGTGGCCTTCCTTGCAAGTGTTGCATCCTGATGGCCACTGTCACACCCTAACTGAATGTCTGTGTTTCTCCCAGGGGTTAATATCGGCGCACTGCACTGGCTAGACTCTAGTCGGGCGTCTCTATACGGTCATGTGACCCAGCGTGCGACCAACCGCCAAGCAGCATGTGACACTACGTCACGTTGTGCCTGTCCATCTTTTTCGTGTCCCCGCATCAAAAGTTGGGGGACCTTTCGCTGCGCGAGAATATGAATCGACTTACTCCCCAGCTCCAGAAATACTGTTAGCCAGAGCGCGCGGCAACATTTGCAGCGGCGGCGGCGGACTTGTTCTCCGTTCTTTGAGCGACTCCTCCGCTTGCTCGCATTCGCGCGGTTGATTATTCTTCTTTATTTCCACCTCGGCCCCCCCTCCTATACAGCAGGCAACCGCAAACTTCGCAGCATCTTCATTTTCTCGGGTCTCGCCGCGAAGCAATACTGCACTATCCGGAAAATGTCTTCCAGCTCGCAATTTCACCCACCTCCTACGATACCACCTCGGACTAGCTCCAACCGTATGTCCGACGTGTCTCCTCGTGACAAGGCAGCCCTAATGACTATGTTCGAAAAAGACGAGCGCTCTGACCGCGACAAGCTTCAAACAAATACCGATATGTCTCGTCGTCATACGCGGAATCAGTCGAGCCTCGATGGCACAAAATATAAGGATGGTAAATGGTCGCAGGAGAACGAGGAGATCATCATGGGTCCATATGACTATATGCTTCAACATCCTGGAAAGGACCTTCGACGGCAGATGATTAACGCGTTCAACGCATGGTTAAAAGTTCCGTCCGAAAGTCTTGCCGTCATCACTAAGGTGGTAGCTATGCTACACACAGCTTCACTGTTGTGAGCGCTCTCAACACCTACATATCGAATGAGGCTAATTTCGTCTACCAGGATCGACGATGTCGAAGATAACTCCGTTCTCCGTCGCGGAACCCCAGTCGCACATAGCATCTATGGCACTGCGCAAACGATCAACTCGGCAAACTACGTGTACTTTCTCGCCCTCCAAGAGGTACAAAAATTAAACAGTCCAGCCGCTATCGATATATATGCCCAGGAGTTGTTAAACCTACACCGGGGTCAAGGCATGGATCTGTTCTGGCGGGACACGCTCACCTGCCCAAGCGAGGACGAGTATCTAGAGATGGTGGGGAACAAGACTGGAGGTTTGTTCCGGCTTGCCGTCAAGTTGATGCAGGCAGAGAGTAGCACGGAGAAGGACTGTGTAGCCCTTGTCAATGTCCTGGGCCTAGTCTTCCAAATATGTGACGATTATCTCAATCTATCTAACACGACTTATACCCAAAACAAGGGTCTCTGCGAAGACCTCACAGAAGGGAAATTCTCCTTCCCCATTATTCACAGCATTCGCTCCAACCCGGGTAACCACCAGCTCATCAATATCCTCCGTCAAAAAACCAAGGACGACGAGGTCAAGCGATATGCTCTCCAGTATATGGAAGGCACGGGTAGCTTTAAGCACACTCAGAACGTCGTCCGAGAACTACGCGGAAGGGCGTTGCAACTCATTGACGAAATCGAAACCAGTGGGAGCGGCAAGCGGCCAGAGGGGCAAGGCGACGGGACAATGGTCCGCACGATTCTCAATAAAATCACAGAGACGACCTTGAAAGATACCAACGGTTCGACCAAGTGATTCTTCCTTTTTATTTTTATTTTACTTTTTGGCCTGATACCTTACCATTTTGGGTCGGTACACGGGGTTTACAAAAACGGCTAAACATGAACTAACGACGAGATGCGATTTGCTTCAAAATGATATCTATTCACGTGGGATTTCCGGATATTTGCTATGGCTCATAAATCGGACACAAAGATCCCAAATAGCATTCCGGGTATAATAATCACTCTTCTTCTGAGTAACTCTATCATTACTGCCCAAATACCAAAAGCATAACGGTATCCAAAAAGGGCATTTCACTCACAAGAAAACCAAACAGCTTCCCTACATAACAAGACAGCAAGCTTTCTCCAACTTGCGCAGCACCCGCGGCAGAACCGCCCTAACCACCTGCTCAACAGGATCCTGGTTCTGTTGCTGGTGATGTTGCTGTTGGTGGCCTTGTCCATGACCCTGTCCATGTCCCTGTCCATGTCCATGCGACGGCCTGGGAGGCATATTTGCCGCAGCACCAGTAAGGTTTACGTAGATTCTCCCCTCGTTCTCCTCCGTCGCATACTGCAGACCCAACTCACGACAGACCTGCTCAACGCGCGGCTTAATCTTCTGCACATGGTTCGCAGAGTGGTTTCCCTTTCCGACAATCCTATGGTCACCCACCAAATTAGGCCCACCCAGTGCAATAGGTACTTGCTTAGGATTATTCATTGGGGAGCAACTTACACGTGCAAGTGATTCTGCCCGTGACTCCGGGCATACTTAATCCTCTCCTCCAGAATATCCTCGGCTTCCTCCACAAACTGCCCGTGCAGATCAATTGTATCGGCTTCAACGCGCCCCGCCGCGTTGTTCTCCTTGAAGATATACTCTGATGCCTGGCGATTATACTCCTCCATTTTGCGCCCGTGCGCTTTGCCCTGCTCGCTGAGTTCTTTGGCCGCTGCGCCATCGCCGGAAGAGTATGCTTCTTTGGACTATATTTGTTCGTTGTCGTTTAGTTATCCAGATTTTTTGGAGGGATTCGTGGTTGGGTAGATTGGGTAGTGAATAGAGGGAGGAGGGGACGACGTACGCGCTGAAAACAGTTGCCGCGCTTCGAGGCTTCTTGCCGGGCAAGGTCGCGCAGGCGATCATATTCGGCTTCGGCATCGTTGCTCTGGGTGTGGTTGAAGGCTGTAAGTTGGAGAGCGGGTGGTGTGGTTAGCGATGGGTTTGCTGGGTGTGGTAGGCTGGGGGCTGGGGTTAGGGGAATGTGTGTTTACCCCGAGGGCCCATGTGAGATAGTTCATGCATGGTGAGTGGATATTAATTGTCGCGACGATAATCGCGAGTTTATAGTGGTATATACGGAGTAGAGGTTGTCTAGGCGGCGTCGACTAAGAGAGAATAATAGGTAGAGTGCAAGGGACAGAAGTTGAGCGCTGCTGAACCTGAAAGATCAAGGGATCGTCGCGCTAAATTGGGTGGAGCCAAGATCGAATTCTTCCCAAAACCCGCCTCCGGAGGCAAAGGGCTGTGCAACGAACCGTGGATACTACTGGTAGTTCTGTCCGCGGACTGGTACTTGGTAGGGTTATAACCGAGGTTGTTTTGTGTATAATAGTAGATGTGAATTATCAATATTTAGTCGGACGGTATATAGTTAGTTGAGATGGATCTGACTCCAGTTGCGGCCTCGGCAGATAGATATAATCCGGAGCCTTATATATAGTTTTAAAACGACCCTTCTAGACTGCGAAAAATGCCCACAATGTGCGAGACACTGTCAAGTATATCAACCAGAACCATATCCAGGAAATGCTAGGCGCATTATCTTGCATATACTTCGGAGAATTTGGTACATGTTTTGTATGTATGCATGAAATTTAACTATTGCAAACTGGGGTCAATTTGAGACTTGATACGGAAATATAAGGTAAGGGTCCGATACAAAATGGAAAAAAAAAAAATAGCTGCCACTATATTAAAGGCTTTTGTATGCGAAAGTATCCTGCCGTCAACACCCGCAGGGATTTAGTATGGCAGTCGAGGAAGTGGAGCTGTCGTTTCGTTGGATGACAGTAAAGTTTCGATAGTGAGAGACAATCACGCTATCGACGAAAGAGTGCATTGGAGCAAAAGCAAGAGAATGCCTGCTATGTCTGGACCAACCTCGAATATATGAACAAACTACGTAGCAGACTTCCCAACTGTAGTCTACAACTATTTAACGGTATGGTGCGGGAGAGTCATCCGCCGCTCAACAGGAACATAAAAAGAGCCTCTCGCTGGAAACGACACATTATTGCTCATATTCCTCCAGGATCCCAGCAAAATTCGGGTTCTTGACTCGCGTTCACCCTTTTACTCATCTTGGTTTTCTCCCGCGTGGCCTCGTCTCCCATGGATCTGTTCCTGGCTAAAATCCCTGCTCCACCACCTCGTCCTTCTAGTCGTGTTCGACGCATCGCGCTAGTGACTTTACCAGCCAAGGGCCTCGTGGCAGTGGGCAAGACTGCCCATGTGGCTGACCAAGTGACCCATTATACGAAGAAGGGAATAGTGTCTGGGTCTGCAAAGTTTATGATGTGCTGAGTGACGAGTCTGACCAAAAAAATCGGGCGTCTGTTGACCTCTATCCCCCAGCACCCTGTCGGGATGGCCGGGTTGTGCTGCAGAACGACAAGCCGAATTTCCTACAACTAGCAAAACTCGAAGACACCCCCTTTTCCCTGCCTTGAAGGCCGTTGACGAAAACCATGTGCGGAGCAGCAGTGGGGTATGGAGATTGCCATCGCTCCATCAGATATGGTATTTTTTGACATGAATCAAGGAGACAGCCGTTCCTGTTTCTATCTTCTCCACGAGTCCACATAGCCATACTCCGACAGAGTAGTCCACAGCACCTACACCGGCCGAAACCTGGCATGCCACAGACAAAGGAGCTGAGTCCCTAGGGCCCCGGCTGGAGAATGACTGTGTTATAATTATATCGGGAGCGACGGTGACAGTCTTTGATTTGAGACCGGCGGCTCACCTCAGACACTCATCAGACGCACAGGGCTCTCATCCCCGCTGTGTGGTTGGATAATGAAACGGGCTCTGGCATGTCTGACAGTTTAGCAGCCGTCAGCCACGGATAAGGCAGGAGTTTCCCCCCAAACATAACAAAGTGTTCCCTATCGTTCCTCTCTCACCCAGTCAAGACTCCGTGTTTTTTGGTTACGGAATCATGATGTTGGTGAAGAAGCAGATCTGCACTAGGCGGAGATTAAGCCACGGCAGCCCAGGAAGCAGCTTCTTGGAACCGTAAACATGATTCAGCCTCTGTTATAACATGCTCCGACAGCGCCCAGGACCCCCTCCGAGCCCTCCCTCGCGCCTCCAACTTCATGATTATTTCAGCTCTGCCGTTGTTATAAATCAGAATAAACCATGAAACGGACAAATCCCATGCTCCATTACAGGCGGGGCTAGAGCAAAAGAGGCCTAGCGGTCGATTCATCAAAAAGGGGAGGGCGATTGCTGTGAGTTGATTGGTGAGCGCGTTTCCATCCTCCACAGCGGCCCCTGTGTGATTGGGCCAACCGCTGGTGTGCAACCGGGCCATCCTGGTCCTTTTCAGACCATCGCCCCACTGCCCCTTATTGCAGCTTTCACACACTTTCAGGCTCTTCCAGAAAAACCGAAGCGGACTTGCAACTGGGCCCCTCCGGCTGCGCAGCGTCCTCTGACTGGCAGCAATTGCGAGTGTGGCCGTGGCCCTCCAAGCTTCATCTTCCCCCATCTGCCCGTCGTCTTCTCCTAGTCGCTCCTGCTCTTCATCCTACTCTTCACCCTTCCCTTCCTTCTCCTGACCCGCCTCCACGACCGAGGGCAAGAATAATTACTTCATTCTTCTTTTCTTTTTCTTCTCTGGACACAATCTCTCGTTGATTGTCTGCGTCTGCTCCCTTCAGTGTTGCTTTGTTCTTGGCTGGTCTACCCGCTATTCATCTAATTTTTGCCTCCTTTCGGCTTAATCATACGTTCGCGACTCTACCAAAGCTTCCCCTTACTTCAACTTCATCTTGCGCAAATTCGTCGCTGTTCGACCCTATCCGCAATTTGCGTTCGTCCGGTCTACTGAAGACAGGATACCTTCGGTGAGTTTGTCCTTGTCGGCTCTTGGTCGATTCTTTCTTCGCTTGCCCACCCGCGGCTTGCTGCCCTTGTCCCGTGGTTCTATCGGCTTGCATTGGTCTGTCATAACCTCCTTGCTTCAATGCGACCAATTTGAATCGAAAACACCGCCCCCTAGGGTACATCGTTGCATTGTGTTCTTTCACTCTCAACCGTACCTCCTCGCGGATACCTCCCGTCTCCCTACCACGTTCAGAATAGCCTCGTTTCAGGATTCCGGTGTACGGAGAATTTGCTGACATTCAACTCCGACAGACTCTCTATTCAACCCCACGTCCTTCCCTGATACCACTTCACCGCGACTTTTTTTATCAACAGATTTTATCCGTTTTCACTCATTAATAACCGCCAAAATGGGTTGTGGAATGAGTACCGAGGATAAGGAGGGCAAGGCCCGCAACGAGGAGATTGAGAACCAGCTCAAGCGGGACAAGATGATGCAAAGGAATGAGATTAAGATGCTCTTGCTCGGTATGTTCCTTGTTTCTGTAGTTGCCCCAAAGTGAGCGCTTGGCTTATTCACCTTCATAGGAGCGGGAGAGTCGGGCAAGTCTACAATCCTTAAACAGATGAAATTGATCCACGAAGGCGGTTACTCGCGCGACGAAAGAGAATCGTTCAAGGAAATCATCTACAGCAACACCGTCCAGTCGATGCGTGTTATTCTGGAGGCGATGGAATCACTCGAGCTACCCCTGGAAGATGCTCGTAACGAATACCACGTCCAGACCGTTTTCATGCAACCCGCTCAGATCGAAGGCGACAGCTTGCCATCAGAAGTTGGCAACGCTATTGGTGCCCTCTGGCTGGACGCCGGTGTGCAGGAGTGCTTTAAGCGATCTCGCGAATACCAGCTTAACGACTCGGCTAAATAGTGAGTACTGCGGTGACCTTCCTGCTCAGTTCAATGGCTAACCAACCACCCAGCTACTTCGATTCCATCGAGCGCATCGCGCAGGGTGACTACCTCCCGACCGACCAAGATGTCCTTCGTTCCCGTGTCAAGACCACGGGTATCACTGAAACGACGTTCATTATCGGCGATCTCACCTACCGTATGTTCGACGTCGGTGGTCAGCGCTCCGAGCGAAAGAAGTGGATTCACTGTTTCGAGAACGTGACTACGATCCTGTTCTTGGTCGCCATCTCCGAGTACGACCAGCTGCTGTTCGAAGATGAGACCGTCAATCGTATGCAGGAAGCGCTCACCCTGTTCGACTCTATCTGCAACTCCCGCTGGTTCGTCAAGACTTCGATCATTCTCTTCCTCAACAAGATCGATCGCTTCAAGGAGAAGCTGCCTGTCAGCCCCATGAAGAACTACTTCCCCGACTACGAGGGAGGTGCTGACTACGCCGCTGCTTGCGACTACATCCTCAACCGTTTCGTGTCTCTGAACCAGGCCGAACAGAAGCAGATCTACACACATTTCACATGTGCCACAGACACGACACAGATCCGTTTCGTGATGGCAGCTGTAAATGGTAAGTTACGACTCATCGCAGCTCTCTGTTATCATTCGCTAATACTTGTTTTCAGATATCATCATTCAAGAGAACCTGAGACTCTGTGGTCTGATTTAATGATCGGTATAGATTGATCGAGTGAGGATTGCCTCGACGTTTAGACCGGATGCTATGTGAATTTTATTTCGTTTTCTGTTGTCATACCATGTTGCACGTTCCCTTCGAAAGATGTTTCAATTGGCGTTGAGACTTTCATTGTCTACTTATAATTTTTTTTTCTTTTTCTTTTTCTTTTCTTTTCCTTCTCTTTGCTCTTTTTTTTCCCCCCCCATCTATTCATATCTCCTTTGTCTTCCAATTGTCTTGAGATGATATCTAGCCAGCTCTTTGTTTCAGCATTAACCGATATCCACATGACACAGCAGGGATTCTTCTATTTCATTTTCACCTCCACCAATACAGCATCAGGTAGCCTTGGTTAGCTTGCCTGCTGTGCTGCACCTTTCGCCTGGGATGGCTGCTGCCCTCTCTCCCTCGTTCTGCGTCTCTTTACCCCTTTTTTTCGTCTGCTTTTTGCAAATCGGATATCCCACATCTATTCATTTCGGTGCACTCGGCAAAAAGCGAAAGATGCCATGTGTAACCCTTACATCACGCATTTTCTGGACCATTTTCTCTCCGAACTTTCTCAGTGATTTTCTCCAGTTGTCTTTTGGCAATGGAATGGGATAGTGAGCGGCAGGGCAGCTACGCACAGCGGAAATACCAGGCAGGGTACACTGATTATCATGTCTTTTCTTAGGTTTTCTTATGTGTCATGTCCATGGTCGGTCATTGGTCGTATAGTAGTCTATTATATGTCAAACGTTTTCAGTTTCCACTATCACTCTCCCTTGGTTAAGTCGTAATAATCCCATCTATAGTTATAATCTACCTTAGTAGATAGGTAAGATAGTTGCGCAAGCAAGCAAGCAACGCCCAAGATATCAGCCCAAGATATCAAATACTATCGCTCTGCTAAATCAATCTAATAATACGCGGCCGAACTGAAAACGATAGAGTAAAGAAATTGGAAAAAAAAGGAATAGCTCAAAACCTCAGCTTCGGCCCAACAAACACAATCAATATGGCTACAATCCACAGCGCAAAGATCCACGCATACAGCAGCATCCTCCCCCACCAGCCTTTCCCCTCCGTCATCCTTCGCAGCATACCCATCCTGCGCTCAGCAGAAGCGAGGTTCCCTGTCGTGCGATCTAGACCCTCCGCGGCGCGGGCGAGGACTGATTTCTCGGCTTCAAGGGACGCCTGGAATGCGTGAGACGAGGACTTGAGTTGGGTGGCGAGGTCGAGGAGGGAGGAGGTGAGGTTTTCTTGTTCCAGGCGGTCGGTCGATAGGGCTTCTTCTGTTTCTGCTTCTGGGGGTGGTGAAGTGGGTGTGGGTTTGTGGAGAGATGATCCTGTTGCTGTTGCTGTTATTGACGGGGTTGCGGTATCGTTGCGGTGTCTGTTTCGGAGCGCCGGTTCGGGCGAGGTTGTTGTTGGCGCGGAACTTGCTTCTATTGTGCTGGTGGGTGGCGGGATGGCTGACGATGCCGTCGTGGTTGTTGTTTTCGCAGTAGGCGTACCCCTAGCATGCGCCTGTCTTGAGACGTCATCCTCCGGTGTAGCTTCATCAGCTGTACTGGCCCCCTCCTCAGGTGTCCCTAAGAGATCCTCGGAGTCCGCATCGTCTTCGTCCTCTTCGAAGTCGTCCTCGTTGTCCAATCCATTGACCCGAGATGAAGAGCGAACCTCTTCCTCGGATTGAATTTCATCGAGCGCATTCTGCACTTGCTTCAGTGTCTGGCGATTGCGGGAAAGAGAGGATTGGAGCTCATGGCGGCGGTCAACAGGTTTGATTTGTGGGAGGCTGCGTTCTAGGGCTTGCAGGTTTGCGCGGGCGTATTCTATGTTCTTGAATTACGTTAACAACCAGGCCTTAGTACTAAATATAGAATGTAGATGTATCGAAAGTCCATACGCAAGCTGGACTCGGGGAATCTGCCATTCTGGGCTAGACATTGGACTGACATACCGCGCTCACTCGCATCCGCTGGTACTCCGATCGGCGTAGGGATTTCAGATCGGCATTTGGAGAGAGGAGGTTGTGTTCGAGGCGAGTGACGAGGCGAGATAGGCTGAGGGCAGCGAGATCGGAGGGGTCGGTGGTAGCTGGGTAGGTGGTGAGGGTCATCGTGAGCAGCTAAGCTGTTGAAAGGACGGAAAAGACCGAGCTGGCTTCCTGGTGGATCTTGGTTTTCGCCTTCCTGGAAGTTGGTTCTTTGTGAAGGCGAGAGAGAGAAAGAGGGGCTGCGAGGGAAGTTGGGCATTCACTTCATGTGGTTTTCCCATCTGCAGTCCGCGGTGGTGCTGGCTGCAGGCTGTCTGTCCACCCTCTGCAGCCTATCGAAATGTCCCGCTGTCGTCTCCGGGTAATGACTAAGCAGGGCGTTCCTGGGGCAAAGTATATCGATTGAGTTTCCACAGCTGTTTTTTGTATGCAAGGTATTTTTTTTAAAACCAATTGTTAGGCGATCAACTTGGTGGATCGTGGAATTAACTACCGAACTCATATTCTGTGGCTTATTGCCTAGGGATCGTCATTATCTAGGGTCATCAATCGTGGCTGGTCTAGACAAACAATACACTGCTGCCTTTGTAGACCCGCATTGTGTTGGTATGTGGCGAAGGCAAAAGAGCAAAGCTGAAAACCCAAAATGAAATATTTGCAGAACGAAAAAAACGGTCTGACTGATGGCAAATAAATCCGAGTAAAGGAATGGCTGGATAAAGCAAGGAATGTAATGGGGTCAAAATTGAAAATCCCCTCGAAAGTAACCCGTTAAATCATTACAAAAAAAAAAAAAAAAAACCAAAGAAAAAGGATTAGCTGTACTCAATAACCCACCGTCTCCATGTTCGAATACCCTCTTCATCCACATCACGCAAATGCTGGACATGTTGACTGCGCTTTTGGACAGATTGAAATTCACATGAGTCCGGAGAGTTGGGAGATCCCTGATCATCATCCTCTGCACTTCGCCTAGTCGGGGCAAAAGTAGCCTGAGACGAATCATCAGCCTGTGTGGGAGAGTCGTCGAATCTGGATGGAGGATCGCAATCCGTCCGTACCGCCATTGACGCAGAGTTGGTGCATGGCGGACTCATCGGTTGGATGCGTTCGTTCTCGACTAGATAGGGTTGCTCCACCCTCTTTCTTCGCTCCTCGTTCAGGACAGCAGCCAAGTAGCCACTCGGAGGCAGCGGTGACGAGAGAGATAGAGGTTGCAGGATATCACAAGCCGATGGGAGGGGTGCAGGATCGTGAGAAGTATGGGTAGGGTAAGAGGTCCCCACGCTGGTTGCACTAGATGGCTCTTCGCCACCACTTTTTCCAGATGGCGTATCCATTTGCCCCTCAAGTAGGACGTATTTTCTCCTTTGTTGATGTCTGATACGTCGAACGAGCACGAAGACACAGATTATGCCAATGGCCGGGTAAATTATTCCAAATAGTAGATCCCTCGAGTCTTCGGTAATGGTTGAATGGTCATTCCCACAACGCATCGCCGTTTCAATAGATCAACTCTGTCCAAAGGGTGGTTACCCGTACCCTCAAATCGATCAACAGATGCAGCACGTGCAATACTGAGCAAATTGCAAAGTGTCTGTTGGTAACAGCTGTATAATGTCCAGTCTGACGGTGAATAGACTTGGGGCAGTCGTTATAGATGCAAATCCAGCTTTGGACGGGAAGGTCGAGACTTTGATCTGAAGGTGGAATTCGGACAAAAGACGAAGGGGGAAAAAAAAAATGAAGGGTCGAAAGATCACTTGAGGATGAATGGAAGGTATAGGGCGATATACGGAGCTGGCATCCACGAACTTGGGATCAACCGGGACCTAGATATGCATAGACCAGACTGCGATGAAGAAGAGTAAACCGGGGGAGGGAGAAGGCTTGATATAATAAATAGCTCGTCTGGCATTTTGTAGCTGATACAAAGAAGGAACTCCCAATGCAGGGCCACGCTTACAGACCCCAACCATAGCTTACCTGTAACACCCATGTGTGATGATTTCGGTCCCATAGGGGAGGGGACCCTCCTCGTCCAGCTGTAATATGGTCAGCCACGAGAGCTTATGCAGCGAGTCAAGCCCACGAGAAGGCCATGGGAGGGGCCACTGGGTCCCAAATTCCCAAGAATGCAAATGGAAGATTCAGGTGCAGATGGGTTCAGCTGTTCAGACGATACGCCACACCTCCAAGTCAGCCGTTGGTGAGACTTCTCCGTAATGGCAAAGTCCCACTAGTTCACTAGGGCGAATTGGAGGGTTCTCATTCGACAAGGACGGGTTTAAGGCTGCCTTTGCGGCTCGATCGCAAGCAAGGAAGTTGATCTCGCCTGGGGCAAATCAGCAGGGTTAGTCAAAGCAACGGCAGAGCTCCATCGCAACACGGGAAGAACGAGGCGGTATCTTGATGGAGAAGGCGAGGCGAGGCGCAGACGGCAGACGTGAAGAAAACAATGACGGCCATCGCTGCAGTGCTCAGTGGCCGGCGGCCTTTACCCGATTGGGTTACCCCCCCCAAATCCCGTGATTCTGCCGAGTGTTGAGTGAGTGTCATTCCCCTCCCCTCCACATTATCCAAGATCGTGTTCGTGCTCGATGCAAGATTGCCCTCTGCCTTCCTTGTCTCTGTTGGATCTGTCTTTCAGCTCCGCCCGCATTGGCGATCATGCGTAGAACAGATCACAGAACCTTAAAAACGTCACATCAGCTCGCCAGGGCCCAGGGCGTTCGGCAGCCGTCAGGCGCCCCAATGTCAAAGCTGGCCCCGTTGACCTGAAATAGATCTGCCTGGTCATTCTACTAGGTGCGTATCGAGTGTCCCGTCACGATCCAGGATCTTCGCCTCCCACTGTCGGGGAACCCAACGACCTGGTTTCCCCAAATGCACGCTGTCGATCATGGGCGAACTCTATAGGTAGATCTCAAAATTACAAATTCCTCTTGTGTCCCACTCCCACACAATGAAAGCAATGGCTCCTCTTCTCAGCCAATGAACGGGGTGCCACGATTTGGCAGCTGGAACCCTGGGCAGTGCGGTTCCCTGTTTCTGTGCCTCGTATAATGGAGTACTTGGCCGAGTGCTCCCCAAGGCCGCGATGATCATTTCGGAGATTTACTTCATGTTTTCATGAACTGACGAATCCAGTGAGTCCATTGATGACTGACAGATACTAATCAACTCAAATAAGTAATATTAAATCCGAAGTTCCCCCACCTGGTCTGTTTGGCATGGTTAGCACAACAAGCATAGGGCCTATGTGGATCTCTTTACAACCAAGAACCCCGCGGTAGCCTAAGTCCTCGTAAAGCGGCCCAAGTTGCGATCATATCCCGCACGAACCCAAGCATCCCGTCTCCCGTATTAATTGTTGGATACACAGATGGACGAATGCTGAAGTTGCGTTGGGCACCTCGCCAGACTACGGGAGAAACTCTGGATGTTGAGCACAGTACCCTAGAAGAAACAGTATGTGTTCTTGATCTGTGGCCCTCTTGTCTACAATTATAAAAATTATTAAAAAAAATATAAATAATTAAGTAAAGATTTACAGGCCGCTCTACCATCGATCGACATTTAGAGAGTTGAGGATTAATGCTGGCTTCAGAACCTTCACATTCTCAAGAGTAACTACCTCAGCTGTCTCATCAAACCTCTCTTTGAAGAGAGTCGGGGTTGTAAGGATTTGACTGTCCGCGTTGTTGGCACCGGCTGTATCCTAGGTTCAAGTTCAAAATTAGTGGAGGCTCGTAGTAACTGTCTTGCTGCCGAGACGTGACCTTGAAGGACGACGAGATCTATATCATAAAGCCCCTAGCATGACGCGTGCACCGCCACCGACAAGTGTGTATTTTGCAAATTGGGCCAGTGCAGCCCCGAGTGCTGTGGCTGCTGAGCGGATCCTGGGTGGGTCCTGTAGAGTGCGAGACGATGACATGATTTCTAGCAAAGTGCGAGTGCTTCTGTAAACCGAACACTGAACAGAGACAGCTCTACTGGGGCTAACCAGTGGAGTACACCGTAGTAGGTGCGTAGTAGGTAGTACCCCACTTGGGCGGATGGTGGTTCAAGACGGACACAGCCACAAGCCGGCGAGGCCTTCGATGACCCTAGCAATAGATGGGGTAGGGGGATTCCCAGTCAAAGATAAGAAGACATATCTCGAAGCCTGATCCTGGTCCTTGGGAACACCAGGCGTCGATCTGAACTTGCGGGTGGCGGCCATCGCAGGCAACACTATTCAGTGCCCACATTTTAAGAAGTCATGGATGGAAAGTGGTGATACCTAGGTAGCAAACAACATAGAAGCGCTGGACAAGCCAAACATCCAAGTCACAAGGTACTTGCTCTCTTGCAACATCACCTGGTCTGCCGTGAAACCTCTTTTTTCTTCGTACATACAACTCAGTAACGTTGCTGTAACCACATTCCACACCAACCCTCGGGCCTCAAGCAAGGAGCTGTTCGCAGCAATCGCCTTTCTAGACCCCGATGACACCATGTCCAGAGATTGATAGCACTGCTGCTAATACAGCATAGTAGTAACTGGGCTGGAAAAAAAAAGCAAAACCAACCAGAGCGGGGAATCCACAGGTTCTTCTAATAAAAAAGTGAAATTGTACGTTGTATATATATATTAACAGTATAATTCTAGTATATCAAATGCTCTGTCAACTGGTTCAGTACCTCGATGCTTATAGCTTCGCAACAGGACCTTGCATCTCCTGCTTGGCCTGTTCTCGAAGTGCTTTTCTCAAGATCTTTCCTGATGGATTCTTTGGGATTGAATCCACGAAAACAACGCCACCAGTGATTCGCTTAATTCGTGACACTTTGCCCTCCATGAAAGTGGTGATATCCTCTGCGGTTGCACTCTTCCCCGGTTTCACGACGATATATGCTCGGGGAGCCTCATCGTTGTTCCTGTTCTCTTGTTACCCCTTGATTAATTCACTTTGAGTGTCGGGTTTAATAACATACATTGGAACGCCGATAACAGCCGCATCGGCAACTGCTGGGTGCTCAAGTAGAATGGCCTCTAACTCTGCCGGTGCCACCTGGTTGCCTTTCACTTTGATGAGCTCCTATATAGTGCATTAGTATGGGCATTGTTCTCCAGATTGGCGGAATGGGCTGTGGAGGTATATACGTACCTTCTTTCGGTCGACTACATGGAATCTCCCTTCATTGTCGACAAACGCGATATCTCCAGTCTTCAGCCACCCGTCTTCCGTCTTGGTTTCCTTAGTTGCTTCTGGGTTTCGCCAGTACCCCTTCATAATATTCTGGCCTCGGACCCAGAGCTCGCCGCGCTGATTCAGGTCTAATTCAGTTACCCCATCTTCAGCCATGATCTTCGCCTCGCAGTTGGCATTCAGCTCTCCGACTGAAGCAGAGAAGCTTTTGTCGGAGGGATTCCATCCAAGAATTGAGCATGTGGTCCTGTAGGTGGAAGGTTATGTTAGTAAAGCGCAACTTTAATGACAGGCTCAAAGATATAGTTAGTGACCACATACTCTGTCATCCCCCAGCCTTGTTTGATATTGATCCGGCCAGGCGGCCATAGGGCTTCGACTTCCTCGCAGACTTCTCGTCCTAAAGGCGCAGCGCCGCTACCAATTGCTTCCACGCTGCTCAGATCATATTTCCCACTCTTCACAGCGGGATGTTTTGCCAGCGCCACCACCACGGGTGGAACGATGATATAGTCCGTGATGCGGTACTTCTCCGTATACTCGAGCATTTTGAGAAAGTCAAACTTCGGCATGATATAAACGGGGACACCGCGGTTCAAAGCGGCGGCAATAAAAATATTCTGAGCCATTGCATGGTACATCGGAAGAAAGCATAGCCAGCGCGCCCGCTTCGATTTCTCCTTCCAATCTGGATTCAAATAGAACAGGTGGTTATACTGCAGCATGTTTGCGCAGTAATTCTTGTGTGAAATCTCGACACCCTTGGGCCTCCCCGTTGTGCCGCTGGAATAGTTGAGCGCAAGAGTGGTGCTGGATTTCTCTGGCGTATCCAGCTCATCCCAAGCGAATCCAGTCCCCTCTTCAACAGACGCAACCAGCTCGCCCCAGTACCGGTAGCCCTTTACGGCCTGTCCCTTCCCATCATATATGGCGTTGTTAAACACAAACACCTTATCCTTGCTCAACCCTGCCAATTTCGCAGCCTCGATCCCCGTATCGATACTATCCTCTGCACACAACAGATATATAGCACCGCTATCCTGCAACTGATATGCAAGTTCTCTTGCCACATAGGTAGGGTTGGCACCCGTGAAGATCCCACCCGCCATGATGATTCCCATAAAGACTACAGGGAAGAAGATATCATTGCCAGAGAAGAGCAGCACCCTGTCTCCCTTTTGAAGGCCGGACTTGCGCAGCCCCGCAGCAAATCGCTGACACCATAGTCGGTAATCGTGGGTTGTGAAATAGTGCGTGTCTGGACGGGCAGCTTCGGAGAAGGATCGGTGTTCCTTGGACAGAGGGTGTGTTGGGGAGGTGAGTAGCAGCGACGCCAGATGCGTATCCGGGACATTGATCTGCCAGCGCGATTTGAAAGGCATTTTTCTATCTCTTCTTCTATCACGGCGCGGAGAATATCTTGAGCGAGGGTAAAGACCGTGTTGCCGTTCGTATAGGCGGAATTGCAGTTAATTTGAGCACCACCAGCAACCGATAAGGAAACCAGAGGGAGAGCAGAAATAATAGCATCCGAGCTCTCTAAAAGGAGGAAATCGCAATAAATAACTACGCAGAGCAGCAAGGACCAGCAAGGCGAGCAAGGCCTCCAGCTCGGCTCGCAATCCCCCCGAACTCACTCACCAACACCCACAGACCCCGCACCCCAAGCCCATAGACAGCCGTTGTTCAGCGCATGACGGCCTCAGAATGGTCACTGAGGGGGCAGGAATCCACCTCGCTTGGCTGGCGCAAACTGGTCTGTCAAGGTTCAGGAGACAATGAGCCAACAGCTCCCCGCCTTTCGTATCGGTTATTGGACGCCGGCAGCCAATCAGCGGGCGTGGTTGGTGGCGATCCCGAGGGCCAACTGATCGCTGGCCGAGGAAGCATCATCGAGGGAGGGGGAGATGCAATATCCGGTTCGGAGATGGAAGTGATTGCTGGCGGTTCCTTTGTTGATGGGGCTGCACTCGGATTGGCTGGGTAAATGGCGACTTGGCTGTCTCTGTTACGATATACAGTCTTTTGGTCAATATCTCCTATACAGTTGACGATGGGATGAAGATCACTTGTATGTAACGTTAGATGCACATAGATTCAACTAAACTACGGTGGTGCGAGGTATACTGAAAAATTGCATACATACGCCACCAATGCCGGAAAAGTATCCATTATTTCACATGAATCACGACTCGTCCCCTCCTATGCAAACAAGAGTCGCCTTGAGTTCGCTGACAATCCTCTCCTCCAACTGATTTTCCGCCCCAGATGTTGCATTCACCGGCTTCTGGCGCGCCAGTTCAGCCTCCTTATCGTTCGTCGCGACAATCCGTGTCCGGAGATTGGGGCGCCGTTCGATTAATTCCTCAATGTCTTCTTTGACTTGTGCTTTATCCCAGTTCAGTTCCTGGATTGCTTGCGCATCGACGCCAATGCTGGACCCTGCTTCGCGGAGACGGCCCAGAATATACGAAATAAGAGCGAGAGAGTAGGCTTCCGAGGCCATGCTCAAGCTAATTCGGTGCGCTGCTACCGCCGACGATGAGATTGTGGTGCGTGCAGAGGCAAACGACCCCGCCGCCCGTGTGAGCTGTCCTTCAAACTGGTTCAGGAAGGCGGCGACTTCGGGTGCCGTGCGGATGACGTGGTAAAGAAGATTCAGACACAAAGGGAGGATGCCGCCGGTCCAGATAGAGTATATTCTCGGAACGGGGTCAAATGGACCGAATCCTTTGGGCTGTCGAAGAGCATTTGTTAAGCGGGAAGTGGAGAGTTGAGCTAGCACAACCTCCACGGCGAGGTGCTCTGCCAACATGGGTATGGTGGATAATTTGGCGAGGAAGGAGATACTGAGCTCTCCATAGACGGGGTCACCTGCAACGGCCAGCTGATCTGCCCACGAGAATAATGATGTGGCGTGCCGTACTGTGTCGTTGTCGGCGATGTAGTATACAATGTGCTCGTATAGGCGATCGACGTTCTTAACCTGTAGCGAGCTTTGCAGGATTGCAGTTATAACGGCAAAGTCTTTCGGAAGGCACTTTTCTGGTTGATCATGAAGGTAAGAAGTTAGCGACCTGAACCCTTGTGCCACCACGACCTTCACTATCTCAGCGACGATTCCCAGATCCGAGGATAACTCTGCTTTCTTGCTTAGGGCTTCCGGTGCTGCTCTCGACTTGCCGTCAAGGTGAAACTGTAGGGCCAGGAAAAGCGCGTTTAGAAGCGACCGGTAGTATTCAGAATCGTCATTGATTAATGCGTCTTCATATGTGGGTCGACGACTTCTTAATGATTCCCAGACCACCTGAAGGAGGCTGAAAAATTCAGCACCCTTCGCTTGTTTCTCCACGAGGCGCTGTAGTAGATTTTGGGCAAAATCAACCCTAGTTTGTTGTATCCTTTCAAAAATGGCCTCTTGTGGGACTCCGTTGGTGTTGGTTTCCAGGCAGCTCTTGACGACGGCAGCCATCGACTTCTGGATTTCATGTTCTGAGATGAAGTCTGCACAGTGTTCAACTGCGAAAAACTTCCAACTGTGGAGGAGGTTCTGCAGATGGGGAGCTGTTAGCCATCTCATTTAGTTACTGCGGGGCGGCTAAAACATACCACTTGCGCTTCAATGAGAGAGAGGTTGAGGTTGGCGCGCTCAAATTCTTCGGAAAATCCCTGATTTTTTGACCCTTTCCACGCAAAATCATAAGAAAGGAGCTTTTTACCCAGGCGGATATCGTAGTAATATTCTCGCCCTAAACTGCGGGGCCGTAGCGATGTCCTCTTAAAGTCGTCAAGTTTGCATCCTGGGTATCTGTTCTCAAAATTCCTCTTGAGATTGGCGTGTAAGGACGCATTATACCCAGAGACTTCAACAGCGTCCTTTGCGTACCAGGATACGAGTGGAAACAAGGTTTTATAGAAATTCCGGTCCTGTGCTTCTTTGGCGGAGTGTAGATAGACAGCACAAAGGTCGGCAACAACAGCCGCGATTTGGGTGGCGAAAATTTGTTCAACACTAGGAAGAGACGATATATCCAGCTTAGACACATAATTCACGAGACTAGGGAAGAATTTGGCATGCTTCCTTAGTTCTGGAGTTGCCCATGGCCAGTGCTCCTGAGCGTTGGAAACGAAGTCGAGAAGTGCCAGAGCTACCTGGGCCGGAATCTGCTCTATCTCCGAAATTTGGTCGAGTGCCATTTGTAAGAAGGGGGTGCCCCTCATTGCGGAGTTATTTTGAGCATCTGTTTTCTTTAGTGATTGGCGGGGAGAAGAGCCTGTAAGGATATAGACTGCAAGCCACTGTTGCCGTTTGCTGATCAGAGTCGACAGTAAACGCCATACAGATAACTGTAGGGTCGGGTCACTAAGAGGCTTATCGAATCGGGACAAAACATCAAGGAAAAGACAGGAGGTATCGGCCCCCAAGTGCCCGACTAAAGACGGTGGCTCGTTACTGGAGTCTAATGCAGCGCTAGTGACCAACGTGTTCAATAGTGAAAGGGTGGGAAGTTGATAAGGGCCATGGAGCGCATATAGCTTCACAAGGACTGGCGTGGCTTTGAAAAGCTGATCCTCTAGCAACGATGGTGACTGATCGATGAGCTGAGCTGCCTGCAGCAGTCTTGCTGAGAGTTCCAACGTTGAGACAACTTGTTTCTCTAGCAATGTCAAGAAACGAAGATATAATGTGGGAGGGGTTTGAAGCCCGTCAATTATTAGCCGGAGAATAGGGTTGAAGGGCAAATCTGCTGCAGAGGTTGGTCGGAGGACGTCTAAGATGTATGTGGCCGAAGATGAAAAGACGCCTGTGATTTTTGAATCCAATCTGTTGTTGGCAGCATGGTTTGTACCAAACGCATAATGGAGAATTCTTTCCAGCGTTTTCGCAATTGCGGTGTTCATCTCAAACTTCCGCTCGGGGGAATTGAACCTCCAATTACCGTTACTGCTAAACACCTCGACCATTGTTCGAACAAAGTTTAGCAATATGGCTCTCATGATATGTGATGGCACCCCGGAAGTCCAGTCTGACACGACACCTGGTTTGCCAGTGGGACATCGCCTTAAAACAGCACGAGACATTGCATCATCAACAACGGCTTGGAATAGACGCACAGAGGCCATTAGGAATGGGTATTCTCCCGACGTTACCTCTGTAGCGGATATAATCGCAGTCATCATACCGCCTTTGCCATCTGCCCCAAGTAGACAGCTCCGAGAGAGCAGAGGCCATACCCTGCTTGGTAGAACTGCGATAAGGGCACGGACAAAGTGCAGGCAAGCTATTGTCGAGTCAACCACGCCTTCCGAACCAGTCCTAGCGCCGACGTTTTGTAAGTTGCGCTCAAATATGTCAAACACAAGAGAAACGATGTCGCTTTGGCGAGAGAGACCATCGCTAGCCATTTCCAAAATACTCTTTGCAGCAGAGCCATCATTGTTGAGTGCCTGGTTATTCGTTGTTGCGAGGATAAGATCTGTAAACAACCATATGGTTTCCGCAACACAGTCATCCCCAAAGCCTTCCGAGAACCCGCCATTTTCGTTCCATTCCTCGAGCCAGCTTCCTAGGTAGCTTAAGCAGGAATAGCGATGTTGCCACATCACAACTGCAGGTCTGGACTCGGAAACTACCTGGCCTACTGTTGATGAAGGAAGTTCTGATGAGCCGGTGACAATGAGAGCATTGCTGGCTATTTGCTGGTTTTGGGATAGCCTCCGCAGATTGGACTCAATCATGGGAAGTGGCTCAAGGAGGCTCACAAAATTGGCGTCTTCATCCTCCCGAATGGTTTCATAGCCTTGGAAATGGTCTGGAACAATCTGCGTGAATGACTCCATGTTTTCCAACTCGCTTAAAATCTGAGGAAAGCCTTCCTCATTAACCAGTTCGGGGCTGAGGAGAGCACGGCATAGCTTCAAAAACGGTACCGTCTCATATGGAAAGCGCGAGCGCGCTACTAGGAAGATGTTGCTCATGAGGCGCTCGTCCTTCATGAAAATCACCCGTGGATCGCTGGGCGAGCCTGGCGACATGGCCAGAGGCCAAGATGAGTCTGCGGCTGGCCCATTGAGGATACCCAGGACAGACTCCACGATTTCCGGAGAATAATCCATGAAAATTATCATAGATCGAACGAGATCTAGCAGCGCGGTGCGTGTCCATTGGTTCGTCACAATGTCATCGACAGCCGATGTCGACCCAATCTTTTGTGGCAGGGAGACAATGGTGTCGAACACAATATTTTTGATTGCATCTGAGGTGAGAAGGGTGACCGAATCATCGATAGTATACCGTGGGGTGCGAGCAACTTCGAGTAGTTCTTCGTAAAGTGAAATTTCAGTGGCACGACCACTGTGTGAGTGCGGCGTATTTGATTGGAAAGAATCCACGGCGCTGTGAAACTGTTCCATTTCTCGGGTCTCTTTATCATTGAGAGCTAGCTCCCCCATTGTATGCAAAACCATACCCCATGAAAATGCAGCCGGACTCGCAGTCTTTGACTCAAGTCCCACGGTGGTGAATATTTCGTTGATCTGACCGATGTCGTCTTTTGATAGGAAGTAAGGTGGTTTAGTGGACGCATCTTGGCCCTCACCCTTTTCGATAATGGCAGGGATCGAGAGAGGGAGTTTTAAAAATGTCAGGGTGATCAGACACACAAAGCCCTGTAGCGGTAGAAGTAGTTCAATAGGGTTTTCACAGGGCTTTCTAGAGTCAGCATACTCCGCAAGGAGCGGATAAGGGTAATACGCACAGCTTGAAGGGATTCGAGGAAGGCATAGTCAGCCATTAGACGGAGCCAAGACATTAACAAGTCCGCAGGAGGGATTTCCGTGGAAGTCTGAAGCTGCATAAACAAGCCCTGGAGTATATGTAATACTTCTTCCACAAGGGTTGTCCTCCATGAGTTCTCAATATCCTCGCTGCTCTCGGCAGCACCCAGCCAACCGCCAGCACCTTCGAGGGCTGAAAGGCGTGCCTTCACAGCTTTGATGGACTCTCCAGCGAAGCTGTACCAAGTTCTCCCCCTGACTTTGTCGCTGAATATGGATGCACCTAATTTCCCTAAGCCAGTGGGGCTTCCTGATTGTTGTTGAGGTGCGCTATCCAGATGGTCGCTATCCAAAAACAACGCGAGAAGCTTGCGGGCTGTCTTGATGGCATGGCATCTTTCCGACAGATAAAGCTCTTGGAGACGTAGACGCCTGTTTTTCTCGGCGACAAATTCGGCGGCGTTGTTTCCTTCGCCTGGTCTCGTGCTGAAAATCTCAGCGAAACTGGGTCCTGCGAGTGACACGCGGAAAGTATCGACCCCGGCCGCCCCCTTCAAGCTGATGGTTTCTTCGTCAGAAAATTGGCCCAAAAGGCGCGTAGAGGGTCGTGTTTGCCATTCCAAGACTGCGATCCGAAGCGCATTGACCTCATCGATCCCAGCTTTTCCACTCAGCCAAAGAGCATCCGCTTTGATTTCTTTCAAATCGTACGAAGCCTGCGCATTTGTCTCCGCATGTATTGCTGCAGTTTTTGTATCGAAATCCGATTTCGTCTTAGCAGACCGTGAAGGAAAGACCGTATCGCGATTTAGAAGGAGTTGAATGCTATCTGGGTGCGACAAAAACGAGTCAAGAACTTGAGTATCGTCGGGGAAGCTATCCGGATCACAGGTGTAGAGGAAAGCTCTCTTCCAGGATCTGAGAGAAGGGAAAAGTCAGCAGTTATGGATTGAGATTGAACCGAACGAGCTCGTACAAAAGCTGAACGTCCCCGGAAAAGCACTTGTCCAGGGACGGGAAATAGGCTTCCGGGACGGGAGCCATTGGCGACACAGCTATATCATTATAGTTGGAAAAATTGATAGAATGAAACGATGCAGCTCGGGAAATTCCCGTATGTTAGGAACCGCGACACAGAGCGAAAGCGCTTTAAACTGGAGCTGGACCAGAAGCTGATGCCGAAGGAGCACTTTTTGGGTTGGCTTGAGGTCAACAATGAATGCCTATCCGGGTTTAGTGTCTAGGCGGTGAGCACAAATTTTGTGCCGTTTGACGAAATGATCACTTTAGGAAATCGATCGGATGATCTCTCCAGCACTAGTGGCGGCGCGCAGGAAGTGACTCAAGGACAACATCAGAGCAGTTGTTACACAGACGGTGTGTTGTCAAGCGAGGTGAGTGAGCAGGTCATCACCTCCATCACTCCTTTTTGAAACCGAAAGTTAACTTCACTCACACTATTATCCGCAAAGACCATAGCAATGGCAGACTCCGCGCTTGTCGACCACTCCCCCCACCATCCCACCAAGGCTGCACGACTCGAGACCGCTTCGAATGTCATTCTCATTGACAACTACGATTCTTTCACCTGGAACGTTTACCAATACTTGGTTCTAGAGGGTGCGACAGTGACGGTCTTTCGCAACGATGAGGTTTCACTTGACCAGTTGATTGCCAAAAAGCCTACCCAGCTGGTGGTTAGCCCTGGCCCGGGCCACCCGGAGAGGGACGCCGGTATTAGCAACGCTGCGATCCAGCACTTTGGCGGAAAGATACCTATTTTTGGAGTATGCATGGGACAACAATGTATCATACACTCGTTCGGAGGTAAAGTCGACGTTACCGGGGAGATTCTGCACGGCAAGACATCTGCCTTAAAACACGACGGAAAAGGTGCCTATGAAGGTCTCCCTTCTTCGGTTGTCATTACCAGATATCACTCCTTGGCAGGCACACACTCCACTGTACCTGGGTGCTTGGAAGTGAGTTCCTTTGCCGAATTGGGTGAGGATGCCAACAAGACTGTCATCATGGGCGTGCGACACAAACAGTTTGCGGTGGAAGGCGTCCAATTTCACCCCGAGAGTATATTGACAGAGCATGGCCAAACTATGTTTAGGAACTTCCTTAAGTTAACCGCTGGGACCTGGGAGGGCAATGGTAAGGACGTTTCTCAGGGGAGCAATTTCGCCGCCGCGGCCCCGCCCCCGAAGACGGATAAGAAAGTGTCAATCTTGGAGAAGATATACGACCACCGAAAAGCAGCTGTTGCTATTCAGAAGACCGTTCCGTCTCAGCGACCTTCAGACCTTCAGGCGGCCTACGATCTCAATGTTGCTCCACCGCAGATCTCGTTTCCTGACCGACTTCGACAATCCGCATATCCTTTGTCTTTGATGGCAGAAATCAAGCGCGCTTCTCCGTCGAAGGGCATGATAGCAGAGTATGCATGCGCTCCTGCGCAAGCTCGACAATATGCCAAGGCTGGGGCTAGTGTCATCTCAGTGCTCACTGAGCCTGAATGGTTCAAGGGGAGTATCGATGACCTACGTGCTGTGCGTGCAAGTCTGGAAGGATTGACCCACAGGCCTGCTATTCTGCGAAAGGAATTTGTTTTTGATGAATACCAGATCTTGGAAGCTCGCTTGGCTGGTGCAGATACTGTACTACTCATCGTGAAGATGCTTGACACCGACCTATTGACAAGACTATATCGCTACTCCCAAAGCCTCGGAATGGAACCCCTTGTCGAGGTTAATACGCCAGAAGAAATGAAGATAGCAGTTGATCTTGGTTCCCAGGTCATTGGCGTCAACAACAGGGACTTAACAAGCTTTGAGGTTGATCTTGGAACCACCAGCCGGCTCATGGACCAGGTACCTGAGAGCACTATTGTCTGCGCACTTAGCGGTATCTCCGGACCGAGAGACGTGGAAGCCTATAAAAAGGATGGCGTGAAAGCCATCCTTGTTGGTGAGGCTCTTATGCGTGCATCGGACACTGCCGCATTTGTGGCCGAGCTTCTGGGAGGTAACTCGAAGAAGCCCTCTCTACAATCCCAAAATTCTCCGCTAGTCAAAATCTGTGGCACAAGGACCGAAGATGGTGCTCGCACCGCTATTGAAGCGGGCGCAGACCTGGTGGGCATCATTCTCGTCCAGGGCCGAAAACGCACCGTGCCCGATGATATTGCTTTGCGAATTTCGAGGGTGGTGAATTCGACCCCACGGCCCACTCCCTACTTAAACGATGTGCCGCAAGGCGAAACCGACTCAACTTCTGTTGACTATTTCGATCACTCTGCTCACACTTTACGACACCCGACTCGTGCTTTGCTAGTGGGCGTCTTTCTCAACCAGCCATTATCATATGTTTTGGCTCAACAGCAAAAGCTGGGGCTTGACATCGTACAGCTGCACGGCTCTGAGCCACTCGAATGGTCTAGGTTGATCCCAGTTCCCGTCATTCGCAAGTTCGGCCTTGACGATTTCGGAATCGCTCGGAGAGCATACCACACGTTGCCGTTGCTTGATTCTGGAGCAGGAGGCTCTGGGGAAATCTTAGATCAATCCCGCGTTAAACAGATCCTAGAATCTGATGACGGATTGCGGGTTATTTTAGCAGGTGGCTTAGATCCAAATAATGTTACTGACATCATCCAACAGCTCAGCGAGTTAAGGCATAAGGTGGTTGGCGTGGATGTCAGCTCAGGTGTCGAGTCAAATGGCGCTCAGGACCTGGACAAAATCCGCGCCTTTGTCCAAGCAGTGAAAGGTCTTTCGCAGTGATATATAGACCTTGCTCATATCCAACAAATAAAATATTTCGGGTACTCTTTTAGCTCATATTCAACTTGCCTTGCTATATAATCTTGGACCTTCAATCAAGAAATTAGTATTCACTCTTCCGATATCTCAATAGTTTTCTTACCTGTCAGCTACCTCTCATGTGTTGTTATCTAGAACCGGGGATTCTAAGATTTACTTGAACTTCGTATCAAACCCTGGCTAACCTCGAAACTACTTCAGGTCCTTAACTTTACTTACCTGCTACACGCCTCCATATTCAATTTCCTCTCTAGAGTACAACCGCAATGGGTAAAACTTTCAAAAAAGTTCACGCCTGCTCTGTTGGAGACTTTGGGAGCAACACCAAAAAGATCCCACAATGGATCACTGCTAATGGGGGAACATACTACAAAGATGTCACTAAGGACGTCACTCATCTCGTCACTACGAGAGAGGCCTTCAAGCAGAAGGGCCCTGCTAGTATGAAATATTTCCACTGAAAACCTAGCCACTCGTGGATGGACACCAACTGACCATATTTTTACTGTAGTTACTGAAGCAAAGAAGCTGAAGACCGTCAATATTGTCTCGTACGATTGGTTGGCTGAGTCGCTGCTCTCCGAACACCGTAGACCTCGGTTGGTCAGGGAGTATCTATGGACTAATATCCTTAAAAATGAGAAGAAGAAAACACAGAAAAGAAAGGATACGCCGAAAAATATCCAAAGAGAAGAGCCTGTGGAACAGACCCTGACAGATGGAGAAGAGACATTGGGAAGCTACGCAGGCGGAAACCCAGGCCAGAAAACGGGAGGCCCGAAAGCGAAGTGTACGAAGACCAGAGTGAAGTCTATTAAGAAAAAGAGAAAGAGAAGAAGCCCAGGTAAGCTCCTGGCCTTATCCATCCCCAACTGTGCTCAGCTGTTTGATGCCAAGCTTCCCCCAGCCATCCCTCAATGTGGATATTGCTGGCTGTCAGTTGTTTTATGCTAACTAGATGCAAGCCAAATCAACAGACCCATTTGATACTAAGCTGCGCACCCCTAAAGCTCAAACTATAGCAGGTACGTCAGGTTCTAAACGGGAAAGTGGACTCGGGCTGAGTTGGATATATCTATAGCAAATCACCGTCTTTACGAAGCAGAAGGCGTGACATATAGTGCGACACTGGTCCGACCTTCAAACACGGCCGGTAATACCAGAGAGACTATCCAGCTAAAGGTTTGCCAGTTCAATGCCCTACGGTTAGCATCAACATAAACAACTAATGTGGTTAACACAGGTTTTTGAGACCATCAAAGTTCCTCACACCTACGCTACGCACATCAAGTTCACCCGACGAGGATTATCGAAGACGCATTTATTGGCTCCACTTGACAGCAACCTCGATACCGCGCTGGCGGCGTTTGAAGGCTTTTTCAAGGCTCAAACAGGAAAGGAATGGGATGATAGGTTGGACGGGATGCTCCCTTCTCCAAAGAAAGACAAAGATGGAAACACGCAACCGCCACATAAGGGTTGGTTTTGGTTTGACACTGGTCCTGCGGAATCGTCATTGGCAAGTCTGTTCCATGATGGAAAGATATAACTTGGATGGTATGTCATCATTGCATTCTGCGGGATATCGAATATCCTTGCATGATGCCCCAACCAATTAAACTGGCACTGATTTACGCGGGGTATATATCATTCGTTGGACTCCTTACTCGGAGGGTCATACTTTCCTACACGTCGCGGTCAGTTTTACGGGATTGACGAAACATACCGTGACATGTTAGTTGAATTCTTAACTATGTTTCAGGTTTATATATTTTTTATGGGGAGAATATTATAAACCTTGAAATTCTTCTCTTCCAGATGGGTATACAATAGTAACCAGGACTTGCTTATGTACTCCCTAACACCAAATGCGCCAGCCGATTTTTTTTATCACAAGTTTCAGGCAAGGTCTCTTTCCACAAAGCATGCAACAAACCACCTAGAGGTATTCCTTCTTCTTGGCGGTCCTTGTGTATTGCGTGAGTGCCCACTCGACATCGCCACTCGAGCCTTTCTCAAGCGAACCTCCTCTAATCTCAAATAATCTCATTGTCATCCGTGGCCCGACTTCTGCCAGTTCAACATCCTTATATCCGGTCTTGACGAAAACATGGTGTCGGACTTCGATGTTATCCTCCTTATTCACAAAGCTGACTACACGATTTCCGACTTTTCCAGCCTCCCGCGGAGGGAACATATGTTTCAAAACCTGCACCACTCGCTCACCCAACTTCGTCTTGAACCCCTCAAAGACTAGATGAGGGTAGCTTTCCGATACAGTTCCACGAGCGGAGTTGGGGATATCAGCGCGGAGAACGACGTTATGCAGAGAAAAGCTAGCGGTGGGACCGTGGGGAAGATGTGAGATCGTCATAGCTGTAGGGGTACCACGGTGCTCGTGTAGAAGGATCATGTCGGTGAGGCCTGAGGAATTTGCGCTCGTCACTAGATCGGGAAGAACCAAATTTCCACGGTTCAAACGGATAGAAGTTGGAAGGAGAAGACGGATTTCTTTGGCGAACGTTCCTAGACGCACCGAAGGAGACCGAGAAGTCGTGACAATTGGCCGGGGATCGACGATTCCAGAAGTGAGGGCATACTCATCATCCAAGTCGAGAAGGTCGGACTCTTTATTCTTTTTGTCTGCAGTTGGTAGTGATTCATCGAATTTAAAGTCTTCGCGAAGACTTTTATCATTTGCGATAGAGGGGTCGAGCTGTTTCCCGGTCGCTAGCGATTCCTTGAGTTGCGCTCGTTTTTCGGCGATAGAGGCATCGCGGAGCTGCAGAGCTCTCCGATAGAGGTAGTCTCGACGTTCACGGGCTTGACGGCGCTGGAAATTTCAAAAAAGAATCAGTCAGCTTTTACCCTTATTAATTCCTGTAGAAAGTAGGCAGCAACATACCAGCATTTTGTTTATGTGAGTGGATGTGAGGGAACTTGAGATTTACTAGAGGCGGGCAACTTTTTTTTTGCATGCTGCAGTTTAGGTCCGGAACGCCACCCGGAGTGTGGGATCTGGCGGCGACCAGCCTGATAAAGCCGCAAAGCACCCTCACACAAGGCAGAGAGTGCATTCACTTATCCTGTCACCCAGGATAGCCCATCTCTCTTTTATTCGAGCTCGAGTGCTTTGGGGGGTTGGGAAAAGTCTCGGATTGACTCAGGTAATCAATCTCTTGCACCTATTGCTGTGAATTGCATGCTAAGATGTGAGCGTATCTAGACTCACTCCTTCTGCCCCTCTGTTGTGCCACACCACTTTTCGTGGAAGACACACAGGGGCTTCTATTCCCTCGACAAACATCAAACGAACAGCCTGTCTTTTGCTTCCACCAACTACGTCGTTGACCTTGACCGACCTGAGACTTTGTGGACGATCCTTGTTAGATTCTAGTTCGTGGCGGATTTTAGATTCGGAAGCGTCCCGCGGTCGTCGGTATACGATCTTGTTCTTATCCTCGCCGCGAAGAACCAACATTTTGGATCAATATGTCGGCGTCCGCTGAATACCAGGCTTCTGGAATGGAGTCAGAACTGGACCGAACTGTTGGGGGTCCGCGCCGACGCAGACATGATGACGACGATGAAGGTCCTGATAACTCCGAGGATGATGACTTGGAAAGTACAAACAGTGGCCCTGCAGACAATGCGAAAGTCCCTGGGGCTTTGGAGGAAGAAAAAGAGCTTGCCCCGCACGCATGCGCGTAAGTATTCCTTTTGCGATCTTTCGATACTAAAAACGCTTCGGCGTGGCGGTTGGAACTCGTGTAACTGATCAGCTCTATTTCTTGTATACAGGTACTGCGGCATCCACAACCCTAGTAGCGTTGTGAAATGTCTAGCTTGCAGCAAATGGTTTTGCAGCGCCCGTGGCAACACCTCCTCGTCCCATATCGTTAACCACCTTGTCCGGGCTAGACATAAGGAAGTCCAGTTACATCCCGAATCGTCCCTTGGTGATACGGTTCTGGAATGTTATAACTGTGGCACCAAAAACGTTTTCCTCCTCGGGTTTATCCCCGCTAAGTCCGACACTGTCGTCGTTCTGCTATGTCGCCAACCTTGCGCCGCTATGCCATCTTCGAAGGATATGAATTGGGATACATCGCGCTGGCAGCCTTTGATCGAAGACCGCTCGTTCTTGACTTGGCTTGTGGCCGCTCCGTCGGATCAGGAGCAACTCCGAGCTCGTCATTTGAGCCCACAGATGATTGCCAAGCTCGAGGAAATGTGGAAAGAAAACTCACAAGCTACGGTCGCCGATTTAGAGAAGGCTACCGCCGTTGACGATGAACCTGCACCAGTCCTCCTGCGCTACGACGATGCATTCCAGTACCAAAACATTTTCGGCCCACTCGTTAAGATTGAGGCAGACTACGACCGCAAGTTGAAGGAATCGCAGTCACAGGATGGATTGATTGTCCGCTGGGATCTTGGTCTCAACAACAAGCATTTAGCTAGCTTTATACTGCCGAAACTCGAGCTCGGAGATGTAAAGCTGGCCGTTGGAGATGAGATGAGGTTGAAGTACACCGGCGAACTGCGACCCAAATGGGAAGGGGTCGGATACGTTATCAAAATCCCTAACAATCAGTCTGACGAGGTTACTATTGAGTTGCGAGCCAAGGGTGACCACAAATCAGTGCCCACGGAATGCACGCATAACTTTACTGCCGATTATGTCTGGAAATCGACCTCTTTCGATCGTATGCAACTTGCAATGAAGACTTTCGCTGTTGATGAGATGAGTGTGTCGGGCTATATCTTCCATCGTCTCCTAGGCCACGAGGTGGCAGCTGCGCCAATGAAGACGCAGATGCCGAAAAAGTTTAGCGTTCCTGGACTTCCTGAGCTCAACGGCAGCCAGATAAATGCAGTCAAGAGTGTCCTTCAACGGCCCTTGAGTCTGATTCAGGGACCTCCTGGAACTGGTAAAACTGTCACATCCGCGACAATCATTTATCACCTTGCCAAGCTCAATGGTGGCCAGGTTCTTGTATGTGCACCCTCCAACGTCGCCGTTGATCAACTTTGCGAACGCATTCATCGAACTGGGCTCAAGACTGTCCGTGTGACCGCGAAGTCACGCGAGGATGTGGAATCCCCAGTCGGCTTCTTGTCTCTGCATGAACAAGTCCGTCTCAATGACACCAACATTGAGCTCATTAAACTCAACCAGCTCAAGGGCGAACTTGGGGAGTTATCGAGTCAAGATGAGAAGCGCCTGAAGCAACTTACCAGGTCCGCTGAGCGCGAGATCCTGAACAATGCCGACGTAATTTGCTGCACATGTGTTGGTGCGGGCGATCCTCGTCTCGGAAAACTCAAATTCCGTACTGTGTTGATCGACGAGTCAACACAATCTGCAGAACCTGAATGTATGATCCCGTTGGTGCTAGGATGCAAGCAGGTTGTCCTTGTTGGCGATCATCAACAACTTGGCCCCGTCATCATGAACAAGAAAGCGGCTAAGGCTGGTCTTAACCAGTCCCTCTTTGAGCGACTTGTTATTTTGGGATGCTCGCCAATCCGCTTGAATGTCCAATACCGTATGCACCCATGTTTGTCTGAATTTCCCTCCAACATGTTTTATGAGGGATCCTTGCAGAACGGCATCACTTCTTTTGATCGTCTTCGTCGAGAAGTTGATTTTCCATGGCCTATTATGGACAACCCAATGATGTTCTGGTCGAACCTCGGAAATGAGGAAATCTCAGCTTCGGGGACGTCATATCTCAATCGTACCGAAGCCACGAATGTGGAAAAGATTGTTACTCGTTTTTTCAAGGCCGGTGTGCACCCAAAGGATATCGGTATCATCACTCCATATGAAGGTCAGCGCAGCTATATCGTTAGCTCCATGCAGGCAACTGGAACCTTCAAGAAAGAGCACTACAAGGAAATTGAGGTTGCTTCGGTGGATGCTTTCCAGGGCCGTGAGAAAGACTTCATCATTCTGTCCTGCGTACGCTCCAACGACCATCAAGGAATTGGCTTCCTGAGTGACCCTCGGCGTCTGAACGTTGCACTTACCAGAGCTAAATATGGTCTGGTGATTCTAGGAAACCCGAAGGTTTTGTCTAAGCATCCTCTTTGGAATTGTCTCCTACAGCATTTCAAGGAACGGCACTGTCTTGTAGAAGGCCCGTTGTCTAACCTCCAGGAGTCCCTAATCCAATTTAGCCGTCCAAAGCAGGCGTACCGTGGACCTCAGCGATTCCAGATGGCCTACAACCACGTGTCCAATGTTACCAGTGGATATATGAATGGGCGGAACGGTCAACGCAACGATTTCCACGATACAGGCTCGGTTGTGGGTTACATACCGGATGATGTTTCTTCTGTCCACTCCTCTGCACTTGGTGGCGGCGTGGGAATTCCTTCTGGATATCCTCCCATGTTCCAACAATTTGCAGACTCGTGGCCAACTCTCCCTGGAGCTCGTCGCGCCAATGGGAACAGAGGGAGGGGTGCGCCCAGCGTCGCTGGAGAATCCGTAGCAGCAACGGAATCCGATATTACCGGAAGCATTATCGATGGCAAGGGCCCTGAGCATGGTGGTGTTAGTCTTGCTGGATTGAGCATCAACGATATGAGCAAGCAGCCTAGTCTTAGTCAGTCTGACCGGCTGAAGCGTTACGTGGAATCTGGAGCACGTGAGCCCTACAAGCCCGGTGTTCCCGATAATGGTAGCATTTTCGGAGGCAGCTCTGCTAGCATTCGTGTCACTCGCGGAGTACCTGGCCATATCCATGATGACGATGATGCACGAAGCGTCTCTACAGCTTTTGCCAGCCAGGTTGGGGGCAATTATGATTGAGTGGGGTGACGTTGGCAAATTCCCATAAACACACTGCCACCAAGGGTTGATCTCACCCTACGGCCTGGAGGACAGCTGTTTTGGCGATCATTGGGCCATCCTGAACGGGGCTGATGTTCTAATCCCGAGCTTCCATTCAACCCGTTGACCGTCTGTTGAATGCGATGCAGATCTTGGCGCGCCGAAAACAACTTCTGTATCTCATCCGTATTGTCGCAACGGGGGTAACTTATGGGGCATATCCTACGACAGTGTTATCTCAGTATCTATATGTCACCGCGGCGGTTTTCCTTCCATATCTTGGATAGAGACCGGTTCTTTGCACCTCAGGCAACCTCACCGGAAGGGGCATCGGATCTAAATGCCTCATGTTGCGGGATTACTTTCTGCTGTCTACTCCGCCTCGAAAGACGGCGTCTAGAATTTCTCGACTTTTTCCTCCAGCTTACGCTTGAAACCAGCCGGCCCTCCCGGGGCTCCAAACCGAAGGATTTCTTCTCTTGGGCGGTAAATGAAACAAAAGAAAACGGAAAACGAAAAAAAAAAAAAAAGCCGCACTCATGACTTCAAATGAGCTAAAATCATTTATGCTCTATGTTCTCGTTATACATGCTTTTCGATGACCCACGGCGTCGCTACGACGTCATTGCAAGACACAGCATGGACGAGTTTTCTCAACTATGTAATTGTGTGTAGCTAGTCTAGCGATACCGGCAAGTCATGCGAAGATTGCGTTGTCTCTTAGGAAAAAAAAAAAAAGGTCTCTCATTATCCTAATTCGCTGGGCTGCTTCATCAGGCATCAACGTATCTCGTGGCGCCCGTAGGATCGACACTAGGGTTCTAGCCATGATCTATGTAGACATAAAAACTCGATCTCGCCCTGCACGTTTAACAGGCTGAGAACGACACAGCCACGCATCGGCCGATCGTTCTCGAATCAGGTCGTCAAGCCTTTCTGCAGGCTACGTAACACGACCGTTGACTGCAGAGCTGGAACAGACGTGGAATTCCTATCGAACCCGCCGTTTACTGCGCCACTCCTTCGCAGCTAGATCGTCCTAAGCTTAATCCACGGCCCTGCCACTTCACCGTCTATTGTCTGGTCGAGATTTCAAATCCTCGACAGAAATTGAGGTGCCTGCTTGGTATTTGACCGCAGCGTCTCCCGATTTCCCCCTCCAAGCTGTCAATAGTTTAACGGCTCTGCGCATTTCTATCTTTAGTAGATATTCAAGTCCGAATGTTTTCTATGTGCCGCGCGTCTTTGGCACTTGTAGTCTTCGAATACGCAGCAAGATTCTGTCGATATACTCATTCTGGTGACGATTGGCATCACCCGGGCGCCCGGGTCGAATCTAAACAGGCAACTTGGGAGGGCATGTTTGCATCTACGGGTTTATTCTGACCAGTATATCGGTCTCGCCTCATCGCCCCCGGCGGCAATGGAGAAACCGAAACACAAGGCATCCTATCCCAGAATCAGGCTCTAATGCTATTTTATATCAGGGGTTCGATAAGCATGGGCTTTAGCTTGATTAAGGCTTGTCTTGCGCGGGTGTGTCGTCCTGCTTTGGCCACCATAGATCGGGCGGAAAACACTCCGAGGTCGGTGAGTTCAGGCACTCAAGCGCATATCCAATACGAATGGGGTAAGTGCAGAAAAAATGTCAAAGCTCGTTGATCCACTGCGCAATGCGCAGTGGATTTGGCAGATGAGCGGTGATGCTGTGATGCTGTGATGCTGGCAAGGCTGGCAGTGCTATGTGGCTGCGTCCACGTGACTGAGCCGTTTTATTGGCTGGTCGCCGTCGTTGCCTTACCAGATGTGGCGGGTCATGGAATTAGGTGTCTGAGGTAGGTGGCCAGCACAGTCTCGGCCTCAAGTAATCTTAGTTCTTAGCCATATTCTGGATGGGGTAATGAGTCACTTTTGGAGCCTAATTTGGCAAATAATAGTAACAAGCGAAGACCTCAGTGCTACTGATTCACTAACCGGCAGTGCCGCATGCTTGAATACAAATACAATCACAGCTGCTGATTTTCAGTGCTCGGGGACACCGCATATTGCCTCATCTTCCGTCCTCGTCTTCCGTCGTTTCCGGATTATTATTGTTGAGAGAAGGTGGCGCCAACCCTGCTTAGTCACTCCACAGTCCAACTTCCAGTGGTTGCCTTGTTACCTGAAAATTTCGGCACCCTTTCCACCTGCAACTCCTCAGGCATTATTAGCTCGTTTATCACCGAGTATAAGTCCAACGCGTTCGACATCGATTTTCTTCTCCCTCGTCGCTACTCGCCCAACCCCAAAACTCCTCCTTCTTTTATTCCCGCGTTTCTCTTGGTCGTCTTGCGACTCATTTACACTGGAGCAATACCTCGCGCCTCCCCAGCTCAATCATCGGCGGGGTTCTAATACTAGCAATTACGATATGGGCGACGGTTCTGATTATCCTAGCCCAAGAAGTGAAGGTGCTAGTGGTCCGGCAGCCGTGCTCGTCGCTACGCAGGATTCTTTCGCCGCTGTTTCGAAGATGAACGACCAAATGTCTCCCAATTTCATGGAAGGGGCTCGTCCGCGACTGTCGGTGAGACGAGCGCGCGATCCGCCCAAGAACGCTGTCGGCCAGATTTTCTGCGACCATGCAGAATGCCAGCCGAGCCCTCCAACATTTCGCCGTCCTTGTGAATGGAAGTAAGTACATCTATTTTTTTTTCCGTTCGAGTCAAGTCATTGTTGCGCTCCACGGTGCTAACGCGACCCTTTCTTCTAGTAAACACATGGACAAACACGACCGGCCTTATAAATGTTTGGAACCTGGATGCGACAAAATACAAGGTTTCACATACTCTGGTGGCCTACTGAGGCATCAGCGCGAAGTGCATAAGAAGAACGTCAACGCCAAGAAACCTCTCATGTGCCCTTATCCTGACTGCAACCGCAGCACTGGTAATGGGTTTACGCGTCAAGAGAACCTGAAAGAACACCTTCGACGGCGCCATATGCATTCTGAGAACGGCCACGCACCAGATCTCGCGATCGTTCCATCACCTGATCTTGATGGTGCCACCTCTCTACAGGCTGTGAAACGGAAGCGAGATTCGCTCGACGAGGACGCCACCGATCCGGCTATCACTTTTCCAGAGGATGAGGAGAATGGTGTGGACATGCGAGGCGAACTCAAGCGACTGCGACGCGAAGTCCAAGAGAAGGATCGCCGGCTACAAGAGCTCGAGCGCATTGTAGCTGGCTTGCAGCAGGTCATCCCACAGCCGCAAGCTACCATTTCCCAGGGGTAATAAGTGTCGATCGATTTGAGTGTATGGTGCTGTTTACGTTGCTTTCATCTCCGCCAACCTCTTAACGGCTTTGTTTTTTGTTCAGCCCCTTCGTTTTACCTCTATCGCGTTTGCATTGCAAAGGCGTTGCTGCTCTTCATATTACAATATACGCAACTCGTGGTTTCCAACGTCAATGGGAGGGTTTTCATGGAATTGGTCTGCATCTCAAGAACGCGTGGATTCACACACGGCACAGCTATGAGGAATATGGCGTTTTCTCGAGGTCGATCTTATACGGACCAGGTGGTGTTCTTCTCTTTCTCTCTCTAGTATTCCCTGAAATATACCCGGGCGTTTATCAAATCACCCATTCTTCCTTTACGTCTGTGATATGTCTATGTATTGTTATTTGTTTCTTTTCTTTGCTCCGATGTTTCTGTCAGAAATGACATCAAACCATGATTTCAGACTCTGCTAGTGTAACTGGTGCTTTAACAATTCTTTGCTCAGATCTTCTTGTTTTTCGGTCATGATAATACTATGTAGATTTTGACTTGAGATTTGACTGAGTACTTCCTGCTCGCGTCTCGTAAATTTGTAATTGCTTGTGTTTTGGTCTGCTGCTTGGCTGACTCCACGTGAACTTCACGAGCACATGCGTTTCTTAGCGCGACTCAGGAAGCCCTAGGTAACGATCCTGTATCAGACAATGCCTGCCTAGACTCAACTCGACTTTTACCAAATTCCAACCCGGTGGAGGTCATAGCTAAATCTGACTGTCAGGTTCAATATAATAGCCCCGCTTTGGTAGTGTTGGCCATCCTTGTTCCCACAATCAAGGCATAACTACGCTACACCGTATATTGACCTGAAGCGCTTGCCCCCTTAGATACCTACCGTGAGGCTAATGACTACATAATCGTCCAACCGATTTGCGTTTCGCAATGCCGCTGAGTTGGAAACTACCCCCTCTGATTCGATGGTACGGGATGTTCGTCTCCTCGGATGTATCATGTGATTGACCAGATAGACCATGCTGTGGCCTGTTCTGGTGTCTTTGAGTCATCGTGGGGGCGAACTTGTCAACGTGGTACGATTCATAATCATCCCCCGGATGTCGTCGGATACGTAGTGCCTGTTTTACCCAGATGACCTCTAAGATCGGAAAAGCGATATGCTGGAGTCCTGGGGTCGGTAGATTCGTTGCGGCCTTGCTTAGAAGACGAACATCGCTTGGACTGGACTCGGTTTCAGGCTCTGGATCCATAAACAATGAGAAGCGGGTAGTGAACTCGTCCACATGGCGACATTCTTCACACACTGAGCTGACAGGTGACTCACATTAGGCTGAGTCTTGAAGTCGAGTCGACACGTGTGAGGATACCGCGGAGTTGGTTCGAAGCGGAGTACACAATGTTACTCCCCTCGGAGCACGGGTTATGAGGTTGTGGTTTGGGATGACTGATTTTGATGATGAAGAGGGCTGTGCGCCTTATCTTGTAGGGTGTATCAACCGTCTATGCGTGAGTCAGTCTGACTGGACTCGGAAAGATATTATGAGACCCGCTAGCGGTAATGAAGATGAGAGCCTATCGAGAGTGTCAACCAGTAGAAGTAGATTAGTAGATTGTGCGAGTAATCGACAATGATAACATTTTGAATTTGGGTTGATATTTCTGGATGGGAGCGGTCTATGTGATGACATTGTTTTTGGCTCTCTCTAGTCATCAGCCCAGAGCCTATGAGCAATATACCAGGGCCCTGGGGGCGTGAAATTTGGATCATTTTTTTTTAGTTATAGGAGCAGTCAAACACCTTTTGGGTCATTCAGCTCCATTAGGTATTGCCGTGGAAAATAAAGTCCGATAAACATCCAGCGAAGGCCAGGTTCCTTTGTAGACAGAAGATGCAGACTCTGTGAGTTCACTGGAATAATGACGTAAAGAAGTATATTGTGATAGGGAAAGCTCTGGGAAATAACATGTCTATGTTTTTGCTGCAAAGTAAGAAACATTCGGGGTCGGGGAGGAGTAATGGTTTCCACTCTTTAAAAAAGAGTGGGCGTCAGGTGATCCCCTCCCTCCGCACACAACTAGAGGACAGGACAGCCGCACCTTTGGTCAACTTCACCTAGATACAGAAAACAATACACCTGGCCCGATCACCATTCGATCCATGATTGACATCAGAGCTTGATAATTGAGAACCCGCCCCTTTCTCAACACACAATCTCTTCGATTCCCGTGAGGAAAAGAAACATGTCCCGCAACGCCCAAGTCGAAGAGGTGTCCGACTCGGACCCCGAAGAAGTTGCTCCTTCTTTGGTCTCTAGCAGCGCCAACGAGTCAATTCTTCCTGGAAACTCTATTCCGTCATCAATGCCCACGAGTTCTGCGCCCGAGCCTCAGCGAGAAATTCCCAAATCGTACCAATGTCTTTACCCGATATATTTCGACAAGTCGCGATCCCGCGCAGAGGGCCGGAAAGTTGGCACTGAGCTTGCCGTGGAAAACCCGCTAGCGAGGGACATTGTCGATGCTGTACAGATGCTAGGATTGCGAGTTGGATTTGAGCCAGAGAAATTGCACCCCAAGGACTGGGCGAATCCGGGGCGTGTTCGCGTGCAGTTGAAAAATGAGAGCGGGGGACCGATCAACTCGCAAGTAAAGAATAGTACGTTTACCCCTTTACATAATATTGACTGATTCGTTTCGATACCTCCGGGCCTTTACGTGAGTGACCGATTGCTGACGTTGAACAGAGCACCACCTCTATATTCTAGTTGCTCAATACCTCAAAGCCCACCCGACCACGGACCAGTCACCTTACCGCTTGCGTATTCGAGGGCTCCCAATGCCCGAAAAACTACCCGATGCACCTGCAGCTCCTCGTGGTTGGAAGATTGGCAAGATCCTCCCGATACACTCCCCCGCATACAGCGGTGGCGGGGTTAGCGATAATCCTCTGAAGGACGCCATGGCCGAGATGCAAGGAATGCAAGGGATGCCCGGTATGCCGCAAATTCCTGGAATGCCCAACCTGGCAGGTATGATGGGCGGGGAGCCATCGGGCGGCGGGGAAAAGAAGAAGGAGAAGAAGAAGGGCAAAGCATGAGTGGGCTGTTCGACCATTGCTTTTTCCTATCGGCTCGCGCGGGAGCGCATATATATGGTTTACATTGGCATTGGCATTGGCGAAAGGCGTTCTGTTCTGGTCTTTTGTTTAGTAGAGGCATACCCGCGTGTGTTCAATCTTGATACCATCGGCCGCGTGCAAATCAATTGGCAATTATCGACTAGTCGGTAATCGCCATCCTCAAGTGTTCTTTTGAAGTCCACGTAGTCATTCTTAATAATATAACTATCGTTTGTGCTTTTTATTCGCAATCCACAAGTTCTAAGACGTCAACGCTCGTGATGCTTAGCGGACATCTGAACTGTGGTGGATCTTATTGGCTGGAGGCTGGCCGAGCGTTAATGCGGGAGTTCTCCATAGTTTCCAACTTAATTGATCTGCTCTTCGTCTCCCCTCCTGCATCACCCCAGCTCCTTGAAGGTCTAGAATATGCTCTGGTAATGCGGTTTTTACTGTTATTGCATCCAGTCTTTGATGCTTGTATGAGTCAACGCCTTTATTGCTAGCCTGCCGCTCCACGTGAGGGGCCTTAGATACACCAGTTTATCGATGAATCGGAGAACGAACTCCCCCGCCACTGCGATCAAGAACGGATCATGAACCCGAGTCCGCCCGCCAACCCTCCTTCAGCTGGGTTTCCAAATGTCCCAATCCGCTTCGCTTACGATCCTACCTCCGAACCCGCGTCTACTCCGTCAAGCACGGCCAACTCCGCCGGTAAAAAGGGACCCCGTCGCCAGATCACGCGGAACCGCACCAGTTATAGCTGCCATACATGCCGGAAGCGAAAAGTGAGATGCGATAAGGTGCATCCAATCTGTGGGAACTGTGTGAAAAATAAGACCGAGTGCATATACGACCCGTCATCGCAGCAGCAGGATGGCGGCCGCGACAAGGACGGAGGACATGGCGTGAAGCGGAGAAGGGAGAGTTCGAGGCATCTTGGGGATGATATTGAGGACCTGCAATCGATTTACGGACGCCTTAGACAGGCTGGTCCATCTGAGCAGAAATCTATCGAATCGCGGCTGGATAAACTCACATCGATGATAGAGAGGCTTAGCAAGACGTCGCACCCTCTGGACCCCGCTGAACAACAGCTTTTGGCGCAACAGAATACAGCCCAGAGCCCAGGCCAGGCCATTTCCAAAGCAGAGACGGACTCTTCCAATGGCTATTCCACGCCGGATAGCCCCCGTCGTACAGCTGAATCGAGTAGCGATGAGTTCCCTATACCAGCTGGTCATGCTACGGACTTGGTAGACCCGGTGGGGTCTCTGAATTTGGGACATCTCAGCTTGGAAGATGGGAGATCACGTTATGTCGGCACGACTTTTTGGGCTTATATTTCTCACGAGATCAATGAGCTCAACCAATTTCTTCGGGACCAAACTCACTCACATGAGACTTCTGGCACAAATGACAGCTACGTTGAGGAAACTGCAGAAAATGCGCCGTCTCGCCATTGGTTACCTGTTGACGATTCTAGCGTTACTGCTGGTGAGAGACCATCGACGAGAGATGCTTTCCAGAGATCTATATTGTTTCCATCCAATGGTTCGCCATCTGTGAAGGACAAAGTTGTTGAACCAGATATGCTCGACTACATTCCTACGAAACGACAGAGTCACATTCTATACAAAGGTTTCATGTCCGGAATTCAAGCTATCAGTCCCTTGGCTCATCCACCAACTGTTTTAAGCCATTACAATGCCTTCTGGGATTGGTATGATTCCAGCAGCTATTCTGGCGAATCATGCCCAGATCCATCATTTATCCCCTTACTGTACGCCATTTGGTATGGTGGAACAGTCACAATATCACTCAGGGCAATTAAGGCCGAGTTCAATGGCGCCTCACGCTCCGCCCTTTCGAAAGCATACAACGACCAGGTTACGCGCTGGTTGAATAAAACTTCGTTCTTGCGTAGTCCTTCGTTACAAGGTCTAGCCGCGTATCTCCTCGTGCAAACTATACTTGCGAAAGAGGAGGAACCGCTGACGAGTAGCTTGTTTGTCAGCCTCGCAATGCGAGTTGCTCAAACGATGGGCCTTCATCGCGACCCCGCAAATTTTGGAATTGGCGCTTCCCAGGCAGAATGCCGTCGACGAATGTGGTGGCATATTGTCCATATGGATGGTGTCGTCTCGATGTCCAGCGGGCTCCCTCCTTTGGTGAATGATGAGGACTTTTGGGATGTACGGGAGACTAGTGAAGTTAAAGACACACTTCTAGGGACACCTGAAGCTGAACATTACGAAAGGATGGTTCAAGCTGGTTTGCGGCCTCGGGATAATCCTGATGACCCCACAGTCTGTGGTGGTCCATCTACGGTGAATGTATACTACCTGTGTGCTAGAGGCAAATATGTGATGGCTCGTAAGCACACACCCATTTCTGCACGGTTTTGATCATAAGCTAAATATTTTTAGGCGCCGTTCGTCGAATAATGAGGATCCAACTTGGAACTAAACCGCTAACACGGCGACACATGGAAGAACTGAGATCCATACTTGTCGATCTCCAAGTGCAACTTAACTCAATCGTCGAGCGAATTCCAGAGGCTGCACAGATTGATATTTCTTCGAACACTTCCAATAGGTCCTGGTCCTTCTCACGCTCGCCAACCGAAGCTTTGAGCGTTGATTTAACGCTCCCGGGAGATGCAGCACCTACCTGCGTAGAGCAATATCATACGCCCGTTTTAGCATCTTTCCACAAATGGGCACGGATAATTCTTAGGCTATATGCTGACAAGGTAAGCATCGTGATTACAGCGATGACTGAGCAACTTATAACTCGAATTGTAGGCGTTTTGCGTTGCATATCAACCTTTCCTCAAGAACGCGAGAAGTCGGATCTGGCCAGCTGCAAGACAGAGGTTTGTGCCGTTGCTCGACGTATATTCCACAGGCTAACTAGTATAGTGCACTTCGCCACTGCCACGGGTTTATGGAGAAGTTTATCTCCCTTGCTACTGACCCCGATTTTCAGCCTTTTCACTGGAGTTGGCCTGGGAACCACCAGCCAATGCATGCAACCATGATCATGCTTATCGATCTATATGAGCGACCTTACAGTCCAGAAGCTCCCAAATCCCGGGCATTTATAGATAAAATATTTTCTCTTACTGGTCCAGACGGAGGTGTCGTCGGCGGCGAGGATGGCATCTCAACCCAACGACCGTTGAAAGATGGCGGTCGTGAGGCGTGGGATATGATTCGCCGACTACGTCAACAAGCATGGCAAAAGGCCGGACTTGATCCGCAGAAGCTATGGACTGAGCAGGCTCAGATTCAAGCCGGTGTAGCCGTGCCTGATGAATGCATCGCCACCAACCCCTACTACTCCGGTTCCTCGGCGTATCTACAACCGATACAAACTCGCGAGCAACTCCTGGATTTCTCAAAGATGTTCTATAACATGACACGCTCCCAGGCACTTCCGAGTATTGCTGCTACTCTTGGTGATGCTGGCACCATTCCACGGCCGAATCCCTTACGCTACAAAATGCCCTCAAATGCGGCTCCAGCTAGAACATTACCGCACCCTCAAACCCTGCACTCTTCTCCAACAATCCCGCAGTCTCCTACAGATAACACTTCTGCCACCAATAATACAGTAACCTCGTCGACCATCCCCTCAAATCCCACTATGACATCTCTAAACCACCCTGCCGCCCTTAACCCTCCTATTATACCATTTCACCAGTCACCTTCCATGCCTGCGCCGCAACCAGCACCAGAATCAACACAAACACAGGCGCCTCTTTCATTCCTAGATGCACTATCTCCATCCGCACACCCTCTCACACTAAACGTCCCGACCCCGCCATCAATGGTAGATCCCAACCTCAATTTCGACTGGGATCAGTGGGACGCCGTGTTTGGTCAGCATCTCCCTGTCTCAGACGAGCTAATGGAACTCGATCCAGTTACAGGATTTGAGTTTGGCGATCTCAGCGCGGCCGAACGGGCAAGTCGAGCAGAGAGCTTGAATGTGGGTGATTCTGAGACGAGGATGACCGGCCTTGATACTGCCATGCGGGGCCCTGAATGGAATGGCTATTGCTGAAGCATTTATCTTGGGGTTAATGGGATCTTTTTAAGCATATTTTAATTAATTTGTTATATCTCGGGATGACTGGGCTTTTTATGAGCGATTGATGTGAGTTTTGGTATAGATACCATTTTTCATTATTTATCAATATATCTATTATTTGGAAGTTTCCATATGTTTGGTCAAGATATGGTATCCTGAACTTTTGATTGTGATATTGGATTTATGGGACAAATGGGGCCCCTTGATAAATACTAAAGAATTGGCTAGAAGGTATAGTGTAGTATTTTATGGCCGTCCGGCGAGGAAAGATATGGGTGGGCGTAACAGCCATGGAATCATGAGGCGTGACTCTGATCAAATAGGATCCAGAATATGCGATATGGAAGAGCTTAGGATATTATATGAAAACGAGATAGCAATTGGGATATAGGGATTGCATTCTCCATCTCCCTTCTTTTGTTTCCTTCGTTGAACAATATTCTTCATGAAATCGTAATGCTTTAAACCTTCATCTCCTCGAGACCGTGCTTCCAGAGAGTGGCGTAGGGGGTGACACCGTCCTCACGGAAGTCAATCAGGACGTGCCTAGAACGAATGTTAGTTACGAGATTTAACCAATTGAGAATGAGATATTGGAATACATACATAGCATCACCGTCCATGGCCTGGCCCATGAGAACATCGTAGTTGTCGTAGTTGCCGAGGATCTTCTTGACAGCGCCGGGGGCGGCCTTCTTGAACTCCGCGATGGTCTCGGCGGGGGCACCCTTCTCGGTGAGAGCGGTGAGAACCTTCTTCATGTAGGCTGTAGTTGGAGAGCAAACGATTAGTTCTGCGCCATGAAGGAGACAAAGTAAAAGAAACATACTCTTAAGGTGACCCTTGAAGGCATCCTTGGAAGGCTTAAGACCCTCCTCGGGCTTGAGCCAGACGAGGCGGAACTGGTCCTCAATGTCGTGGACCATCACCTCACCACCTTCACCACCGTCATCGGCGCCATCCTCAGCGGAGGGGTTGGCACCCTCGAGCTCGAAATCCTCGTTGGTCTTCTTGAGGTACTTCTTGCAGTCGCACTCGTAGAAGACGCCGTCAACGGTCTTGATGTTGTAGGTGTCGGCGAGAACCTCGTCACCGGAGATGATGTCCTAATGCGACAAGCAACGTTAGATTTCTCTGTGGAATTGGTATTATTTGGGGTTGAACTGATTGGTGATTAGGGGAGTTTGTTTTTCTTTCTTTCTTTCTTTTTTCTTTGCGCAGGCTGGGATTGCCAAGTGGGGTAAAGACGGGTATAGAGTTGAATAGCAGAGGCATTCAAGACGAACCTTGTAGATAATCATTTTGAAAGAGGGTGGAAAAAGATCCTACAAGAGAAGGAGAAACGGAGAGGAGGAAAATAAAGAGGGATAGATGATGGATTGGCACAAGGCTGGAGAAGAGAAGGAGAAAGAGAATAAATGGGAGGGGAAAAATCGAGGTTTATTATTTAGCGGGTTTGGTGGGGTTTTTTCCTGTCTTTTTTGCTTTCTGGGTTTTTCTGAGGGGGGCAAAACAGGCTAGGCTATTTTGGGGTTGGTTCTGGACTCAGGCACGAAGCAGGTCGCAAACAGCAAACATGTGCTTGGGCCATGGCAGCGCCCATCACAAGTTTCAGGGGCTCTCTCGCTATTGTCTAATGCTGGACAACGCCTGTCACTGCTCCAGACAATTATTAAGATGCCAGGACGAGGGTGTTAATCAGGAGATGAATCTGACCATACCATACCGGCTGAGCCCATAAGACAGGGATAATCTGGGCGTAATTTACGACATGGAAACGGGCAACTTCGATTGATCAGATACGGTAAGCAGAGCTCCTCCGTGGTGCCACTCCAGTCAGACACAGTCGGTCTTGACTTTTCTGCTCCTCTTCCCATCTTTTCCTCTTGACTTCAACCACTCCTACTGTCCACGCTCCTTTCCAACCTCCATTCTTATTTCCTTCTTCTCGCCGTTCCGTATTCTCCGTGCTCTCAGCATCTGCCGCAACCTAATAATACGACCTAATTGCCTCATCCATTGGATCCCGGTCTCCGCTTACTCCCGCAATCCCCTGATTGTGGTGGGCCGCATCCCGATTGCCGCCAGCTCGCTGATCCTAGAATCTATAAATCACCTCCTCTCCTTCAAGTCGCAAGACCACCTTCTTCTCTTTGGTCGCTTTATATTTATACAACTTTCTCCCGCATTCTCGTCGCCGTACGGATTTATCCGCGGAGTACATCGCCAAACCTACGGGACCGATGCCCTCAAACTCGTCATTACCCACACTTTTCTAATCGCGCATTTTTTTCACCTTGCACCGTTTGCATTTTCACAATGGCTATGAACAGCACTTTGGTCTCTGACCTCCCACCTCTTCCGCCCTATACCCTGGTTCCGCGCCCTCCGCTCGTTGCCGGGATTCCGGATAACATCCTCGCCCTGATTCTTCCGATTGTTGCCTACTGGGTAGTGTCTATGTTCTTCCACCTCATCGATGTCTACGATCTATTTCCACAATACCGCCTCCATACTCCGGCCGAGGTTTCAACAAGAAATCGCGTATCTCGCTGGGATGTAGTGAGGGATGTCGTCTTACAGCAGGTAGTTCAAACGATCGCCGGTCTTATCATGGCGTACTTTGACGAGCTAGAATACATCGGAAGGGAGGAACACAATGTCGCTGTCTGGGCTCGCCGAATTCGTTTTGTACAGAAAGGGCTGCCTTTCTTGCTCACCGCCGTCGGTCTGGATGCATCTGGCGTCGCCGCGAACTTGTCTCAGAATGGACACAAAATGTTGGCTGGAGCTATCGCCGGTGGACGTTACCCGAATATTACCCAATCGATTATCTCAGAAAGCGGCATTGAGACCGTTGTACCCGCTTTCACTGAATGGGAAATGTCCCTAGCAAACTTCATCTACTGGTTCCTTATTCCGGCTATGCAGTTCACCTGGGCTATTTGTGTGGTGGACACATGGCAGTACTTCCTTCACCGTGCAATGCATCTAAATCGCTGGCTATATGGTAAGGCATAGGAACGTGTTCTTTATGGAGTTGATACTAATCCGTCGTTAGTTAAATTTCATTCGCGCCACCACCGTCTATACGTCCCGTATGCCTATGGAGCTCTTTATAATCACCCCGTCGAAGGATTTCTTTTGGACACTGCCGGAGCTGGTATCGGCTTCTTGACGTCAGGAATGACCCACCGCCAGAGCATGTGGTTTTTCACCTTTTCCACTATCAAGACTGTCGATGACCACTGTGGTTATGCATTCCCCTGGGACCCGCTTCAGCACGCCACCTCCAACAACGCCGCCTACCATGATATCCACCACCAAAGCTGGGGTATCAAGTCGAACTTTTCCCAGCCATTCTTCATCTTCTGGGATCGACTCTTTAACACCCAATGGAAAGGCGAGGTTAAGCTCCGTTATGAGCGATCCCGGGAGGCTGCTGAAAAACAAATTGGCGCAGGATCGCAACAAGAATCAGACGCGGACAACAGCGCATCTGATTTTGCCCAAGCCGGCCGTGATGCTGCAGTTGTGTCCCCCGGAGAGTCCAGCGACAAGAATGCGCGAACCCGTTTGCGCAAGAAAACAGCGAGCCTGTCACCGAGTGTTGACTCGCTGAAGGGAGTTAATCACGGAGTAACTAGCAGTGTTCTATAAGCTGGATATGGGACTACTCGCAATCTGTACTATCATTTCGCATTTCTTCCTTTCGTTTGACCCCACCTTTGCAGATTTTGGAGTTGCAGGTCGTCTCCTAGGCAATGTGGGCGTTTCTTTTCTTGGGTTTGCACCGAATACTCTGTATTAATAGTTTGGCGTTACGGCTGCCTAATGCTTTGTACAATGATGTCTAATTAACTTGTTGTGGAGTGTTCATAATTAGTGGAAGCTGGTGGAGGGGGTTGCATATGAGAATCATGATTCATCTATTTTAATTATACTTCAAACTCCTTAGGTTTTTACTATCAATCAGAATTTGGTGGTTAAACAAAAGTCTATCAAGTGAAATGCAATGGCGCTTCGCTTTCTAATATTGATCCCATACCGCTCACGCACTCGCCATCGGTTATCGCATCTTGTATTTTAACCAGCCTTATCCACAAACATGCTCCACTTCGTTTCCTTGGACGCCTTCCTCTTCCAATCTTCACCCGTTCCTTCCTTGCTGTCGCCATCATAGTAGAAACGGGTTTGTTCTGCTTTGGGTGCTAGGTAGTTTGCTCCTGTATAGGCCGCCTCAGGCGGGTTACCATAGCAATCGGTTTTGCCACGGTCTATATTCAGGCTCAAAATGGGCTTCAGCGGTGCTTTGGTACGAGCTGGGAGGTGAAACTTCAGCAGGCCCTTGGAATGGGCGATGCTCGCTCTCAGCCCGAGACCCCTTCCCGATGAGCATGTTTCCGATCTGACTCATTAGATGCTCGTTAGTAGGACTATCTGGAATATCTGTATCATCAACCATGCTAGTGTTATACGGGTAGCTCTCATAGTCAGATTGCGTGGAAGGTGATGGGTGAGAGGGGCTGATATTCGACGGTTGATATTGGTGGTCTACAGGCGTATTTGGATCTTCGAGAGCTGGAAGCAAAGCAGCAGCAGCCCGCTTCCAACCTGGGGAGAGGCTTTTGTAGGCGTTAAGGATGTCGTTGACGAGTTGATCTTGCCTTTTTGCCTCCTCGTCCTCTTCCACCTCCATGGGCCTGTTTGCTGGACGCAGCGGCGAAACAGTCTCTGGATGCATACAGACATGGACTGTTTCAACTGTTGGCTGGCGTTCTGGAGTGGGAGGATCAAGATACGGACGTTCATATTCCTCAGCAGGTGCGGAATAGCACAGATGACGGGCAGCGCACTTAGTACGATCACACTCACGAGCATGCGATCGTTTATTGCGCGCTGCATCCTTCCGGGCCTGCTTGAGACATCTGGAAATTCTCACGACATAGCCGTAGATCATCTCGTCCGAACCTCCATACCAGTGATTCAGAGCTTCCAGGATAACACGGGAAAGCTTTGGAGGAGCTCGGGCAGAACATCGTTCCCGCGTTCGGCTCCGAAGCGCTGCGCTGAGATTTTGCAGGTATTTCGGATTAGAAATGACACACGCAGTCATACACGCTTCACACTTGTTCTGTTGGCGTGGAACAGTCTCACTGGGGGGAGTATGATCTGAGATGGGGTCGCACCACATACCCCGAAGTGATCGTAGACATTGAACTGTCTCCCTAACAGGAGGAAGTAAATCTCCTGAGTACCATATAGTGACAAGATCTAGGTGGTCTTCGACTTCTCGTTTAATCAAGCGGAAGATATGGCCGATTATGTACGGGTTTAGGCGTCTGTGCGTGGTACATAGAGTTCCGGCAGGGATGGAGGCGCAGGGTAGAGAACGGATTGAGCGCCTTTTGTGAAGCCCGGAAGGTAGTTTCCTAATGGAATCCTGGATTTGAATGTGGGTGTCCTTCGTGTAGTATGGAAAAACGTCTAGCTCAGGCTCTGCATCCAGAACTTCTATGAGCGATTGCAATTCGGCCCTGCTGAGGTCGAGAACCCCTAGTGGATACCTCTGCCTTGTTGCAGAGGGCGGATAGTCGCGACTGGGCATGTTAGATGGCCTTCTGATATTGGTTCCTTTTGCTGTATCTCGCGGGGTGTTGCAGGGAGTAATCTAAAGGGGGAAGATACGAGCGTTGTTGCGTGGAAGGGAGATTTTGATTATATTTAACCAGGCTCATTATCTCGTTTAGTTTGTTTGATTCCTTGAATCAAGTGAAATCAACGTGCAAAAGGTCAATGTATCTGCTTCTTTGTGCCCAATATGTCGTCCCTTAGTTGACGGGGACCCAGGTTGAAAGAAGGATATAAGGAAAGCGCCGAACTGCCTTCTTTCATTGCCCCTTCGAGTCCAAGACGGTGTTTCATGCTTGTAGGAGGCGACATTGGCAGAAGCAGAGGTGATGCAGGATGAACCCGGTGTCTCGGAGGAAGATGAAGGAGGAGGCAGAGAGTCTTTGTGCAAGCGTGGAAAGAGCGCTGTTGGTCGGTTGGACAAACACGAAATGATCGCATCACGCGAGATCAACCAGATCAACCCCAAACTTGTTGCTCAACCCACCTCCCTCCATCTCTCGATCCCTTGTCTACTTCTCATTTTTCATGATATCGAATAATTCCTGATAGACCGTCCCGTCGCCCACGATGAGCGTCAAACTTCTGCTTTCCAAGTCCACGGTATCAGAAACGCCGCTGCCTTACACGGCATCGCCATCGAGGTTGATGTGGGAGGATATCTGCCTCTTCTTCCGACGCGCATGGTATTTACCGGGTGTTATTCTGCCTTTGACGCCTTGCAACTCCGGTGATTTAGATGAGTTGTACCCGTCGTTGAGCAACATCGCCAACCTAGGGTTTCACGCTCTTCTTAGCTTGCTCCAGATACTCTTTTTGTTGTCGATACCAGCCTTGATTATCTGCATGATTCCGGCCTTCTGGGTATTTGCCTACATAGGTGGTATCATATGGGCAAATAAGGTACTTTGTGATCGCGTTGTCAATCGAAGGCCGAGTATTCTGGTGTCGAGATACCCTGAGGTGGAAGCTCCGGAGCATAAGCATGAGCATTGGGTCTTCGTTAATGGCATCGCTTGTGGGTAAGCGTGTTTGCTTGGTTCTCGGTGACAACGGTGGGCTAACATTTATCTCTATAGGCAGACATGGCTGCAAAATAATATAGATCGCCTGGGTTATACATTCGGAAGGAAAATAACTGGTGTGCATAATCCGTCGTATGTTTTGAATGCACTAGTTTGGGGGGGTGAACCACGGTTACTAAGTTGCACCATCCAGGACCGGTCTTGTTTTCGATGTCATCCAGTGTTTAATTCAGAGGGACCTCTCTTATGCAACCCAAGATGTCAGGGATGCATATGTTATTCTCCGAGCTGCTTTGCTAAATCCCAGATACACAAAGGTGGTCCTAATAGGACACAGTCAAGGAGGTATCGAGGCAGGTCTAATCACAGACTGGTTGCTAGACGAAATACCTCAAGGCCATCTCCGCAAACTTGAGGTCTTTACATTCGGCAATGCTGCCAACCACTTCAACAACCCTTACAGGACCCGAGTAGATGGTCAAAAGAATATGTCCCGCTTGACAACCACGCAAAATAAACAACTCAATGAGAAACATGACAACACCATTCTGCATATCGAGCATTACGCCAACTCGAGAGATTTTGTCAGTCTCTGGGGAGTATTGAATTTCACGAATATAAGAAACCGGTTCATGGGCCAGGTCTTCGTTCGGCCGGGTTCTGGCCATATGTTCAACCAACATTATCTTGGTACTATGTTTCCACTTGGCCCGGACCGTAAAGTTCTGGATTCGAATCCCTTCATGGATACGGAAATAGATGTCCCAGGCCCTAATCCCGATGGCTCAAACATTCCACTTCGCATGAAAGTCAAAGATCTTAGTCGATTATGGTCATATCGAAACGGCGGCTCCCCGGAGGAATGAAAAGAGACTTATTTGCCCGGTACCTTGTTTTTGCCTTTCTACAATTGCGAGGATTTAAGATATCTCGCGGCCCAATTTGGGCTACTTTGGTATTAAGTGAAAAGCGAGAGCTAAATAGGGCGACCTTTTCAATTCAGGAAGGCGTAATCAGACACATTCGTTGTATCTTGGCCTATACGGGCTTTAGACATCAAACCCGGTCTTAATAGAAAGGTGGTTCCTTTACTTAGAACTGAGGGTTTAGTTATCCACTAGGGACACTGTTTTGCCCATCAGGATTGATGCTTGAATGGTGGATGGATGGATAGGTAGTCTCAGATTAGGTCTATGAATGTCGATATTATAGAATATGAAAATTATGTTCCATTCAACATGGAACAAGTATGCAAATTTCTCTTCTTGCTATGCTGAATTGTTAACCATATATTTATCACCGCGCAATTTTTCTCGTCCCAACATATTTCACTTCCGTCTCAAGAATTTCCAATGCTGACGCATACCTCGATTTGAGCTCCTTCATGTTATCCAGCTTGATTGCAACTCGTTCAACCTTCGCTGCTCGAGTTATCTTACCATTAGCGCCCTTGGAAATCTCGTTCGTGAACCACCTTCCCTCTCTATGGGCAACCAGAGTCCATGCTGATCCTTCCCTGCCTGCTCTTGCCGTACGGCCGACACGGTGCACGTACGTTGTTATACTGGCTGGGACGTCGTAGTTGATGACGTGCGTCAGTGACTGGAGATCTAAACCACGGGAGGCACGATCCGTAGCAATTATGATAGACAGCTTGCCCTGGCGGTACGCGCTGAGTGTCTTGCGGGAAGCAGAGGATTTATTGGATTTGATGATTGTCCCAATAAGGCCGGATAATGATGGGTCGAGGAGGGCTAGAAGACGGGAGAGACGAGATGCGGATTCGGATGATTTGGTGAAGACCAGAACTGTGCTTCGCTCAGATGGGTTGTTTGACGATGCTTTAGTGGTCTTTTCAGCTTCAGAGTCTGATTCAGAGTCGGAGCTGCTGTCAGATGAATCGGATTCGTCGCTGGAAGAGCTGTCATCCGCGCTGTCAGAGTCCGAGTCATCCGAGTCCGACTCGGAGTCTTTAGAACTGGAATCATCTGAACTTGTCTCGTCTGAGCTGGTTCCTTCTGAGCTGGTTTCGTCGGAATCAGACACCGCTGGTTTTGTTGGTTTTGTGGATGAGGAGACACCAAGTTTAATTTCTGACAGGAGAAGGCGAAGAAGATATAGTGGCTTCTGTGCTCCATCGCCAACTGCGACGGAATATTCCTTGAGTGTTGTCGGGAGGCTAAATTTGTCGTCTGAATGAGCAATAACTCCGCTTTCGATGTCTCCTGTTGGGGCTTGATCAGAAGCACCAACAACCACCAACTGCGGATTCGTAAGGCGAAGAGAGTTCAACTTCGAAATATCCCGCGTCATGGTAGCACTGAGAATCACTTTCCTAGGCTCCTTCGTCTGTAGAGGAAGCCCGAGGGACGACAGGAACTGCCCGCTTGAGCCAAAGGCACCGGAGCCCTTGCGCGCATCAAGTGAATGCATAACAACATCAACCCACTCCTGGAAGCTTTCGTTGAGCAGTCTATCTGCCTCGTCGATGACGAGCCATTGGAGGTGTTTCAATGTGAAGTCCTTCGTATAACGGATATGGTCCACCAGACGACCAGGGGTACAAATGAGGATGTCAACATTAGGCTCCGCCTTATGGACATATCCCGGTAACGTCTCACCGAGATCAGTTGTGCTGGATATGTAGTCTTGTAGACTAAATTCGGTCCAGTCATCTTCTGTTAGCAACGACTTTTGCCGTGACTCGATACTCTCAGGGCTATATAACTGATCAACGCGCATCAACGATCGTTGTTCGTCCTTGATTGCAACATTTCCCACAGCTGATCCGACACGCAGACCAGTCCCTGCCGTGCAAAATTCGCAAGTCTCCCTAGCTTGTTTGACCAACTCTCGAGTTGGCACAACTATAAGTCCTCTCAGCCTCGGGGCAGGGATTTGTTCAAGTTCGGTGACGAGGGGAAGAACGTATGATAGCGTCTTTCCCGAACCAGTAGCTGCCGAAACACAGAGGTCCCCCGAATGACTCTTGGGGTCCTTCAAAAGAAGTGGAATAACGGCGGACTGGACAGCGAAAGCCTCTTTATAGCCATTATCTTCAAGGACCCCGAGGAGCTTCGGCTCAATCCCTAGCTCTGAGAACTTGGCCCTCGTCTCGGCTGAGGTCTTCAATGGATTAGCCAGCCAGGCTGGGAGGGAAGAATACGTTGGCTTCTCAGCTTCTTCGAGAGCCGGTTCGGGTTGGGGTATAGGCTCTAATCCCTGCGCTATGACCGGTTCGGGAGTATTCGCATTCTTTTCCGTCGTCTCATCCTCACCATATCCCTTCTCCGCCGCGGCTTCCTTTACTTTCGCAGACCTTTCAAATTTTGACAAGATACCTGCGAACTTGTTCTTTGCCGGTTTTGAAATATCCTCCCCCTCTGCGGTACTCCCAGGTTCCGATTTCTTAGACTTCTTCGTCTTCCCAGAGTCCTTGGCTGTCTCTTTGGAGTTGTCCTGCTTCTTAACTTTGTCTATTGGATTTTCAAGCTCCTCATCCGCGTCACTATCGCTCCCTGGAGACCTTTGCTTTTCTGATCTCGATTTCTTCTTAGATTTAGACCTGTCACGTTCACCGGGTGGCTTCGTTTTGTCGCTGCTAGGCGAAACAGCACGTTTCTTTTTACTGGATTCTTTCGAAGCCTTATCGACAGAGGTCGAGTCGGACCGCTTTTCTTTCTTTCTTTTTTCTCTCGGCGAGACGGGAGTAGCCTTTTCATTTCGATCGTTTCGATCCTTCTTCGATTTCTTCGTCGGGGTGGATGAAGTGCCGGTGGAGCCATCGAGATCTCTCTTTCGTTTCTGAGATTTTTTTCCGCTTGTCGGGGGAGATGCGTGACTCATTGGGATATCACGAGTGACTGCGCGATCACCGGCCATGATCGAGGTAGTTCCGGTGCGACTTCCAAGACAAACCAGCTGGGCGCAGCTTCTGAAGTCGCAAAAAAGCTTCTCTCCGAATTATTATTTTTAGCGGGGAATATTATCCGGCAGAACAGACACCGCGCCCTTCACCGCCAGGGTCTGGACGCTTGCAGATCGTCTGGAGCATCAAGCGCGTCTCCTTTTACAACAGAGCATTCTTGCTGTCTGTCATCGCTACGTGCAAAATGGACAGCGATTGGTCGCTAGACACAATATTATCTGGCTGACATGCTAAACCTGCCGCATGCATAAGACCTCAGCTGTTTGATTCACCAATATGCCTTACAACATTGCGTAAGTCCTCCGAAGCTTGGCCGAGATCTATCTAATGCTAACTATATCGTCCCCTAGCATGGTCAGTGACTTTTTCTTCCCCCAGCCAGGTTGGTCGCAATTTTCCAAAATTTCTTGGTAATTTGCTAACCTTTACAGGGGGGGTTGAAAGTCACATCTACCAATTGTCAACCGTAAGCATGCATCCACTTTTGGCATCCAGGGTTATCCAGTACTCATCGTGTGCTAGAAACTTATCGACCGGGGGCATAAAGTTATCATCATAACCCATGCTTATAAGGGCCGCACGGGCGTCCGGTACCTAACAAATGGCCTCAAAGTTTACCATGTGCCGTTTTTGGTCATCTATCGCGAGACAACGATGCCAACGGTCTTCTCTTTCTTCCCCATCTTTCGAAATATCGTCATTCGGGAACAAATTCAAATCGTTCACGGACATCAGAGCTTGAGCAGCTTCTGCCATGAGGCCATTCTGCATGCGCGGACAATGGGTCTGCGCACTGCCTTTACTGATCATTCGTTGTTTGGGTTCGCGGATGCCGGGTCAATTCTGACCAACAAGCTATTAAAGTTTACCCTCAGTGATGTTGACCATGTTATTTGTGTCAGCCATACCTGGTTGGTTTGAGCGACTCAGGACGCAAGCAAATCCGTGCTAATGTTACTTTCAGTAAAGAAAATACTGTTCTGCGAGCCTCTTTGGACCCATTGATGGTTTCGGTTATTCCCAATGCTGTAGTAGCAGAAAACTTTCGACCAATACATGCCACTGCCCGTGCGAGTGAACGACTTATCAGCGGGACACCACAAATACAACCTCCACCGAGGCCAATCGGCCCCGACGACATCATTACTATTGTTGTGATTTCGCGTCTATTTTATAACAAGGGCACAGATCTTCTGATCGCTGCAATTCCCAGGATTCTTGCTTCACATCCGAACGTACGCTTTATCATCGCGGGCTCAGGGCCCAAGGCTATCGACTTGGAGCAGATGCTGGAACGGAATGTTCTCCAAGATAAAGTCGAAATGATCGGTGCTATTCGACACGAAGAAGTTCGAGACGTTATGGTTCGAGGCCACATATATCTACATCCAAGTTTAACGGAGGCATTCGGAACGGTTATTGTTGAAGCCGCCAGTTGCGGATTATATGTGGTGTGCACTCGTGTTGGTGGCATCCCCGAGGTATTGCCTCAGCACATGACGACGTTCGCAAAGCCAGAGGAGGACGACATAGTACTGGCTACCAGCAAAGCCATAAGCGCATTGCGATCCAACAAGGTTCGGACCGAACGGTTTCACGATCAAGTGAAAGTGATGTATTCGTGGACGGATGTGGCACGCCGAACAGAGCGTGTGTACAAGGGTATCTCGGGGGATATTAGTCCCCAGGAATTCTACGGATACTACCCGGGAGAGATTCAGGAAGCCGGCGATAGGGTCCGCAACTTCAGTCTCATTGACCGATTGAAACGGTACTATGGATGCGGCGTCTGGGCCGGGAAACTGTTTTGCCTCTGCGTCGTGATCGACTTCCTACTCTACACCTTTCTTGAAATGTGGTTTCCCCGGGCGAACATTGACATCGCGCGAAGCTGGCCGAAAAAGCTACATGAAGCAAACGGCAACAGCACCAAAGGCGAGAAAGAGCGCCTCGGTTTGACTTCCTAATTTTCCTTTTCTACTTTTCTATGCCTACGGAACCTGGCCACGATGATACCCATTATATTTGATACAAGTTATTGTACACTCTGATGCTAATACTATGAAATAAATGAACTAAAGAAGTGCTTTGACGCAGCTCATCGCTACTCTACCCTGCTTCTTTGTTGTTAACATCCTTCGAAGTGGCACCCGTAAGGGTCGACTCCGCAGTAGTCCTGACACCCTCCTTCCCATGGCCCCTCAAGACATTAGGATTCATGGCCTGTTCGCCAGTGTGATCAATCGGGTAGGGTTGGTAGGAGCTGCTTGCTGGTGCGGTTCCCGGTGGGTGAGTCTCAGCGTGGAATTCGGGGGCGTAATCCGCGGGGGAGGCTTTCACGCCGACGCCATGCTAATGAAGTTAGCGTTTGGTGTACGGAGTATTTCTCATACCACATTGGCGGTGAAATGGGGAAGAATGTAATAACCCACCTTGTCGTGTGATAATGGTCCGTGAGGCTGCTGGTTTGGACCGGTTGGCTTGACACCGGGCTTGAAGAAGCCCTGTTCGTTTGCGGGGTTGTCGTGGACGTTGTCGAGATGGCTCATTATGAATTCTGACGCAGAATGTCTCTGTTTATGAGTTATGAGACGTAGAAATATACAGATAATTGATTGAATCACCAAACTCTACAACGCCATCTTTATATATATACTGGAATAGCCCTAATGTCTCAACCAACATGACGTCAAGGCCTATGGCTGACTTCATCATCATATCATGTAGGCCTGTCTGGAAAAGTAGTAGGAACACTGGTGCATAAAATGACTTCAAATTTGGGTATTTGGCTCTTTGATGAGCTGGCGTGACGTCAAATTGGAGGGTCTGGTCCTGAGGTATAGACCCAATCAACCATGGACGGGCCTACTCGAAGCGGTATACGATATGCGCATAGCTTAATGCTAAATGTTCTTTGTCTAGACCATATATATTTTATTGGCGAGATATTAGTTATACTATATATACCTGATATATTTAAAGAAATAAAGAATATGGACAACGATCTAGGTATCTTCGCGACAGGACAAACAAGCAAAAACCCAACCCCAGGCGCCAAACAAGGTATTTTGAGTTGAAAAATGCCATGGAAACGTGAATCAACAACATAGATAGGTCCTTCACCTCATGACGGGCGGTCTTCCCTCTTTATTCCACTTCACACGGCTCTGAACCCATTCAACAGCTTCCTGTACCCCGGAACCCATCAGCGCACTAATTGGCAGGACACGGCTATCGCGCACAACACCGCCCGTCTCTCCTTCAAATACTTTTCTCACGAAACCTTCCTTGATCCGAACAACCTCGACTGAGTCTTCTCGGTCCTGTTTATTTGCAAGCACGAGGATAGGCACACCCGCAACATCGGCATTTCGAAGCACCGATTCAAGAACCTGACGACACTCATCAAGGCGACCAAAGTCACTCCCAGGTGCGTTGATACCGGCGAGTTGTTCGGTGAAGGCAGCGGCGCTCTCGTTCTCATCGTCTCCATCGGCGTCACCGTTTGTTTCCTGTTCCACTGACCCAAGTCCTGCAGTGGATGGTTTCCGGGAGCTATTCGTCGCCGCTGACGAGGAAGGAAGGCGCGTAATATCAGGGTTTTGTCCGACGTCCGTGCTATCCACCACGAAAACGATCGCGTGACAGCTCGAGTAGTAGCTCTGCCACAGGTTGCGCATGGAGATTTGGCCGCCGACATCCCAGATCTTCAGGTACATATCCGGCAGCGATATCGTGTTGACATTTTGCCCTACGGTGGGCACTGTCTTTCCGGGGTTAGGCGCAGGCGTGCCATCTGCTCGGGGCTGGAAGAGGGCTTTGATCTGAGAGAGGAGCGTTGTTTTGCCGGCGTTATCTAGGCCGAGGAGAAGGACGGAGTATTCTAGTGTCGGGGAGGTATGTCAGTATATATCTACCTAAATATAAAGCGATGTTGGCATGCGACGTACCCTCTTTGCTAGTAGCGTACATGTACAGTGATTTGGCCAGATGGTACATCTTGTATGCAGCGGGTAGCCAGGCAGCCCACTCCGGAGCTTCGACGGCACAGCCTCGGTGTGGTTATTACAGTGGAGGTGAAGGGGTATAAAGTGCGATAATCATGGCAATGTGACGGCCATTTCCCTTCCTGTTTCGTGGACCTGATTCGGATCGCAAGCTTGCCTCTGGATAAGCTCGAGATAGAGCCACCTCAGGCCAACGCGTCAGCCTTATCTATATTGGGAAGGTAGGTCTCAGGGCTGACTAATACATAGCCCTAAGCCCTGCCTTCCCAAAGTAAACATACCCCGCAGGCAACCCACGCGGAATTGGATTAATAATCACAAATGACTTCATCCTTCGATTACTTTCTGATACTCCGTCCTCGGATGTTATTAGTACTTATTGCGGCAGTTTTGAGGCCCATGCACGTATCCATTGGCAAGATCGTTGCAAGTAGACTGTCCGGTGTATAGTCTGAAAAAGCAAATCTCCAACAGCTCGCCCTGATTCGAGGCTGATGAGGTGATTCCGTGTTCGCCCCCCAATAGTAATCGGCCGTGCTTGCGGCGACAAGCTTCCCACTCTGTGGTCCGTGGTCCGGACGCCAACCAGACCCATCTAGTCCTCAGTTAATCAGTTTCCTGCCTGTCGAGATATCGACGCTTTCTGGTTAACGGCCCCGATGAAGGCTCCTCTGAAGTAGGGTCCCTGTTTTGTCAGCAGTCTCCGTTCTTCAATGACAGTCACGGAATTGGGCCCTCCCACTTCCGTTTCACTCCAACCCTTCGATCGTTTCCTCTCTTCTGTCCAGCTCTTAGTCTACAACCCCTCCTAATGTAACTGCCCTTCTCGATGGCTGCCCGGTTACCTTCCCTTAGCTTGAGGGCACTGGTTTCCGATTGTTCGTGTTGAAACTGCTCTTCTCCGCATATCCTCTCAGCGTAGCCCATGCCCCGTGCTGCCCGGGCTGCTGGGGGTTGTACTCATATATAAACCTCCCATGGATACTGACACCATTATTATCGGTATGTCGCCATAGCTGGATGCTCGTGGTTCGCCGGAAGTCCACAGAGAGAGCATGTCCCCTCTTCGCCAATGGCTACCCTTATTGACCCAAGCGCACTCCAGGCAACGGGCCGTCTTCCATGATCCTGTCCTACATTCTTCACGGTTATCTTCCTTATTATTCGCCTCAGCATCCTCATCCCGACCCGTTATTGCACGCGAAGCTTAAGGGTGCCCCGGCGCTTCTAGGGGCCGACGTGGATGCGCTTACTGAGCATTTCGCCGCTTCCCGCCTCTCGTATTCCACTCAGGCTCTTCCGGTAAACGTGCTACTGGATACGCTTGTCCGACCAAGCGTCGATGTTGAGGAACTACAGAGCATCACCAATGTGGAATGGCGGTATGAGCCCGAAAAGGCTATCCCTCATAAAGTCTTCGGCAATGCGCCGCGACCCGGTGGCCAGTGGACCGAGAATCGGATGCCTGCAAGCTGGGAAATTCAGACGTTGAGCTATGCGTCGATGCTTTCCTTACCAGGGTATTCTTTCGCCGACCATTACCGCAAAACCACGGGGAAAGATCTCCCTGCATACACCAGGCCGAGCAGGCAGGATACTGCGGATTATTTCCAAGCATATCCCGCCGCCGTCGGTATCGATGACGCCTTCTGCTCAAACGAAAACGTATGGGGCATTATCCGGAACAAGAGCGGGTTTTACCTCCGATCGCACAATATCCAATGCAGACATCTGGCCCTGGCCAGCGGTGTCTTTTCCGAAGTTCTACAGCCCCGGCCACTTATTAGGCCCCTCACGTTACTTCAACCCGTGCCGGAGACACCACTGCTTGTCATCGGCTCTGGATTTTCCGCTGCAGATGTAATTATCTCCGCCCCGGGAAATCAGAAAATAATCCACGTCTTCAAATGGGACCCCGAGAACCGGCCGTCACCATTGCGTGGTTGCCATCAGCATGCATACCCTGAGTATGCTGGCGTATATCGGTTAATGCGACGAGCTGCAATAGCTGCGCAGCCGAAAACCTCAAAGCGTGTCAAACCCCTGCGAACCAACTCCTCTCCCTTTCTCGAGAGCCGAGCCTGGGCCGAGATTTATGAAGGGTTTCCAAATACGGAGATAATCGATGTGCAAACGCAGGACGAAATAGCCATCGTGACCTTTCGCTGTCCAGCCGGGAACACTCTAACCCGGCATGTACGTGGGATGGTATATGCCACTGGTCGACGAGGCAGTCTTGGCTATCTAGACCAGAGCCTTTTGCGTGAGGTCATTGGCTCAGACCACGAAGTTGAGGCAAATCCTACAATATCTGGACAGACGCTGCGAGGTAAAGCCATCGAGGACGTCGAGGTTGCGAAAGACGTCTTTATCATCGGCAGCTTAACGGGAGATTCCCTCATCCGTTTTGCATATGGAAGTTGCGTCCAGGCTGCTGGGAAACTGGTCAATGTTGCCTCTGGAAATGGCAAAGCCAAGACCGGCTCAAACGACGCTCCGAGACAGGAATTACGCATCGGTGTCATGCGTGGGATCGACGGCCACGATGTCTTTCCTAATGGTGGACAGCTTCGCGCGGATCCAGACAATCGCGCGATGGCACGCGCAAAAAAATTACCCGAAGAGGAAACCAAAGGAATATGGGCCTGGATAATGGGGGTTTTGAACTGGCCTAAGGTATAATACTAGGTTCCAGTGATGTATTTGCCTGTTTCACGCCGTATAGATACATGTTAGAGTTTACTTCATTGTGTATAGTTTGCATTCGCATTTTGGGAAGAGCTAGGCCATGTGTTTGTTAATAATGATTTGCATATACGATTGCTCAAAGCAGTGTTTTGTTTCATTGAATCATTTCTAAATGCTCGCCTAACCCATAATCTGCAGCTGATCGTCCGGAGGCCAGCGTGTTTGTGCAAAGCTGAGACATCGTTTGATACTCTGGAGGTACTTGCGTGTGCTTTCGTCACTTAGGATATGCGCTTGCTTGTCTCCCTGATGTAATTTCTCTCGTGCCGAACGCTCGTGGATACCAACCATGGTGACACCAATGGGCCATGCTCTATTGTATTGTTAGTCTTGTGAAACCTGAAAACAAGGACAGGGTTGACGTACGCTTTGCCAATACTTAGGCGGAGGTAGGCATCGTTAGCATCGACATATCTCCTTTGTTGGGCTTTGTGTGTAATTTCCACAATGTGCTCGAGTACGATATCATCAATATCGGACTTCTCGAACTTGCGAAAGAGAGGCGTCATGTTCTCTCGCGACTGAACCATTGCATTGTATGCCTGTCGTCCCTGTAAACTCTGCTTCACCGTCACATCTCGCTTCGCCAGCGCGAGCTCCCACTCAAACAATACCATGTTGAAATATGAAGCCAGCTGACGGAGCAGGAATTGGCGACCCTCGGCATCCTTGGGCACATTTTCCGGAATCTTCATTTCCACCTCTGGAACCGGCTCCAGCGTCGTCGGGATCGGCCCGTCAGTCATCTTCTGAACCTCGCGAGAACGCTCCAGCAGCTTCCGATACCGTCGTAAACGACCACGGTGAGTCTCTCCGAAAAGAAGAGACGGCTCACTCAGCTCCCTAAGTTTCTCTGTAAGTTCCTCGTCACCTATATCTTCCATTCCGCCTTCTCCCTCTCTCTCCGGTGTCTCGTCCTTCTCACTAGGTGTCGGAGGCAACTCAGGCAGCCCAATTCGTTTGCGTCGTTCTCGCTCCTTCGCAGCTTCCTCCTCCTCTCTCTTTTTTCGTGACTCCTCTGCAAGCCGTCGTTTTTTCTCCTCTCGCTCGTGTCGTCGATCCGCCTCTTCTTCTTCTAGCTTGCGCTTATGCGCCATGCGCTCTTCGCGCTCTTTCTCTATCCGTGCCTGTTCCTCTTTGTAGGCTGCGACCCGGGCTGCTTCTTCATCCGCGCGACGGGCATATTTCTTCTGCGGGGGTTTCGAGGATCCGTTCTGCTCTGAGCCTGAACTTGGTGTGGTTGAGCCTTTCGCCTTGGAGATCTCTTTTGACATTAACGAGGCGAAATCCATGGTGATGGTTTCGAGAAATGTGCGCAAAATAGAAGGATGAAATGAATATTCTCACTGCATAAATGGCAGCCAGTAGATGTATGATACGATTGTCGTGGGAACCCAAATGCAAGTTCAAAGGCGGAGGAAGCAAGCTGGGTGGAATTGTTTCCGGCGGCCGAGACAAGCAGAGCTCTCGTGATCGGCCTTTCAACTTCAACCACTTCACACTTCAACAACACCTCTCTGCTTCCACGTTCGCCATATCCACGACCAATGAGCTTAATCGCGTACTATCTGTCATAAAAATCCAAGTATACACCCGACTACAGAGTACACCCTGAGAAAGATCAATTCCAAAAGCTCCAGGCACAATGGCCGCCCGCGACGCCCCCAGGCCCAAGATCGACCGACAAACAACAACACCATTCCACCTGAAGCTCTTCTACCGCTCGAATGCCTACCACAATCTATCCGACTTTACAGTTCAACAACCCTCATCGTCTTCATTCGGCAGACCCGTAAGCGGGCCCAACGCCATCCGCTCGCGCTCTCCTCCCCCACCAACTGCCCTCCCAGCACACCTACAGATCTACACCTGGCAATCGTGCACACTGCGCGAGCTTTCGCAGCTCCTCACATCCGCGCTACCGTCGATGCTCCCGGATCCCCCGATCGGAACAAGACTATGCTTCCGACTGATCTACCCAGACACCAAGGGCGCAGCAATGATGGGCCCCGGCGCGCAAGGCAGATATCTAAGCAAGGACCTAGGCAGCGTGATCATTGGGCCGAGGGATAGCCCCTATCGAGACGGTAACGATGAAGAATCATCGCAGAACAGCGCGGGCGGTGCGCGAACTGGTCCGTTCCGGCTGCAGGGGAACGACGCGGATAAGACGCTGCAGGAGGCGCGCTTCGTGATTGGGGATTACGTTGATTGTGCTATTTTGCCGCCGCTCGAGGATGGCTCGGTCGCGCCTCCGGTTAGCGGTGGGAGAGGCCCGAATGTTGGAGGTGGGATGAGGGCGTTCCGCGACAGTGGGTTTGGCGGTGGTGGTGGGCGAGGAGGGAGAGGGGGGAGAGGCGGTGGCGATCGTGGAATCCCTACAGGTGATTGGAGACGTGGTGAGCGAGTTCCGGATAATGGACGGGGGTTTGAAGGTGGACCAAGGAGACGGGGTGGTGGTGGTGGTGGATGGGCGCCGTATTAGGTCTGTAGTACTGTTGTTTTTCTACTTTGGAGGTTCCCGTGGGAGATTTGTATACTAGTCTTACGGAGTTTGATATGGTGGAGAATACCATGGTTAAAGGAGACGATTGTAATTCAGCCAAATGCGTTTCCCTACGCCAAATATAAAAAAAAAGGTATACCACTACGCACCGCAGCATAACAGCACAAACATAAAACCGAACGGACTTGATGCGGTATATTCTAGTAATAGTTACAAAGTCCAGTGAAAACAACGGCCACCCGGACCATAAGAGACCTTAAGTCACACCCGACTCAACTCATTTACCATTCGGCAATGGTATCACCCTTTCTCTTCCCACGGAGATCGTATTTGCCCTGTCAACCCCATCAGCACAAGCACTTCACCAACGCAACAGTCCACTCAAATTCCAACAATCCAAAAACGCAAAGGGGGTTATGAACGCACATCGGTCTTATAAGCGACGTAGCCCAGCGAGGCCGGGATCAGGACCATATACAGCAGCGAGTGCCATGCGGTGCGGGGCGTCCAGCGGAAGTACTTGTAGCGGTTCGCAGAGATCTCTATCCAGGGGAATTTTCGTTAGCGAGTATTCCATCTATCAATTGCCGCCCTTTCCGGCTCTGGCATGGCATCGACGGCCGTTGATTTGCATGCGGGTGAACCTTGGATCGAAAAGCGTACCGTAGTATTTCTGCAGGGCCGGGTCGAGGATCATAGCTGTGGGAGGGAGTAATTAGCGACTGGACCTAGTCGTGGAATTGATATACTTACACTTGCTAGGACCGGCCATTGTTGCGGTGGGACTCGAGGCGGTTTGCTAATCAAGATAATGCGATGGGCTCAATGGTGACGATGGGACAAAGTTGGAGGTCACATGATTCTGCTTCATTTGCTGAGTCAGCGTGTATACATTCTCGGCCAACTGGCCTGAATCGGGGGAGCCTGGAGATGAATACAAGTGCGAGGACATGACACTATTTATTTTGACTTTATCTATTCGCTTACAGGCAGTAATATCATTGTCATTGACTGTAAATACTATGGTGCCATCGCGGGCATCGGAGGGACCGTACTCCCGCCAGCTTAATTGGATTGGGCGGAGATCCTCCACAGTCGATGAAGTCCGACCGGTGAGCGTATCATAAGCTGATTTAAACGAATCACCTGAAGTATATCGTGATTTCGCTATTTGGAATACGTTGAATGATGCTCCCCAACAAGCAGCGTGGAGGTGGGAGGAATGAGGGCCCAATGACGCAGTCCTTCACAAGTTGCCGAGGACCGAAATTAGTGGTTCGAGACCAGAGCATGAGCACAAGTGATTGACAAGAATCGATCAGATATAAAGAACCCCCGCGCCCCATAACAAGTTATTCCCTTTTCATTATCCAAATATCCCGATCATAATGGCTTCCACATCTGACACCAAGGTCACTCTTTACTGGTATTTAGCCCTCGCCCCAGCAGAGGAAATATCTCTAACATGTCAAAAGGCTTGAAAAGTCGCGCTCCCAGCGCATCCTATGGCTCCTTGAGGAGCTCAACGTGCCCTATGAAATCAAGACCTTCAAGCGCGGCAAGGACATGCTGGCGCCCAAGGAACTAAAGGAGATCCACCCGTTAGGCAAATCCCCTGTTATCTCTGTCCAGGGCCCCAACTCCTCCAAGCCAATTGTCATTGCAGAATCGGGAATGATCACTGAATATCTCTGCGACCACTTTGGCGGAGACAAGCTTGTTCCGACTCGGTATGCCGAGGGCAAGGAGGGCCAGATCGGCGGCGAAACTGAGGAGTGGCTGCGCTACCGATACTATATGCATTTCTCGGAGGGTAGTTTGATGCCATTCTTGGTGTTCAAGTTGGTTACAGATAGTGAGTTCTCCAACAGCCAATTGCTTGCTTTTATTGTTACTAACAATAAGCAGCCATGAAAGCACCTCCTGGTCTCCCATTCTTCCTGAGGCCCATTCCCCGAATTGTGGCCGGTCAGGTTGAACAGCAGTTTGTCGATCCCAACCTCGACCGTACCTTTGAATTCCTTGAGGACCAGCTCAAGACTGCCCCTGGCGGTGGTCCTTTCTTCTGCGGTACCAAGGTAACCGCTGCCGATATCATGCTGAGCTTCCCCCTGATTGCTTCCAACACGAGAATGTCATTGAAGGACAAGTACCCGCATCTAGGGAAGTACGTGGAGGCTCTTGAGAAACAGGAAGGATACCAGCGCGCGGTTGCGAAGATCCAAGAGGTGGACGGAAAGTTTGAGGCCTCTCTGTGATTTTCAAGTTTGTTTTTGTTGTCATGTTAATATTACTAAACGTATATGCCAGGATAGTTACCAGTCTGCTTTACCAAATACTATTAATATAATTCGGCCTGAAGTCCCACATGCATAAGAACATACTAAATGGCCCTATTTCCTAGACCACTAAATCCTCACAGGCTCCTTGCCCTCAGGAACAACCAAATGGCCCTCCCTGACCAGCGAATTATCACAATGCCTCCCCATAACCCAATCCTCCAAATTCGCCAACGTCGTCCCCGCAATCTCCGTCAACGCCTCGCGCGTAAAGAACGCCTGATGCCCACAAACAAGCACATTCGGAAACGTCATCAACCGCATCAGCGTGTCATCATGGATAATCTCCTGCGAGTGGTCGTTATAGAAATACGCCCCTTCCTCTTCATACACATCCAGCGCAAGCCCCGCCAACCTCCCACTCTTGAGCGCCTCAATCGCAGCCTTGGTATCAACCAACGGTCCCCGCGAGGTATTCACCAACAACGCGCCCTGCTTCATGCGCCCCAGATTCTCCGCATTGATAATATGCCTCGTCCCAGACGTCAACGGACAATGCAAACTCACAATATCACTCTGCTCAAAAAGTTCCCCCAGCGATACAAACTCTCCGCCATACTCCCTCCGAAATTCCTCCGCACTCAGCCCCGGCTTCGGATCCGATGCAAGAAGCCTGCATCCAAACCCGAAGCTGATGATCCTTGCAAACGCAAGCCCGATCCTCCCCACGCCCACAACGCCCACTGTCTTCCCGCGCAGCGTCACGCCCAGAAACCCCTCTAGGTTGAAGTTGCCCTCGCGCACGCGATTGTACGCGCGGTGGATATTCCGGTTCAGGGTCTGCAGGAGGGCGACTGCGAACTCGGCCACGGCCTCGGGGGAGTATGAGGGGACGTTGGCGACGAACAGGCCTAGCTTTTCGGCGGTGGGGAGGTCGATGTTGTTGAAGCCGGCGCAGCGGAGGAGGATTGCGCGGGTTCCTGAGGCGTGCAGGGCGTGGAGGACGGGGGCGTCTAGGGTGTCGTTTACGAAGGCGCAGACTGCGGTGTGGTTTGCGGCGAGTGCGGCGGTTTCTAGGCTCAGTGGGAAGGAGTGGTAGGTTATTGTGCAGAGGGATTGGTGGTGGGCTTTGAGGACGGTGTCGAGGTAGATTTTGTCGTAGGATTTTGTGCTGAATACGGCGAGTTTGAGCGGTTCGGCCATTTTGGTGGTTGTTTAGCTAGGTAGGTTTTACTAGGATTTGAATATTTCTGCTATACTTGTGCTCACTATTTACAGAAGACGAGTGGCATATTGAGGAGATTATGAGATAATGATATGAGGGGTAGGTGGTATGGGCCGATGCTTGCCAAGGGCTCTGTGTTCATGACGTCGTATACTCGAGTTGACGTTGGGTAGTCCTTTCCCTCTTCCAAGCAGTGGTCTGTAGTTCATAAATCAACTTGTTTAATTATTGCGATAATAGCAGTATGTATATCAGATGTTCTGCTAGATATACCAGAGCTATACTATCGATATCGCTCATACCGCGCTACAACACCTGGCTGGCCATTATCTCAATCCAGGCAAAGCAAAGATCTAGAGAATTTAAAGATCTTAGATCTAATCTGAAACTACGAAATAGTCTGGGGACCGCAGGAGAGTGTGGGGCAGTTCTCCAATCTAATACGGTGTAGTATTTTGAAGATACTCCCGTCCATGTTTCTCTGAAAATATATAGAGACCGACAAAAACATAAGATAAAGTGGACTGCTAAAGCAGCGCGCCACAAACATTTCGGAACCTATATTATATTATCTGCGATTCACGCTGTTCAACAATACCAGCTATTGGTGTGGTGTACCTGAATCCGAGCGTTGAAGACGGTTTGCCGCCCCGCAGCGGGTTCTTCACGGCACGGGAGTCCCGGGTATACACTATACAACGGTTGAATATACAACGATATCGGTGAAACCACCTGGCTACCTAATGTAGACCCTTCTCATTAAACCAGCTGACGACAACACGGGTAGGTCAGCTTGGCCTGGCACAGCGGTAGGGTCGGCGATCAGAAGTGCCACGGTCGGAATTGATTTGTCTTTTCCTGGGCCTGTGCAGTTTCCAGTTACTGCTGGCATTCTGGCTCAGAGGAGATAAAGTATGGATTTGTAGGCGGCCATCGTTGTCGGTGAACGAGTCGGGCCAATGGCTTGGAGTGAGTATGAAGGAGCAAGCATAACATATTCCAGCGATCGACACGGCGCATAAAGATACCGTATGCAGTAGTGTTGGTAAACCACATCTTTACAAGAATGTTGTGTTCCCTCAGCTGCGAGGGTTTGAGTCCAAGAGGAAGGTTGCGAACCTGTCTTGATATGCATGCACGCATCAAACATCGTGTCTGCTTCCTGGATTAAGGTGAAAACTGATAAGGCGGCGCATCAGTGACCCCCTGGCATGGACCATGGACAACAGATAGCAATCTGCCAATAATATGGGCGAACAGAAGTACGGAGTGGTTGAGATAGAATCTGGTACGGCTGCCTGGTTTGCATATCCCCGTACCATACTTTGCTTGGCAGGCTGTTTGGCCGCGGAGATACACCTCCATATAAAGTCTATACTAAACTGGAGACACTGGACCCGGAGACGATACTCGAATACCTACGAAAATCCGTACTAAATTATCAAAGGACACCTGGTTGTTTCAGAATGAAAAACAGCGAGGCGAGCGCCCATGTGATGGCTGGTGCGCATCAAGTAAAACGATTCGACCGGTGTGACGAGCGGCCTTGACTATTGAGTCTTTGCCTTGGCTCTAAATTGAGACATCAATTCGAAACTGGGTCTGGGCGGTTCGACGATGCGGGAAAACGCCACCTCAATTAGCCGCTTTAGCGGCTGGCCATTCAATTGGCCGGCTTATTCACAACAACCTGGGCAGAATTCTTCACGGTCGGTTAGGAGTTAATACTAGCAAGGCGTGCAGATTTTAGTTTTGAGCGGCTTGTAAGGCGTCGACGACCGGGAAGTCCTTGCGCTTTGACGAGCACTCAGACCCGGCCCAGCGCCTGGAGATGCGACATGGGGAAGACCAGGGAGTTCTCCAGGCTTGGTGGATTGGCTGAGAGTGAGGCTATCAGCAACTAGTTTTTTAGTCAGATCTGCAGCTGCAGGACATGTCTCTAAACTCAGGATGAGCCACTGAAAGGGGAATCGGAAGCGCCGGTTCCCATCGCGACTGGGCCTCGGTTCAATTGTTGAGACTTGACGAGGAGTTGGGTTGATAACTTTGATAAGATGTCTCGGTCAAAGTTCGGGAGGGGCGCCAGACGTTTTGATGATAGGTCGCTAGAATGTTCGTCAGTGCTTCCACAGGCCGTTGCCCCTCGGAGCTATGCCTGTTCGGGTGCCTCCGTTGATTCCGTTACATAATTAACAGCGAAAAAGCTTCGGCATTTGTCCGTGCAGGCGAGCCACATGCGGCCGGCAAATCAGCGCCCTGCGATAAGGCGTTCGAACGGCCAATCCGGAGGCAACACTGATCGGGTCCCGCCATGCTGGAAATGGCCGTGCTCAGCGGTGATTGGTGGGCCAACCCCGAAGGCTCACGGGGGAACTTTTACCTCAGACGGCCGACAGTCCGTCTACGAGTCACCGCCAGATGCTCTTGCAAGGGATGTGCCGTTGCTGACCACCATGGCCTATGCAACCCTCCGGTTTCTTGCTGTCTTGGGGCTGCGCGTGATGCTCGTGATCCCCGGGCTGTCGCAACGTCGTTGGAAGGGCAGCTGGTGAACTGAACGCTTCCGTCGGAGCCAGAACGGGCTGGACGGTGGGTTGTGGTCGCGTGTAGTAATGGAGAGAAAAGTGTAAGTGGGGTCCCGAACTGCACCCGCGTTGCCAATCAGGAGCGCCAGGATTGCTCTGACGCCGGGTTCTTGGACTGGAGTCCACCGCTTTCGTGCGAGAAGTGGACTGCTGGAGAACATGGAGATTGCCTGAAGGGGAAAGTTATCATGTTTGTTACCTCTGGGCAGCAGTGAACCGCTGGTCGCCACCGGCCAAGCCTCGAGGGACGCGTTGACGTACGGGTTGGCATGATGATATTCAATACTACGTAGTCCAGTTGCTTGTAACTGAAGATCCATGGGAACAGCTCCCAGACGCCGGCAAAAGGCGGTCTGGAGGGCAGGGATGTTGTCATGATGATTGATGGGGATATCCCTGCATGAACGGCTTGATCGTGCAGTTGCAGTTAGAATTCAGGCTTTCAGATTGGCCGGCATGCGGGCAATTGAGTCGACAACTGCTCCGGGCAGTTGTCGCAAGCTGCTGCATTGACTGAACAGATATCTCGTGTTTGGTAAGGGGAAATTGCCGGGAAGGATCGGCCTGGAAAGCTGGTTGCTCGTCGAGGCATCCTGGATCGAGTAAGTTGGGGGCAAATCCCGCCCGCAGCCACTGGGCAGCAACCAACCACCGTCCGCTCATTTCCCTCGGTAAAACATCACGGTTTGCTTCAATAATTCAATATTCAGTAATAATGCCCCTAGATTGCAGCGCTTCACGGATGATTCATTATTGATTCATTATTGTGAGACACTCGATTCTACCCGAGATTCGTCTTGGACAGGTGGAGGAGGGTGCAAGTGTACGAGGGCAACGCATGCAAAGAGCGGTAACGGCCCACCGCAACGCTCCTTCGGGGCTTTTAATTGTTATTAGTCGAGTCTCATTCGTATAGCCAGACTTGCCTTCTCCGTCCAAGCGGCCGATGTGATGCTGAAGGATTATCGCTGGCTCCATCTTCCCTAGCGCACATCGCATCTCCATCTCAGTCTCCAGGCTCGAGGCTCCACCGGCGCATGGCAAACTCGCCCTCTGCTCGTCCTATTAAGCCCCATGCATTCCCATATTACAAGCCTCCTGTAATCAACGACTGAGGTTCACTCCTGTCCTCATATACTCCTGCCACCTGCCCCTCGAGGCTCTTTTCCATATCGACTCATATTCGAGTTTATTCGACTCACCCATCCACTCGTCGACTCATAATCGACTCATTCACAACCCTATCGTCACTGTGAACTTTATCCCCTCACCTCTTGCCACTGCAATGTGTTTGTGCCGACATCACTTCACCTAGCTCTCTTTGTCGATTCACTCCCGTCTCCATATAATAGTTAATTCCATCTTCGCGCTCCATACACTTCTCCAGCCGGCCGCGTGTTACTCCGTACTGCTTATTAGCCCGCGTCCAGCGTCTTTCTCGTGCCTACACAACACCACGTTTCGATTTACTCCAATCTCCCCTCAACATGGCCACTCACGTTATGACCGCTACAACTACCCCCATCAACCAGATCTCTGTATACGGCCACCCTTCTCCCATGAACTCTGGTTCGAGCACTCCCTCCAACAACTCCCCCACCTCTCCTCGCCAGCAGTGTCTTCCTCTTCAGAATCGCCAGCTGCGCCCTCCCAAGGCGCCGCTCTATGTTCCTGCAGCTCTGCGCCCGACCGAGCGGCCCTCGAAGCCCTCGCCTCCCACTCCTCCCCGCAGCGTGCATGGATCTCTCGACAGCCTGAACGACGGAGAGACTGGTGAAACTGTCTCTCGTCGCACGACTTTGGAGAGCTTCAGCAGCGGTGGTGGAATCAGCAAGTTGGCTGAGAACGAGTGGATGAAGAATGAACAGCTTGGCGAGGTGACTGGCCTCCCAACCAGGGATCATTGGAAGGTAAGCTAAAACATTTCGTCTCCTTTTTCTGTTTCGAGGGGTGTTTGGCTCCAATTTATACTGCGGCGGTTGCGTGCCTGCGCCCTTGTGTCCCGCAGCCAACTGCTTTGCGACATCTTGCGTGATCTGCACTGTCGACTTCATCATACCCTGCGTCATCGCCCACACCCAACTGTTTTGCTTTTGCTATTGTTGGAACGCTTGCTAACAAATATTTATTAGGCGGATTCTGCTTCTCGCAGCTGCGACTCGCCTACCTGTCGCTCTTCCTTTGGTCTCTTCCTTCGTCGTCACCACTGCCGTCACTGCGGCCACGTCTTCTGCTCTTCCCACACCCCTCATGCCGTCCCTCTCGACCAGGAGGCTCGCTTCCACCCCGAGGGCGTTCTTTCTCGAGCCTGCGATCTCTGCTGGAGTGCTTACCAGCGCTGGGACGAGGCACGTGCCGATCGACTGAACAAGATCCAAGACCAGATCGACGCTCAAGATGATGACTCGAACAATGGCGGAGCCAGCCCTACTGGTTCTGTTGCTGCCTCCCTAGCTGAGAATCGCAAGCAGCCCCCAACCCCCGGCCAGAGCGGCGAAATTGCTGCCAGCGTTCCTCGCGGCTGGAACTGGAGCACCTTCTAAGCGATCGATCTCGCCTACCGTTCACCTTGAACTTTCTAATGAGCTCTCACATTGACTGATGAGACGCCTCTACTACCGCTTCTTCACTTCCGACACACCGCATATTTTAGAACATCTTAGCCGCTTTTGCTGGGCTTTTTCAGTTTTCGTCATCTACCTGGAGTTCAGTCGGTATCTTTTGCGACGTTTGCGATTTACATTACCATTCTCGTCCATACTGGACGTCCTTCTTAATGCTGTGATTCTTCATAGATACGGGGAGACTTTTTAATCTTTTCTTTCTTGCCTTTCGCTCAGGATACCCTGTCATGATTACACGTTCTGTTTCTGCTTTCTTCCTTTCAAATGGCGTTATGATATGAGATGCTCAGCCTAACTTCGGTACATAGAGGCGTTAATGATACTTCCTGAATTCCAGAGTCTTGAAGCAACTCTCCATCCTTCCTGCGTAATTTACTCTATAAACCCCATGCATTCGTAGAACTTAATTCCTAACATCCAACCTCTTCCACATCCCAACATGCTCAATCCCCTCCTCCACCCACCTCCCCAGCTCCTCATCCGTCACAAACCCCAACCGCTTATACAACCCCTCCACCTCAACCTGCGCATGAACCAACGCCAACCCCTTCCACCGGGGAGCCCGAGCCCCAGCTGGTTCAAGCCCCATCTTTTCTCGCTCCTTCTTACAAACACCCTCAAACGCTGCAGTAATAGCACCCGCATTCTCCTCCGCCCACCCCATCGCCGTCTCCATCAATTGCCTCGCAAGCCCGTTGCCCCGGTGTGTGGATAACACGGCAACACGCCCGAACTTGATATACGGCTCGTGGTCTAGGTCGTACCCGGCTGCTGTGACGTCTCGCGCTGCTGCTGGTTCTGTATCTGCATCTGCATCCGCGGGCGCAAATGCTGCGACGAACCCTTCGTGGGATGCATGCGGCGGTGGGACGAGGCGCACTACACCGACGGGTACTACATTCTTTCCTGCCTCTGATTCCGATGCCGATGCCGATGCCGATGCCGATGCCGATTCAGATTCAGACTTTGGATGGTAGAGAACCCATTGCCAGGAACGAGCGTCGTCGTCGTCAATCTCGAATTCGGGGGGGCAGTTTTGCTCGTCGACGAAGACTGAGAGGCGGACTGCGAGGGCGTCGTTGAAGAATGGCGGGTTTGTTGGTGGGGATGGTGTCTTCGGGGTCGGGAGGGTGAGGGGTTGTGAGCCTGGGGGTGGGAGGATTGTAGTTGTGTATTTATTTGGCAGTGGCATTTTGGCTTTAGAGATGGGTGGATACAGTACGTAGGCGGGTGATTGAATCAGTTTTTTTTTTTTGTTTTGCAATTGGGTTCGGAAAGTAAGGAGGATTTATGGCTGATATGAAGATTTGGGGATGTAGTAGGGCGTACATATAGTGGGGTCTTCCCATCATCCATGCATAAAGCAACTGGGGTCTCCTGCGACTGTAGATCTGACCTCTATTTTGGGATACTCCTTGACTGGACTTTTAATTGTCTCGGAGGACACTTCGAGCAGGCTGTCGTTTTCAATTAACACGACTTGATTCTCTGATTTCAAGCCACTGAGCCAAACGCCACTGTTATATTTATGTTTTACCCCAGTATCATGGCAGACCCTACACATAAATATAACAATACTTCCCTGCCATGGGATCCTCCACTTCTCGCAAAGTGATATTTTTGCCCACCACATCAAACGACATCACGGTATCCCCATCTACCTCAGGCGTCACACCCACCGGATCCTGATACGTACTCGTTCCATTAAACGACCCCATCCTCTCCTCATCCTCCGCCTGCCAAATCGCCCAAACCCGATCAACCTGCGCATGATGCAAATAAAACGACGGATCGACGGGACTCGAAAATATATCAGACATCGGGCCAGCCACCGCATTATGGCCGCCCACATGTAAATCGCCCAACCGGTCCTGGAAGTCTATGATCCCCGTCGCAGCGAGCAGGTTGTCGACGACGTCTTTGTTGTTAAATTTCCGCAGGACTGCGTCGTTCAAGTCCCGCGATAGGCAGTGCGGGTTGGCTTGTGTCCAGTTTGATGGGAGCCCAGTTTCGATGTATGACCGCAGCATCGGGCCGAGGAGTACGCTTGTGTTTGCGAATGGTCCGCTGGCGACGCATCCTCCTGCGCCGGCCCAGGTGCCGAGAGGTGGCTTTGCATCATCAGGGACCAGTTTTGGCTGGGGCGGCTCGGTGAGGGGGAGGCCGTTACCGCCGAGGGAGGTCGCAGAGGCGTCGAAAAGAGCGGACTCTGCGAGTGGCTTGTTTGTGTAGAGGGGCCAGTCCCAGTATGGGACACCGAGGTGGGAGGGGTAGTTGCACTCGTGGAGGGCAGATTCGAAGAGGGAGAGGTACTCGCGGTGCCAGGAAAGGAAGATGCCGGATCTGTGGATTGAGAGGGTAAGGCTGGCGTGGCTGATGGCAAAATCGCCGAAGTAGGATGTGCTGGCGGGCACGGCACCGGCCGGGTATGTGGATGGTTTGTCCATGAGGCATTTGACGGCGTTGATGTAGCTGCGCCGTTCTTCAGGGGATGAGGAGCTCCATTCTTTGCGCTGGATGGCGGTTTCCGGCGTGCATGGTGGAGGCTTTTGCTGGGCGAGGGCAGCAATGAGAGGGAGTATGAGGGCGAGAGGGGATAAAAGCATTTTTGATGCTGTTTGGTAAGGTTGATGATGCAGGAACAGGGGTAAATGACATTCTTCATATACCATGTCGGTGTGGATCTGATCTTGTAGATCTTGATAGCCTCATTGATGCGCCTTGGTTAGCCTCGCAAGGGCCTGCTGAATATTGGCCAATATCAGTCAATAACCATTGGCCCGAAATCTGACTGAGTTCAGCCTATTTCCATGGAAGTGGATGCAACAAGTTTCTAATAACCAATAATGTTGAAAAATTCTCCGAGCAAAGTTCCTTCGCCGCAGAAGGGCCCGCTGCAGAAGGGCCAGCAGTCCATTGCTTGTCCGAAACCAGAAGAGGCTTAAAGCTGCATTGCTGCAAGGAGCTAGTGATTGAGGCCGAACCATGGTTGATGTCTATCTCGAGCCCTGAATGTAACGGAAGGAACTGTGTATTTTAATATATTGGTAAGCTGTTGCAATATCTTGGATAACTATCAGAATAAGAAAATGGAGCCAGGTCTCATTGGGACATGCAGTGCCTTGAGGGTGGGACAGGGCAGAGGATCAAATAAAGAAGGCAACAGCATCCTTGCTCGTAAACTTCTCGAAAAGAAGCACATCGTCACCCTGGTTGTCTCCCAGCCGTCAGCCGTCACCTCTCGCCCGTGCTTCTTTAGTAACTTTTCCATGCTGCTCATGAAGCATTGAGGAAATATGGTACAGCACGGACAGTCCAGCAGGTTGAAATTGAACTGCGCGCTGAAGAATTACGCGATGCAGATACAAAGTAAAGGAATGCCTCGTCAGTCGAGGACGTCGACGGTGGGTCCTGGCCAGGAACAGGATAAAGTTGACAAACAATGCAAACACTGCAGATCGATTGCCTGGAATTTTTATCAGCTTCACCTCCGACTCTGGGTCCCGTATCCAGAAAGTAACCACTGCCAGCAATGTCACTGTATTACGATGCAGTGTCCATCCTCACGGCGCCCTCATCAACCGGAGGCTCGTTCAAGTCCCGGTTATACAATTCCCGCACCCTCAAGGCCTCCCCCGCGCAGGTGTACGCCCTCATCGTCGAGGCCGCCAAATGGGACATTCTTCTCAAGGAAGTAATTGACCAGGCTGGGATCCTGAAACTCGAACCAAAGGTTGCTCTAGCCCCTATGTATATCTGCTTTGCGGCGCCGTGCCGAGAGAGAGAGTCCTGCTGACTGACCAAGAATTCCTGAATCTAGCTCACCCCACTACTTTCTCTTCTACTCGTTCACGACCATCTCCTTGCCAAGAATGGCATTTCTGCGAAAGCATCCCATCCACTCCGCCAGGCCGTCGAGAGGCATAAGGTACGACTAAAGGGCGAGTTTACGAAAGCACGCGTCCGGCGCGCATGCGCTACAGTCCCAGAATTGAAGGAAGCCGTTCGCCGCGAGAAGTTGGCTGCGCAGGGTGTGGGGGCCAGCGCGGCTGCTGTGTATCCGCGCTGGGTGCGCGTTAACAATGTCCGGACGACGAAGGAAAAACAGATGAAGACGACGTTTTCTTCGTATGAAGCTGTCAACTCGCTAGAGGAGCTTGTGGTTGGGGGTGACGAGAAACAGAAAAGGATGAGGCTGGACCCGCATATCCCGGACCTTGTTGCGGTTGCCCCCGGACTGGAGTTTGCGACGGTGCCGGCATATAAGAATGGAGAGATTATTCTCCAGGATAAGGCATCTTGCTTCCCGGCTTACCTCCTGCTCGGCGAGGATTGGGGGAGTGGTGGAGATCTGATGGATGGGTGCGCGGCGCCAGGGAACAAGACTACGCATATGGCTTCCTTGCTGTGTAAACCGGGCCAGAAAAGGCCCTCGTCTCATATCTTTTCCATGGACGCCTCGCGCGTCCGCGCAAAGACGCTACAGAAAATGGTCTCAACAGCCGGTGCAGATAATTTCGTCACCGTCCTCCAAGGACAAGACTTCCTCGCCCTTGACCCTGAAGACCCCCGCTTCAAAGATGTCACAGGCCTTCTCCTTGACCCATCCTGCTCTGGCAGCGGTATCATAGGCCGCGACGACATCCCCGAACTTATCCTCCCGACATCAGGAAAAGCCACCCCATCAGCATCGTCGACAAAAAAGAACGGCCAGAACCAAAGCAAGAAGCGCAAACGCAACGAAGCCTCTGCTCCTAATGAACCGGGAGAAACACCCTCCGCAACAGCCGAAAACGACCTCCCCACCGCGGACATTAACCAAGAACGCCTAACGAAACTTTCCAACCTCCAGAGTCTAATCGTCACTCATGCCCTGTCCTTTACCTCTGCAACAAGGATAACGTACAGTACATGCTCAATTCATCTCCTCGAGAACGAATCCGTTGTAGCTAGAATTCTGGACAGCGAGGTCGCCAAGAGTCGCGGGTGGAGGGTATTACGGCGTGATGAGCAGCCGGAGGGACTGAGGAAATGGAAGCATCGTGGTGTCAGGAGTGAAAAGACATCTGATGGCATTGAAGAATGTTCGGTTGATTTGGCTGAGGAGGATTTGGAGGGGTGTTTGAGGTGTTGGCCTGGGGATGAGGAGGGGACGGGTGGGTTTTTTGTTGTTGGGTTTGTGAGGGATGGCGATGTGGATGAGCAGGTGTCTTCTGGTTCTCGTGGCGAGGATCTTAAAGATATTGGGGAAGAGGAAGAAGAGGAAGGGGAGGATGAATGGGAGGGCTTTTCTGACTAGACTAGTACCCGCCCAGTTGGATGATCGACCATGCGAATTTGAAGTGTAAAGTATCTTGAATGTATCAAATGGATATATATAAATCTAAGAACACACTTCATCAAGGGCCCAGGAAAGCCCGTTTCCGATTCCGTGCTCTTTGACTGGTATACACATCTAGCTTGACACCCACCAAAACAAAGCTCACACCGCCGTCTGAACTCTCTCCAGGGCGCATTAAGATCCGCCATTGGCCGTTCCTGACAACCCAGGAACCGCTGCTTTCAGTTTGTGATCCTGTCGAGCCTTCTACCCGCCTGCGTTTGGCTTGTGGCTCATCCGCCGCCAACCCCGGAAGATGGAAGTTCTCCTGCTGTTCACCGTCAATTGTAAGGTCTGTCTCCTCGACAATCTGAATATGGACTGCATGCTCGGCGCTCTTGACTGGTTTCTGCGAGTCGCCGTTCTTCCTATCAACAATAACCTGAAGAAGACTGGCGACACGCGCCTGTGCGGAATTCAGGAATTTCGGCCGCATCGTGTGCGGGTCGATGATTGTGTTTTCGTCGCCGATTTCAAGGACGAGGTCATGTGACGACTCATCAGCGAAGGGCCGCGAGTATGTCACTGTTACCCCGTCGCTGGCTTCCTTTGGCGTTTCAACTTTGATACCCGAGCGACGGACATCTTCGAGGCGGAGGATGATTTCGGAGCGGCCTCGGATAGGATTGAAGCTTATGATGTGGGGTATGAGCTTTTGTTCGAGACCGCGGAGGTGGAAATAGCGACAGTCGCGGAGCAGTTCGGCTCGTTGGGCTTCGCTTCCGATGTGGAGAGGGTAGCCTCGCAGGAGATGGACGAGCTGAGCGAAGACGTCGCCTGAGCGATTGGGTACGCTTGGGGGCACTATAGCTGGAGGCCGTAGAAGGCCGCGTCTGTCGAGACCGGGGAAGACTTCGGCGGGGGATGCGAAGAAGGCCCCGAAGCCGAGGGAGAAGAAGTTTGGGGAATCGCCGGGTCCTGAGAAGATGTCGCGGGATATTTGGAAATGGCGGTCGCCGATCTGGATGATAATTTGAGACTCAAACAGTTGCGACATCAAACGGGGCACTATGATTGCATTAACTAGATGTCGCGCGGATAACTGAGAGGACCGTACAGCTGTAGAATTGCGAATCGGCAAAGAGTTTCACGAATTCGGCTCCATCTTTGGGATGGCAATGGTATCCTGCCAAACAGTGATGTTAGCATCGAATTCCCATGATAGATACAGTCGTGAGCTGCTGACTTGCCTTGTAAGTGTCGGGCGATCTCGCGGAATGTGGTTGGATCACGATCGATGTATAGAGTGCGAATGTTGTTTCCATCGGGGTTCTGGCTCAATTGGTCTTCGAAGAATCGTGAGAAGTACGAGGGGGCTAAATAAAAATCATCACCATAAGAATGACCGCACGTTATTGGGGGCCAGGTTCAACTAACCGTCGGATGCAATGGATGCGCCTGAAAGTCGGAAGAGTTTCGTGCCAATTTGGATGGAGAAGACCTTCTCGCGTGGGAGATTGCAGTCGGACGGGGGTAGTATTTTTTCCACCTCCATTGAGCCGATCCTAGTGTTCTTGTTGTCCAAGCTCCTTTTTTGTTCAATAGCTTGTAGTTTTATCGGGCAGGACGAGGATGGGCTATCGGCGCAAATCACGGCGTTGGCCCGGAGATGGCGCGATCGGGGTGAGATGGACGGTAGGGAGGTGAGCGCAAGCAGTCAAGTCAATTGAAACAACAAGTGTGAGCGAAAACAGATATCATAAAGTCGTCAACATTAGGCGTTGTGAGCAGGCGATGTCTGGACAGCAGAAGTGAAGCTGAAGCTCAAGCTGCATTTCCAAAAGTCACGGGCTGTCGGAGTTACCCGCGCTAACCCGACCTGGTCACAGCCAGTAAGTTGCAGCTCGTCCATCTCGACCATCTTGTCGAAGGACGGAGCGACTCCAATTGACGCCTTATCCAAAGCAGCTTCTGTTGCTGTCTGGTTTCATGGAAAGCTGCGTTTTCCGATCAGTGGAGCTTCTAGCCTCGAGCGACCCTCAGATCACGGACATCTCCCATTACATCGGATGGCCCCTGTATGAAACTAGTACCGCTTAGGCTTAGTGTAGTGTATGGCTGTGTATAGAAGTCATACACATACCAGGTCTGCGACGATATCTCTAATTAGAGACTAAGTCTTAACTTTAGCTTAGTTCTACCTAATAAGGGGAGCTATTAATCGAAAGTCTATTTTTTTTTTTATATAGTATTTAATGTATTCACCTCCGGGGGAATGGCCGAAAAGGCAGGTATTTGGCCATGGCCGCTCAGCACTACGGTATGGATTAGCTACATCGTCATAACAGGTGGTAGTACTATTATATGTTAAATATACCAATCCAATTACTTTATTTGAGTAGCATTTTAAGTATATTAATCGATTCAACATACCAAATAGCTTTAATATACGGCATATATATTTTTTATGCTTATTTTCTACCTTGGACAAGTCTACTAATGAATTACTAGTTGAGTAGTCTGACACCAGAATACCGCACTAAACTAAATCGAGGGGCCGGCTGCAGCAGTCACCTCCCCGGAGGCCATCTGGTGCCATGGGCAGACATCTCCACATATCAACGAGATTCCACGAGAACAGACCAAGGAGATGCGCGTTTGGGTGACGGTCTGTCCCGAGAGTCAAGCTTCAAACCCCTGGCACAACGAGCCTGGAAGAGGTTTGCAGTTTCACATGGGTCCGATGTGGCTCGGCTGTATGGATTCCAATCCGCTTCCCCGCGTCTCACTCCACTAATTCTTATTAGCGTTTAGGCCAAACCAGTCGATTGACAGTCTGCGACCGCTTTGTGGTGGTTCTGAGCCCAAATGGCCTGACCCTTCACTGCTCGATCGGCGGATATGCCTCGGTTGGTCGGCCTTGTGGTGACCCGAACACCCTCGCGGCCCTTGTGTTTTACGAAATATTGGCTGGAGACTGGACGAAAACCCTCGCCTGGGCGGTCGACTCGTGGTTGCTGGATGGAGCTCTGTCCACGGTTTTCGCAAACTCTGCCCTTTCGGGAACGATCGTTCCTGCCGTGGGTTCCTCCACTCTTATTTGAGCTCTGCAACTGCTCCTTCGAAGACAACCAAGTTACCAACCTGTCGTGACTCTGGGGAAGGTGCTCTCCGCCCTTATTGATCAACTTTGGCATATCAATTTCCGCTCCCCTCTCCTGGATACCTTCTCTCGCATAGCGTCTTCTTTGTCAGAAGAACCCGCCTCTATTCTTCTTCCGACTGTCGTTGAATAATATCCTTATACCGACCTACCTACGTAGTTGGGCTGTTGCCATTGACATTCACAATGGCCGAAGAACTCGTCTCCTTCACCCCTCTGGTTGCTCCTCTTGCCCCTGTACCTACCGACCAGGTATTTTCGGATTTGCAATGGAAAACGCTTTTATCCCTCGCCGATACTGTTATACCGTCTGTGCGTGGCCCTAGAGCGCGCAAATCGCGAGCCACCAAAGTTGTATCTCAAGCGAACTTAGATACGGCTCTTGAAAATCTCAAGGCTACCGTGCCCGGTCCTGATGCGGATACCGTCGCCACAAATTATTTGGAGGAAAACTTGACGTCAATCCCAGAGGCTCGCCAAGCCATACAGCGCCTCTTCTCGGTGTATGTGCACCAAGAGGGGAGGAATGGGCTGAGCATGGTTCTCACTGCTCTCAAGTACGTGCCCTCGTCCATGGCCGCTGTCCGCGCCCCGTAGACGCTTATGCTGATTTTGTAGTACGAAAGCTGGTTCTCTGCTCTTGACGGGGTCGATGACTCCCATTCAAGATCAACCGTTTTATGTTCGGGAACAGATTTTTAAAGGCTGGGCCGACTCGCGACTGCCCCCGGTGCGTGCTGTTTATCGTGCCCTTACTGCGATCTTCAAGAAGACATGGGTTACCTTCAGCCCAGCCCTCTATCCAGCTCTTGGCGCTCCTTTGGTGCCCGTCTATGGATCCCCGCAAGACGGCTTCAAATTCGAATTCTTGCAAATCCCTCCTGGAGAGAAACCTGAATTGATCGAAACCGACGTTCTGATCGTTGGAAGTGGTTGTGGTGGCAGTGTCGCTGCCAAAAATCTCGCAGAGGCTGGCAGGAGGGTTATCGTGGTGGACAAGGGTTATTCATTCTCAAACCGGCACTTCCCAATGAAGCCAAACGAGGGATTCAACAACTTGTTCGAAGCGTCTGGTGCTATTACCAATGATGAGGGTTCGATGGGTGTTCTCGCTGGCTCTACTTGGGGAGGTGGCGGTACCGTGAACTGGTCGGCGTCTCTCCAAACCCAGGGATACGTGCGCCGCGAATGGGCCAACAGAGGTCTTCCGTTCTTCACGTCTCAGGGTTTCCAAAACAGCCTGGATCGCGTCTGTGACCGCATGGGTGTCAGCACCGAGTCGACCAACCATAACAAGGCCAATCGCATGATCCTCGAGGGTTCCCGAAAACTAGGTTACACTGCCAAAGAGGTGCCGCAGAATACTGGCGGAACCACTCACTACTGTGGGCATTGCACACTGGGCTGCCACAGTGGCGGCAAACGGGGTCCTATCGAGACTTACCTAGTCGATGCTGCTAACGCAGGTGCAACATTCATGGAAGGGTTCAACGTGGACAGAGTCCTCTTTTCTAAGAAGAAGTCTGGAAAGATTGCTTCTGGTGCAATTGGTACCTGGGTTTCACGCGATTCCCATTTTGGGACTTCTGGAGTTGGCGCCGTTAAGCGGAAGGTTATCATTAGGGCGAAGAAGGTCGTTATATCGGGGGGTTCGCTGCATAGTCCACTTTTGCTGTTACGGAGTGGCATTAAGAACTCAAATATAGGAAGAAACTTGTATTTGCACCCTGGTGAGTTAACCCTTTTGTTCTTCTTTGGCGGTTCAACACGTGCTTACAATTATCTTTTAGTTGCCATTGCCCATTCGGTTTTTGAGGAAGAGACTCGCCCTTGGGAAGGGGCTTGTTTGACAGCAGCTGTCAACGAATTTGAAGACATCGATGGTCAAGGCCATGGATTCAAGATCGAGGCTGTTTCGATGCTTCCGGCGGCCATTCTCCCTATTTTCTCCTGGCGCGATGGACTTGACTATAAACTCCAGGTGGCCAAATTATCTCACGCAGCCGGCCTTATCACCCTCGTCAGAGATAGAGACCCCGGACGGGTGTACCCAGATCCCACCGATGGACGAGTTCGAGTTGACTACAGTGTCTCGGCCTTTGATCGCCACCATATGATTGAGGCCCTAATTGCTAGCGCGAAGATTTCGTACATTTCCGGAGCGAAAGAAATTCACACCTCCTACCGTGACATGCCGCCATTCATTCGACCAGCCGACGATGCGGGTGACTCGCCTGACGGAATCAACCACCCAGCGCTTCAGGCGTGGATCGAGGAGCTTCGACGCAGGGCACCAAAGACATCGGATAAGGTCATGTGGGCGAGCGCTCACCAGATGGGAAGTTGCCGGATGGGCACATCCCCTCGCACCAGTGTTGTGGACCCCGAAGGCGAAGTCTGGGGAACGAAGGGGCTGTATGTGGTTGATGCGTCGATCTTCCCGAGTGCCAGCGGTGTTAATCCCATGATCACCAATATGGGAATCGCGGATCACATCAGTAGCAATATTTCCAGGACGATGGACTTGCGGAGTGCCCGCCTGTGAGGGCCCAAATTTGGTTTACGTGTTGTATGACTGACGATTGAGGGCACTGGACTGTCCGAGATATCCTACTGTAATACCTGTACTTATTTTTTATGACTATCATTAAAAACCCTTCTGCAGTGGTTTGGAATCGTAAACGTGCTGGCACTGAAGAAATGTAACTCACTTGGTCACCACCGAACCGGATATTGCATTGCATACCTAACTTCACACGAGCATTTGGATGTTGCGTTGCCTGTCCCGGGTGGCCTTAATATAGTGACAGCGGCAGTTGTGATTAGTGATCACTCCGAGCCGACAGCCGAACGAGGTGAACTGGAGCTCCCCCGACTGCTGCATTTCTTCATCATCCCGAGTCTACATTGATAATCTTTAATGAAGAACGTGTATTCGACCCACTATGGAAATGAACCCTGAGCGAAAGCAGTCTCCAGTCGACACCGCAGGGGCACCTACCAGGGCACCCCGGCTGCGGAGACCCAGTCGGCCCAATCAGGAAGATGGTTCGAACGAGGTTCGTAGCATACATTATGGGTCATTATAGGCTGGGGCCTATCTGACGAAGCCTAGCGACGTCGGACACAAATCCGTATGGCCCAGCGGGCGTATCGAGCCCGGAACCAGGCCAATATGACAGCGCTCACCCGGCGCGTTGCCCAGCTAGAGACGGCGCTGGAGAGGATGAGCCAGGCTGTTGTCTCGTTCAGTGATGATTTGGTTCAGTCAGACGCACTGGTCGTATATCCGAATCTTACAGATCGTCTTCGGGACACTGTCGAGACGTGCCTCTCCGTGGCGAACTATGGCGAAGAGGCCAACCACCCAGCACAGAGCAGAGAGTCTACCGGATATTCCATGGAGGTTCCTCCTTCACTCCATCCCAGTCTGTCAAGCAATACAGAGGACTTTCTTGCGACGTACCGCTCTGGCCAGATCTACGCATCCGGGACAGACGCTGGCCGCAGCATAGACGTACCACAATTCATAGAGCACCTCCGAATATCTTGCCTCCACCGCGGCCTCGTCTTACTAAACAACCCTTCTGTCTCCATGGACAGTTTGAAACGACCTTTCCGACTGCTTCTACCACTCGTACCTAGGGAGACAATCGCCGCATTTTTCAACGCCCGTCTCCATGCGCGGCTCAACCGTACACAGCCGGAACAGTTCAGCGAAATCCCCTTCTTCTATTTGGGAGGTGCTGGTACGCATTACCTAGAGCCTTTTTCAGCAGGTGAAAGCCGAGAACCTGCGATGGGGAGTGCATATTCATCAGCACTTGCTGAGGTCCCTGCTGAGCTAGATGGGGAGTGGTTTGACGTGCATGACTTGAAGAGATACTTGCAAGGGAAAGAGGTCAATCTGACGATATCTCCGGCTGGAACTGAGATACGTCCGTTGCCTCGGAGGGCAATTAATGTGTTCGATTTCACGGCCGGTGAGACCGGCCTCATTTCCCCACGAAGACGGAAAAAGCCTTCTCTGACCTCTCTAGCTTTACTTGACAGGTGCATATGTCTAGGCCACAGTCCTGGATTTCGACGAAGAGATGTAGAAAGGGCCGTTAACTCAATACCTCAGGGCTAGACGGCTTATTTGGTTTAATTAATGAGACAGCCTTTGATACCATGCTGGCTATACCCATGCACGTTTGTCGAGAATTACTGAATGTACTTGGTACTGGGTGCCCTGGCAACCGTCTTTGATACAGATTCCAGGAAGGAGCGATGTAGGCTTCTGTATTATGAGGGAAAGAGCGACAGACTCCAGTGCACCTGCCTTATGCAGCAGGACACGCATTACACCTCGAGGAAACTGCGATGGACAATTGGGAGCTACACAATAGGAAGGTGCAGGTTAACTATATTCCAATACAAAGACGTCCGTTTCAAGGACTACCGACCAGGTCCTGCCTGGAAGCGATCAAATATATATCGAATATGCTACTCCTGCTCCCCATATTGGTACACCAGAGAGGCTTCTTCAGTGTCAGACCCCTTAGCAGCAACAGCCTTGCAAGTCAGAAATAGCCCATCTCCAATACTTTCCACAGCCCAGATCTAGAAAGATCATATCAGCCATGTTATATTCCGATGTGTATCAGTAGAAGCTCACCTGCTCAGCCGTCCACCCTCCATCAGGACACCGAATAAAGTCCTGCACAAATGCCTTCTCATGCGAATCTCCCCCTCCATCCTCAGGAGGAACTGAAACAGCAGTACCAAGGTAGGCCTCGATTTCCCCCCTCTTACCAGCTGCTGTCGTCTGGATATCGAGAATTGGCCTCACTCGGCCACCCGCATCACGGACGCCTCTCACAAAGCGACTGCGAACAATAATAGCAGCGCCCGATACTGCGTCAACCTGCTTGTGCTCCGTCCAGTCCAATGTCGTGGTCTGCTCAACCCCAGGGAAGATACCACGGAGGCCTTGCTGTAACATGAGTCGTGTAATTGGTTCGCCGCCACCCTGTGGACCGGTAGTCTGTTTGATTTTGAGGGTTATGGTTCCCGATGTCACGGCTTTGCGTCTTATCCAGCCGACTCCTTGCTATGCGTGGTCAGCTTAGACTTGGTGAATGATCTAGAGAGTGTTTCTACCAGTTTAAGCGCCGCGTCCATGTTTTTTGTCTTGGACTTGTCCTGCCTCGTATTAGACATGTAGCACCAACATACCCGGATACGGGACTTACCACTACCCAGTCCCCTGTTAGGTTCTGGATGCTGAGATCAGTTTGTGCGACCATTGTGATTAATTTTGAGTATAGAGTATAGATAATTGTTGACTCTGGCCGACGTTATGCGACATGCGCGGTATTTATGTTTATACTCCTGATCGGCCGGCACATGGACAGCCTACCGAGGCCCTCAAGCTCTTGAAACGACAGCGGTCGCTGCCGAATTTTCGAGTCCGAGACGTTTCTGATCTGCTATACGGTGGGTGTTTCATGCACTATTATGAAGTACTGTGACATTTGCCGTTTGACATTTGCTGTTTTGTATTGGCAGTTTCATTGGCGTGGCTTAATCTTGTACCGGACTGCATGAAACTGAAGGCTGAATCTGAATTAAATTGGAGTTATAGGTATAGTATATTTTCTGGCTATTAATTGATGTATATACTTTACAGACAGGTCGCGTCTGTACAAGGTGTTCTAATACATATTGTATAGATCACCACTTCGGTATCGTCGCCGAAAAGCCTGGCTCAAACTTCCTCATATAAGTCGTATCATCTCTCTTCCGAATCCCACAGTCCAGATACTGTTTATGCAAACGAGCCAGCCTCTCCCGATCAAGTTCAACCCCCAGCCCAGGCGCCGTTGGCACAACAACGCCCCCATCCACCCACCTCAACGCCCCATCAACAACAACATCCTCATCGCGCCTCTTCCACGGCCAATGCGTATCACACGCATAATCCAAATTCGGCGTCGCAGACGCCAAATGCGTCATCGCCGCCAACGAAATCCCCAAATGGCTGTTGCTGTGCATGGACAGCCGCATCCCCCACGTCGCACAGATCCCCGCCAGCGTCTGGGACCTGCGCAGGCCGCCCCAGAAATGGTGATCCGAGAGCACGACCTGGACGGCATCCTGCGCGATCGAAGGCGGGAGATGGGCGAATGCCACGACGGCCATATTGGTAGCGAGGGGCATGGACGCCTCAGCCGCGACGGCGGCCATGCCCTCGATCTCGGGCGCCGGGTCTTCCAGGTACTCGACTATGCCAGCTAACTCCTGCGCAACCCATTTCGAGGTCTCGACTGTCCAGGCGGCGTTTGGGTCGAGGCGGAGCGGGAGGGAGGGGAATGCGGCGTGGAGGGCTTTGATGGCGGCGACTTCTTGCGCGGGTGCGAAGACGCCGCCCTTGAGTTTTATTGCGCGGAAGCCGTACTCGGATATGATTTTGCGGGCTTGCGCGACGAGACCTTCGGGGGTTAGGGCTGCGCCGTATTCGTCGTCGGGGTGGCCGGGGTGGCCGGCCCATTTGTAGAAGAGGTAGGCGGAGTATTGCACGTTATTGCGGACGCGGCCGCCTAGGAGCTCGGAGACGGGGATGCCGGCTAGTTTGCCTTGGATGTCGAGGCAGGCGACCTCGAAGGGGGAGAAGACTTTATCGGCGACGGAGGCTGTGGTGACCATGCCGGCCATACCGTCGCCGCCGCTTGTGGCGGTTGCGTCGAGGCTGTTGGTGCATATTTGGTAGATGGCGTTTGTGTTGTAGACTGAGAGCGACGAGGCCTTGATTTGGTCTGCGGCTTTCTGGAGGCGCTCGAGGTGTGCAGAGTCGCCGTAGGACTCGCCTAGCCCGTAGGTGCTGTCTGTGATGACTTCGATTATGCTCCTTAGGGCGAATGGCTCGTGCACGCCGACGCTGTTTAGCAGCGGCATGTCGTGAAATGCCACCGGGGTGATGACTATGTCTTTGATAGTGTCCGCCATTGTGGGCGTTAATTGGATGTTGATTGGCTGTTGATTGGGCTGGTTGATCTCCAGATCGAGGCAGTCGGAAAAGAGTCGGCAGTGTATATAACCTCTTCATCCGGAGAAGATTCCGACACTCCAGCTCGGTACTATGGATAAAGGCCGGTTGTTGCGGGGAAGCTGGGGACATGACTCGGATAAGACTCCACGCCAGCGTTTTCCGAGCGATCACCAGCGGCGGAGGCAGTATCCGTGTCTTGCAGGGAGGTGGTTGGCTGCTTATCCGCATACCCCCCTGCACAGCCCGCGGTCACGCACTGGGGAACAAACCCCGGTCTTGGAGGTCAGACCGCAAATCTGGGGAAAGCTGTATCATACGGTGCAAGCGATCAGCATTTCCGACGGCCGGGGGTATATATCCTGTGTCCCAGCAGGGTATGAATGGTGACCCCCTCCTGCAGCCAAGTTCTTTTCCCTCCGAGCTACAGACACAGCATTGCTTGACTGAAAATGGCGAACAGGGACTCGGTTGGAAAAGGTGATGTCGAGAAGGGGGTTGATGAGAAGGCTGCTCATATCGAAAGCCCCATTACAGAGATTGGCACCTTTCGTGTCGTGGGCTTGAGTCCTGAAGATGCGGAATTTTATAGGAACTATCCAGAGGAGAAGCGGAAGAAGGTCTTCAGCAAAGTGAGCTTTCTCAACATTGGCAATGGCTATACCAGCTAACATCCCCAGGTCGACGCCCGACTAGTCCCCATGCTGGCCTTGCTGTATCTATGCAGCCACATCGACCGTGCCAACATCGGCAACGCAAAGATTGAAGGCATGATTGACGACCTAGGAATGACAGGCGTGCAGTACAACACGGTGCTCTCCATCTTCTTCATCCCCTATGTCCTCTTCGAAGTGCCCAGCAACGTCCTGCTCAAGAAGTTCAAGCGCCCATCAACCTACCTGGGCATTCTCGTTGTCTCATGGGGCATCATCATGACCTGCACCGGCCTGGTCAACAACTACGGCAGTCTGATGGTTGTGCGTGTTCTTCTGGGTATTTTCGAAGCTGGGTTCTTCCCTGGCGCCATCTACCTCTGTTCCTACTGGTACATGCCCAAAGACCTCGCCCTGCGGATCTCGTACTTCTACTGCGCCAGCGCCCTCTCAGGCGCCTTTTCAGGCCTGCTCGCTGCAGCAATTGCCGAGATGGACGGCGTCGGTGGCTATGAGGGTTGGCGATGGATTTTCATCCTCGAAGGTCTAGCCACAGTCGTCCTAGGCATTGCCTGCTTCTTCCTCCTCATCGACACCCCGGCCCTCTCCACACGGTGGCTTGAGCCAGACGAGATCCAGTACCTGGAGTTGTCGATGTTCATCAAGCAGGGTGGACGCACCGAGAACGACACTGGCTTCAAATGGCGAGACCTGATGATGGTCCTTACGAACTGGCGCGTCTACATGCAGGCCTGGTTCCTGTTTGCCCAGTCGGCTCTTTCATACGGTACTCCCCCCGAACCAAACAATTCCCATAAGCTTCATAGCTGGTGCTAATAAATCCTAGGAACTAAATTCACTCTCCCCACGATCACAAAGTCCATGGGCTTCAGCGACACAAACGCCCAACTCACATCTGCACCGCCCTACGTCGCCGCCGCAATCTCCGCCATTGTCTTCGCCCGCCTCTCAGACCACTTCTACTGGCGAATGCCGTTCGTCGTTATCCCCATGTTAATTGTGATAGTCGCCTACTCAATCATTATCTCGCTAAAGGGCGAGCTGCAAGCCAACATGGGGGTCGCGTATATCGCCGTCGTCCTCGCCGTAATCGGCATCTACCCGATCCAAGCAGCCGCTGCGTCCTGGAACGCGAATAACATTGCCCCTGCATCGCGGAGGGCTATTGGCATTGCGCTCATGAACTGCGTGGGTAATATTGGTGGCATTCTGGGCAGTTTCATGTATCTTGAGTCTGAGAGCCCGAAGTATTATACGGGCTTTGGGATTAGTATTGCGCTGGGAGGCACGGGGATTATTGTTGCGGTGCTGTTGGAGTGGAGCTATAAGATTGCGAATAAGAGGAAGGCGGCGCTGGAGGGTGAGGCGAGGGTTAGGTATACGGAGGAGGAGCTCTTTGATCTGGGTGATCGGTCGCCGTTGTTTAAGCATGTTTTGTAGGTGATTGTTATGAAGGATGGGTGGAGGAATATGGCAGATTGGCGATATGGTAGTGACTGAATACAATGGATTTAATGATGTTATGAATTGAATTATGGTCAGGATATATTATGTACCGACTAAGAGTAGGTATTGTTGGGTGTTACTCTGGGAAGGACTAAGTTAGGGCAGGTTTGATATCTGTATAGGCTTGATTTCTGTATAGGGCTGCTCTACAACACTCTAACTATAAACCGATTGAAATAGCAATATCTACAGTCTACAAACCGTCCTCAACACTCGCCAACCCCGCCGTCAGCTCCAACACTGCAATCTTCCCCTTATCATCCAACTCCGTATACGGCCTCCGAGGCTTCAACTTACCCAGCGCCCCCTGAATCCCAGCCTTCTTCGCCGTCGTAATCGCCGCCGCATACTTGACACTCGCAATGCCAGCTTTACACGGCTGCTCCGCCAGCGCTGCCTTCCTATGCAACTCCATCGCCTCCTCGACCTTCCCGCCCCGATAAAGCTCATAAATCCTTACAATGGTCTTGGGAAACACATTCGCAAATCCGGCAATCGTGCCCACCGCACCAGCAGCAAGCCCACCAACAAGAAAGTCACTCTGCCCTGCAAACGCACCAAAAGAATCCGCGGGAAATTCCGCAGATAACCGGACAATCTTAGCCACAGATCCACAGGTTAACTTGACGCCGACAATCTTCCCCGGAAATTTCTTCGCCAGGGCCGCAATGGTTGCAGAATCAAGATCAATCCCGTTACAGACAGCCGGGAAATTATATATCACAATCGGCAAGACACTTTCCCTGGCTATATCCTCAAAAAACCCCCTCACCACATCCGGCGTCGTCTGTTTTCCGAAATACGCAGGCGGCAGGAGAAGCGCGTAGTCGGCGCCTGCATCTGCAGCGTCGGATATAAATTCAAGGACCTGCTTCGTGCCGTGCCCTGAGACGCCTGCCATGATGGGGAAGGAGTCGCCGACGCTCTGGCGCGCGGTGGTGAGGAGGGTCTTGCGCTCTTCGCGGGTGAGGAGGAATGTCTCGCTGTTTGTGCCGAGGACGACCAGCCCGGCCAGACCGGTTTGGGAGAGGTAGCTGTAGTATTGCGATTGGGAGGGGAGGTCGAGGGTGTCGGTTGTGTGGTCGAAGAAGGTGATTGTTGGGGCCCAGACGCCGCTGGGGGGGACTTTGGGTTGGGGCATTTTGTTTGTTTGTAAGACAAATGATAGCTTGGATAGTGCAATTTCTTTTTTTCTTTTTACTTGGGTAGAGGGGATACGTTCTATATGTGACATACTGAGTGCCTAGATGGGAGTCTACCTGGATATCCGTTGTCACGCGAAGAGGCCCACTGATTGCGACGGACTATGGCCGAGGCTTCTAACATAGATTTGGAGACCTGTTGTATGAAGATTCCGCGGAATTAGGAGAACACTGTCTGGCAGAGCGGAGCATCTCAGCGGAGCGGATATGGAAGTCGACGGATAACCAACTTGCATTTCCGTCGGCTTGGATGGGCGTGGTGGATAATCATGGCCATGTTGGGGAAGGCCGAAATAGGTGGTTGGAATATGAAGGCAATTCAACGAGTTATTCGTCATTCCAGACTATGACACATATAAAACTTGATTGCGATGGGTAGAATTATGTTGGAGATAGCTGGCTAGCCACCAGCCTTGCAAGGTCTTTTGGTGTAGAGGTCCGTCTCATCAAATTATACTACGACGAAGAGTCTTTCGAATGCGTTCAACATTACTCTATTATTTGCAGTATTTAAAAATGCAGATTTATAAATGTAGTCAACCCCTCCGATGCATGATCGTAGCACTGGCCTGGTGGTTAGGGAACAGCAGAGTGTCCGCAACAACCACATTCTCCCTCCTCCCAGCAGTAAACACAATAACCTCTGCAATATCATCCGGCGTCAATGGCTCGCAGCCGCTACAAACAGTTAGCTTCTTAACATGTAGACAATTAAACAGTTAGGGAACTCACGCATAAACAGCATCCGCCTTACTCTTATCCCCAGAGAACCTGACAACCGAGAACTCAGTCTCCACCTGTCCAGGATCAATCGTGATAACCCTGACTCGCTTCGATATCAGCTCCTTGCGCAGCGCCTCTGTGAAGGATCGTACGGCAGCCTTGGTGGCACAGTATATCCCGCCGCCAGGGTACGGCTCTCGTCCGGCAATGGAGCCGATGTTGATGATATCTCCAGAGCCCTCGCCGTTGTTGCGCTTTAGCATACTGGGTAGGATCGCTTGGGTTATGTTGATCAGGCCCGTTACGTTTGTCGCGAACATGACGTTGATGTCTTCCTCTGCGATTTCGGGGGCTTTGGCTACGCCTTTGACGAGGCCGCTGTTGAGGTTAGCTGGGGAGTTTCGTACATCCAGAGTACGAGAGACGCACGCATTGTTAACCAGGACATCGACTTCTTTGAATTCAGCAGGGAGGCTGTTCACTAGTCCTCGCACTTCCTCTGGGTTGCTGACATCGAGCTGTACTGGATGGACCTTGACTCCGGGGAATTCCTTTGTAATACTGGTCGCGAGCTCCTGCAGACGGTCGATTCGGCGTGCTGTAAGGATCAATCTGAGATTCTGGGGGGAGGTACGTGCGAATTCGAGAGCTGTGGAGCGTCCAATGCCGGAGGAAGCGCCGGTGATGAGAACGGTCTTGCCTTCGAGGCGTTTCGATACGGACGCCATGATGAATTGGAGATATGTCTTTAGCAAGAGCTGTCTTTTACCTCTCAATGAGATGTTGGGTTGATATAGTTGCTACCTGCCTTCGTTCAATCATTGAAGCTTCACTTCTATCCCGTCATCTTTTCCGTCCACTGACGGATGAGTGTAGATCTCAACGGGCCATCTCCGGGGTCTGGCAGAAGGAGCACTAGCACGGACAGCACGTTGGGGAAGATGCCGTCTCACTGGAGGAACTCTTCGAGCGAAGGATTGTTGCTAGTCATGGATCAGACGATGACGGAAAAGCACCACCCCCCAAGACTGCCTTCCCCGCATTTCGGATGCTTTTCCGTCAGCCATTTCCGCATATATTCACTGCTCTTCCGTCCCTCCACCCGCCATGCTGTCACCGCGACGCGATTTGCCAAGAAACCGGACTGCCAAGTATGACACAGCATCAATCATTGCGGAAGCGGAAAAGCAACGGCGAACGAGTGAGGGTTACCAGGGCTTGTGATCGGTGCAAACGGTACGCCCTTCTTGATAGTTACACGATAGTATACTAAGGCGAGCAGGAGGAAAATCAAATGCAACAACTCCCAGCCCTGCCAGTTTTGTATTCGCGCAAAAGCTCGCTGTACTTTCGATTCTTCGTACGCCAGAGGCAGGAAGTTCCTTATTCCCGGCTATGGCGATGAACATGGCAGCCCTACCAGACAGGGCTATTCAGCCATTCTACCCAGCCCAGTAACATCCCGGGAGAGTGTGCATTCAGTACAAGGCCATGACCAGGTTCCTATAGCCTCGTCGCGCAACTCACCAGAGCCGTCCCAGACTGACCTGCAGGGCCACTATATCGGGCCTGCATCTGGGGTCTCGTTCCTGCTTAGGGTTCAGAAGCGGCTGCACCAGGCAATCTCCTTTGCCCAGCCCAGCAGCATCTTTACATTTGGCGATGCTCCTCTGCATCTCCCTGAATTTGACCCTTCATTCTGTATGATGCTGCCGAGGGACGATGCACAGCGCCTGATAGAGCGGTATTTCGACTTTGCCATGCCGACGTACCGGTTCCTCCATAGACCGACTATCCAGGAATGGTTCAATGAGTTCTATGATACGTTAGGCGTCATGCGCGATGCCCACAGCGCCCCAGCCAAGGTCGCTCTGCTCTTCATGGTCTTTTCCCTGGCGAGGGTATACATGCCAGACAACGACAGGCCGGGTCCACCAGATCTGAGGTTCGTCTTCTCCATCTCCAACAACTGAATGCTAACAAGCCAGTGCCCGGTACTATCTCGCAGCCGAGCACCAGCTATCGAAAGAAAAAGGCTCTATCCGGTTAACAAGCGTCCAAGCACGCCTCACACAATGCTACTACCTTCTCACGCAGTCCCGAATCAACCACTGCTGGAGCCTCTTCGGCACAGTCTCGCATCTCGCCCTCGCCATCGGCCTGAACAGGAACCGTCGCCCAGACCCAACCACCGGCCTCAGCCAGATCGAAGCTGAATGCCGCCGGCGCACATTCTGGTGCGCATATACACTGGACGCATACCTCAGCGCAGCCCTGGGCCGTCCGCGGTCCTTCCACGATGACGACGTTGACACCGAACTCCCCGCCTGCGTCGACGACGACCAGATCGCCACTGCGCAAAACAGCACCGTAACCCTAACTCCCCCCCGAAACCACACGCTCACAACCATGCTCGCCCCGCTGGCACACATGAAAATCGCCCAGATCATCAGCCGCGTCCTGCGCGATCTGTATTCCATAAAACCAGTCTCCGACGCCCGTCGCGCCGCAGCCGTAGCCTCCATCTCAAGGGACCTGAGTGCCTGGCGCACAGAGCTAACCTGGTTCCTAGACGCCGATGTGCTCAGTGCATCACTGATCATGCCGATTTTCCAGCGCCAGCGGAATGTCCTGAATCTGACGTACTGGCATTCGGTTATTCTTACGCATCGCCCGTTTGTGTTGAGTAATTTTGCGCGGTTGGCGCAGGGCCGTGCTGGTGCTGGTGCTGGTTTGGATTCGAACTCGCAGACGGAAGAGAGTACGACGCAGTGTCTCCATGCTGCTATGAAGACGGTTGCTATCATTGACGAGATTACGCAGAATCGGCAGCTGTTTCGGGCGCTTTGGGTTTGTCTATTCCCCTCAGCCTCTACTTCCCTATACCCCCTCTCTCTCTGTGTGTAGCAAAACTGACAGTTTGTGCCAGATAACATCCTACTTCGCCTTCAACGCGACAACAATGCTCTACATCTACGTAATCCAGAACCGCGCTTATCCGGCACACGTCTACAGCGCGTACTTCGCCGCCGCGACGCGCTGCCAAAGCCATCTTTCGGCGATTGCAGAGAAGGGATCACTCTCCGAACGGTATTGTCTTGTGCTTGAGGAGTTGAGGGTTGAGGCTACAAGGCAGACTACTCCTGATGAAACTGCCACTCCTGCTGCGGCTGCCAGTCAGTTCCAACCAACAGATGATAACGGCGTTGCCAATGCGGACCAATATCAAGCTACTGGCCCGGTTCTGTCGCTGCAGCAAGGACAAGGACAAGGACAAGATGAGAGTCCGCATACCATCGGGACTGGCTATACGGATTCCCTCGATGATCCCGGGAATGGAAATGGAAATGGAAATGGAAATGATGGGAGTGGGATGGACTTTGGCACAGACGCCGATGCCAATGCGATGGCCGGGTTAGGGCTTTCGGTATCGGATTGTTCGGGCTGGGGACAGTTTACGTCGATGGTTTCGTGTGGCCTGGGGAATATGGATTTGTTTTGGGGGGATGAGATGAGGTTTTAAGGCTGCTCCTACTAAGTAGGATGGATAATGGTGATTGAGGGTGGAGTGTATAGTTTATTAGATCTGGCGTTGACAGGTTTATTCATTAAGTGCATATAACATAGGCATAGGCATAGGCATGGGTATATAATGATTCAGAATTGAAGCAAACAAGCAAAAAGAGAAACGCTTCCGCTGTAAATTGAACAGAGTGCGTTGTATATCAAATACCGTCCAATCCATATCTCGTCCATCAATATTAACGTCGAGTGACCCAGCTACTAAGGTCTTAGTACCTCACCGGGTGGTTACCGCCATACCCCTGATTCGGCTGGTATCCCCCAAACTGGTTCTGGTTCTGACTCTGGCTTTGACTCTGTTGGTACCCATTCGCATTGTAGTTCAGATGCGAATCATAGCCATGGTTCAGGGTATTGCTCTGCTGCGCATGCGGAGTAGGCACCGCGGGATTCATACTGGTATGAGGAGCCGCGTGGACAACACCAGACTGAGAACGATAGCTAGCAATCTTGAGAGCCGCATAAAACGCGAGGAAGAAAAAGAACCAGACCAGGAACCCACCGGCCTGCTGGCCGTGGACATAGCTGATGTATTTGCTCGAGGTCATGGTTGCGCTTGAGACGAAGAATGCGGATTGGATGTGGATGCCGAGAGAAGCTGCGGAGTAGCCGATGGCGGATAAGGCAAGGATGGGGACCCAGGTTGCGATGGGCTATTTACAAGAATTATTAGTTAGAAATGGAGTCTGAGAAATGTTGTAGGGGAGACGTACCCCTTTGCGGAGATATGCCGGGGCGCTGAAGAGCGCCTTCAGCATGGACGCCGACGCGATGAGGAGTCCGAGGACGGCGAGAGTGTAATATGTCGTCTGGATACCCCGGATCGGATTTTCGAGGTCATAGATCTTGTAAGGATCTGCATCGTCTGAGTACGAGTAGTGGTATGTGGCCGTTATCATGGACAGCAGCGAGACGAGGAGGGCCCCGAGGATGGCAACCCACACGGTCTGGAGAGTCAGGATAGCCGGCTGGACGCGTGCAAAGTCGCTTTGGAGTTTGCGGCAGATTATTGTCATGATCAAGGCCGTCAGAATGAACTGTGACGCGTGAGAGAGCCAGTTGTAGACGATGAGGGCTACGTAATTGTAGGAGGTCCCGGTGCCGCATTGGGTCATCGCCGTGACTATGATATTGGTGAGATGGGTCCTGCGTGTCAATTAGAATGATTCGCATATAGCAATAATACTGCATTGGTAGGCTTACCCTAAGGCGAAGAACATAGAGAAGCCCAGGAAGACGCTGCCGACGACAGGACTTCCTTGTTTCTTGTTCAGACCAAAGCGCCGCGTGGCAGTGAAGAACAAAACCACAGCGACGACAAACCACAGAGCAGCAAAGGCAATGGCGACTCTGGACTGTTCGTCCGAAAAGGCATCGCTATCGCATGATATGCGCGAGCTGCTATAAGATCCACCGCCGCCACCGCGTCGAGGAGCCATGTTGAGTTGAGACTGAAGATGAAACTAAAAAGCTGAAAGCCCTCACTAAGGGTGTATGATTTGAAGAGAAAGAGATAGAAGAATTGGCCAGGAGGGAAAATAAAATGGGAGTGGTGGCGCTCAAATATCCCCTGCGGCTCTTGGACCCTGGCGACAACACGAGATTGCGCCCGCGCAGTCATGCAGTGGCACTGCCTCGACGTGTGATGATGGCCATTTGCTCATTTCAGCCTCAAAGTCGAAAACACGAATGAACACGAGGGCGCGAGCTCCACTGCTCGCGTTGCGAGTTCTGGGCGTCTAAAGGATACGAGCCCACAGCGAATGGCAGCGCGAGAGCTGGCAAGCCCTGCAACTAGCGGGCACCCAGTCGCAACTCGAGTCAAATAGGGGATGATCTCGTGGTTAAAATAGAAGCGTGTCAAAATCAGAAGCCAGGACTCGAAGGAAGGGTGCGGTGAGTCGGTGTCGCTCTGGATGGGTTAAGGTGCTGACTGCGATGGACATTTCTTCCATCCAAAATGATGATATGATGATATTAATGTGCTGACCTCGCGAACGCTGGAGCTGCTTCTTGATCTTCACACACTCAAGGCTTCGGTTGACGCTAAAAGCCCTAGTTGTCTTAGCTGGCAAGGCTGAGTCGAGACCACTATGCATATTCAGCCTTGGCCCAAAAGGGGCTGTGCACAAGTCCTAACTTCATGATGTCGAAGTCAAATAGTATCAGTTTATTCAGTCATGACAGAAGGCAATAAACTGATTTACAAAAAGAATAAGGTCGCTATCGTAATTTTGGACTGACAACTACAAGCCCTAACCAGATCTGCGGATCGGAGACCCAGACGACTCATTCTGATCGCGGGATACTCCATGTTCATGATTAATGACTCACTGGATTCACTCTAAATTATGGAGTAGATTCTACTACAAATGGATGAAATTGTCAAGGATATTGGTGAATTCCAGACCAGCCTCACTGTATCCTGCTGAATGGATATCTAGCTATTCCGAATAATAATTTCCATCTGATTGTAAGTGTTCTCTAGATGTGATGTTTCCTTTAAAAGTTCCATAACCATCAGAAGGAGAAGCGAAATAAAGAAACAAAGTAGAGAATCAGCAAGTTTTGCTCTTCTTCGAAACACCCGACTCGCCCTCACCGTCTTCGTCCTCGGGCAGTCCTCGCTTTGCTGTATCTTCAGTTTCTTCGGTCTTAATTTGTTTACCATCCGTATCTGGAGTTGGATCTTCGGTCTTGCCCTCGTCTGCGGTGTCGTAGGGGATATCAGTAGCAGTATCTTTGCTCTCTGTGTCCTGGGAAACACCCTGCCCAGTTGCATCTTTGCTTGCATAATTGTTGACTTGATTGTTTGTCTCTTCGACCGAGGCCTGATGATCCACGCCTTGAGGGGCATCCTGTCCAGCTGCATCCTCGTTCGCTGTAACCGACCTGACATCCTATAACGATATTAGCATGTAGATCCAGTATAAAGAATAATCCCACATACAGAAACGTTGTCTCTCCCATCTTCAACCTTCACCTCAGAGCTCAACACATCCCCACCCACAGCTCCATCCGAGTCATCGACACCAGAATCCGTGTGAAAAACCGGCGGCGTAGCAGGCTTCACCCGAGGCTTCGTCTTAGGAACCTTAACCCACCAAATCCACCTAAGCAGCTTCCACGCATGAAACACATCATACGGATCAAACGAAATCTCATCTGTTGGTGCGTGAGACACCGACACCCCCACCGATACAGACGCCACCCTCGACCCCGGAAAGAGAACCGGCTTCTCCCTAACGAGTCTCGCGATATACCACAGCGCCGTAAGATGCGGCAGAATCATAGTATTAACTTCCACCTTCCCCTGTACAGGAAGCTGATTCTGCTGGAAAACCTGCCCGCTGAAGGCCGGGTGCTTGTCGTTGGCGAGAATGTGGTGGAGCCCCTGGTTAGAGGCGAGAATCATGAGTTTGGTATGTGTGATTCCGCGCAGATTGGTGGGGAAGTTCTTGCGCTCGCCGGCCCAGGCGTCGAAGATGGGTTTGGCGCTTGGGTCTTTTTGGACGAGGTCCCAGAGTTCTTGTGTTGTTGGGAAGTTGAATATACCGGCTAGGGCGGACATGTTTGTTTGGAGCTTTTCGGCGAAGGAGTGGTCGTAGTTTATATCGGGGATGTTGCAAGGTGTGGTTGTTGGGTTGGTGGGCTTGGGAGACATTTTGGCTTATAGAGTTTTTTTCTGGCAGGGGTTAGTTGGTGAAGAAGATCGAAAGGTTGTCTTACTATTGGAAGAGTAGTTGGAATAGAGAGTTGGAATAGAGAGTTGGAATAGAGAGTTGGAATAGAGAGTTGGAATAGAGAGTTGGAATAGAGAGTTGGAATAGAGAGTTGGAATAGAGAGTTGGAATAGAGAGTTGGAATAGAGAGTTGGAATAGAGAGTTGGAATAGAGAGTTGGAATAGAGAGTTGGAATAGAGAGCTGGAATAGAGAGTTGGAATAGAGAGCTGGAATAGAGAGTTGGAAGTAGAGAACTGAAAGTAAATATGAGTAGCTGAAGATGTAAATGCTTAGAGTAGTGAGATTTGTTAAGATAGAAGAAAGAAGAGCTCTAGATCGCACTTTATAGTGGAGATGTCTGCAGCCAGAACGTAGAGTAAGTGAAAGCGGAGAAGGAAAGGAAAGAAGGAAAGAAGCAGAGCAACGGCAATATAATGAGGCGAGGAAATGTAAGAGGTGATGATAGAGAAACTGAGACTAGAAACAAGATCTGTATAATATCTCACTTTAAAATGGCAAGCTAACTCAGATGTATCTATATATCGTACACTGGGGTGAATGTGAGGCAAATGTAAGGTCAATGCTCTCAATATAAGCGGCATTCTTATAGTAAGTCTGATTGCGTCAATGCAAATTCTGAACTCGTATATACGTGTTATGTCGCAGAACAACGGCAGTCTTCGCTCAGTTGACGATTATCTGATATCAGTGTCTGCTAGAAACACCACTAACGCTTGGCTTCATTTCACTTCTTCCACAGATATGTATTCTTGAACCTGGATAAGCCAGCCACAACTAGCGGAGGGTCCTCGTTACGTGTTCAGTGGGAATATCAATCTTGCCAGGCAGGTCATTTGGTGCTTTGGCCTCGCATCACTCTCGACGGCCATCATGACATTAGGTCGGCAGATGTGTGCAACCTGATCAAACCCGTCAGGGCTCGATGAACCTGTCCAGAACGTCCTGGAATAGGGAATCGCCTTGGACCGGATCCCAGCCCGGTGCACGATTTGTTCTGCTCCGACTGGCAAACTACGAGGAGACTGTATCGCAGCTATCTCTGTTTCCAACAAGTTATTCCTTTTACAAGAGGAGAATAGCTAACGAGTTTCTAGGGTAGTGGTGCTATCCGCCATTTGATAAAGAAAGAGACACCTAGATGAATCGGAAAATTGGTGTAATTTCTTTGACTGATACGCGGAAGTATAAAGGGAAGTTAACCCCTGTTCCATTCCATATTTCGATCAAAGAGAGAAATGAAACAGAAGACATTTTGCAGCGCTTTGGATGGCTCCAAGCCTCTTAGTGTCTTTAATTATTTATAGAAACTTATCTAGAAGAGCGATATGCATTTAAGACACAACCAAGACCCTAATCAAATTATTTCTTCATACTTTACGCAACTTGATATAAACCAGCTTTTGCACTACAAAGTGATTCAACTTCAGCTCAGAACATAACTACCCACTATCTACCTACTACCACTACAATCATAAATCATGTCCTCCAACGAACAATTATACCTCAGACACTCGATCTCGGGCACCATACGCCTAATCCAACGTCCAGGCACCCCCACCGAACTAGTCGTCATCAGCGTGGACCAAAAGACAATCAAGCAGATCGTCAGGGCTTCGGAAGGCGTGCTGTTTGTTTCCGGAAACTTGGGACCCAATGACAGTGCCTACTCTTTTAAGAAAAAGTCGCATGTCTTCTTTCATTACCGGGATGGATCGAAGGAGCCCAAGGACTGGAAGGCCGGAGATGAAGTCGAGGTGGAAACTGACGTTACTGTTGCTTACGCGCTGCTCAATGAAACAGCATTGATTAAGGGATTCTGGGAGGGTCGTCCCAGTCATTAGGGATTTAGGGGAGTGTTTGGTGTGCTTGTTTGACTATCTGTATTTACAAAATAATTAAAAAGGAATACTGTATTTATTAAATTCAAAAGAAGCCCTTGAACGACTTGAATGGATACTAATCGATATCTCGTTTCAGGACTATCTGGAGATTTTTGATTCTGCATATCTATATCCACAATATGTTAACATAGAAGCAGTATACAAAGATGGCTAAATACCAGTTGGTATTTATACGGTCGAAGGAGATTTAATACACTTTAACAGCACAATTAATATAACAGACACAATAGCAGTAACCCTTAAATCACAGAAACCCCCCTAATAAACACTATCCCATCACTCAGCGAACACTCAACCTCCAACCTAGTGTACATCGCAACCTCATCCCCAGCCCTCCAATCCGTCATCATATCTCCACCTTGCCCTAGCTCCATTGCGGGAAAAACATGGGCAACTATTTCCTCAGACGCCGGGTACACATGCCAACCACTCTGTGGTAGATACCCTTTTAAAACCAACTGCGACTTCACCTCTTGATTGATATTTTGGATTGTCGGGTTGTCTGCGCGGATGCTGATTTTGCCGCCCAAGTGGCTTCCTGTAGGGCTGAGGATGGTGCCTGTTAGGGATAGTCGGATGGTTACTGTTTGCTGGTTAGGCATTGTGTCTTGAAGAGGTTGATGGTGTACTAGTTGTGTAGTTATTAGAGACATAAGGGTCGTGTTTTATGTAGACTGCGAAGGCATTGTCTTTTAAAGAGCGTCGTCTTTGTAGACGCCTGTTTGAGAATGTTGCAGATCAACAATGAGACTTCAAACATCTTGAATGTAGAGCAAAGATGAATGCAGTTTTAAGGGATAAAGCCATAAGCGAATAGATAATATATTTATAAATTGCGCACAAGCCTTTTAACAACCCAGAATAGCTTTCTCTCTCTATCCCCTTCCAGACACGACAATCCCTGATTGCTACCACAATCAAAGTACCTAGAGCGCAGCCATGTTGCAAGAGGGCACCGGAAAGCTAACTCTCGATACTTATCTATGGGGCACCATACTCGGTATGGAACTGGTGGATGGAAAAGTCACCTTCCGCCTAAGTAGCTACACCGTCAAGAGGGTAGTTGACAGTGTGAAGTGGGAGCTAATCTGTAGTGGTTATATGCCTGAGGATGGCTGCGTGTACACCGCCACCAAGGATATGGTTACAGATGTTTTGGCTTCCCCTAAGTGTGTTGAGATGTGGGAGGTTCGGGGATAAAGGTAAGCTGTCTGCTGACTGGGAGGTAGTGTATACGCTTGGTGGTGGAGAGGTGCTTATTCAGGGTATCTACTAGCCTGACTAGGTGGTTTATATTGGCATTAATTGGATGTGCTTATTGATGTTGATGTCAGTTAGTCCTTATAATGTGCTGATTAGACGATAAGATGTATGGTTTGAGGAATTAAGTCAAAATATCTTTTTTGAGCCTATATCTGGAACTAATACTAGAAAACGCCTCTAGCAGCAGACTGTAAATAGTCCCCTAGCAAGGGAAAGTACACTTAGTGGTGGCTCCATCGCCAGCAATGCCAGCCCACTTGTCCTTGTCGCAACCATCCTCGTTAAAGTCGCGGTGCTCGGCGCCGTAATCCACGTATCCATCGGAGAATTCGGAGTTAGTGTGGACGCTGTAAATTGTTAGCCCTACTTGTCTTCCCATCTCCTATTGTGAACGGAATATGCAGTGCAGTGTGCTATAATAGGCCAGGGCTAATGTCACGTACCAAATGGTGTTCGCAAGCTTCGAAGTGTAGCAGCGAGAGCTGCTGACTTCGTTGCAGGCCTCTGAGAGAATCTCTGTCTCGCCGTTGCCGTAGTCAACTTCTGCGCTGCAGGTGTGGGTGTTGTCACCTCCGGCGATGGGGTTCTGGATGGAGCAAAGTTAAATCGAGTTATCAAAGGAAATAGAGCATGGGCCATGTATACCTGAGTTCTGGTGAAGCTCAAGGAAAAGGAGCAGTCGGCGAGGACGCTAGGTGCCAGAGCCATGAGGGCGGCGAAGATGGGGATTTGCTTGGAGAGGATCATTTTGATGAGGTTTTGGAAGTTATCTGAAGAATGATGGATGGGCTGTCTGATTGTCTGTTGGCTTGACTGAATCAAAGGGGTTCCAGCGGCGTCTTTATACCTCAAGGCATCGTATATTTACCCCCCCCCAGGACATTCCCTAGGAACGGAACTTGACCGACGGTAAGCATACTCCCTCGTCCAGAACCAGACAGGCTATAATCGTTGCATCATTCGAGTAAGGATCTCGGGCCGAGACAGTACTTGACTTTCTGCCTCCAGGCTGACTCCCAATGCTTCGCTACGGGTCTCCCAATCTTCATCCAACTCCTTGGAGCGTGGCTGAAAGATTGCGGAGGCAACACATCCCGGCGATCCGTGGCCATTCTAACGGCCCCCAAGGATCGCCGGTACAACGGCGTCATGATTTGACGGATCGATCTGCCAAGATATTTGTCTGAGGAAGATATGCAGACTGGGCCAAAACCGCCGGGTAACCAAGGCTCGTGCCACATGAACCGGCTCTAAACAGGGTTCCAGGCGGACCAGACCGACAACAGACGGCCAACCTGCCATGTTCCCATGAGTCCGTGACTCTGCATAATCTGCGTAATGGATCCCACTACCACAAGACTAAGGAAAAGCTCATAACCTTGCAATCTTCCAACCCCCAGACTCAGTCGCCGCCCGGGATCGCCGGGAATGGCTCCTCGTGCCTGTCCAGCGGGGAAGTGGAGTTGTGGCGTCTCGTTCAGGAACCGGTAGTGGTATACATCCCCAAATTTTACAGAGTAGCTCATGAAGAGCTACCCGGCTAGCCCTGGTTTCTGTCGTCAAATTGTCCCAGTTGGGCTGTGGTTGAGGGAAGTGCAAGACTTCGCTGTCTCTGGAGAACTCCGCGGCCGTCAGGTGATCTGTATGACGACATGAGAAGCAGGAACTGAACCTTCCATTCCATTGGAAGCGAACTCAACGTGCAACGATCTCCACTCATCTTATCCCCGAAAGCCCGAAGCACCCACTGCTGAATGCTTAGTGCTGAGTGCTGAGTACTGGGACGGGCTCCACTGCCTGTCGAAATGGCATCCTTCAGGCTGATGTCTCTACCCCCCGAACTTCACATTCTGGTATCCTCCCACCTCGAATTCCCAGACTACATCAACCTGAAACGCAGCTGCGTCTACTTCTACAATCTAATCCCAGACCTGAGTCACACCGAGCTTCTCGAAGCAGAAACAACCGAGTTTGCCGTTTCAAAGGATCTCTATGCATGCCGCTACTGTCGGCGTCTCCGACCGGCCAGGCATTTCGCGGACCGCATGCTATGCAGGGGACGCGGGCGGCGCGGCCAGGATGCACGCCGCCGCTTCTGCATCCAGTGCGGATTGGCGCCCAGGGGGGAATGGGGGGAGGCAAGGTATGGCCGTGGGGCGGAGATCTGGATCCAGGGTGTTTTATATGTTGTGTGTAAAGACTGCAGGCGCTTCGCACAAGGGAGACCGGGATTAGATACCCCGAGATGCTGGTGGTGCTGGGAGAAAGGATTCTGTAGACCGCGACCATGCGGTTAGGTCTTTTTGAGTTGATCGGCGATTGGATATGATGATATGATGATACCCAGATTGTGCATTGATCTAGTCAGTCTAAAATGAACTAATTTGCCAGTGACGCTCTTGTTCATCCAAAACGAGCCTGTGCCGGTTCGGGCTTGTTGCCGAGGACCTCGTCTATCTCGGCCAGCACTTCTGGCGTGAGAAGTGGTAGCACCTTGAGACTCTCGACGTTGTCCACGATCTGCTCGGGGCGGGAAGCTCCAGTGATGATGGAGCTGACGTTTTCGTTCTTGATGCACCACGCAAGGGCGAGGTGGGATTGTTTGACGCCGAGCTTATCGGCCACGCCCTATGTGCCTATTAGAGAACGTAACAAGGTATGGAATAAGGTCCATACCTTGACAGCGCCAAGCTGTCGAATAACCTTGGCAGTTTCCTCCCCTTGCCACGAATCCCGCACACCAACCGAGTACTTGTCCTTGCTCTCCGCAAACCGCGATCCAGGAGGAGGCTTCTCCAACGCATCATTATACTTGCCGCTCAACCGACCTCCCTTCAGCGGCGAGAAGGTCGTCAACCCAAGACCAACCCGCGAGTAAAGTCGCTGGAACTGCCCCTCGACCTTCTCCCGATCAAGCAAGTTGTACAGCGGCTGTTCAACAATCGGCGCAATCAAGCCCAGGGACTTTGCGATTCCAGCCGCCTCGCTAATCTCGTCTGCAGACCACTCGGATGTACCCCAATAGAACGCCCACCCTTTCTCAATAACAAAGTTGAACGCCCGCACAACCTCCTCCATCGGTGTCAGACGATCTGGTCGGTGGGCGTAGATGATATCGACGTACTCCAGCTGTAGGCGCTCCAGCGACGCCCGCGTACCCTCGACAATGTGCTTGCGCGAAAGTCCGACATTATTCACACCGACCTCTCCGTGCGCGCGGCCAAAGTTGAGCTATACAAGTAAAGGTCAAGTCAGTTGGCAGAAGCGTAGGAATGAGGGATTACGGCGATATCCCACCTTGGTGCTAATAACGAGGTCGTTCCTCTTCCAGCCAGTCTTCTTCAGGACTTTGCCCATGACAACCTCGGACTCTCCACCCGCGTACCCCTCTGCGGTGTCGAAGAAGTTGATCCCGAGATCATACGCCTGCCGCATGCACGCTTCGGTGCCCTCTGCATAGTGAATTTAGTATTAGTCTCGACGAATTATCACTTTGTGAACAGTACCTTCCGCGACATCACCACCGAACCTAACCAACTCGGTCAGTCAAGCTCCAAACGCTTAAGGGGGGAATAACTAGCTGGACTCACGTAATCCATCCTCCCAAGCTGATCACCGAAACGTGCAGGCCGGAATTGCCCAGCCTGCGATAAATCATGTCAGAGTTAGGCATTATGTCTCGAGAGATGAGGTTGATGAGAAAGCGAAGTTGGAGTTGCTGCTTTGTTGTCGGGTTACATCGAGTGAGGGGCAGCCCACTCTCGTTTTATTTCCCCGCGATCCTGTCATTCTGGACGGTAAACGCACCATCCCAGTCTCCAGCTGGTTACGCAACAAAGTTCATACTACCGGATAATTGATAACAGTGCCCAATCATCTGTCAGCAGTTGAGGATAAACGAGACCCCGCCCGCATAACTATCTGGATAAATATGCGGGGTCCCAAACGGACAAGGCACTGGACCCGTCCTCCTTTAATTCATGCTAGGAGGGCGCATATAACAGAGCAGTAGTAGGAGTAACCGTGAAGCTTGGCTCTAGCAGGACAGTATAAGAATTCTCAGAGAAGTTAGGTAAACTTTGTTTGTTTATTCATGTTTAGATAAGTTCTAGGAATCGGTGTTTGGAAAATATATATAACGGATAATTTGTAGCATAGAGGACATGGTTAAGATATTATAAAAGACTAAGTAGAATCTATATATACTAACATCGTGCCTGAAGTATTATTATGACTGCTAGAAGTGTCTTTGAAAGACTATTGCCCACGTAGACCAAAGTAACACCCATATACCACTATTGGTTGATATATCCGAAGTCGGGATAAGAAGTGCCCAAACACCCTAACACTACGTATTGCCGGCGCTAATCGTGCCGGTGATATTCCTAGCTGTCCTCCCCATCGTCCCAGCCGCTCGGGCTTCCGATCTTTGACATTTGAAAGCCAGTCGCGCGAATCACAACACCCGCAGCTGTGATTTACCTGCAGGAACCCCGTGCAGGTGCACACCTCAGCCCCCATCTTGTAGATCACCCCCATCTTGCATATCAATCTGATATCGTAATGGATATCAGAGATCTGGGAATGCAACTCGCGGGTTTCAAATGACTAGCTGACGGCCAATAGGCTGCATCCTGTTTGTGGTCCTCGGGGTGGGAAAGATGGCCACGCCCAGTCTAGAAGCTGAAGATCGGATATTCAAGGACCCAAGTTGGGGGCGTCAATGCAGGTGACAGGAGGTGCTTCTTAATCAGGGATAGAGACAGCCTGGTTTATTGGAACTTTGGTAACGCCGTGGGGGATAGCCAGAGACATTCGCTGGACACTGGACTTTTGTCCCTAACACCGTATACTCCATATCTAGATCTTGGTATCTCGGATCTACCCTCTTTCGGAGATCAATTCGCGAATGGGGGATGATAGACACCACTGTCTGGCTATCACTGGTCCAGACAGCGATCCCTCATGGCGAAAAGTGTATCGCACACTGACATGAGGGGGAACCAGAAAGAATTCCAGATATGTTCAAAAGGCAGTACCAGGTGAAGCAAAACCAAGAAGCTCAAAGTCAATTATGCGTGTTAGACCCACAAAGCATTCCCGGCATGAAACTGACAGTGTCACTCACAGGGTCCGGCTGGGATCGTTCCGATGCCAACCGCCAAGCACTGAAGACCTTCGAATGCCTGCGAGATCGGATCTTTCAGCATCATTGAGGGTACATCAAAGTCAAAACTGGAAATGCCTCGGATTGCCTTACAAGCTGAAATGATGCCGAGTCCGCACAACCTGCCGATCTTACGCGCGGATTGGAAGTATTTGGCCGATGCTGTCGGCCTGCAGTGGAGCAAAGTGGGATGCATGATGATTTTTTTACGAGAGACACGAGTTTAGCGCGCGAGAACTCTTCAGGGACAGCCCTGGAACTCAGGAGAACCGGCCCATGCGTGATCCCCGCGGATCACTGCTGTTCTGGGGAAGGCCTGCCAAACGAGTTTTGTGTGTTTTGTCTGTGAAATTCAGACCTCGCTGGAAATTTACCAAAGTTACCGTACACTCGTGACAGTCCGTTTCAGCTGGTGGGCATTCCTGCAGGCATTGTCGTATTTTTGGGTCGTGGCAGCTTCACAATCATCGTTCCAGGCGTCAATGTGCCAAGGTTGCCCAGTAGTTGGACTGTTTGAATATCCTGACACCTCATGATCAGCTATGCGGCATAGCTAAAGGCCGAGGCCGCCTCGGTCCTACTGACTTGCTGCTACCATCTGGAAAACAAGAATGGCGTCCTCGTTCCCCGATAAGCTCCCCTTGATCCGCCTACCGGAGCCATACAAGACAACCTACAGGCTGCAGGTTGTGTCTGTTCAGCATGGAGTCCGCAAGCTCCAACTGCGACGCTCCCCACGCTTGGATGATTGCATGCCCCCTCCAGAACCCTTGCACCGTGATTCCTTCCACTTCACCGACCTGAGAGAGCCCGACCCATTTGCAACACCGCACGAGGCTAATAATTCAGCCTGGGCACGGGCGCAAAGAAGCCCCGTTACATACTGGATATGGGAAGGAAAGGAGCCGCCCTCTGTCGGGCAGATCTGGAATGTGGTCCACGCCCTGTTTACCCTGCGCACGGAGTTTGAGATATTTCGCGCTGTGCTTTCTGGCAAAGGAAAGGAAGTCCTAGCGAAGGAGTTACAAGCTGTCGGGCTTGCGACTGCGCATCCTGCCCCCTCAGCTCCTGCCGGTCACTCCATCCCGCCAAATGCAGACGTCCCTGATCAGCTCGTCATCTATCGCAGCACATTCTGGCAAGGCGCGGGATCCCCGTTCGGGTCAAGGCCAGTATGGGTGTGCGACGCTGAGATATACAACTCGCTTCGACGACCGTTGACTTCATTCCCGCTCCATCCCGTTCAGCATACCTGGACACCCGAATTGTCCAACGTCAGCGTTCACGCCCTCCACCCCATTCGACCGCGGAAGCCTACGCCGGGGTCAAGAATGTACAGCCGGTACATACCGCAGCTAGATGAGTTCTTTTCGCTCTGGGCGTTGGATTATCGAAACGACGAACACCTGCAGCTGTTTCACACATGGCAAAATGATCCCCGCGTGGCGAAAGGTTGGCATGTTACGGGGACACTCGACGAGCACAGGGAGTATCTTCGCAGGGTTGAAGAAGATCCACACCAGATTGCCGTGCTGGCTAAATTCAACAACATCTTCTTTTCCTACCATCAGATATACTGGGCTAAGGTACTTCTCTCCCTTCGCATTAATACTCGATAGTCTAATCCACGTCGCAGGAAAACAGCATCGGAGCACACTACAACGCCGACGACTGGGATCGCGGACGGCATTCACTAGTTGGAGATGTTCGGTTCCGTGGCCAGCATCGGGTCATAGTATGGTGGTGTAGCATCATGCATTATATGTTCCTGGATGAGCCGCGGACAGGGTATATCGTCGGCGAGCCGGACTTCACGAACCTCACCGTGCTGGCGTACGATCACGCTACCGGGTTCAGTCTTGAGAAGCTCATCGACCTGCCATACAAGCGGTCTGCGCTGGTAAAGTGCAGCCGAGAGAAGTATTTTCATATTTCCCCGTTCCGCTTTGACGGTTCTGACCACCTCGAGCGTGACCCATATCGCGCTTTGAAGCTCTAGTTATATCATAACTACCCAATACCCAAGCATTAATACTGTTTTTCCATATTCCACTTAGAGCATAGTCAGTTATACGGGAGAGTAATTGAGTTCTGGCCAGCTTGCATGTGAAAGGGGGGCCTCGCCTATGCCAATGTCTCGTAATTATGAGTGGAGCTGACGCACAAACCTTGGGCTGTCATGCACTGCAACCTTTTTGTTATTTATCTGATGGACCCCCACCAGCAGTCTGGCCAAACAGGCCCACGTCTTCGTCGAGAATAATTTCACCATTGGCTGCCGGTGCCGACACCGGATGCTAGACCTTGATTTTTTTTTCCCCCTTCTGGTGGGACTCGGGAATTGTAGTGGGTGACATGGATTGGTAAATCAGATTGTGCAGGTAGTTTTTCACAGACCCACATCAGATTAGATAATCATCTAATCTGATTGATAACATAACTCTAACCGATTTTCGCTTAAAATCGTATTCCTCAGAAAAACAAAAATACTGAAAATGAGCTGAGCGGAATGGAATGCAGAATAGTAGTAAACCTTTCACAATAAACTGGGTATAAACCACTCGCTAACAATCTAAACATACAATAGAAAACAAAACAAAAAAAAAAAAAATCTATCACAGACCAAAACCAAATCTCAAGCAGTCGTAGTAGTATCCGTAATCGCCTTCATCTTCCGACGCTCCAAAACCCCCGCCGCAATTTTCCGCAAGTCCACCTTACGCACTTTCCCGCTTCCAGTTACAGGAACCGTGCGATCCACTCCCTCCTCGCCAAACACGAAGACGTGCTGCGGCGCCTTGTGTCTACCCAGTGTCTCGCGCGTCCAGCCCCGTAGCTCGTCGTCAGTCGGCCTGGTCGCGCCCTCCGCCAGGGAGATGAAGGCCCCCACGACCTCACCGTATTTCTGGTCTGGGATGCCGATGACGGATGCGACGGAGATGGAGGGGTGGCTGGAGAGACGCTCTTCGATTTCGAGTGGGTAGATGTTTTCGCCGCCTGGGTTACGATACAACGGATTAGCATTTTGACAAACTTGTATGTAATAAAAAAAAAGAAAAGAAACGAAAAGAATGGTAAATACGCACCACGAATAATAATATCCTTAAACCGCCCCGTAATACTGCACCGACCCTCGGGGGTAAAAACCGCCTCGTCACCGGTCTTCAGCCAGACCGTGCCGTCTTCATCCGTGACGAGGGTCTCGGCCGTCTTTGCGGGATTGTTCCAGTACCCCTTTGTCAATTGGTACCCGGCCATGCAGAGCTCGCCGCGGTGGCCGACGGGGACGATTGCGCCGTTGGCGTCGACGACCTTGGCTTTTGCGTGTGGCATGACCTTTCCAACTGTTTGGAGGCGTGTCTCGATTGAGTCCGTTGTGACGGCGTTGAAGCACGTCGGGGATGCTTCTGTTAGGCCTGTTGGATTCAGTGTAGTTAGCAACGTAATTCCAGTGGGGATAGTGTTGAACAAAGGTCATGGCAGAGTAAGGTATGGGGGGATTACCGTAGGAGCTGGTATACTGCCTCATGTTGAGTTCTTCGAAGAGCCGCTTCATGAGTGGACGGGGCACTGGTGCGCCGGCAATGATGCCCGTGCGCAGGTTACTGCAGTCGAAGTTCTCGGGCTTGTCGAAGCTGAGGATCGCCTCGAACATGGTGGGGACGCCATGCAGGGCAGTACACTTCTCGTCAGAGATGGCATGGAGCGTTGCGAGCGGGTCGAAGGTCTCGGCGGGGAAGACGATCTTCGAGCCATGCGTGACGACAGCCAGCATGCCGAGGACGAGCCCGAAGCAGTGGAAGAGCGGGGGAGGGCAGCACAGAATGTCGAATGAGGTGAGGCTCATGCGATCGCCGATGAAGCGGGAGTTGTTGACAAGGTTGCTGCCGGGGGTTGTCAGTATAGACGTTTAGAAGTGGATCGGGGTATTCCGTACTGGTGCGTGAGCATGGCGGCCTTGGGGCTTCCAGTTGAACCGCTGGTGAACTGCAGATTGCATACATCTTCTGGTTGTAGTTCGGCTTCGCGAGCGGGCAGGGCATTGCTGGAGAGAGGGAGACCACGCTCGACAACCTGTGCGTAGGTGGTAAAGTCTTTGTATTCGCCGCGGAGCACGACGATCTCCTCAAGAGCGTTGGATGTGCCAGCCTCTTTAGGGTGAGAGCCGAGCTTCTCGAGAACTTCTTCTAGGGAGTGACGGTGGATGCGGGGGGTCAGGAAAAGCAATCGGACATCTGTGCCAGTAGTTAAGCTTATCAGAATTGGCCAGATCTTCAGTTGATATTTCCAGTTTCGTGTGCATACCAGTATGGTCGAGTGCATAGTAGAGCTCCGACGGGGTATAAGTATTATTCAAAACGACGAGAATGGCACCGACGCGAGCAGCAGCGAAGAAAATCGAAATGTACTGCTCGCAATTGCCAGCCATAATTCCAACCCGGTCTCCCTTCTTGATGCCCATCGCCAGCATTCCCCGGGCCACCCGATCGGCCTCGTCGTTCAAATCTGCATACGTCCACCGAGTCCCGGTCCAGGGGAAGACAAGACACTCGTAGTCGCCATACTGAAGGCTCTGCAGAGTCAAAAGCTCACCCAAAGTGACATCCAACAACTCCGGCTCTGTTGGCCCGTAAACAACCGAGAGTTGCTGGGTGGCCTGCGTGGGCTGCAGGTGGGAGAGAGTCTGCTGGAGCCGGTGTACAGCGGCCATTGTGCTTGCTTGGCTTGCGTAGATACGTTTCTCTGGCAGTTGGGAGTAAAGCCCTATGCAGATCCGGGAGAGCAGGCGGGCAGGGCTGATTAAATACAGATCCAGTGTCCCGGATCAAATGGAATCAGGCTACCTCGGATTCTGACAAGCCCTTTGTTCTTCTCTTGCTCAGTTTAAGCGAGTCAGCGATTCAGCGGCCAGGAATGGGGACAAATCTAGCGTGAGGTACCTGGCCAGTGGGCACTTGTCCACTCCAGCTTGTCTCACTCTTCACTGTCCAGCGGCTCCAGCCCCATGAGTTGGTGTGGTATCCACTTTTCCGCACAGTTGGAGGAGGCGAGTGGCATTGGACGGTTTCCTCATTAACGGCGCACAATAATCTCCATATCAGATCGAGCACGCTGACGGTCTGGGCTTTGGCCTGGTGGTTTAGCGAGCCAGCTAGACTGACTCGCGCTATTTTGTTACTGCGGGCCTGATCCTGGTAGGGGCATCGATTGGTTGACCAGGGCAAGGGTTTGATCTGATAAGAGACGGCGGCCTTGGTGGGCAGTAGTATTGGCTAGGATCGGGTTGGAGAATACCGGAAATTGGAGGATTTGGGGTTATAAGTGGCGGTCGTTAGTTTTGGCAATTGGAGATGTTAAGGAGTGCTCCTTTAATCAAGCGATACTACATCCTATATATGCCAGGAATGCTACTTCACACTAGGAATCAAAGAATACCAAGAGGGAATAGATACACCAAAGTCCCAGTATATCTGAGCAGATCAGCAGAGTCGGCTATCTAGCTGCAAGCTTTCTACGTGGCAGACATATGATGATTCTACGTAGAGATGCAGAAGGTTCACAGCCAGCAAGAAGCCGTAGCTTCCGAGACATAGTGGCCACCTAGCCATGGAATCTGAACTTATGAATAATAAGTATGGGTCGACTTCAACATCCTGTTGTACTGCCTCGGATGTCTGGATTCACTCCACTACGGATCAGATAAATATTTTGGCGGGCCGCAGCCTAAGCTTCAGCGGGTAACGGCCAATGGCCTCATTTTAGAACATTATGCAAGTTTCTGCACATTGACGGGGATGGAATCATGGAAAGGACCTCGGAGTAAACGACAGCTCGGAATAATTGCGACAACATCCACTGTTGCACTGGCCGACCCGCTGTCCAAGGCGATCGGCACTGTCGAGGCAATACGGGAGAATACAGCAATTGCGGAATACCGTACGGTAAGAGCCAAATACCATACACACCATGACCCGATCTAATCAGATGATCTAATCAGATAAATGGGCCGGCCATCGGCGGCCCTGGATTTCACCTGACGAGCGGGCGCTGGGGGGCCACATTCGGGTCGTAGAGACCAACCTCCACGCCACGTTCTAAAACCCGCAAAGGTACCCTGTATCCCACGTAATAAGCTACAGAAAGCTCCCTCATCTCGCGCTGCTGCTGCAAGATTCAGGCCAGCTCCCAGCTTCCCCTCCACGCACGACGCTGCTGCAACCAATCACTGCTTCAAGTTCTCCGCCAATGACGGAGCGCGCATTAGAGAGCAATTGATTGTTCCTGCATCACGCCAGACGTGTCCTTGATCGCTCGGGGACAGTATTTTACTGGCAGTAATCCCCTCTGCTGCGGGGAGTGAGTCTGATCATTTTCACGGGATAAAACCGGGAACACAAGATGGCTCGATCCGTCCGCAAGTACGTCGCCCGCGTCACCAAAGGGCTCACTGGCGTTTTCCATAGCTCTCGGGAACGCCAAAATCCTGCTTCTGCACCGGATGAAACACCCGCGCCCCAGGCTGCTGGGTCGGCCCCGACTGAGGTTCTCCCGGCCACAAAGGTCCCGGCGTTGGACACCGTGGATGCGTATGTCGTCGATAAGCTAGTCGAGGAGGACTCTGTCGGAGCAAGCCAGCGAATCAAGGTCTCGTGCAGCTCTGATGTCTGCAACGCGAAGGTGATCGATGGCCTTGTCGCTGGTTATGCGCGTTTCGTCTCTTCCTTGACGGGCCTTGAGGACGTCGCCTTTTGCTCGACTCGTCACTCACCGTTTGTGGGCTCGGAGCCTGTGAAGTCGATTATTACTGCCTCTCTTGTGCATGATGGCGACCAGAGCAAGCTTGTCTCTCGCGAAGTCGATGCGAAACAGCACAACGACGATGAAATCCAATTCTACGCTGAGCTGGGGTTCGGTGTTGGGCCTGAAAATGGCGGACACAGACTCCCCTCTCGCGGAACCGTGAGACCACCACACCTCAATATTTTATACCCTGACTGACACTCCTAGGCATTTATACTGTTCGTCGAGCCGGACAGAAAGGAGAATGCCCTCCATATCAGCTTCGCATTCCCGCGACGTCTGATTCCGAGCGCAGCGGTAGAGCAACTGCTGCGTACGCTCTCACTACATGTCGCCGATTCTTCTCCATTATTTACCATTTCAGCGCCAGAGCCTGCATTATCAGTTTTGAATTTCCCCCCATCTATGATACCCCCTACTGCGCAAGTAGATGGCGCTGAGGGCTCGGCGACAGACTCGCATCTTCTGCATGCTGGTTTTGAGAGCTGCGTCCAAAGGACCCCGCATGCCATCGCCTTGGATTTCGTTCATTCACTTGGATCTGAGACGACAGCATCAAAGCATAGCATTCTCACTTATGCCGCCCTCGATACAGCGGCTTCTAATCTGGCGGCTCATATTAGATCGCTTTTGGGCACTGACTGTTCCCCTGAACATAAGGGCATTATTCCTGTTAATATGCCGACCTCACCTGAACTATATATCTCATATCTTGGTATTCTGAAATTAGGCCATGCATTCTGTCCTGTGCCCCAAGATGCTCCCGCTCAAAGAATACAAGAGATCCTTCGCGACATTGCTTCTCCTATCGTTCTCGGCAACACGCCAGAACCCTCAACGGAGTCCCGACGAGAAACCGGGACTGCATACGAGTCTACACCAACTTGGGTAGATGTTGCTGAAGTTTCGAAATGGAAGCATCTGCAAGGCAACTCGACTCTCGCCTCCGGCGCTGGAACATCACTGCAGCCCGTACCTCTCGACCAGACCGACACGGCCTACCTGCTATTCACCAGCGGGTCTACCGGAAAGCCGAAAGGCGTTCAAGTCAGTCATTTAGCTGCTGCATGTTCCATTTCGTCTCACGCCAGCGCGATTCCCCTCCCTGGAAAGTCTGCTGGAGATTTCCGCTGGTTCCAGTTCGCATCGCCTTCTTTCGACCCTTCGTTGATGGAAATATTCGTCACCCTGAGCAGTGGCGGTACTCTCTGCTCTGCTGACCGACGGCTGACTCTGGCCAACCTGGAGGGTACGATCAATGAGGCGAGAGCCACAATCATGATGGCTACGCCTAGTTTGGCATCACTTCTCCGACCCGAGCGCTTGAATACCCTTGAAGCGCTGTGGTCGATGGGAGAGAAACTTAACCGCACCGTGATTGACAATTTTTCACCGATCCCAAGCGTGAATGGGGCTTCAGATCAGCCCAAGTCGAGAACCTTGGTGAACGCGTATGGTCCAACCGAAGGAGCCATCAACTGCACGTTCGTCTCGCCATTCCAGCGCGACATGCGTGGATCCATTATTGGAGAGCCCTTGCCCACCTGTGCAATGTTAGTTCTTTCACCTGATAGTAAAGACCCCGTACCTGTCCCAACTGGTACCGTTGGAGAACTGGCAATCGGAGGACCACAGGTGAGCAAAGGCTACCTTAACCGTCCTGAAGAAACAGCCAAGTCGTTCGTCCCCAGTGAGAAGTATGGGGACCTTTATCGAACCGGCGACAAGGCACGTATCGTCTGGGATAAAAACGGAGCCCAGGTTATTGAGTATCTAGGGCGCATTTCCACGGACCAGGTTAAGATTAACGGACGCCGCGTGGAGCTTGGGGAAATTGAATCCGCGATTGCAACTGTACCTGGTATCATAGAAGTCGTGGCCGTGGTCGTGAATAGAGACACGAAGTCTGCAGGAAACGAGCAGATTGTTGCTTGTCTCGTGGCAAACGATGATACCGAAGGAGAGAAAGAACGGATAATTGAACAGGCCAAGAAGAGCACGGCGCAGCATCTTAATTCATCAATGTGTCCATCTGCCTATATGTTCTTCGAATCTTTGCCGCGATCGAGTTCTGGCAAGGTGAACCGCAAAGCCCTGTCTGCTACACTAGAGGAAGAGAAGATCAGTATGCCTGTCGCCAATGGCCATACTGCAGACAAGTCAGATGGCTGGGAGGATATCGATGACGAGGACCTGCGTTCAACACGGCAACTGGTGATCCGTCTCATGGCGCAGACGACAGGCGAGGACGCTTCCATGATCAAGCCAGGAACAGAATTGTACTCGATGGGCTTGGATAGTCTCGGTGCCATGCGACTGCTACAAAAGCTGAAGGACAACGGCGTCGATGGTTTATCAGTGAGCGATGTACTACAGTCGCAGACATCGCAGGAGCTCGTCTCCCTCATCCACCGCCACCAGACGAGTCTGAATGTCAAGACAAATGGTGCACACCCAGATAACCAGGTGGATAGCCTCCAGTCAAGTCTCGCGTCATTCGACCAACGCAATCGAACGCGCTGTGCAGAAAGTCTCGAGGTCTCATCTGATTATATCAAAGAAGTGCTGCCCACCACCGCAACCCAGTCTGGCATGTTGACGAGCTTTCTCCGTAGTTTGGCAGACGAATCTTTTACAAAGCCAACCTACATTTACCACACGGTTCTTCCTCTCGAGGCTAACGCCGACATTGCAAAGCTGAAGGCAGCTTGGGACCAAGTTATCGCCAATTATGACTCTTTCCGCACGCTGTTCTGCATGGTGGATGACGAGCTGGCGCCGTTTGCGCAGTGCATTTTGACACCTGGCAGTGGCCCTAAGAAAGACTGGGATAGTTATACGAGTCCAAACGAGAATGCCTCTGAGGAGGACATTCTCGATAATGCCCTTCGGACTGCCGAAGAGTCCATCGATTTGAGCACGCCGCCTTGGAAGCTATCACTTGTGGAATCTTCTGGTCGATCGCTACTGATACTGAGCATGTTCCACGGAATCTTCGACGGCGGGTCCTTGCAGCTTCTGTTGGAAGATGTGTTTTCAGCCTACTCTGCGAAACCATTGCCGCAGCGGACGTCCCTGAACCACATTGTCAAGAATCACCTCCAGGCAGACCACGCTTCGACATCGCGTCACTGGAGTCAGTATCTGCAGGGATATGTTCCTGTAGAATTCCCGTCTGTCACTCCGTACCGCACCCCAACCGACAAGACTTCAGGATACGTCGAGGTTAGTTCTACTGTCGGCCACGAAACCCTGAAGAAACTGTCGAGGAGTATCGGTTCAACGCCGCTTTCCGTGCTGCAGGCAGCCTGGGGTGCGATCTTATTGAGCTACACAGGCACTCCCGATCAAGACGTGGTGATGGGTAGTGTGGTGTCTGGGCGACTAGATGAGGATTCTCAGGCGTGCATTGGTCCGACGTTCACGATAACGCCGGTGAGAGTTGCCATCCAGCAGCTCAAGACAGATTCCGGAATGTCAAACAAGTTAATCGCTCGCCACCTATCGTCGTCTAACGCCAAAGCGCTGTCACATCTGCAGCCTCAATTAGGGTCGGTCACAGTCGATGGCAAAGTCCCGTACGACACGGTTCTTGCATACCAGGACTTTGGATCAGATCGTGCCTCTTCTTCGCTTTGGGGTTCAATCCAACACCCAGCTATGGCCAACGACTTTACGGTGATGGTAGAGGTGGTTCCTGAACCAGACCGTTCACTGACCCTGCGTGCTACCTTTGACAGCAAGTTAGATTCCGCCGCGGCTGAGATAATGTTACGACAGATGGACGATGTTGTTCGCTATATCCTGGAAGTGCCGACCGGGAATTTCGAGGACGCTCACTTGCAAGCCCGATCGGATCTCAAATCGAGCGCCAATCCTAATCCAATTACGGCCCCGGAGGTTGCTGAAGGTGCACTTCTACAGTCGCAGTTTGAAGAGCATGCCGCCTCACATCCAGATGATCTAGCATTGATATTTAAGCAGGACCTGGATAATGAAGCAAACCCAGGAAACATCTCATGGACGTATAGCGAGCTCAATTCAATGGCTGAGAATCTTGCGGAGCACTTGCATCAAGTTTGTGGAGACTTGATAGATGCTTCAGTCCCGATATGCATTGAGAAGAGCCCTTCTTTGTATGTTGCTATTCTTGGGATCATCAAGGCTGGCGGTGCCTGGTGCCCCATCGACACACTGTCTCCCACCCAACGCCGTCATGATCTAATTGCACGAACGAGTGCCGGAGTTCTGCTTGTTTCCCAGTTGGATGAGGACCAACCGGAGGGTGCAATTCCTGCCGGAGTCAAGGTAATCGACGTCAGCCAGTTCACTCAGAATGTTACTGTCAGTAAGGATCAACAGTCGACACGCAGCCGGCCTACCCCTAACAACACAGCCTATTTGATCTGGACCAGCGGTACCACAGGTGCCCCGAAGGGAGTCCCGATCACGCACGCCGCAGCTGTTTCCAGTATGAAATCGCTGCAGGCTGATATTCCAGGAAATGCCGACGGTAGCACAGTCCGCTGTTTGCAATTCTCGCAATGTACTTTCGACGTGTCGGTTCAGGATATCTTCTATACCTGGGGTATAGGAGGCGTGCTTATTGCTGGAACAAGGCAGATAATGCTGGAATCTTTCCCTAAACTCGCGAATACCACGCAGGCAACACATGCCCACCTCACCCCTGCCTTTGCAGCTGGCGTTCCCCGCCAGAGCTGCAAGACACTCAACGTAGTGACCATGATCGGCGAGAAACTGACGCCGTCTGTAGCGGACGACTGGGGCACGGATATGAAAGCCTACAACACATACGGACCTGCCGAGGTCACGGTTGTCTCAACGATCCGCGAGTTTGGAAACGAGCACAAGTCAATAAAAAGCGCAAACATCGGCTGGCCTATGGAGACTGTTTCGGTATTCGTGATGAAGAACCAACACATCGTCATGAAGAACGCCATCGGCGAATTGGCACTCGGCGGTCCCCAGCTTTCACCAGGTTACTTGAACCAAAAGGATGTCACGGAAGCCAAATACGTCTGGAACGAGGAGGCTGGACAGCGGCTTTACTACACCGGTGACCTGGTGAGAATGCTTTCTGATGGTTCGCTTGAGTATATCACACGAGTTGATGACCTGGTCAAGCTTGGTGGAATTCGAATTGAGCTTAGTGAGATCAGCTTTGCTATCCGTGGCTGCCATCCTCATGTTGAGACTATCGAGACGCTTGTCTTGAGCCGACCTGATAGACCTACCCAGGTTGTGGTTGCGTTTCTTTCTGCTCCGAAGGCAGCGGCTGAAAACCATGATGGAAACCTACTGCTGTTGCAAGACACTGGACGCGACATCGCCCGTGCCGCGAGCGACCAAGCACGCAAGTCGCTGCCTGAGAATATGATACCGTCTGTGTATCTGGTCGTCACAAGTATTCCGAAGACTCCCTCGGCGAAGGTTGACCGTCGGGCATTGCAAGCTGCGTATGCATCTGTGGATCTCGAGAGGTGGGAAAGTGAAGTTAACCCAGAGGACCCCACGAGTGACCCCGAGGACGAGGTTGATACCTCTATAAGCGCACAGATCATTGCACTTGTAGCGTCCTTGGTCGGTGTTGATGCCTCCACGATCACAAAGTCCAACCGGCTCAGAAGCCTTGGTGTTGATTCACTACGCGCCACTCGCCTTGCTTTTAGACTCAAGGAGGCGGGCCAACGTATCTCAGTTATGGACGTTCTAGCATGTATTACGGTTTCCGATCTTATCAAGCTAGCCCGGTCATCGAGTGCCAAAAGTACAGAGTCTGGGAAGTTCGACGTAAAGGCCTTCGATGATGCATGGCACGAAGCAATTGCCGGCAAGCTGTCTGACGAGTTCACAACAGTACGCGCCACTGCAATCCAGGAAAGTCTGCTTACTGAGACCATGGGCACTTACAACATGTACTGGAGCAATCACTTCTTCCGACTGGGTCCAAACGTCGATATTCCCCGGTTGAGACAGGCCTGGTTTGCCGTCTGCCAGAAGACGGAGGCACTACGAACAGGTTTTATTCCAGTCGCCGAAGCGCGGAACCAGAAGCCAAGCGATACACTGAACTTTTCTATTCTGCAGCTGATATACAAGCTTCCTGATCTAGACTGGGAGTATCACAAATGTTCTGATGATGAGTGGATGGAAGTATTCAGTACCCGGGTCGAGGATATCATGTCTCAACACCAGAAGAACTATTTCAGGAACCCGCCGTGGGCGGTTACGCTTCTCGACAAGGGCAGTGAAAGGGTCATGGTGCTTACTTTGCATCACTCCGTGCACGACGAGCCTTCCCTTCGCTTTATCATGGACGATGTACGCAGCGCATATACGTACAAGCCCCCGATCAGAAACCAACTCAGCGACGCACTTTCGATTCTGCTTGCCAATGAGAATAGATATTCGGAGACCGTTGGGTTCTGGCAATCCGAACTCAAGACATTTGCCGACCTGGATACCCCGGTGTGGCCAGATCTCACAGGAAAGAGACTTCCCCCAGGAGTTACCCCTGAATACCGATTAATATCTGAGGAGATCCCTATGACAGAGTCGGTCTCTAAGGTGCAATCTGTTGCCGCGAGCATGGGACTACAGTCTTTTGCCTCCATAATCCGCGCCGCGTGGGCTTATGTTTCACTGTCATACCTTGGGCTACCGGCTACAGTTTTTGCGGAAACATTGTCTGACCGAGTATTTGACCCTTCTCTTGAAAGCACCGTTGGGCCTTTCATATCCGTTGTGCCGATTCCATTCCATCCTCAGGGAACTGTTCGGGAGATCCTTCTGGAGCAGCACAGGGTATCTGTGCAATCCTGGAAACACCGCCATATTCACGCGCGTGATATCCGGAAAGCCCTGAACCTGCCTAGAGGAGAGCCACTATACCCTGCTGTCTTTAACTTCCATGGGGATAATGAGTTGCCCACGAACCGATCCTTGCCTGATATTTGGGTTGAGCTTGAGGATCAGATAGGGTTACATGTTGAGCACGCAATGGCTATGAACGTCTTCCAAACTGCAGACGGGAGTCTCGCACTGGAGGCATCGTCAGACAGCCGACTATTCAGTCGAGAGCACTTGCGCCTTTTTGTCCGGCAGATTGACAGTCTCATCACCTCCATGTTATCAACCCCGGACGAGTCATTCCCCAGTCTAGTCAGCGGGCTTTCATCTGACTTGCGCTCGCTATCGAATCGAGAGGTTAGCGACGAGGTCACCAACTCGGTCTACCAAGCCCCGACATACTGGCTAGAGAAGAACGCGGACGCTCACCCCGACTGGACAGCAGTCGAGGTGGCGAGCAGTATTACAACAGACGGCATCGAGAAGGAGACAATGAGCTATGCCACATTGAACGGTGAAGCGAACCGCGTGGCTGCCTACTTGGCCTCCTTTGGATATAAAAACCGAGTCATCGGTGTTTGTGCAGGGCGGACGCTGCCTTCCTACAAGGTCATTATTGGTATTTTCAAATCTGGGAATACTTACCTCCCCATCGACGAAAGTCTGCCAGCTGAGCGGAAGGCATTCCTAAGTGAGGATGCAGACTGCCCAATTGTCTTTACCGAGACCAGCTTTTCGGCCTCGTTTGCTGGTGTTCCAGACAGTTGCCGAGTTGAATGCATTGACGACCCCGGGCTTCAGAAGTCAATCGCTGGAATGTCTTCTGAGAACCGAGATTATAATTCCCATCCGGATGATAACTCGTACCTATTGTTTACATCCGGGTCGACTGGAAAGCCGAAGGGTGTGATGGTGACCAGGGCCAACCTCTCATCCTTCATCGAGTCTATCTCAGAGTTCGCATGCCAGATTGCCCCAGCTACATTGGAGTTAGGAGGCACCGGCAGGTACCTCGCGCAAGCCAACCGCGCTTTTGACCCTCATTTATTAGAGATGTTCTTCCCCTGGCGCCATGGGATGGCCACCGCTACAGCACCAAGGCCAATGATCCTCGATGATATCGGGACAACTCTGTCGAAGTGGGATATCACCCATGCAAGTTTTGTGCCCTCGCTTGTCGACCAGTCGAACATTACTCCCGAGCAGTGCCCTACACTTAGATTCATGACTGTCGGCGGAGAGAAAATCACCCAAAAGGTACTTGATACATGGGCTTCCGCTCCTAACGTCGCTATCGTCAATGCCTACGGTCCTACTGAAGCGACAATTGGCTGCACATTCGCCCATATCAACAAGAGTACTAACTTGAGAAACATCGGGCCACCCTTGACTGCCTGTGCAGCCCACGTTCTCATCCCAGGTACAATGGATTATGCCCTGAGGGGACAAACGGGTGAGCTATGTTTCAGCGGCGACCTTGTCGCAAAGGGGTATCTCAATCGACCAGATGCAACTGGCTTCCTGACCGGGCCTGACGGCGTCAAGATGTACCGCACCGGAGATGTCGGGCGACTGATGGGCGACGACTCCGTGGAATATCTCGGACGCGGTGACGATCAAACTAAAATCCGCGGCCAGAGACTTGAACCAGAAGAAGTTTCAGAAGTACTGCGTTCATCATCGCCTGTATCCATCGATGTTGTCACAACTGTCGCAAAACACCCCGGGCTCGCCAAAATCCAGCTTATTTCGTTTGTGTCTCGATCACAGCGTGGGAGGAAGCACGATGATGTCGCGTTCCTTTATTCCGACTTCTCTACGCTCGGTCGAGAGCTCCAAGAGATATGCCGCAAAAAGCTGCCTGGATACATGGTCCCCGAGCTGATTTTGCCTGTCACGTCTATCCCTGTTGCAGCGATGTCTGGGAAGGCAAATATGAAAGAACTCAATCGAATTTTCGCTGAGCTTCCACTCCAGACCGTTCTACAAGGGAACAATGCAACCGGGGCAGACACTGCGTCTGAAAGGCCACTGAACCCCGAGGAGGAGGCTGTTGTTAACGAAATATGCCATGTCATCCCAGTTGATCCTACCAGCTTCCGGCCCCTGACAAATATCTTCGAGATTGGTCTGGACAGCTTGAGTGCCATCGGGCTGTCCATCAGATTACGCAACATTGGATATGCCGCTACTGTGGCCCTTGTCATGGGCAATCCGATTATTGAGCAGCTCGCCCGCCTCCCTAGATCTTCGGGTGCAGAGTCTGGGGTCTCAAAGTTACAAGAGCGATCCAAGGAATTGGAAGCCCAATACCAGGATCTTCTTTCTCAGAATATAAAACTCTCCCAGGTGGCGGTGCTTCGGCCTTGTCTACCTCTACAGGAAGGTTTGGTAGCACGATCTATCAACAGTGACAGCGACCAGCTCTATGTCAACCACGTCACCCTGCAACTTGAGAAGAACGTTGACTCAGAAAGGCTGAAAGCCGCCTGGGAATTCATTGGCAACACTAATGAGATTCTGAGGACCTCATTTGTTTCACTGGAGAAGGAGATTGCTCAAGCTGTTCTTTCAGAGAGTGCTTATGCAATTGGGTGGACCGAATCAGAGTATGACAGTTTGGATGAGGCAATTCAGCAGCAAAAGTCACAGCAGGGACAGATATCGCGCGCAATCATCTCAGATATCTCCAGTGTGCCACCAGTGCGTTTCCACCTTGCCAAATCCGCAGCCGGCCAGCATGCACTGGCGTTATTTATCTCCATCCACCATGCACTATATGATGGAGAATCGCTTGCAATGATGCTAGACGATGTCGCTATGCGTTATCAAGGGAAGGAACTCCCCCAAAGAGGATTGCCGTCCGCTTTCCTAGAGCATGCCTGCTTCCAGGACACAGACAAGGCTAAGCAGCACTGGGAGCAAACACTGGCAGGATGCAATCCAACAAGCCTACGATCAGAGACAGATACTGCAAAGAGTACAGTGTCTGTGCGTCGGAGTCTCAGTGCTAAACTTACCGCGTTGGAAAGTCGGTCGGCAAGTTTCCAGACAACAGTTCCGAACTTGATGCAAGCGATTTTCGGTCTTTTGTTGGCTGATTATGTCGGTACATCTGATGTGACTTATGGTCTTGTTATGTCAGGGCGAACTGTATCAGCTGCAGGTGCGGACTCGGTGCTTCTGCCCTGCATCACAACTGTACCAGTGCGACTCAATACAGACGATCTCAATAACGTCAGTGACGTGGTGACTGCCGTGCAGAGGTCGACCGTTCGGTCTCTGGAATTCCAGCATACACCGTTGAGGAAGATTCAGCAGTGGTTGAGGTCTGAAGTCCCGCTCTTTGACTCGTTATTCTCATACATCCGCGCCACCGAGTCACCAGAACACAACCTGTGGAAGGAACTGGAGAGCCATATGCCATCAGAATACCCACTAGCCCTAGAGGTACAGGCCGACAATACCACTGATAGCGTGCAACTCGACTGCATCTTCTCTTCTGATTTTGGGTCGCAAACGGATGGAGAGGAGTTCGTCGAGAAGATAGATGCGGTACTTACCGATTTGCTATCAGGTGGTAGCCTGCCTTTAGATAGCTTCAACCTTGCGCAATCACAGGTTTCCGGCTCCCGCAGTTCTGCTACGCAATGGGATGACTCGACATGGTCTGAGTCGGAGACGAGAATTCGAGAACTTGCATCCGCCTTTTGTGGGCTGGAGATTTCTGCTGTGTCCAAGGGTGCTTCGTTTTTGAGCCTGGGCATTGACTCGGTTACAGCTATCCAGTTTGCTCGCAAGCTCCGTGATGAGGGATTCAAGGCTTCTTCGTCCGATATCATGCGGTTTACATGTGTCGGCGCCTTGGCAAAGCATATTGACGAAGCCTCCTGCAAGCCGCAGGTCAATGGTGTTAATGGAGTTAAGCATGATAAGAGTGCTACGATACCAGTTGACACTTATGGAGAGCATGTTCCTTGCCTTGGTGACAACGATTCTGTTGCCTCTATGTTCAAGTGTACACCACTGCAGTCAGGAATGATCACACAGACCATCAGCTCCGGTGGAAAGGTTTATGCCAACCCTCACCCGATCTGCCTGAATGACTCGGTGGACATTGACAAACTCAAGTCCGCTTTGAACCAGGTCATCCAGAAGAACGAAATCTTACGGACTTCTTTCCACCTTATCCAGAGTCTCGGCGAGAGTTGGATTGGTGCAGTGCATAATGATCCTCCATTTGAATGGACGGAGGTCTCCCTATCATCAACGGCTAACGTGCTGTCCGAGGTCATGTCTCTCTTCACTTTAGATGGCGAAAGCTCCTTCCAGACCCCGCCGATACGCTCTGTACTAGTCCACCAACCCGAGACCAGAGTTCTTGTTATTGTGATCCACCATTCCCTCTACGATGGTGCCTCTCTCCCCTTTGTCTTCGAGGATCTTGCAGCAATCTATGCGGGCCAATCCCCAGAAAACCGTCCCCAGTTCTCCGAGATGGTACCGTACGTGCTGGAAGAACAGGAAAGGTCCTGCGAGTTCTGGTCCAACAAGCTTCAGGGCTACCAGCCCGTCGGAATCCCTCAACTCCGGGATACTGCTCCATCTGCAGATCGCATGTTTGCCTCTGAGCACCGAATTTCCCTCGACCTAGCCAAAATCACCCAGGCCTGCAAGGAAATGGAAGTCACAATCCAAAGCATTGCACTTCTGGCCTATGCCAAAGTGTACGCCCAGCTGGTCGGAACACGCGATGTCGCGTTCGGACAAGTCCTTGCAGGACGGACCCTACCTCATCCGGATGCAGATCGCACACTTGGACCTCTGTTCAACACCGTTGCGCAGAGAGTCACAATTGAGCCCAAATTCCTAAGCAACAGGGCTCTTGTACAGCGACTGCAGCAACACACTACAGAGGCACAGGCCCATCAGCATGCATCGTTGCGCACTATTCAAAACACCCTACGACAATCCGGGCAACTTGGCTCTTCTCAGCTCTTTGACGCCCTATTCGTCTTCCAGAAGAGCGCCGCGCTGTCTGATACCAGCCTGAACAAGCAAGATATCTGGGTACCGTTTGAAGCTGATGATTATGTGGTTGACGCTGAGTACAAGCTTAACATTGAGGTTGACCACGCACCAGACGGGATTGTCCTCACGGCAACATCTAACGGCTTGTACATCGATCAAGAAATGCTTGATAACCTCATCCGTGGATTTGATACCGTCTTCTGCGACATCGTCGAACATCCCACGAGATCCTCGACAACCATGCCACAAGGGCTCGGAGACCTGCCATTGAAACGGGACTTGGAGAAGGATGAAGGCATTCTTTCTGACAACTCGGAGGCTCCTGAACATGAGGATACTATCAAGTCAGTACTAGCAGAGGTCGCTGGTGTCCCCGTTGAAAACGTCAAACCAACCACGAGCATTTTCAACCTCGGCCTCGACTCTCTATCCGCCATTCGAATTGCCTCCATTTGTCGAGGTAAGGGATTAAAGGCCAGCGTGGGCGACATCCTCCAGGGAAATACTGTGCGTGGTATCAGTGGACGTGTGAAGCCAACCGCAGCGCCCAACGAGCTTTCCCAGGGTGCATTGATCAAGGACTATTCTCGTGTTGAACAGGAGGTTCTTGGAAAGCTCAACTTGAACAGGGACGCCATCGAAAGCATTCTACCCTGCTTACCAGGACAATTCCACCACCTCGCGAGCTGGTTGAAGGCTGACCGAGCACTACTCGAACCGGCCTGGGCTTTCTTCAGCCAAGAGCGTATTGATAGTGCAAAGCTTGAGAAAGCATGGTCTAATCTTCGCGAACGACACCCGGTCCTACGCACGGTCTTCACGGCCACCTCGCCGTCGGAGGCTGTCCAAGTTGTTTTGAAGGATGTAACCGGCTCTGATACATTCAAGACTGTCGAGTCTACTGAGGGTATTAGCGAGCTGGCCAAAGCACAGTCTGGCGAAGAAGCCCTACATCCGTCTTCACTGCTCTCCCCCCCTGTGCGACTGCGACATCTCAAAGCTGCTGACAACGACGGAATTCTCATCATCATTCACCACTCTCTCTACGATGCATGGTCAATGCCCATGCTTGTCTCCGAGCTCAGTAGTCTCTACCGGGAGCAGACCCTAGACGCAAGCCCCGACTTCCCTGCCTTTGTGGACTTCTCGTTCCGCTCTCTTGCTCAGCACGACGAGAAGGCATACTGGACGTCAGCACTCAGGTCCCCGGCGTCAACATTCATCAGAGGCACGAGTGATACCTCGCAACTTCCAAAACAGATGTTTATCGGCTCATGGGAGAAGGTCAAGAACCTCTCTGTCATGGAATCCAAATGCCGAGCGGCAGGCTTGAGTCTTCAAACAATTGTTCTCCTCGCCGTTGCTCGCTCCATTGCTAAAGCCACTGGGGTCGCCAGCCCACTCATGGGTCTATACCAGGCAGGACGGTCTGCAGCATTCAACGATATCGAAAAGCTGGCCGGACCCTGTCTGAGTGTTAACCCATTAGTCGTCCACGACGCCATTCCCAGCACCAACACTCAAGAACAAAAGCAAGGGATCATAAAACAGGCACAGAACATCCAGGCAGCTCTTGCAGACCGCGTTTCCTATGAACAAAGCTCCCTCCGTGATATCCTAGGCTGGGTTAACCCAGACGGCCCAACATCACTATTCAACACCTGGGTCAACCTCCTCTGGATGCAGAACAACATCCCACGGGCCCCTGAGCATCCTCCTAAACAGGATGACAACCAGGACGAAAACATCGAGCTCTTCCAGCCGCTCCGCATTGGCGTGCCCACGGACTTCCTTCCAGCCGAACCGCTACCTGTCGCGACCACACCAATCGATGGCCTTGATACTTCCTTCCTATCCGAGGAAAATATATTCCTGGATATCGGGCCTAATCAGGCGACAGACAGTATTGGCTTCGGAGTGCGTGTTGAGGGTGGCTTCCTTTCTGAACAGGAGGTGAGAGAGCTTGTGGATGGAATTGCGCTGGAGATAGAAGGGATTGTTTCTTGTTTGACGTGATTTTTGAGATATAGATTTCTTTTTGTATATTTTTTGATTTGTATTAAGAATAATTATTAGATTTGTTTTTGGCGATGCGACGTTTTGGCTCAATTAGACATAAACTCATTCTAACAGATAGCAGCAATGATAGATATGAAAAAAAAAAAAAAACAAATTTATATTACATTGTTATAATAATCGAATATATCAAAATATCGTGCATCCTTAATTAAAATAATTGAACACGGGCAGCTCTGCAGGTCGTTAGCACTCACCACGCACCGACCTGGACGAACTCCCCATACTCCCACCAAGGGTACTCCCACCAAGCGGACTATCCTGACCCGAAAGCTCAACAGCGCTTGTAGAATGATCCTCATCCTTCCTCTGACTGTTGGTCTTCCCCTCGTCCATGGAGAACCCCTTTCCAGGTCCAGATCTATGCCGGCCAGAAGTAAGGGAGAGAAACGAGAGCTTTCTCCACGGAACATCAGGCAGCATGTTAAACAGCGGACGCATATTCGACAGACAGGCCGCTGTAATACCGACACACGGCTCGATGCAGGTCCATACGCTGGCGTTGACTTGGTTGTAGGTGATATCTGTTCCGGATTCAGATAGCTCGACTAGGGCAACGAGACGGATTATGTCGAATATCAAGGTGCTACACAGTACACCACTATTAGCATATAAAACCGAAAAGGAAATGCAAGAAAAGGAAAGTGAACAGTGCTAGAAACATACAGAACCCCCAACATGAAAATCCCCGTCAAAAGAACCTTCTGCACCCTCTTCATCTGCAAATCCCACACAACCCTCAACGGCATAACCAGGATAACAGCATCAGTGAGAATATTCGGAATCTGCAGGCCGTAGTAAAACTTTGCTAGATCGATACATCCACCAGGAATAGTCGGCTCCCACAGCTTGCGGAAGGGAATACATGTTACAGCGCCTATGAGACAGACTCCGAAACACCAGAGGAGGACGGTGGCTCCGACGATGTTGACGGCTAGAACCATGGGTTTTATGGGAAAGAGGCGCTTGTAGAAGGCGAGGATGGAGAGTTTAACGCAGGTGATGCATGCGGTGTAGAGGAAGCTGCCGCTGGAGAGGGTTTTCATGTAGACGACTAGTTCGTTGGGTGGGACGAGCTGGATGTGTGTTCCGAGGCCGTTGTACAGAACTGCTGACGTTGTTAACTAACAAGATATGACTGATATAGGGGTAAACGTACGGACTACACCGGCAAAGGAGATTCCGTATTCGAAAATCTGGCTTCAGTGTTAGACAGTGCATGCCGATAGTGAATGTTTGTTAGATGCCCACCAAAGCTGCAATCATCAGATAGTCGTCGAGGAAAAGCTTCGTCTTGGTGATTTTCCTACACGCCAATCGCAGAACCACTGCAATGGTCGAAATGATCAAGGCAAAGCACGTAGCTGTGATAACCACATGGCGCAGGTTATCATGCGAGTATCCACGCTGGTCCGTCTCACCAGAGGTCAGGTCTCCAGCCATGGTCGTGGTTTGAGATGGCGTCCGTAGAAGGGAATAGGCTTAAGATTCTCGGCACGGTCGCCAGGCTTAAGAATAAGAGTGAACCCCATGTAGGAGGTTGATCGTGACTGTGCCGGCCTATTATGCTACTGCCAATGGCTCAGGTGTTGGATAGGTTGCTTGTCAGAGGCAATAATTCCCGATGCGGATCCGCTACTGGATACTATTGATAGATGGACCCAGGAGAGCGGTAATGAATTCCGGAGCACCTGTCATGTTCACTCGCACAAACGTATTTTACGCCTTCCAGGTGGCGGGTGCCAGGCTTTTTGGGTTACTTGAGGGCGTGGAGGAGATATGTCAGATTTCTGTCCCGAGTAACGAACACCTTTAATGGAACAGGAGCAAGGGGAGAAATATGATTTATCTGTTGACCGATCGGCCAATTAAGTCAAGAGATCACTAATTGGACACCGTCAGGTCCTCTTTGCCGATTAGGTTCATTACTCTGTTAACTAATGCTTCTAGCATGGATATACATGTATCCTGGAGTCTGCATCTAAACATCTAAATATTACAGGAAATCTAAAACCCAATCTCTTAGTAACTCCTAAACTTAAGTATCAGACTCGCTCAGCCTTCTCTTTTGAAACAGACTTCCCCCACTGATACCGCCTCCAGGTGACAAAATTAAACAGTACAGACGTAACCAGCCCTAATCCCGCAAGGCCAGTGCCCAGGTACAGTGCCCCGTGGTAGCCACGCAAGGTGTCACGGCCACCATCATTAACATTCGACTCGACAGTCCCGGCAAACCCAAGGCCGATCGAGATGGAATAGTTGACGGTCGTGGTGACGAGAGAAGCAGCGAGGCCCTGATGATGGCGCGGCATGGAGTTGCTCAGAATGAGGGTTCCTGAGGGGAAGGACATATCCCTGGTTCACATTATCAGCTGTTGTTTATCCCAAAAGAGGCCAAAAAGAAAAGAAAAGGGATACTTACATCCCCCACGACGTAATCAGACTCACGACAAATGCTTGCGCCCAGTACGTCTGGTCCACAGGGACGGTAGCGAATATCGCCAGCCCAGCAGTGAAGAAGGACATGGCGCAGAACATAATCACACTCGGCGGTATCCGACCAAGCAGAAATCCGGTGACAAGGGCAGCAATAGCACCAGATGGAGACGCAGCGGCCCACTTGGCCGTCGTCAATAGTGGAGTATCGCCCTTGATATCGAGCATGAACAAGTAGAAATAATATATAATGATGCCAAAGCTGGACCATCCCGCCGCGATACAACCCAGTACCCAAGCCAAGTCACCGGTGAGAGCCTCACGAGGGAGTAGCGGACAGAGAGCACGACGCTCGATCCAGCCGAAGACACCTAGGAATAGAAGGCCGACGATAAGTAGCACGTACGTGTAGGGTACTGGCCAGCCAACAAGGGCTGCCTGGTTCCAGGCGAAATTAACAAGGACTAGACCGCAAATGCCGGCGGCGGCACCAGGTAGATCCAGGCGCACCCACATGGGCATGAAGCTTTCGAACTTGGGTCGTGGCGTGTGTGGGATGACTATCACTGCCAGGGCAGACAATGCAAAGCATACGATGCCCATAACCCAGTATCCCCATGGCCACCAGACTAGTTGAGCAAAGATAGAAGAGAAGGCCCCGCCAACAATGAAACCGGAGGGGGCAGTCGCGCCAAAAAAGCTGAATATCATCTCCTTGCGCAGGCCAGGTGGGTAAGTGCGGCCTAGAATAGCAATGGCATTTGGAAGAAGCATGGCCGGACCCATTCCCTGAAAGGCACGACAGCAGTTGAAAAAGATCTGGTTAGACCAGACACTGAACCCGGAAAGCAATGACCAGAGACCGAACCAGGCGAAGCCGATGATGAACATGAGGCGGTGGCCGAAGACATCGCCTAGACGACCACAGATTAGGATGAAGGTTCCGACTGTAAGGCTGTAAGCTGCTGCGAACCAGCTCAGCTCGCCGGCGCTCGAGGTGCCGAATGACTCGCCGATTATATAGACGGGGGCGATTGACATGCACAGACCTGCCTGGGTCATGAATTGGGCCAGGCAGACGACGACAACGAAGACGGCTTCTTTCCAGATTGAAGATGGAGCTTTGATGGTGGAGTGGGTGGATTGAACCCGGGCGAGGCTTTCGGGGTTGTCATAGTGTGTTTGGGAAGAATACTCCCCGCTTTCTAGAAGCTCCGTCATAATATCCAGGGTAGTTTCTGCAGAAGACCCGGACGCTTTGTAGCTTATATGTAAGGTTGCTGATGTTCAATATCATTGCCATTGTCTCTTCCGTCGGAAGTTCCGTCGGAACACGCGATTGTGGCGACACAGTGACTGGTGAATAAATAACCTGGCAAACTCCATGAGCGTTTGGAATTATCAGTAATATCTTACTGATACACCAGATATATAATACTGATCACACCCTTCGCAATCGTAGAAACGAGTGAGCAAGTGACGTTCAGTGTTGTACTTTTCCTCGTACTTTTCCGATGTTAGGGCTGTGGAGAATGACTTTTCCGGCCCGCCACATCCGTCGGCCCATCGGCTTTCCAATCCCCTCCACGTCCTGATTCATGAATATCCCACCAACTCATCATGAACATGTCCAGGGACCCGCAGCCAGCGACAGCCAGGAGACATGCCGCCCGGCGTCGGCCTCCTCGGGCGTCGCGGGCGTGTGAGACTTGTCGCGGGCGCAAGACCAAGGTCAGTCTGGTTTCCGAAGTGATGCGATGCCGAAACTAAGCCGAACAGTGTGATCAAGCGCAACCATGCTCTTACTGCTCATGTAATTACCAGAGACTCGGGAGTATATATTGCATCTGCTGATTATGTGAAGACCACTCTCTTGATTGCTTCTACCGCGGAGGAACTCCTCAACGTACCCCAGTTCCAAGGCGTCAGCAAAGGTATTTCTGTACTCACCCACATTCGTGTAACGGTACTGACAAGTCCAGACATAAAGGCCGACCATCTCCATGGCCTGAGATAAATGATACCCGCGCCTCTCCGGACAGTCCCGGTGTTTTGGGGAATAATGCTCAGGTACAGTTGCCGTCTAGGTCTCCCAGTGCACCAGGTACTCCTGGTCCTAACACTCTGGTTGGTAAGTTTCATTTCATCACCTAGCAACCGTACATACTGATCGAAATAGTATCACCGGAGCTCGGCGACTCAGCCTCACGGGACGGCCTGAGTGGTGTGAATCTGCACACAAAAGGGACCGAGTTCTACGGGAACTCGTCTAACCTGGCTTTCCTTGGAAACTTGTACATGCGTGCTCAGAACCAGGCAAACAGTAGAGCGGCAGATTCGGCTGAGCTGCATGTCTCCGCGAGTACACCGCGTATTATGGTGGGGAATCCGCAGTCTGATATTACCCCTGACACCTCGCAGTCCGATGCACAGTCGGATCGTCGAGCAAGGGCCGGTCCTCACAAGGCACAACTGTCTATCGTCAACCTTCTGTACAACCCCAGCTACCCGGATCACTCCCAGGACCAGAGGGGTGGAAATGACGAGGAAGGTAGTAGGAGGAAAGAGTCGCAGCGGGGTGCGCCTCGTAGCTTTGCGGGTGAGTCGCAAATGGATATCATCTACACACTTCAACAAAATGTAGGACTAATTAACAGGACACGACCGAGCAATTGTCCCCGTTGTCGAAGAATTGGCAGCCGAGGCCCAACTAGAGATCGAAAAGCTTTTCATCGGCAGCTACTTCTCGAACAAGCATTACATCCACCCTATGCTCAACAAAGCGGCCTTCATGCACAGGTGCGAGAAGGATGCATTTGACCTTCGCCGGCGGCCTGGGTTCATGCGCGGCTCATCCAGGTTTTCTGGTCTATACTTTGCCGTGGTGGCCCTGGGCGCCATTAATGCTAGCTCTGAAGAGACATCTCTACTAGAACATTATTGTACCAATTCTACGGCCGAAAGGCAGGAGGCGGAATCTGCCTCTCAGCCCTCCGCTCTCGACTTTGCAGATTTTTATTTCAAGACAGCTAAGCAGGCCATCGGGGATCTGTTTGAAGGCTGCTGTCTAGAGAGCGTTCAGGCGTTGCTACTAATGGTGAGTTGGATAGTACCTTATTTTGGGAGTCGATAATAATTTGGGTAGAGTATATTCTGTCAAAACGCTCTCCGCCCGCACAGCTGTTTCATGTATAGCGGCATGGCTGTGAGGACGGCCGTGGCGATTGGCCTTGCGTCTGGAATGTCCTCCCTTCCTGCTGCTATGCGCAGGGAGGCCCGGAGGACGTGGTGGTAAGTTCTCCAACATGATGTGACGGACGCTGCTGATATCTGAATTAGGTGTATATATTCTCATGAGATGTAAGCCTCCTTTTCAACCACCTATATGCTCTTATTGGATTAGTGTTAACGACATGCAGTGAAATGTGCTGCTCGTCCGGTCGCCTTGACAGCATGAAAGAGCTCTGCTACTACCAAGTCCCGTTACCGACCCTGAAGGTAAGACCTGATCAGTTAACAAAGCAACAAATCTGATAATAAATGCAGGCGAGCCCCGGGAGTCAGTTAGACCTCGATGCCGAGGACAACGACGTGGCAATGATCCCTGTTATGGTTGCCCTGGCCCAGATCATGTCTGCGGCGTCTCATCAACTCTATCACTCTCCAAAGCGATCACTCGAAGATATGTCCCGGATTGCCATGGATCTAGATCGGAAATTACTGGACTGGAAAACCGGTATCCCAAAGTTTCTAGACATTGACGTTGCCTCCCTCAATGATCCGGAATGGGCGTTCAAGCAGAAGCTGGTTCTGCGACTGAGTGAGTAGTCTTGAATTGACCGTATGTTGCATACCTTTGATGACTTACCTGTTCCCAATAGGATTCTACAACACGCGCATCTTAATCCACCGCCCATTCCTCGCTGCGGCAACGTCCAGCGTCAGCTCTCCAGCCCTACAGCAGCACCTACACATCTGCCTCGAAACAGCCCGGACGAACATCCACATGCAATACGAATCATTCCTCCACCGTTTATATATCAGAACCTGGTAAGTACAACCCAAAATATATTTCCTTTGCCTATATAGGTACTCACCTAGCCAACAGGTGGTACAATACAACATACGCCCTCTACGGCGCCATGATCCTGCTCCACGTCGTTCTAGCCGGCAGCACCTGCGGAGCACCAGACTCAACACTCCTACATGATGTGGAAAAGAGCCTTGAAATCTTCGAGTCGATGAACAATATCGTTGTTGCGCGGCGGTGCGCGGAGATGATCCGGGAGGTTTTGGAGGTTGCGCGTGCTTGCGTCGTCAGACGGTCTTCGATTGAGGCTATGAATGACAAGTCTTCGAACACACTGCCATCTGGACAGCAGCAGCCGCTGCAATACACTGGTATACAAAGTACACAGTTCGGGGTGGGCAGTTCTCTGGATCGAGGCAACAGCTCAACGCTTGGTCCGGAAGGTGGTGGGAGCGTTGATTCAGCTGCTGCCTTTACTCTCCCAGGTGATACTCCAGCTACCGAGGGCGGGGATTTCTTTTACTCCCTGTTCAATGACCAGGGTGCACAACCAGGTACACGGGCAGAGATGCTGGCGAACTTGGTTGACCCGACTGTTCTGGAGGACTTTGCGTTTGGGAGTGGGCTCGGAGGTGAGCTTTCGTTTCTTTAAGCTGGACTTTCTAGATGTGGGAAGTCTAGTGGTTAAGCTGGAAGGTGTTACTTAAATAGTAGAGTAAAGCCTATGGTTTGATCAAGTACGGCAGTATGTAGGCAGTATATATAGAATAGACAGCGAGCTCTTCGTTCCAAGCTGTTTCCAAGTTACACTATTCAATATGCGTGGTTGCCAAAGCCAGAGAAGCCGGATAGATAGTGGATGCTTACTCCAGACTGTTCATCGTGTGAATTCTCTTTTTATACTCCGTAGAAGGCCTTCAATACCTACCACCCCTCCCACGCGGTATCATGCGCCACCAGGTCCCCCGAGTCGTCGCCACACTCAATCCCATCCCACAACTCAAACTGCACCCGGCAAGTGCCCGAGACCGAAATCCCCAGCCCGAAGAAGTCCGTATTATCACTACCCTCCCCGGTCGCGACACTGTACCCATCCGGGCCCATCACCTCACAGTCCTGCGGCACGCCAATCTGGTTCGCCTGGCAGCGGAACGAGTACCATGCCCCGCCGAGACATCCGCCTTCAAGCTGGAACTCCTGACCCGCGAAGATACAAGGGTTGTATCCGTCCGGGTAGGCTTCGTTGTAGATTTTCTCGCCGTTCTTTCCAACCAGCGAGAAGCCGGAGACGAAGACGTTCTCGCCTGAGGGGCCGACTGTGCTGAAGGTTGAGCCGCCCCAGACCGCAACCACTTCCTGCCCGGCGAGGGCGGGGGTCGCGGTGAGGGCAGAGAGGAGGAGTGTTGTTGGGAGGGTCCAGCGCATTTTTAGTCTGTCTTTTGTGTGTTTATGAGGTTGAGGTTGTTTCAAAGAAGGGCTGTGTTGGGAAGAGCTGTTTGATTGGACTGCTTTAACTGAATGATCTGTGAGGTGATAAGGAGCGTCTGGGAGTCTCTGGCGAAGATATTTATACCTTGAGCTCTGTCGCTACATTGCACTTGGTATCTTCACGTTGGAAATGGCCCCCATGATATAAAGCGGAGAGCTGATCTCAGACATGGTGATCGTCGGGCCACGGGCAGCTTGGCTGCATTATATCAACGGAGTTAGTGTAAACGAGGGCTTGGATAAAGCATGCTCGCCGGGGCCATTTCCACAGGTGCGAAACTCGCTCATAGGTAGTAGACCACCCACTGGACTCCGGGGTGTACTCTGCTTGCCCTAACTCCACGCTTGGCGTATTGTTTTGGTGTGGGGGCTGAGCTATCTATTTCAGAGAAACGCAACTCACAATATTGAACTATGGCCCCTTTGGGCAGGAGGCCTTTCGTGAGGCATTTTGCATTATTGCATCGAACAGGGATGTAAACAGGTTTAGGGGCAAGATATCAACCGGGTTAGCACATACGGATTCTCGGCTCTGATGTCAATCTATTCAAACCACATGGTGGCTCGGCAGGTACCTATGGGAGTGACCGCACTCTGCGCACAGGAAACTACTAGACGATTGCTCTAGGCGAGATTGAAGAGCTCGGAGAAGTTCACTTCCTGTGATTTGGAATTAGCCCCCAAGGATATCACCTTGCAACACCGGCGTCTCTACAAATCCAGTTTATATGAATGACTGATATCTATAGGGCCCAGACCAAGGAAACAGTTTCTCCTCCATCATGGCAGCCTTCAATGAATTAGGTACTACTGCAGCTATCATCACTACATATAGACTAAATTATAGGTTTATAATAACTACTGAACTTTTCTAAGAGGGTTCTCAAATTCGGTCATATATTGCTGTTATACTATATATATTGGAGACGCTACACCACTATACCAAAAGAACTTGCAAGGCTGGTGGCTGGCCAGCTATCTCCAACATGTATTTCCCCAGCATAATCTCTTACTAGATATGAGGCTTTTCTATACCGCTTTAATAGTCCTTACCTGTAGAATAGAATATAGAAAGACTATATAATCTATATTCCGGACATCGCGTTCTTACTACTTAGCTACAACAAGTATCTTTCGCAGGGTGACATGTTTATAGGCTCGGAGCAAGGTTCACCCGGTTCAGCCTGTTGGTATCTTCCAAAGCTCAAGGCTCACCCT